>NC_132796.1:83488354-84113354 GCF_048418805.1 Vulpes vulpes | reverse complement strand
AAAAGACTCCGAGAGAGTTTTACCCACCCTTCAACTGCCTGAAATGATTTAGATAGACAGCCTGGTTCAGGAAAACTATCACCGGAGGTTAACTGCAAGCCTATATATGGATCAGTGTGGTAAACTGGTGGGAAACTCAGCTGGGCCTGTGTACATTCCTCTCTGTGTCCCATTGTCTCTGTGTGGCATGACAGACATCTACCCACCAAACATCTGCTCTTCTTACTATCCTATGAATTACCCTCCTCCCCCTTGAAACCCCAGAGTCTTACCCTCTTCTCCTTAGCTTGGGATGCCATATAAACCGCACTTGCCTGTCTTTGGATCTCATATTCTTATGGAGTTCCTGTATGTATGTAATTATACTTATTTTTCTCCCGTTAACTTGTCTAATGTCAATTCAATTAATAGACCAGATCAAAAACAACAACAACAACAACAACAAACCAACCAACCTAGAAGGCTAGAGGAGAAATTCTGCCACCCTTATCCTGGAGTGAATGGGCATTTCCTCATTATCCAAATGATATTTTCAATTGTAAGATTGCATCTAGTCAGTTACACTAAGTAAGAATCTTCTGAGAACCACTGGTCCATATAGCAGTTCCATGTACACATCAGATCGATTCTCCTTCTTGCCCAATTTCAGCCTTCTATCAGAGATTACTGTCAGCATCTTACACAACACTGGTGATTGTCTGGTGATTACGGGGACATATACCCCAGTAAGAAGGCCCGGGAGAAAGCTATTTTAATGTTAACCACTAGTCCTGGGCTGCCATTCTCAGTCCAAGGAAAATAATACCCGATTTTTAAAGGCTGCAATTGAGAACACCACGGGAATGTTGAATTCTCTGTACTTTTTGCTTAGCACTACACGGTAGTGCTCTCTGCCAATTCTTATAATTATTTTTTTAATTGGCATTACCTTTTCCTCCCTTAGCCAACAACCCTATTAAATACATTCCATTTGAATAATTCTGGCTTTCTCACTGCTAGTCAACCTTGCTGCCTGCATTTCCTGTGAGTGGTAATTTTAATTGACTTTCTTAGCTTTCTGTGTACTCGAAATGAAGGACAGACCTGTCAACATTTCAAAACTCAGCATGGGTGGTACACAGGCTTTCCTTGGGAAAGCATTTGTGGTCTGCAAGTGAATCAACATAAACTCACGATTCAGTCTCCCAAAATGTTCAAAGCAGAGACAAGTGACACATGGGTGGCTCAGTGGTTGAGCATCTGCTTTCGCTCAGGGCATCATCCCGGGGTCCTTAGATCAAGTCCCACATCGGGCTCCCCACAGGGAGCCTGCTTCCCTCTCTGCCTATGTCTGTGCCTCTCTGTGGCTCTCATGAATAAATAAATGAAATCTTAAAAAAAAAAAGACAAAATGGAGTTCAATAGATTTGCACAAACTCTCCACCACTAACTTCTATGGATTACTTTTTAATGCTTTCAGATTAATCATTTTTTAACTTTATCCAAAAACTTATTAATAAATATGCCTTGAATCTTTGTAGTGAATGATATATACAACTTCATGAAAGAAGTCATGAAACCTGTAGAAAATAGTTTTTCTTTATTCTTCCACTGCCGGGCAGTGTACAGCTATCATTAATGACAAATGCTTAAGTGAATGAGCTATATCCGAAAGTCTTTTCGAGCATGCAAGAACAAAATATTTGCAAATAGAATAACAGAAAAAGTAGGAAACTAGGAATCAGAATGTCTAACTCGTCAGCCATGTGATTTTGATACATAAATTGATGTCAAGAGGCTCCAGTCTCCCCAATTGTCTAAATCAGAGAGTAATGATTAACAAATTTTATGTTTAGTTTTTAAAACATTTCACAATAGATAGACAAAAGATTACTTCATAGAGTACCATTTGGGATGATTTCGAGTTTCTCTATGGGGACCACTGTACGGTATTATGAAGAGAAATATAAATAAAGGAAGCCAAGCAGTATCCACTTCCATATTCATCAGTTGGGTGTGGAACTGCCTGGTGATCTTATCTTGTTTGTTCCGTTTTGTTTTTGCCTAATCTCTTCTTGTATTTTAACTTGCTTCATTGGAAACTTACTGGAATAATTCTTGAGTGGATGGAGCATAAAGTTTTAATAGACACCTATGAATTACTATTATGATTCATTCAAGACTAGGAAATTCATTAGCGGCATATGGCATGCAAGCCCCAAGATTCTGAGAATCATCCAAACATGATTTATTCCCAATGGGCCTGAAGTAGTTACTGCAATCAAAATTCAACTCCAATTTCCAATTTACTACTCCGATACAGGCTCATCTTGTTTAGAGCATTTCCAAATGATCATTTCCTACCGGACAGGACAATGTGATATATCGTCAAGAGTTCAGGATCTTAGAGATTGGAGTAAATGGACAGTAAGGTCAGTGAAATACCTATTATTTCAAACCATTACAGCCAAAATCAAATAAATTGAGGTTTGAGTGGAAAAGAGGGAGAACATTCTCACATCTTATATTCACAGGAAATCAGTTCAGCAGAACTAACCATGTTTGGGGTTTAGCATATTAAAACCATTCTAATAAACTAGAGTTTTCAATTAATAGCAATGGAGATTCCAAGATATAAACTCCACTTAGTGGAGCCAAAAATATTTTAAGCATCTCTTGGGAAGTAATAATCCTCTTTTCCATGTTGCAATAACAAGATGCTTTTGCAGATTATCTGCTAAAATCTTGAAGGCACAAAATCAGAGTGACTCGGGTGAATTACTTTTAAATGTTCTATGTTTAGGAAAATGATTACTTTTGGTCACATTTTTGATGGATGTGTCTGTCCCAATGTTCTTGTTCCTTCTTATAGGGAGAAGTCTTAGAATTGTGAGCCTTCTCTCAATCCTGTAAAATCAGGCCAGGTGTTGAGAGCCTCCCTGTTCCTTTCCCCCAAGGTAGTACCCTGAAGTGTTTAAGGTTGTGTGCCTTCTCCTGATCCTACAGCATGTAATTGATGGCCAATGTCAATGTGCTTTATACCACCCTTTTTTAAAAATAAAATTTTCTTTTTATTTACTAGAGAGAGAGAGAAAGAGCTAACATGAGCAAGCTGAGGGGCAGAGGGAGAAGCAGACTCCTTCCTGAGCGGGGAGCCTGATACAGGTCTCAATCTCAGGACTCTGGGATCATGATGGGAACAGAAGGCAGACGCTTCATGGAGTGAGCCACCCAGGCGCCTGTCCAACGTGCCTTCTCTGGGAATTTGTGTTTCCCCCTCTACGGAGTTCATTCTCACTGTCTGTGAAGGCCTGTGGCAGCATGTGCACACAGCATGTGGAAGCTCATGTGTGCTACCTCAGGGGCACACACAGAGTGCTGGAGCACTTGGCAGCCTGTTATGGGGGACTACAGGTAAGGTGTCCCATTGGATTCCTGGGAGAACCTCTTGGTGGAGTCTGTGAACCTACCTAGAAGGACTTGTGGTTGGCTTTTCAGATTCATGTTGTGGTTGTTGTGACCCTGTCCCTTTTCCCTGCTCCTAGCTCCTGCCTCAGGCTATTTTCAGCCTTGGGCAATCCAGAGTGATCTGGGTGGGGTGAGCCAGAAGTAGCTCTGCAGGCAGTGAGGTTGGCAGTGAGGTTGGTGAAGCCCTGAGCACTGAGCTATGTTGCCTTGGGAGCCAGGTGACATGGGTTAAGTGAATTTGTTATTTTTTTCATGTTCCTTGAAGTCTTGCATCTAGTCTTAAAATTTTTGCTCAAACGGGGTGCTGGAATCTTTTTTCTTTTTTTAAAGATTTTATTTATTTACTCATGAGAGACACAGAATGAGAGAGAGAGAGGCAGAGACACAGGCAGAGGGAGAAACAGGCTCCATGCAGGGAGCCTGACATGGGACTCGATCCTGGGTCTCCAGGATCAGGCCCTGGGCTGAAGGCAGCGCTAAACCGCTGAGCCACCGGGGCTGCCCGAGGGTGCTGGAATCTTTTCACTGCACTCTTGGGTTCCCACAGGGGTATTCTTGTCCCCAGATGGTTGTTAAAATTGACATTTCTGTGGGAGTATGATGCCTGGAATCTCTTATTCTGCCATCTTGTTGATGTCACTGCTGCGCAGTGATTTCCTCACTTGCTGTATGCCTTTAGGATAATTTTTAGAGTTTCTTAAAATTTTTGTCAGTTATGCTTTTTTCCACTGATGAAAACATCTGTGATGTTCTTTAGGATACTATGATGGAAATCTTTTCCTTTTGCTTTCTTTTGATTAATGTATTCATGATATATATATTTTTTATCCACTTACTTTTATTTGTTTTCCATGGTTATGTTTTAAGGGAATGTAATGGAGACAGGAAATATTTTAATCTCTTTTTATTGGTGTATTATGTCCATTTACTTTTAATGCATTTATTGATATGTGAGAAATTAAGGTTGTCATTTCATTGTTTTTCTTTTTTTTTTTTTTTTGGTTCCTGTTTTCCTTTGTTAACTTGAAGGATTTTTATTTTTTTATTTTATTATTTTTTTATTTTTATTTATTTATGATAGTCAGAGAGAGAGAGAGAGAGAGAGAGAGAGAGAGAGAGCAGAGACACAGGCAGAGGGAGAAGCAGGCTCCATGCACCGGGAGCCCGATGTGGGATTCCATCCCGGGTCTCCAGGATCGCGCCCTGGGCCAAAGGCAGGCGCCAAACCGCTGCGCCACCCAGGGATCCCTTGAAGGATTTTTAGAATGCTATTTTGATTGATATGTAGTGTTTTAAATTTGCATGTTTATATAGCTTATTTTAGTAGTTGCTGTAGGTATTCACTTTATTTAATAACTTACCATATTCTACTGGTGTCATTGACAAATTCTAATGAAATGCAGAAATCTGACTTCTCTTTACATCCATCTTCGCTTCCTTGTTTATGTTTGTCTTAAAAATTTCCTCTACCTACATTTAGAATGACATGAGATAGTGTTATAATTTTTGCTTCGACCCTTAAACATATCATAGAACTCAAGTGGAGAAGGCAAGTCTATTCTATTAAACCTGTATTTTTGAATATTGTATTCTTTTTTTCCTGTAAACTTCTAGTTTTTTCCTTAGCATATTAGAGTGTTTCCTTTAGACATTCTTCATTCTAGGTCTGCTGGTGACAAATTCTTTTAGTTTTCCTTTATCTGAAAATATCTTCATTTTCAATCATTCATGATGGATATTTTTACATGCTCTACAAGACTGGATGGACAGTTTTATTTCAGTATTTGAAAAGTGTTGTGCCATTTTTTTCTTGTCTCCATTGTTATCAATCAGAAATCCATTGTCTTTCAAATTGTTTCCCCATCCTAGTTGTAGCTTCCCCCCTCATTACTTTTATTTAAAATTTTTTTAATTTGTTTATATGAGTGAGAGAGACAGCATGCAGAGCATGAGAACACTAGTCGGGAGATGGAGCAGAGAGAAAGAGACAAGCAGGTTCCCTGATAAGCAGGGAACCCAATGTGGTTCTCAATCTCAGGACCCCAGGATCATGACCTGAGCCACAGGCAGATGCTTAACCACTGAGCTACCCAGGCGCCCCTCCCCTCATTACTTTTTAAAATTTTTGTCTTTAGTTTTTTTTTTTTTTAAGTTTTTATTTATTTATTCATGAGAGACACAGAGAGAGAGAGAGAGAGAGAGAGAGGCAGAGACAGAGACACAGGCAGAGGGAGAAGCAGGCTCCACGCAGGGAGCCTGACGTGGTACTCTATCCCGGGTCTCCAGGATCACGCCCTGGGCTGAAGGCAGCGCTAAACTGCTGAGCCACCCGGGCTGCCCTTGTCTTTAGTTTTTATTAAATTTACTATGATGTGTCTTGATGTGTCTTTCTTTAGATGTTTTCTGTGTGAAATTCACTCACCTTCTGGAATCTATAGGATTACATCTTTTGTCCAATTTTGGAGGCTCTAATAAATTATTTCCTGGCCTTTTTTAGCCTATCATTTATCTTATCCTTACATGACACTGATGGCATAATCTCAGATATCAGTGAGATTGCCACATAACGAGAACTTTTCCTTTTAGCCTCAATATACCACATACTTAATTGGAAAATAATTTAAGGGAAAAATATCCTGAGAATTCAGGGATCACCTTCATGTATTTTTCTTCTCTCTGGGATGTGACTCCTCAAGTTGTAGTTTTATTTTTTTCGGAAGCCTTCAAAAAGCTGTTTATATTTCTATCCCACTCTCATTGTGTTTCATGATAAAAGAGTTAGTTTCATACTAGCTACTCTAGTATAGGAAAAAGCCAAACACTTCAACTAGGAGTTTTAGAAGCTTCCAGAACATTAATTTTTTTTCAATGCACTTAAAAAGCTAGTGGGAAAAAAATGAATGAAGGAAGCAACCATTTCATTTCCTATTAAAAGTACATAGGGCAGGAGTATATGCCTTGCTCACTCTTGTATCAGAAACATCTGTCTCATAGATAGTGGTTTAACAAATATTTGTGGCATGAATAAATGAGAAAATTGGCAAGTGCTTCCACTTAATAAGTAGCCTGAGGGAAGTCAGACTGAGAGATGTTAATGGAATAATATGTTTCCTGAAAATTTCATGAATTCTAAATTAGTTAACTGCCAAATACTTTATAATGGAAAATAATGTAATGAAATGAGTTGTAGACTAGTTGCCAGAAAACTCAGTTTTTCTCTCTGTAACCTTAGGAAGATCATTTGGCCTCTTTTATTTTTATAGTTTCAAGTTTTTATTTAAATTCCAGGTAGTTATCATACAGTGTAATATTGGTTTCAGGAGTAGAATTCAGTGATTTGTCACTTAATACAACACCCAGTGCTCATCGTAACAAGTGCCCTCCTTAATGCCCTCACTTGGCCTCTTTTAAAGGAAGTTGTTGGACAGCAACATCTCAAAACCCAAACTTTCTATGACATTACATGTTTCATCACATCAATAAGAAGAGAATTACCATGACTTAGGTGCTATGGTGACAACAGATATATCAATACAGGAATGGGGACATTTTCTTTCTTCTTGCTCCTTCTCAGGGATGAGAAGAGTACTGATATAATGCATATCTGTTTACATAGATACCGACATTGTATACATGCTATTTAATCATCGCTCTTAACATCCATGGTGTGTTCTAGCTTGCAAATAAGGTAAAGTATTCAGTTAAGAATTTATAAATTTGTTTTAAGGGAAAAAATGAAGCAGAAAGGGAACATTGTATTTTAATAATCTTTGCTTTACTTTTGGGCTTCTTGCTGTACCTAGGGATTATATATATATATAAAAAAAATCTAACATTATGCGTTATTAGTTTCTAAGTTTAAACAATAGCCAGCCCTTTAGGGAAGCAGTAGTTGGAGATAACTGAGCTGAACCTTTTCTTTTTAAAAAAGAATTATGGGGCGCCTGGGTGGTACAGTCAGTCCAGTCTTGGTTTTAGCTCAGGTCAAGATCTCAGAGTTGTAAGATTGAGCACTTCCTGAAATGGAATCTGTGTTGGGCTCTGCATTCAGTGTAGAGTCTACTTAAGACTCTTTTCCTCTCTTTCTGTCCCTTCTCCTGTTCTCTCTGGTTATCTCTCTCTAAAATAAATAAATCTTAAAAAAAAAAAGAATTACAACTGCAGAACTGGATACACTTAAAAAAATTTTGTTCAAGAAGTGCCTGGATGGCTCAGTTGTTAAATGTCTGCCTTTGACTCAGGGTCCTGGATTGATCCCCACCTCAGGCTCCTTGCTCAGCAGAGAGGGAGACTCAGACTCAGAGGGAGTCTGCTTCCCCCTTTCTCCTTGCCCCTCTCCCCCACTCATGCTCTCTCTCTCTTAAATAAATAAATAAATAAATAAATAAATAAATAAATAAAATCTTAATTTTTTTTGTTCAAGACTAAAATTTAAGTAAATCAGAGAATCTCTAAACTGAGTGAGACAAATTCTTTTGACAGGGAGGACCCTTTCTTAACACTTCTAAAATTTTAGTTATGTTCTGCTTCTGAAGAAATAAGGCATGTCTCTATAGCTTTCTTCAAAAGTATATCATCAATTTGAAATGTAATTTAATTTCTGTTGTGCTATTTTGTCTGTGAAGATTAGACAGTTCAAAACAAAAATCAGTGTTCTCTCACTTCAGTTGGGAAAACATGACTCCATCAGCAGGTAGTAACACACAAAAAGAGGATTCAGTAAATACCTGCCTGTCCTGGACTTTTCCTAATAAGTGGGCCTAAACTTTGCCAAATATAACCGAAATTCTAATGGGATCACCTTTGATGAAATCACCTTTTGCTAAGGAGATAGAATCTGCACCTGGGCTATGGTGCTAACTAAAGGATTATTTCAAGGTGGTGAGAGATGACTGCCTAAGAGATATCATTCACAAAGTTTGCCCAGCTTATTTTATTTTATTTTTAGGGTTAGGATTAGGGTTAGGGTTGGGGTTTAGGATATGTGCCTGAATTCTTGCAGTTCAGAGACCTCTCCAGAGAATAAAACCCCAGGCTTCTGCTGGGATTAGAATAGAAATGGCAGCTACCTACTGAACTGAGGAAAGTAGAGGAGATGGGGCTCTAAACTTATAAAACCCCACACCCAAAAAATGAATAATCTAATTTTTTAAAAATGGGCATAAGACATGAATAGATATTTTTCCAAAGAAGACATACAGATGGCCAACAAATATCACTGATCATCAGGGAAATACAAATCAAAACTACAATGAGATATCACCTCATACCTGTCAGAATGGCTAAAATCAACAACACAGGAAACAACTGATTTAGGGGAGGCTGTGGAGAAAGGGGAACCCTCCTGCACTGTTGATGGGAATACAAACTGGTGCAGCCACTCTGGAAAATAGTATGGAGGTTCCTCAAAAAGTTAAAAACAGAAGTATCCTATTATCATCCAGCAATTGCACTGCTAGGTATTTACCCAAAGAATACAAAAGTACTGATTTGAAGGATACATGCACCCTGATGTTTATAGCAGCATTATCAACAAGAGCCAAATTGTGGAAATAGCTTGCGTCCATCGACTGATGAATGGATAAAGAAAGGATGGTATATACGTATAATGGAATATTACTTAGCCATCAAAAAGAACCAAATTTTGCCATTTTCCACAATGTGGATGGAGCAGAGAGTATTAGGTTAAGTGAAATAAGTCAGAGAAAGACAAATACCATATGATCTCACTCATATGGAATTTAAGAAACAAAAGAAACAAGTAAAGGGAAAAAAAAGAGATAGAGGCAAATCAAGAAACAGACTCTTAACTATAGAGAACAAACTGAAGGTTACCAGAGGGTAGGTGGGTAGGGGGGAGGGGGAAATAGGGGATGGGGATTAAGCAATGCATTTGTTATGATGAGCACTGGATATTCTACGGAAGTATTGAATCACTATGTTGTACACCTGAAACTAATATTAGACTGTATGTTAACTGACTGGAATTTCGAATAAAAACTTAAGAAACGAGTATTTAGATCCCCAAAGAGCCTTCTTTTAAAATTTTACTCTTGTCCTAAGCCTACTTGTTTAACTCTTTAAGAGACAGCATTTAAGAAAATGTGAAGTATTTCATTTAAGAAAATGTGAAGTATTTCATTTACCCGTCCATCTGTGGGTACTAGCAAAAGCTAATTATCAATATGAACCAAAGTGTGGTTTACCATTTTTTCCCAGATAGAGAAGACAATCTGCTTTTTTTTTTCTTAACACACAAAAATGAACCAAGCTACTTAAAGATAGTAAAACTTTTCTATGCCTTGTAATCATTGTTTACTCTGGCCTCCAGTGTTTGTATACTTGATACCATTACTTATTTAGGTCTTCACAAAAGAATCTACTTCTTTAAATACATAACCTTTCAACTTCTTGAGTTGTCAATCCATTTCCTTTGAGCAATCCTTGGGACAAAGAGATTTATTTTCTGCTCTATGCTTTTCTCTTACACGTATTTACCTTCTCAGCTTTATGAATATCATTTGTGCTTCCTTAGAGCTCCAACAGAACTTATGGTTAGTACTCACTCATCTAGGTACTTGGCATGAAGCATCCAAAATTATAAATATCCTTTCAGAGATGTTTGCATCATGATCTCACCCAGAACGTAAACTCCTGGAGAACACTACATCTGAAATTCATTTTGTACCACTCGACTTCAGCATTCGGATCAATGTTTTCCACCTAGTAGACATTCAGTAGTTACTCGTTTCTGTGCCCAAGGCCTTTAAAAACTGCCACAGAGACTGAGAAGTATACTGACCTGGAATTCAATAATTCTTAAATTGTCACTGATGTGACACTCTGGACCTCTTCCAACAAATCCATAGAACTGTAAGCATTTGTCTCAGTATAACAATGAATACAATCTAAGTTAGAAGAGACAGTGATTTTAAAGAAGATACGTAAGCTTCTCAGAAGCTATTTCTGCAACACCTGTCACTTTAAATTTTAAGCATTTTAGTTTCAAGTTCTGGCAAAACAGTACAAAGGAGATGAAAAAAAATGTATCCTCTCTCAAAGAGAGGCCCTGACCTAAATTCAGATTGTTCTGGCTATAGCTCGTGAGCCATCGGATGCTTGGAGGCGTTTAAAGTTTAGAACATACATTCTTGAAAGCCTGGGTTTTCACACAAGTTGAAATGAAAGCACCTATAAAGTAGCTTCTACTGGAAGTCTCTGCTCTCCACATCTCTGTGGTTTGTAGCATCAAATGACTTCGAAGTTATGTTTGGGCCACAAGACTAATATCCATTCTGTATTTGTCTCCCTTTGGCCCCTCTTCTTCCCTTTTGTGCTGAATGTACTACACTTCTATCCAAATAAACCTGTTCAGAATTTTGGAGTTGTACTATTTGAAAACCAGGCTTCAGAGTATGGAGTTAAATCGAAGAAAGGAGGTGATCAAATAGGCCCATGAACCTGATGTACACACGTAGACTTAACACACACACACACACATGTGCAGTGAAGGCTAGTAGCATTTGTTGTATTCTCCCACAAAATTCTTTGACCTCGAAACTAGAATAAAGTAAGTCATATTAATTTACCTTTAAAAGAGTGGCACAGGGCAGCCCGGGTGGCTCAGCGGTTTAGCGCCGCCTTCAGCCCAGGGCGTGATCCTGGAGAGCAGGGATCGAGTCCCACATCGGGCTCCTGCATGGAGCCTGCTTCTCCCTCTGCCTGTGTCTCTGCCTCTCTCTCTCTCTGTGTGTCTCTCGAGAATAAATAAATAAAATCTTTAAAAAATAAATAAATAAAAAGAGTGGGACAAAAGTATATATGCTTTAGAATAGGCTCGTGCTTACTGACTATATTTGTAGAATGACAGTTTTTCAAAAGGATGATGCAGAATAGAAATAATAGAAAATGAGATCTGCCTGAGTTCTAAGCCCAATAGCCTGCAAGATGAAACGCAATTAATCATGTATAGGATATCATTTAAACTTCAGTCAGATGATTTCTTTCCTCTAATTTTGGCATGGCCTGTTTCACTTCAGCGAAGGAAACTTTATTGCATGCCAGAGGGCAGAATGACTAGGGCTCCTGAGTTGCAAACTGCTTCAGAAAATCTATGCCACTAAGTATTAATTAACCTAAGAGGGCCAACAAATTTTAAAATAGCAAGGACAGGAAATGATATTCTTAACCATATACTTGACTAAATAACACTCAATGTGATTTAACAATTTTTGCCATGGAAAATTGATTATTACACTTTGTTTATACAAAGCATTTCTGGAATTTCAATAGCCTCCACATACTTACCTTGTTTTATGGACATTACACTTTGTTGTTGAAGGACTAAATAAAAAAATTGGTTATTATGCAAAAATTTGCTTTTATTTTTATAATAATGAATTGTGAATGCCAAGTAGAGTTTGTTTTAAGTAATTAGTGAAATATATACAAATAAAGATGGACATAGGAGTGCCCAGGAAAATTGAGTACACTCGGTAGGGAATCTCTGAGTTAAAATCCACAAAGTAAAAAATGCTGCTTCCAATAAAACATAATTACTCTCACTGCCTTCAATTTCTCACTCTGATGACAATTTCAACACACTAAAACCTCCTCAGCATCCCAGGAAGTCCTCACAGGTTCCTGCCCCTTTTCCTCTGTGTACCCAGTTCCTGTCTGTTTTCTTCTCTACTTTTGCCATATATAAACTGTTTCAAGACCCAGCTCAAATATCGCCTTCTCCACAAAGCCCTTAATAATCACATTTGCTGAACAGAACCTCTTCCTTTTATTTACTTCCATAGCATCTTATTTCTACTTGTCTCTTGATGCTTATCCTCTTTTATCCTCTGTTAGAAATATATTTATTTCTATATTCCTATAATATTCCTCTATTGTATTCTACTAAGTAAGCTTCCCCAAGGGAAGGATCTGGGTCTTATGCATATTTTGTTTTCTTTATAATATCTATCACATAACCAAGCATATAGTCAATTTTTAAAAGATTTTATTTATTTATTTGAGAGAGAGAGTTGAGGGAGGGGGCAGATGGAGAGGGAAAAAGAGGGAGAGAAAGAGTCTCAAGTGGACTCCATGCTGAGCATGGAGCCCAAGTGGATCCTGATCCCACAACCCTGAGATCATCCTGAGCCAAAACCAAGAGTGGGACGCTTAGCTGACTGAGCCACCCAGGGGTCCCTAGTCGATTTTTAAGAAGTATGTTCAGGTAAAAATCTTCAAGCACATGGATAATAGAGCAGACAGGGCCTTATGAAAAAACATGGCGTATTTTCTGTCTTAGAATTACCAGATAGGATATTATCAAACATAAAGATTACCAAACTTATAAAGTTTTGGAGATCCAGCTGTTATTTTCCAAATGCAGAGCATCAGGCCCTGAAGGAAATCACTGGCTTAGGGTCAAAAAGCTAGCTGGTAAAGACCCCATGGGTAGAATGTTGAGTTGCTGACATAGACACTGGTGCTCTAACATCAATCTTCACTCCCTCTCTCAGGACTTGCTCCTCTTTTTCTTCCATACAAGACTATGTTCAATTATAGTCATGTTTTGCTTATATTGTTGTTACTTTATATTCAGTGGTTTGACAAAGTCAATGCAAGAAAAAACTTCATAGAAAATTCATAGTATTGATATTCACGGTTACTAAAAGCTGCAGACTGAGATATGTTACGGGAGAAATTAATCAAAAGGGAATGAATTTTTAAAAGTGCAAAACTAAAAACAAAGGGAATGAATAATGTGCTGAAAAGAGATTTGTACTTTAATCCATGGATTAGCATTTGTCACATTAATGTAGGTGATTTGAAACAAATCTAAAAGCTACAAGATCTATTTTCTTTTTAACTATTTCACACTAGAGGTAAAACAGGCTGACAAAGAATCTGAAGTACAATAAACACATATTGATTAGAACATTTTCTGCTTTGATAACATTGCATGGGATGAGTTGAATGTCACAGCATTTGTTGCCTTCGGTAGGGGAAGACTTTTAACCTAATATGCAATTTTGCTATAGTGAATGGATTGGCATGGGGTTCAAGGGCCCAGAGATACCTGAACTCACTGCAGAACAGCCTATGTGCCCAGAATGGAGATGTACATATTCAAACTGGAACCAATATCAATGATTGCTAAGTATCGTTTCAAATTTATATATTTATAATGTGGTAATTCTTTTACTCCACATTACACAGTTGGAGGATAATAGGAATGCACTAACCAGAGATGGCAAAGTACATTGAAAGAATATGAATAATTAGAGATATTATTAATTGAGTAATCAAGATTGACTTCTTGAGAGTACTAAACGTGCAATGTATGTATGAGCCCTACATCTTTTGGGAGAAAGAGATGAGTGTACTTTACTCCTCAGAGCCTTTGCTGATCCTTTAGAATTCCTTTTCATAAACTTAGTGCCCTTTTTTGACTCTTCTGTAAGGAAATCAGATCATTTCTGTAGTTGACAGTAGTTCTTTAGCTAGCTCTCTCTAGGTTTAATCAAAAATATGACTTTATTTACCATAGTAGAGGTCACTATTGCTATGTCCATCTTTTACTTAGGGAACACTGAGTCCTTTTACCCCTTATATTCTTTTCTTTCCCTTTTTGGGTTTTTCTTACTGAAAAGAATCTGTTTCCAAGATTGTGACTTCCCTTGGCACCCCATCCCTAAGACTCTGGCTACATTGGTGTTCTTCAGAACGTAAAATGTTTGGAAAACTTCATTCATCACTGTAGCACAATGCAGAAAATTGCTAGAAATTAAATTCTCTATGGAAATAGGACCAGAGTGACTCAACATCTTCAAAAGCTACAACCATTCTGGAGGAATCATTCACTCAATGCACAGATCAGAATGTCTTATTCTTGAATATCCATACTAGAATTATTTCTGCCACAAGCAAGACAATAAAGAAGAGTTCACATCTTGATAAATGTTCTTAGCCAAATATTCAAACTTCATTATGAGAAAAGGATGCATTTCTCTCTACTACAGGATTTGAAATATGATTCAGTTGAATTTGGCTCTGTAATGAAAATGCCACCACAAGCAACATTTTCTTGTCTTATTCTCCCTGTATTGTTAGTACCCTTATCTCCTTAGAACTGGAACTTAGTTAACTTTCCCAGTGTGATAGACTGGCATAGTTTTCCTGAGTTTCTTTTTTTTTAAGATTTTTATTTATTCATGAGAGACACACACAGAGAAAGAGAGAGAGAGAGAGAGAGAGAGAGAGAGGCAGAGACACAGGCAGAGGGAGAAGCAGGCTCCATGCACGGAGCCTGACGTGGGACTCGATCCCTGGTCTCCAGGATCACACCCTGGGCTGAAGGTGGTGCTAAACCGCTGAGCCACCGGGCTGCCTTTTCCTGAGTTTCTGAAAAGAATATGATCTGGGTGATTATGAATGGCTTGGGTCTAGGTCCTTTCATAACCCCAACAGCATGGAGATTATGCTTTCAAGTGGCAGTGTTCTATAGTAAAAGAAGTTCCAATATAGCTTTTTGTGATTTGCTTTTTGAAGCAAAATCCAGACATTGTATCTTTATACCCCATAAGTATTTCAGTATGGATCTTTAAAGAAAAAAACATTTTTAAACCTAAAAAAAAGAAAACTATCATAGTTAAATATTTTAACAATAATTCCTTGGTATAACCAAATATCCAGTGTTTAAATTTCCAAATTGTCACTAATGACATAAATTTATTTTTGTTTGAATACACATGTAAATAAGGTCCATACAATGTAAATGAAAAATACATCTTTAGACTCTTTTTTTAAAATTATGTTTTTGTTTAAATTTTGAAGTAATAGTAGACTCACATGCAATTGTAAGAAATAATGCAGAGAGATCCTATGTTTCCTCCATTAGTAATATCTTGCAAAGCTATAGGATAATTTCACAACCACAATTTTGACATTAATACAATTAAGATACAGGAAGTTTCCAGGGCATCTGGGTGGGTCAGTCGGTTAAGTACCTGCCTTTGACTCAGATCATGATCTCAGGGTCCTAGAATTGAGCCTCGCATCTGGCTCCCTGCTGAGCAGGGAGCCTGCTTCTCCCTCTGTCCCTTCCTCTGCTCAAGCTCTCTCTCTTTCATTTGTTCTCTCTCTCTTCCTCTCTCTCAAATAAATAAATAAAATCTTTTTGAAAAAGATACAGAAAGTTTCCATCACCATAGGATCCCTCCCCTCTTGCATGTTTACAGCCACATCCACTTCCCTCCTGCCCCAACACCTCTTTAACCCTTCACAACCAGTAATCTGTTCTACATTTCTATAGTTTTGTCATCTCAACACTGCTGTAAAAATGGAATTATACATGGAGCGTTTAGAATTGGCTTTTGTCCACGCAATATAACTCTTTGGAGATTCATCCAAGATGTTGATTTTATCAATAGTTTGTTCATTTTTTATTACTGAGTAGGACTTCATGGCCTGGATGTAAGAAAGTCATTTATTCATTTACTCATTGAAAGACATCTGGGTTATTTCCAGATTTTGGATATTGTGAGTAAAGCTACTATTAACATTCATGTACAGATTTTTGTGTGAACATTAGTTTTCATTTTTCTGGGAAAAATGCCCAGGAGTGCATTTGCTGAATCGTATGGTAGTTGCATGTTTTGTTTTTAAGGAAATTGCTGAACTATTTTCCAGAGAAACTGTACTATTTTATATTCCTACCTGAAGAGGAATCCAGTTTCTTCACATCCTCACCAGCGTTTGGCATTGTCGCTAATTTTATTTTAGTCATTTATTTATTATAGGTGTGTAGAGATATCCCACATGGTCTCCATTTGCATTTTCCTAATGGCTAGTGATGTTCATATGCTTATTTACTACTGGCATATACTTATTTGGCTAAATGTCTGTCTTTTTTTCCATTTTTGATTGGATTTTTAAAAAGATTTTATTTATTTATTTGAGAGAGAGAGAACAGTGAGAGAGAGAGAAAGAGGGAGAGAGAGAGCATGAGTGGGGAGGAGGAGCTGAGGAAGAGGGAGAAGCACACTCCTAGCTGAGCAGGGAGCCTGATGGGGGCTTGATCCCAGGGTCATAGAATCATGACGGAGCAGAAGGCAGACACTTAACCAAATCAGCCACTTAGGTACCCCTTGATTGGATTTAAAAAAACATATCGAGTTTTGAGACTTTTCATATAGTCTAAATACTACTCTTTTGTTGGGTATGTGGTTCACAAATATTTCCTACCAGCCTGTGGGTTTTTTTTTTTTTATCTTCACATCTCTTGATGGGCAAAAGTTCTAGATTTTCATGAGGTTCAATTTATCAACTTTTCCTTCTTTCATACATTTTAGCATTAAGTCTAAGAACTTTATGCACAGTTCTCAATCTCAAAGATTTTCTCCTATTTTTTCCTAAATTTTTTATAGCTTCTGTTTTACATTTAAGCCCATGATTAACTTTCAGTTAATTTTTGTATGATGTGTGCATGGTAGATCTAGTTAATATTATTTGTTCTATTTATTATGACTTTATCATTGCTTTCAGAAGCAATATATTTTTGTTGAACTTTTAATTTTCTAAGATCAATTTGTTAAAAAATCTTTTCATAGCATTTTTATTGAGGTATAATTCACATATAAAATTCACCCTTTAAAAATCACAATATAAATCACATAATGAAATTTGAATTGTACAATATAGTGCCTTTTAGTATATTGAAAAAGTTGTTCAACCATCACCAATGCTTAATTTCAAAAAATTTTTAATATTCCAGTAGCAGTCTTACCTACTCATTCTTCCAGCCTCTGGAAAACACTTAATTTACTTTAAATCTCTATTTATTTGCCTATTTTAGAAATTTTCCGTCTATGGATTCATACAAATTTGACCTTTGTTTTCTGGCTTCTTTCATATAACGGGTTTTCAAGATTTATCCATATTGTAGAAAGGAAAAGTACATTCATTCCTTTTTATGACTGAATAATATTCCATTGTATTCACTGATGGACATTTGGGTTTTAACTTTTTGGCTGTGATAAATAAGGCTGCTATCAACATCTATGTACAAGTTTTTGTATGGACATATGTTTTTAATTCTCTTATGTATATAGCAAAGAGTGATGGCTCTATGTTTAAATCTGCCAAACTGTTCTCCAACATTAGTGACACTATTCTACCTCCCTATTGCTGATGTAAAATGATCCAGTTTCTTCCCACAACACTTGATTTCATTATTTTTATTATGGTCATGCTAGTGCGTGTGAAGTGATATTTCATTATGGTTTTAATTTGTATTTTACTAATGAGGGATCCCTGGGTGGCGCAGCGGTTTGGCGCCTGCCTTTGGCCCAGGGCACGATCCTGGAGACCCTGGATCGAATCCCACGTCAGGCTCCCGGTGCATGGAGCCTGCTTCTCCCTCTGCCTGTGTCTCTGCCTCTCTCTCTCCCTCTCTCTCTCTGTGTGACTATCATAAATAAAAAAAAAAATTAATTAATTTGTATTTTACTAATGAATAATGTGTACTTTTTCTTTCTTTTAAGATTTTATTTATTTATTCATGAGAGAGAGAGAGAGAGAGAGAGAGAGAGAGACAGAGACAGAGACACAGGCAGAGGGAGAAGCGGGCTCCACGCCAGGAGCCCGACGTGTCCTTTGGAAATGGAAATCCTTTGTCCATTTTCAAATTGGGATCATTTTATTTTTATTTTTGAGTTGTAAGAGTAGTTTATATATTTCAGATACAAATCCTTTATCAGATTTATGATTTGACAATATTCTGTTGTATATCTTTTCCATTAATTGACAATGTCCTTTGAAGTACAGAAGCTTTTAATTTTATCAGATTTTATTCATCTATTTCTTTCTTTTGTTGCTTGTGATTTTGGTGTCATTTCTAGGAAATAATGACCTAATTTGAGGTTATAAAGACTTATGACTATATATTTTTAATAGCATTACACACTTTTTACATTAAGGTCTTTGATATTACAGTTTCCATTTCTGTCAAAATTTTGTAGTAATTTTTGTACAAGGTGTGAAATTGAGGACAAACTTAATTCATTTACATGTTGATATGCAGTTGTTCTAGGACCATCTTTTGAAAACACCATTCCTCTGCCCCCCCGCCCCCCACTGAAGAGCCTTGACACCCTGGTTTAGAATCTATTGACCATAAATGTCAGATTTTACTGCTGGAATCTTGACTCTACTCCATTTATGTGTGTGTGTGTATATGCCAGTACAATACAGTCCTGATTGCTGCAGCTTTCTAGTAAGTTCTGAAGTCTAGATGTTTGAGTTCTCTGACATTGTTCTTGTCTATCAATATTGTTTTTGTTATTTGGGGTCATTTGCATTTCCACATGAATTTTACAATCAGCTTATCAATTTCTGAAAATACAGCAGCCAGAATTTTGATAAGGATTGCATTGAATCTGTAGTTTAATTTGGATAGCTTTACTATCTGCAATATTAAATTTTCCAAGCTATAGACGTGGGATATCTTTCCAATTATTCATAACATGTATAATTTCTATCCACAATGCTTTGTAACTTTTAGTGCACAAGGTCACTAAAGTTATTGCAGTTATTCCTATTTATTGTTTTTAATGCTATCATAAATAAAGTTCTCTTGAATTTCATTTTAGAATTGTTCCTTACAAGTCTATAGAAATACAATTAATTTTTTCCAACTTCATTGAGATATAATTGACTTATAACATCATATAAGTTTAAGATGTACAACATGTGGATTTGATACACTTATGTATTTTGAAATGATTACCATAGTATTGTTTGTTAACACCTCTAACACCCCATATAATTATCATTTCTTTTTTTTTTGTGGTGAGAGCACTTAAGAGCTAGTCTCTTAGCAACTTTAAGTATATAATAAAATATTGTTGACAATAATCACCATGGTGTACATTAGATTCCAGAACTTATTCATTTTATAACAGGAAGTTTGCACCCTTTGACCAACATATTCCCATTTTCCACACACCTAGTCATTAGGCTGCTGCTATTCACTCTGATGGTGGGGTTATTTGTTTTGAAGGTTACCATGGTCTTGGGAAGAGGAGGATGAAACTAAGACAAGTTAAGTTCCACAAAATGTTCTGTTCTTGAATAAACAGTCCCTTGATTTTGCAAGCCTTTGGTTAATATTAAGAGTTCTGGAAAAGTTGATTTTGACAACTTTTGCCAATGTTTAAATTTCTTTTAATGAGGAGAAAAGTTTTGGAAGTTCATCGTCTGCCTTTCCTGCTGACATCATTCAAAGGTTCATATTCTTGGCTATGGGTATAGAATTGACATATTCTTTTTTCATTTTCACTCAGTTCATTGTATGTTTTGATTTCCTTGAGACTTTCTTTTTGACTCATGTTATTTATATGTATGTTGTTTAGTTTTCTAGTGTTTGGAGATTTTCCTCTTTTTTTGATTTCATTGTGGTTATTATATATACTTTGTATGATTTCAGTTCTTTTAAATATATTGAAATTTGGGGATCCCTGGGTGGCTCAGTGGTTTAGCACGTGCCTTTGGCCCAGGGCGTGATCCTGGAGTCCCAGGGATCGAATCCAACATCAGGCTCCCTGCTTGAGGCCTGCTTCTCCCTCTGCCTGTGTCTCTGCCTCTCTCTCTCTGTGTGTGTGAATAAATAAATAAAATCTTTACCAAAACAACAACAAAAAAATAAATATATTGAAGCTTGTTTTATGGCCCAGTAGGTACTCTATCTTGGTATGTGCTCTCTGGGGACTGGAAAATAAAATGTGTTTGGGCAGCCTGGGTGGCTCAGTGGTTTAACACTGCCTTCCGCCCAGGGTGTAATCCTGGGGACCTGGGATCGAGTCCATGTTGGGCTCCTTGTGTGGAACCTGCTTCTCCCTCTGCCTGTGTCTCTGCCCCCCTCTCTCTGTGTCTTCCATGAATAAATAAGTATAATCTTAAAAAAAAAAGAAAAATAAAAGAATGTGTTTTACAGTTATTTGGTCAATTGTTTTATAATTGTCAGCTACATTGTTGGTTAATGGTATTGCTTTCTTTTATATCCTTGCTGATATTTTTGGGTTGTTTTATTAATTGTGAAGAAAGGGATGTTGAAACCTCCAATTATAAATGTGCATTTCCTTTTTTCTCCTTTCAGTTATGTTTTGCCTTACATATTTGTAACTGTCATTTAGTGCTTACACAAACTATGTCTTGCTATACCTTCTCAGTAGGTTGACCCTTTTGCCATTATACAATGCCTCTCTATGTCTCTGGTAATTTTGGAGTCCCCTTTATTTAATATTAATTTTACTGTGCCTGCTCTATATTTATTAATGTTTGCATAATATGTATTTTTGCATCACTTTACTTTCAATTTGACTATATCATTACATTTCATGTTTATTTCTTATGGACAGTGTATAGTTCACTTATTTTTATAATACACTCTTTTAACCCCTGTCTTTTAATTGGTTTATTTAGATCATTTACATTTAGTTTAATGTTATGTTAGAGTTTACATCTATCCTTTTATTTTTGTTTTCTGTTTGTTTTCTCTGTTTTTCATTTATGTTTTCTTTGTCTTGCATCAGAAAACCTCTTGGTTTTCTGAACAATTTTTATAATTCCATTTTGATTTGCCTTTATATTTTTGAGTGTATCACTTTGTGTAGATTTTTTTAGTTGTTGTTTTAGGAATCACATTACACAAACATAACATATCACTGACTAATGGTGTCATGATTCTACCAGTTCAAGTGAAGTATAGAAATCTCATTTCCTTTTAAGTTCTTTAATTCTCTCTAGTTTATAATAAATTGTCTTCAGTACTTCCTCTATATACATTTGGAAATACCTTTGATTGTGTTATAATATTTTCTTCCATCCATGAGATACAATATGTACAATTCAAGAGAAGAAGGAAAATATATTTACTGATACTTTTGTTTACCATTTTCTTTCCTTTTTCCTGATATTTCAGAATTCCTTATTTTATCATTTCTCTTCTGTAGAGAGAACATCCTCAGAGCTATTCTTTTAAGGCAAATCTGCCAGTGAAAAATTCTCTGTTTTATTTATTTATTTTTTTCATTTGAGATGTCTTGATTTCCTCTTCATTCCTGAAGGATATTTTTGCTGGATATAGACTTTTTGGATCGATAGTTTTCTTCCAGCATTTCAAAAATGTGGTGCCATTTCCTTGTAGCCTCTGTGGGTTTTAATGAGAAGTTCAAAGTATTTCAATGTTTTCTAACTAAAGTATTGTTTCTCTATAGCTGCTTTGAAGATTATTTTTCATCTTTCAATTTTCAGATTACTGTTTTCTATACCTTCTATAAATTAGCAGTTACAGCTAAAAACTTTATCAAGATTCCATTTTGTTTTCACAAACACTTTAAAGGTGTTAGAATATTCTTCCACCAAGAGCACATAATGGATTTTAGGTTGTTGTTAGTGTTATTGTGATCACTTATGACATCAGTTTTCATCAATGTCCAATGCCTGGGTCCAACAATTCATTAGGGGTTTTAAAATGACAGTATTCTATCCTTTATTCACTTACTAGCAGGAACAATTTTATAAACAGAAATTTCTCCTCATCTCTTACTTGTTTACTGAATAGCTCATTTCATACAAGAAAAGTAAGACATATATTTGTGTTTTCAATTTCCTGTTTTCCTAAATAATTTGTTTCCCCAATGGTGATTGATTTTATTCTTATTCTGACCACTACAATAAATCAATTATCACATTCACATGTGATAATTCACATTCACAATCAATTATTCACATTTCACAATGAAGTGAGTCAAATGAACTTTTATTTCCCAGTGTGTATGAAAGTTATGTTTATACTATAGTCTACTAAGAGTGCAATAGCATTATATCTAAAAAATTAGTGCATATTTATATACCTTAATTTAAGTTCTTCATTGCTAAAAAATGCTAAACCATCTGAGCTTTCAATCAGTTTTAATCTTTTTTGTTGGTGGAATGTTTTGCCTTGATGTCGATGGCTGCTGTCTGATCAGGGTGGTGATTGCTGAAGGTTGGGGTGGCTGTAACAATTTTTTAAATTAAGAGAAAGTTAAAGCTTATGGCATCAATGGACTCTTCATGAATAATTTCTCTGTAGCATATGATGCTATTTGGTAGCATTTTACCTGCTGTAGAACTTCTTTCAATATTAGAGTTAGTTCTCTCTACCTTGTTGCTGCTTTATCAACTATGTTGATATAATATTCTAAATTTCTTGTCATTTCAACAGTCTTCACAGCATCTTCACCATGAGTAGATTCCACCTCAAGAGTTCACTTTCTTTACTTATCCATAAGAAGCAACTCTCCATCCACTCAATTTTATCATCAGATTGCAGCAATTCAGTCACATCTTCAGGTCCTACTTCTAATTCTAGTTCTCTTGTTATTTCTACCTCATGCAGTTATTTCTTTCACTGAAGACTTGAATCCCTCAAAGTCATCCATGAGATTTGGAGCCAGCTTCTTCCAGACTCTTGTTAATGTTAATATTTTGACTTCTTCCCATGAATCACAAGTGTTTTTAATAGCATCTAGAATGTTGAATCCTTTCCAGAAGGTTTTCTTTTTTTAAAAATAAATTAATGTTTTATTGGTATTCAGTTTACCAGCATACAGAATAACACCCAGTGCTCATCCCGTCAAGTGTCCCCCTCAGTGCCCGTCACCCACTCACTCCCACCCCCCACCCTCCTCCCCTTCCACCACCCCTAGTTCATTTCCCAGAGTTAGGAGTCTTTATATTCGGTCTCCCTTTCTGATATTTCCCACACACTTCTTCTCCCTTCCCTTATATTCCCTTTCACTATTATTTATATTCCCCAAATGAATGAGAACATACACTGTGTGTCCTTCTCCCATTGACTTACTTCACTCAGCATAATACCCTCCAGTTCCATCCACGTCGAAGCAAATGGTGGGTATTTGTCGTTTCTAATGGCTGAGTAATATTCCATTGTATACATAAACCACATCTTCTTTATCCATTCATCTTTCGATGGACACTGAGGCTCTCCAGAAGGTTTTCAATTTACTTTGCCCAGATACATCAGAGGAATCACTCTTTATGGCAGCTATATTCTACAAAATGTATTTCTTAAATCATAACTTGAAAATTGAAATTACTTCTTGATCTATAGGCTGCAGAATAGATGTTGTGTTAGCAGGCATGAAAACAACATTAATTTTATTGTCCATCTCCATCTCTTGTATGACCAGATGCATTGTGTATGAGCCGTAATATTTTGAAAGAAATCTTTTTATCTGAACAGTAGGTCTCAATAGTGGACTTAAAATATTCTGTAAACCAAGCTGTAGCCAGATGTGCTGTCATCCAGGTTTTGTTGTTTCATTCACAGAATACAGGCAGAGTAGATTGAGCATCATTCTTAAGGGCCCTAGGATTTTTGAAATGGAAATGAGCATTGGATTCAATTTAGTCACCAGCTGCATTAGCCCCTACAAGAGAGTCAGCCATCCTTTGAAGCTTTGAAATCAGACACTAATTTCTCCTCTTTAGCTATGAAAGTCCTTGGTGGCATGAAAGGACCTGTGAAAGTCCTTCTTCCAACATAAAGCTGTTTCATCTAGGTTAAAAATCTGTTGTTTAGTGTAGCAACCTTCATTCATTGTCTCAGCTAGATCTTCTGGAGAACTTGCTACATCTACATCAGCACTGGCTGCTTCACCTAGCCCTTTAATCTTACAGATAAGATAAGCTTATCTGGCTTCTTCCTGTAAACTTCATGAACCAACCTCTGCGAGCTTCAAATTTTTCTTCTGCAGCTTCCTCACCTCTCTCAGCCTTCATAGAATTGAAGAGGGTTAAGGCCTTGCTCTGGAGTAGGCTTTAGCTTAAGGGAACGCTGTGGCTGGTTTGATCTTCTATCCAGACCATGTCAACAATAAGGCTATTTGGCTTTCTTATCATTTGTGTGTTCACTGGAGTAGTACTACTAATTTCTTTCAAGAACTTTTCCTTTGAATTCACAACTTGGCTAACTGTGTGGTGCAAGAGGCCTAGGTTTTGCTTATCTCAGCTTTCAAAATGCCTTTCTCACTAAGCTTAATTCCTGGCTTTAAAAAAAAAGATCTATCTATCTATCTATCTATCTATCTATCTATCTATATATATACAGAGAGAGAGAGAGAGAGCACAAGCAGGGGGAGTGGCAGGCAGAGGGAGAGGGAGAAGCAGGCCCCCGGTGAGCAGGGAGCCTGATACAGGGCTCAATCCCAGGACCCTGCAATCATGGACCTGAGGCAAAAGCAGGCATTTAATTGACTGAGCCACCCAGGTGCCCAATTTTTAGCCTTTGTTTTAAAGTGAAAGACATAAGACACTTCCTTTTACTTGAATATTTAGATGCCACTGCAAGGTTATTAATTGGCCTAATTTTGATATTGTTGCATCTCAGGAAGGCTCAAGTAGAGGAAGAGAGAGAGATAGGAATGGCTGGTTGGTGGAACAGTCAGGATACACACATTTATCAATTAAGTTCACTATCATATGTAGTTGTTTGTGGTACCCCAAAGTAACAAATGGTAACATTAAACATCATTGATCACAGGTCACCATAGCAATTATAATAGTAATGGAAAAGTCTGAAATATTGCAAGAATTATTGAAATGTGATGCAGAAACATAAAGCGAGCCACTGTTGTTGGAAAAATGGCACTTATAAATTTGCTCGATATGGGGTTGTCATAGACATTAAATTTGTTAAAAAAAAGAAAGAAAGAAAATACAATACCTGTAGAGGGCAATAAAGCAATGCACATTAAAATGACATATGTCTGTATTAACAAATGATGAGTTTGAATATGTTTCATGTTTCAATCCATTGAAATTACCATCCATATTGATGTTTAATTTATTTTTGTGTGTCTTTGGCCAGTAGGACATTCTTCAAGTTGACTTGAATTGTGATACTACTTTTTGCCACATCAATAGCTATCTTTCTTTCCATTTTGTCACACCACTGATTGTCTCTGATTATTTTTATTCTATTTGTTAAGACAAGTTGTTTCAGGGTCGTCTTGTACACTTCCTGCCTCTCAAATGGAATTACATATTCTTCACATGGTCCTTGTTCTTTTGAATGGGAAAAGCTATTTCAAGAACACAATTTGGGCACAACATTCACTGATGTTGGGTTTGTCACTGTTTCTTGGCTTTTACCATCGATGAAACTGGTCTACAGAATTTTTACCTGGCCTTGTAATCTCACATCTTTATTTCTCCCATGCCAACAATTTCAGTTCTCAAGGACACAGAGGGTGACAAAATTAAATATCCCTCATTTGTTTTTACCACAGTATCCACACACCAGTCTCAGAATAACAATACCAACATTATTGCTCACAGTATGATTGCTGAATACAATATAAGATTTGTCTTGCAGTTATATTTTTACTTAGGCTATATCTCACTAGGGATGCTCAATCATATTACTGTCTTGTAATGTCACTTGGTTTAGCATTTTAATGTACTTTACTGTGAGGTGAGAGCACCAATTGGGTAAAAAATATAGTTTCTTCTTTAAAAAGTTTATTTATATGGGTTTAAAAATTATTTCTGGCTTGTAGCTATATGAAATATTTACATGATTTTAAAATTAAATACAGAAAACAAGACATACTTAAAAAGATCACCTTTTATTTCTTCTCCCTTAACGTATTTCCTACCTCCTACTGTGTGTAACAATGTACTACATTATGATTTTCTCTTCCATTGTTTATTTTTATTTTTTTATATACATTTTAAAGTAGACTGCACACCCAGCATGGAACCCAACATGGGGCTTGAGCTCACGATCCTGAAATCAAGACCTGATGGACCCTGAGACTCCTTCCAAAGATGTGGTCTATGTATACAATGGAATATTACTCAGCCATTAGAAACAACAAATACCCACCATTTGCTTCCACGTGGATGGAACTGGGGGGTATTATGCTGAGTGAAGTAAGTCAATCGGAGAAGGACACACATTGTATGGTCTCATTCATTTGGGGAATATAAAAAATAGTGAAAGGGAATAAAGGGGAAAGGAGAGAAAATGAGTGGGAAATATCAGAGAGGGAGACAGAACATGAGAGACTCCTAACTCTGGGAAAGGAACAAGGAATGGTGGAAAGGGAGGTGGGCGGGGGGAGGGGGTGACTGGGTGGAGGGCACTGAGGGGGGAACTTGATGGGATGAGCACTGGGTGTTATGCTATATGTTGGCAAATTGAACTTCAATTAAATTTTTTTTTTAATTTTAAAAAAGGGGAAAAAAAAAAAAAAAGAAATCAAGACCTGAGCTGAGGGACGCCTGAGTGGCTCAGTGGTTAAGCATCTGCCTTCAGCCCAGGGCGTGATCTTGGGATCCTGGGATCAAGTCCCACATTGGGCTCCCTCCATGGAGCTGCTTCTCCCTCTGCCTGTGTCTCTGCCTCTCTCTGTGTCTCTCATGAATAAATAAATAAAATCTTTTAAAAAAAGAGACCTGACCTGAGATCAAAAGCTGGACACCTATCCTACTGAGCCACTCAAATACTCTCCATTGTTTGTTTATGTTAATATAAGTAGAGTATATTTTGAGTATTTAAGAATGTTTGATCTTAATATCTTTTTATCAGTGCTTTTATATAATACTGTTAGCTTACTCTTATTTTTGGTTATAGAATATTGGTTATCTACTATGAACAACTCAGGAATTAGCTAATCTCTTTTGTTCTTCTCTTTTCACTAGAATTTAATTTAAAGTTGTGTCATTTTATTCATGATCACAACTATTTGGGAATCAGCATGTTTATTAAATTCTCTATTTTTCATAGGCTCTGCCCATTGTCTTCCTCTTTTTTATAGTTGTATTATATCTAGGTTGTTTCAGCATATAGCCATTGTAAACTATATTCTATTCTTGTACAATATTATTCAGTCTTAGTTCAATGGTCAAAGTAAGTTTAAAGCTCAACATCAGTCTTTATATTAATGCCTTTACAGTCATAGGGTTCCGTATAATAGTTCTGCATAACAGATTTCTAAGTTGAAAAATCCATTTGATTAAATATAAAATCCTAAATTTACATTTTCCCTTGAGTATCTCTTTTAAAAAGATTATCTGTTTATCCATGAAAGACACACAGAGAGAGAGAGGCAGAAACACAGGCAGAGGTAGAAGCAGGCTCCATGCAGGGAGCCTGATGTGGGTGGGACTCTATCCCAGGACTCCGGGATCACGCCCTGAGCCAAAGGCAGATGCTCAACCGCTGAGCCACCCAGGCATCCCTTCCCTTGAGTATCTTAAGTATGTTATTCTTTTCTCTGTTTGATATTTAGTACTGCTGTTGAAATGGCTGATAATAACTCAATTTGACTTGGTGATTTTTCCTGGATGTTTTTCTTTTTCTCACTTCTTTGAGATAGAATAATTTTACTAGTAAATGTCTCAGGCTTGGCTGTTTTAAGTCAATATTCCCAGAATCATAACATGCTCTTTCAATACATTGTCCAGATCTCTCTTCCTATTTTAAAGAAAGGCTCTATCGAATTATAATTTATGATATCCATGATGTTTTGTTATTTTAGTTTTTTAAAGAACTACTATTCTATAGATATTGAACTATCTTCGCCTTTATTCTATATCCAATGAGTCTATTATTCTGTGACTTAGGGGAGTAATTATTTAATGATATCAACTATGAGAAATCTGGCATGCCTGGGTGGCTCAGCAGTTCGGCACGTGCCTTAGGCTCAGGTTGTTTTCCCGGGATCTGAGATCGAGTCCTCTTTGGGCTCCCTGAGAAGAGCCTGCTTCTACTTCGGCCTATGTCTCTGCCTTTCTCTCTCAGTCTCTGTCTCTCGTGAATAAAAAAAAAAAATTAAAAAATATTTAAAATATATTTTGGCTTGAGAGATCAAGCTAAAAACATATCCGTGCTCTGACACATGTGTTTTGGGTTGGCTGCTCAAAAACAGTTTTATTTATTTATTTATTTATTTATTTATTTATTTATTTAATTATTTAGGGGGGGTTGTGTTTTTTTTTTAAATAAATTTATTTTTTATTGGTTTTCAATTTGCCAACATATAGAATAACACCCAGTGCTCATCCCATCAAGTGCCCCCCTCAGTGCCTGTCACCCAGTCACCCAAGCCCCCCGCCCACCTCTCCTTCCACCACCCTTTGTTCATTTCCCAGAGTTAGGAGTCTCTCATGTTCTGTCTCCCTCTCTGATATTTCCCACTCATTTTTTCTCCTTTCCCCTTAATCCCTTTCACTATTTTTTATATTCCCCAGATGAATGAGACCATATAATGTTTGCCTTCTCCGACTGACTTATTTCACTCAGCATAATACCCTCCAGTTCCATCCACGTCGAAGCAAATGGTGGGTATTTGTCGTTTCTAATGGCTGAGTAATATTCCATTGTACACATGGACCACATCTTCTTTATCCATTCATCTTTCGATGGACACCGAGGCTCCTTCCACAGTTTGGCTATTGTGGACATTGCTGCTATAAACATCGGGGTGCAGGTGTCCTGCCGTTTCATTGAATCTCTATCTTTGGGGTAAATCCCCCGCAGTGCAATTGCTGGGTCGCAGGGTAGTTCTATTTTTAACTCTTTGAGGAACCTCCACAGTTTTCCAGAGTGGCTGCACCAGTTCACATTCCCACCAATAGTGCAGGAGGGTTCCCCTTTCTCCACATCCTCTCCAACATTTGTGGTTTCCTGCCTTGTTAATTTTCCCCATTCTCACTGGTGTGAGGTGGTATCTCATTGTGGTTTTGATTTGTATTTCCCTGATGGCAAGTGATGCAGAGCATTTTCTCATGTGCATGTTGGCCATGTCTATGTCTTCCTCTGTGAGATTTCTCTTCATGTCTTTTGCCCATTTCATGATTGGATTGTTTGTTTCTTTGCTGTGGAGTTTAATAAGTTCTTTATAGATCTTGGATAGTAGCCCTTATCTGATAGGACATTTGCAAATATCTTCTCCCGTTCTGTAGGTTGTCTTTTAGTTTTGTTGACTGTATCCTTTGCTATGCTAAAGCTTCTTATCTTGTGAAGTCCCAATAATTCATTTTTGCTTTTGTTTCTCTTGCCTTCATGGATGTATCATGCAAGAAATTACTGTGGCTAAGTTCAAAAAGGGTGTTGCCTGTGTTCTCCTCTAGGATTTTGATGGAAATTTTGTGGACAAGAGTCTCACATTTAGATCTTTCATCCATTTTGAGTTTATCTTTGTGTATGGTGCAAGAGAGTGGTCTAGTTTCATTCTTCTGCATGTGGCTGTCCAATTTTCCCAGCACCATTTATTGAAGAGACTGTCTTTCTTCCAGTGGATAGTCTTTCCTCCTTTGTCGAATATTAGTTGACCATAAAGTTGACGGTCCACTTCTGGATTGTATGTTCTGTTCCATTGATCTATGTATTTATTTTTGTACATTTTTCATTGGAGTTAGGTTTGTCAACATATAGTATAACACCCAGTGCTCTTCCTGTCCAGTGCCCCCCTCAGTGCCATCACCCAGTCACCCCATCCCCCCACCTGCCTCCCCTTCCACCACCCCTTTTTCGTTTCCCAGAGTTAAGAGTCTTTCATGTTCTGTCACCCTCTCTGATATTTCGCACTCATTTTCCCTCCTTTCCTCTTTAATCCCTTTCACTATTTTTTGTACTCCCCGAATGAATGAAACCATATAATGTCTGTCCTTCTCCGATTGACTTACTTCACTCAGCATAATACCCTCCAGTTCTATCTATGTTGAAGCAAATGGTGGGTATTTGTCGTTTCTAATGGTTGAGTAATATTCCATTTTATACATATGTCACATCTTCTATATTCATTCCTCTGTCGATGGACACTGAGGCTCCTTCCACAGTTTGGCTATTGTGGACATTGCTGCTATAAACATTGGGGTGCAGGTGTTCCAGTGTTTCACTGCATCTGTATCTTTGGGTTAAATCCCCAGAAGTGCAATTGCTGGGTGGTAGGGTAGTTCTATTTTTAACTCTTTGAGGAATCTCCACACAGTTTTCCAGAATGGCTGCACCAGTTCACATCAGAAACACTTTAAAAGAGTTGAAGACTACTTCAGTTGGCCAAGTTTCCTTGTTTTTTTTTTCTAGCAAAAATCACCTTTAGGGGTTTTTTTCTAAGTTTTAAAGTCATAGAATTAGAGAAGAAAGTCCTTCTCTTATTTATTTGTTTCTGAACCTTTCTTCCTTACCCCAATTGTTTTTGTCCTTGTTACTTTGGAATCTACTTTCAAAAATTTCTTCTAATAAGAATTTTTGTCCTTAAGAATAACTTTAGCTGGTTGTTTTCTAGAGTTCATAAGTTTTAGATTGTTATAGCAATTTCAGATCTCACCAAGGATCCCCTTTGCTCAATATGTGAATTGGAGTGTACAAAATCATTCTCATTTTCTTTTCTTTTTTAAAAAGAATATTTATTTATTTATTTATTTATTTATTTATTTGAGAGAGAGAGAGAGAGAGCACAGAGCATGAGCCAGAGGGGCAGAAGGAGAAGGAAGGAGAATTTCAAGCAGACCCTGTGCTGAGTGTGGAGCTCTAGGCAGGGCTCAGTCTCATGACCCTGAGATCACAACCTGTGCTGAAACCAAGGGTTGGACACTTAACCATTTTGCCACTTAGGCTTGTCATTCCCATTTTCAATACCTGTTCTCAAATTGCCTATCATTCTTTCTAGTGAGAACCTATTAGTGATTGGGAGTTCTTCTCTTACGTCTGTCATGTGTTTGTCTCCACTCTTTACTGTATTCATACAATGTAGGCCTATACCTATAGGTAGTCTGTCCTTAACTACTCATTTTGGGCTATTTTAAAAATATTTTTCAACCTACTTTTGTAGTAATTGTTATTCATAGGTTTTAAATTTTTCTATCCTATTTGCTCGGGCACCATCACTAACTTCCATACCTTTTCAGGGGCTAAAATGTGTTTCTACCTCTGTTTGGGTAGTAGCCTTACTAGATTGCTATTTCTTCCTCTCATACAGATTTTTTCTTGATTGACTATTATAAAGAAATTATTTTATAATTCAGCAGATAAATTGATTTTTTATGTATATCTATTTTTATACCTGTTTAAAAATAATCTATATCCTAGAATAACAAATTTCAAAATACCTTTAATTTTTATGAATTACTTATTTATACATATTTATGAGAAAGAGAGAGAGGGAGAGAGAAAGACAGAGGGAGGGAAGGTTTTACTTTGATCATTAAACATCAAAAACATAATGGGTCAAGATTCATAATCTGAAAACTTTTTAGAAAGTATGCTAAAGGGAAATTTGGAAATGCCTTTAAGTTGTGCTAAAATTTTTAGTGGAGAAACTGCTTTTTCTATGCGGATTAAATAGTTAACCAATAAACATCTAGAAGCAGTGTCTTAGAATAGTATTAACCCAACCCTTTTAGTAGGTAAAAATTTCCCTAATTGTGGAGAAAATGGTCTTCATATATACAATGAGCCCACGCCTCTCTCACCATTGGATTTTTGAAACTTATACAGAGCAAAAAGTCAATTTCTACATTAGCTAAATAAACAGAGGATAGTTCATTATAAGGTAAAAGTCAAGCACCAGTTAGCAGTAAAAGAAAGCCTATGGTAGTCAAGAGACTTCTGTTAATAGTAGAAGAAATGTTGTAGTGCTTTCAATATCCCAAAGAGGTACAGTCAGAGTGTCCAGGAATAGAGTGATGTCATGGAAAACTCAGTATAAAATCAGGATGACTTATTTTCTAGTTTAGATATAAAGCCAGTGTTGCATTTTGAAGATATTATTAACTTCTACATATATGTGTTTCTTTTAAAACACTACATCCTCATCTATCATGTAAACAAATTAAGAAAATATAAGTAGCCAACAGAAAAATACAGTGGTTCCTTCTGAGGAGTAAATAACTATTGCTTCTTATTATAAGCTTTTATATATGAGCAAATATGTTAAATTTTTGAGAAAACATTTTAAAAATAAATTAACTTAAATCTTAATCAAAACTGGCTGCTACTCTTTAATGTATAATATCAGGGTTGAATTTGTTTTTAGGCTTTTTTAAAACATAGCTGTAGTTCATGAGGTCTCTGGGGAAACATGATATAATCTCTTTGACTTAGTTGCCTAAAATTCATTTGAAATTTTGTATTTCAGCCATATGATTACTGCCACCCACATGCCATCTGGTGGCATATCTCCAGATGGCACATAGGAAATCATAAGCTTCTAGAATTTTGCCCTATAAATCCAAACCAACAGCTTCACATTGGTGAATGATGATGTAGAATTTTCTTTCTTTTAGGAAGTATTTTAATGTTAGTGAATTAAACAGCACTAGCTACAACAACAGAGGCCTAGGCTTCTCCTTAGTGTTATTTGGTTGCAATTCTAGGTCTTCTAGGAAAATGACCAGATTCAATGTGGACAAAATTCATCCTCCTAACTTCAATTCCTGTTTCTGGTGGATCCAGAAAATGTAAGAGCTAGTAGGACAATATTGTTATATAATATCTTATTAGTCATGATAGTAGCTACAGAAAATTTCCTCTGTTTAATGTAAACTCTTAGAACAGTATTTCTGAAATTGGTTGTGGGTTAAAATCACCTGGATTGCTATGAAAAATCCAGATACCAAAAAACCACACACCACACAGATTATATAAAATTCTCTGAGAGTGTGATAAGACTGAATGTGAATGAAGCACCTAAATGTTTAAAGCTTTCCAGATGTTGACAATGTGCACCCAAGTTTGCAAAAACCTGTCCTAGAAGATTGCCTGTTTACCATAAAACTGCATACCTGAGTAAGTAAAAGACTTTGAAGACTTTTAAAAACATAAAATATATATTGGAATTAACTACGTCAAAATTTGGGAGATTGGAACAACGACAAAGAAGTATGACACATATACTTTGTTGGTACATAGAAATGTAAACTTCTATGTCTTTTATGTGGCTTAGATTTAATGTTATTTTCTAAGCAGTGTTAATCATCCAATCCTAAAAAAAACAACACATAGCCAAAAAAGGATATGAATGATATAAGCTATTTCATACAAAAGAGGAAAACAAACCTCTTTTGTAGGAAGAATAAGTTTTATTTCTGGAAAGCCACAAACTACCAAAACTTGAACAGGAAGAAATAGAAAACATGAACAGGCCAATAACCAGGGAGGAAATTGAAGCAGTCATCAAAAACCTCCCAAGACACAAGAGTCCAGGGCCAGATGGCTTCCCAGGGGAATTCTATCAAACGTTTTTTTTTTTAATTTTTTATTTATTTATGATAGGCACACAGTGAGAGAGAGAGGCAGAGACACAGGCAGAGGGAGAAGCAGGCTCCATGCACCGGGAGCCCAACATGGGACTCGATCCCGGGTCTCCAGGATCGTGCCCTGGGCCAAAGACAGGCGCTAAACCGCTGAGCCACCCAGGGATCCCCTATCAAACGTTTAAAGAAGAAACCATACCTATTCTACTAAAGCTGTTTGGAAAGATAGAAAGAGATGGAGTACTTCCAAATTCGTTCTATGAGGCCAGCATCACCTTAATTCCAAAACCAGACAAAGACCCCACCAAAAAGGAGAATTACAGACCAATATCCCTGATGAACATGGATGCAAAAATTCTCAACAAGATACTAGCCAATAGGATCCAACAACACATTAAGAAAATTATTCACCATGACCAAGTAGGATTTATCCCCGGGACACAAGGCTGGTTCAACACGCGTAAAACAATCAATGTGATTCATCATATCAGCAAGAGAAAAACCAAGAACCATATGATCCTCTCATTAGATGCAGAGAAAGCATTTGACAAAATACAGCATCCATTCCTGATCAAAACTCTTCAGAGTGTAGGGATAGAGGGAACTTTCCTCAACATCTTAAAAGCCATCTATGAAAAGCCCACAGCAAATATCATTCTCAATGGGGAAACACTGGGAGCCTTTCCCCAGTGGACAGGGATGTCCACTCTCACCACTGCTGTTCAACATAGTACTGGAAGTCCTCGCCTCAGCAATCAGACAACAAAAAGACATTAAAGGCATTCAAATTGGCAATGAAGAAGTCAAACTCTCCCTCTTCGCCGATGACATGATACTCTACATAGAAAACCCAAATCCTCCACCCCAAGATTGCTAGAACTCATACAGCAATTTGGTAGTGTGGCAGGATACAAAATCGATGCCCAGAAATCAGTGGCACTTCTATACACTAACAATGAGACTGAAGAAAGAGAAATTAGGAGTTAATCCCATTTATAATTGCATCCAAAAGCATAAGATACCTAGGAATAAACCTAACCAAAGAGGTAAAGGATCTCTACCCTAAAAACTATAGAACACTTCTGAAAGAAATTGAGGAAGACACAAAGAGATGGAAAAATATTCCATGCTCATGGATTGGCAGAATTAATATTGTGAAAATGTCAATGTTACCCAGGGCAATTTACACGTTTAATGCAATCCCTATCAAAATACCATGGACTTCCTTCAGAGAGTTAGAACAAATTATTTAAAGATTTGTGTGGAATCAGAAAAGACCCCGAATAGCCAGGGGAACTTTAAAAAAGAAAACCATAGCTGGGGGCATCACAATGCCAGATTTCAGGTTGTACTACAAAGCTGTGGTCATCAAGACAGTGTGGTACTGGCACAAAAACAGACACATAGATCAATGGAACAGAATAGAGAATCCAGAAGTGGACCCTCAACTCTATGGTCAACTAATATTCGATAAAGGAGGAAAGACTATCCACTGGAAGAAAGACAGTCTCTTCAATAGATTGTGCTGGGAAAATTGGACATCCACATGCAGAAAAATGAAACTAGACCACTCTCTTTCACCATACACGAAGATAAACTCAAAATGGATGAAAGATCTAAATGTGAGACAACATTCCATCAAAATCCTAGAGGAGAACACAGGCAACACCCTTTTTGAACTTGTCCACAGTAACTTCTTGCAAGATACATCCACGAAGGCAAAAGAAACAAAAGCAAAAATGAACTATTGGGACTTCATCAAGATAAGAAGCTTTTGCACAGCAAAGGATACAGTCAACAAAACTAAAAGACAACCTACAGAATGGGAGAAGATATTTGCAAATGACCTATCAGATAAATGGCTAGTTTCCAAGATATATAAAGAACTTATTAAACTCAACACCCAAGAAACAAACAATCCAATCATGAAATCAGCAAAAGACATGAAGAGAGATCTCACAGAGGAAGACATAGACATGGCCAACATGCACATGAGAAAATGCTCTGCATCACTTGCCATCAGGGAAATACAAATCAAAACCACAATGAGATACCACCTTCACACCAGTGAGAATGGGGAAAATTAACAAGGCAGGAAACCACAAATGTTGGAGAGGATGCGGAGAAAAGGGAACCCTCTTACACTGCTGGTGGGAATGTGAACTGGTGCACCCACTCTGGAAAACTGTGGAGGTTCCTCAAAGAGTTAAAAATAGACCTGCCCTACGACCCAGCAATTGTACTGCTGGGGATTTACCCCAAAGATAGAGATGCAATGAAACGCCGGGACACCTGCACCCCGATGTTTATAGCAGCAATGTCCACAATAGCCAAACTGTGGAAGGAGCCTCGGTGTCCATCGAAAGATGAATGGATAAAGAAGATGTGGTTTATGTATACAATGGAATATTACTCAGCCATTAGAAACGACAAATACCCACCATTTGCTTCGACGTGGATGGAACTGGAGGGTATTATGCTGAGTGAAATAAGTCAGTCGGAGAAGGCAAACATTATATGGTCTCATTCATCTGGGGAATATAAAAAATAGTGAAAGGGAATAGAAGGGAAGGGAGAAGAAATGTGTGGGAAATATCAGAAATGGAGACAGAACATGAAGACTCCTAACTCTGGGAAACGAACTAGGGGTGGTGGAAGGGGAGGATGGCGGGGGTGGGGGGGAGTAAATGGGTGACGGGCACTGAGGGGGGCACTTGACGGGATGAGCACTGGGTGTTATTCTGTAAGTTGGCAAATTGAAGACCAATAAAAAATAAATTTATTATAAAAAAAGGAAGAATAAGTTTTCCAGAGACCTAGTAGAAGATCTTAAATTGAGTGCAACAAGCCTTTTTAAACACACAATAAAAGAAAATAAACATCATAAGAAAACCAGATTATTCTTGTTTTGTTTCCCTAAACACTATTACCGTTAATTAATTAATTTTTGATAATATATTGTCCATATATCTATTTGTGTGTAACTCTTGGTTTAAAATTTACTTAATTTCAAATAGTTTTATTTGATGTTTTCCATTATTATTTTAAGTTCTTATTTATTTTATGTCATTTTCTAGTCTGACCTAGAGTTTGGCATAAAAAGAACATGGCTTTTGATTACAACAACTGAAAAAACACAAGATTTATTTTCTTTTTAATTTATCTATGCATGTTCTCATTATCTCTTTTTAGGACCTTACAGTCTAAGCAGAAAATAACAGCACTTATGTTTCAATTTATGCTGTGAATTTTGCACCTGTTATATATTTATATCATTTATATATAATTTCATTTGAAATTAAAATGTTATTCACTCAATAAAGATTAGAAGATGCCTCATATGATACCATCACCTATGAAAACCTTTCCTTAAGACCAAGGTTAATAGCAATTAAAAAATTGAAACCTAATTTCCAATTATCAGAATAAGAGTCATGTTCATGTGAAACATTCTGATGGATTCATGTATTTGTACAGTGATTATAGTTTGCCCTTTAACATGTTTATGTAAATGTATGTCTATATTATAAATATATTGACATATATAAAATATGTAATATATAAATATATGAATAAAATATATACATTTAGAAATATAAAATATGGGCAGCCCCGGTGGCACAGCGGTTTGGCGCCGCCTGCAGCCTGGGGTGTGATCCTGGAGACCCAGGATCGAGTCTCACATCGGGCTCCCTGCATGGAGCCTGCGTCTCCCTCTCCCTCTGCCTGTGTCTCTGCCTCTCTCTCTGTGTCTATGAATAAATAAATAAAATCTTAAAAAAATAAATATAAGATATGTATATATTAGAAAATTTATATATATAATATACACACATCCTATGCCACCTAGAAGGAAAAAAAATAGAAAAGTTAATTAAAAGTTCAAATTTTTAGTCACACATAATATTCCAACTCTACTTTTTATTATACCTTGAAAAGAATCATAAATCTTAACATCACCATTCCCAAATTTGACCTACATTTTTCTATTTAAGTGTTTAAAAAATATTATTCCCCTTTCAATTGGAATTTGAAAAGTCACACTGACTTACTTGGAAAAACAAACCCACCACGAAAACCACCACAATGCTGACATAAATAAAACAACAACATAGTACATCTATACAATGGAATATTATTTAACATTGAAAAAGAATGGAGTATTGATATATGCTACAACATGGATGAACCTTGAAAACATTATGCTAAAGTGAGATAAGTTAATTACAAGAACACCATGTTATATGATTCAATTGATATGAACTGTCCAGTAGAAGGAAATCCATAGACAGAGAAAGTAGATCTGAGGTTGCCTAGGGCTGAGCACTTGTGGGAGATAAGGGCTGACTCTTAATTGGTGCAGATGGAGTTTCATTTTGGGCTGTTGGAAATGTTCTAAAATTAGATTGTGGTGATAGTTGTCCAGTTCCATAAATACACTAAAATACATAGAACTGTAGACTTTAAATGGATAAATTTTATGGTATGAAAATTTAAAAACTTTTATTTAAAGGATAAATCCTGGATGGTGCTAAAAGGCTAGTTTGGGGTTAATTCTTCTTATGAGGTAACCTACTCACATAGAATATGAGACACACCTTATGTCAACAGCGCTGAAGTCAATAATGTGGGCAAGTAAAATATGGTGTGGGCTTCCTAACAAAAATTCTGATAAGTTCAGACAGAATTCTTGCCGGGCTGCTGTTGTGATGTGAGACAGAGCCCCCAAATGCATGAAATAGAAGAGGTAAAGTGCCTTGGATGGTGCGGTGCCTGTCCATTAACAATGTGCATAATGAATGAGTTACTTTTAATGTCACTACCATCATTATCACAACATTTTAGAAAACATATGGACACACAGACCTTGTATCACTTCTGGAAATTATACTCAGTTGAGTATAAATTTAATATTGGTGTCATTTATCATCTGGTGTCAGCTACCACAATTACAGATAGTGTGGCTCTGGGAAAATTAATAATTTCTATTGGGCTTATCTTTAAAATTCAATCCAATTAAGTTGGGGCAAATCTCACTCTACTTGCTCATGGTTGAGAAAATTTACATTCCTTTTAAAAGACAGAAATTACATTCTTCATTATGGAAATCAGCATCAAGCAACGTTCTTTTTTAAAGCCAGTTTGCTGATAAAGCTTCAAGAGGAATACTATAATACAGAAAGAAATTTTAAATCCTAGAGGTAAGTCTTTTGTTTTGAGGGAACGGTGGTCTGGAACTTTGTGACATTATTTTAATAAATGCTCCAAATTCTATGCACTGCATTTAGTAGGTTGAAAACACTCAATGAGTGTATATGGAAATTATATAAAGATAATGCCATTCCTAGTTATCTTAGGAAATAGAAACTAATGGACCATGGTATTGTGGAGTATGAAAATAAATGCCATGATAAAAAAGTAAAAACTTTCTTTATATGCAGTCACAATTTGATTTATTTCAAAAACTTGAGATATCCACCCCTGATGATGATCCACCCCCCCACACACACACACAACTTACAGAATTTTGAAAGCATTTTAGTGGTGCTTTTAATGGACGACTTGCCTGTTTGGGGCTTTTGTGAGAGGAAAGTTCTGGAGAAGCATTCATTGTAGTACTGAAAAAATAATTGAAAGGTCATTTAACTTTTTACCTGTTCTCTGTCAATATTGAATATTCATGAGTATTGGATATTCTAAATATTCTGCCAATATTGAATATCTTATCTGAGATTTAATTCTACAGGATAATATTTTCATATGAAGAGCTCCTTTGCCTTCTCCTTTAGCAATCTTTTCCAGGATCTACCTGCCACTAATTTCACATTAAATTCTTTCTTAAACCTGCTTCACTATTTTAGATAATTGGTCTCATCGTCTTTTCAAGAACCCAGACTTGGTATTTCAGTTATTTCTGACCCCCTCATTAGCTGTAAAGCTTATCTGAGAAAAAAAGAGCATATCTTTTCTTTAAAAAATATTTTATTTATTTATTCGTGAGAGACACAGAGAGAGAGGCAGAGACATAGGCAGAGGGAGAAGCAAGTTCCATGTAGGAAGCCAGATGCAGGACTTGATCCCCGGGCTCTGGGATCATGTCCTGAGCCAAAGGCAGACACTCAACCACTGAGCCACCCAGGCATCCCAGAAAGAATATTTCTTAAAGGAGTACTAGGAAAGTCAAAAAAATTATTCTTTCTTATGTTTGGGGAAATTTGCATAAGTTATTATTCCCTATTTTCTACTTTTTTAGAAGAGATAAACACCTTGACGATAAAGGGAAGGTTATTAGTATCTATTTGTCTAAAACATATTGACTCTTATTCTGCAGATGAGTGACACACAGGAGTATACAACAACCAGTGGCCTATCAGCTGTGGGAAGAGTGTCCCTAGTCAAATATATTTCGGAAGATGCCCTTTCTGGTAAGAAAGGGAAGCAACAAGAAAGGGTAAAAGAACCTTGCTTCAGACCCAGAATAGTCAAAACAATTTCCTGGCAGCCAATTAAACATAGTTAAGTTTTTCTCAGAAAGCAGAAAATCAGAATGTAATCATGTTTTTCCAACAGCTAATGTAAGGCTAATTTTAGAAGTAGAGTTTCAACTATTTACTAAATGAGATCAGACATACCAAAAAGGAAGTCAACTTTGCACAGCCACTCTGGAAAACAGTATGGAAGTTCCTCAAAAAGTTCCTACAACCCAGTAATTGCACTACTAGGGATTTATCCCCAAAATACAAATTAGTGATCTGAAGGGGCACCTGCAACCCAATGTTTGTAGCAGCAATGTCCACAATAGCTAAACTATGGAAAGAGCCCAGATGTCTGACAGATGAATGGATAAAGAAGATATGATATATATATATTAATAGAATACTACTCAGCCATCAAAAGAGTGAAATCTTGGCATTTGCAAGGACATGGATGGAACTAGAGGATATTATGCTAAGTGAAATAAGTCAGTCAGAGAAAGACTTAGTATATGATCTCACTCATATGTGGAATTTAAGAAACAAAACAGAGGATCATAGGGGAAAAGAGGAAAAAATAAAATAAGACAAAATCAGAGAAGGAGACAACCATAAGAGACTCTTAATCATAGGAAACAAACAGGGTTGCTGGAGGGGAGGTGGGTCAGGGGAAAGAATAACTGGGTGATGGGCCTTAAGGAAGGCACGTGATATAATCAGCACTGAGTATTAAATAAAACTGATGAATCAGTGACTTCTACCTCTGAAACTAATAATACATTATATGTTAATTAACTTTTTAAAAAAGATTTTATTTATTTATTCATGAGATACAGAGAGAGATCACGCCCTGGGCTGAAGGCGGCGCTAAACCGCTGAGCCACCTGGGCTGCCCGTTAATTAAATTTACATAAAAAATTATATGGTAATGTAAAAAGAGAGAGAGAGAGATGTGACCTCTGTTCTCATGGAGCTTATAGCCCTGGTGGGGAGGTGGGCACTCATCTACTAATAAATTCATAAATACAAAAAATAAAGGAAGCTAACTTCAGAAAAGAAATAATGTTTAGATCCATGCCTATATGACTCATATTTCTACCCATCTAGCATGGCTTAACATTGAGTGGCAGCCAGTAGGTACAAGCTACAGTACTTGGGGACTTGCTCAAATTGGGAGCCTTTAGAGTTTCAAGGTGACTTCATAATGAGTCGTCATTTCAAGTAGACACATTTAGTTTTTTCTGAAAGCATGTTTAGTGAGGTAGAAAATTCATCAATACTAAACACATTATTTTTCTTAAAGTTTTTGCTCCTTTTGTTATTTTTATATTCAATCATGTCCTAGACTTAAGTACTTACTAATTGGTTGCTTAATCATTGGTTACAATGATACTTAGTATAATACAGATAAACAGTATACAGTCTGATGAAAAAAATCTGTTGATGGAAAGTGGTTGTCAGAGACCTTACTGAAGTCCTTGCTCCTCAGCATCACCATCTAGTGGTGAGAATCGCAAAAAGACTACGGAGGCTTCCAGTTTTCTAAACCTAATAGGAATATGCTTGCAACTGAGTCAACCATGTTACACAGTGACACAAATGCCACAGTTTTCCTAAAAACTAACTTATATTTTTGTCCAAATCAAATTACCTAATAAAATATTTCTATGCTGTGTTAGAGGGAGATAATTTACACTGTCACTGTAGGTTGTGTTACTTGAATATTCTTAGCATTTAGAAAAAGAGTAGACCCATGATATACTCTGTTTACATATATTTGCACTTTTACAATAGTCATGTTTCCAGTGGAAAGATCAATGTTATTACTTCACTGGTTGTAAGACTGATCCCTTCGTTCTCCAGGGACTTTAAAAAAAAATTTATTTATTCGTGAGAGACAGAGAGAGGCAGAGACACAGGCAGAGGGAGAAGCAGGGTCTCCGAGAGGAGCCCGATGTGGGACTCAATCCCAGGACCCTGGGATCCTGCCCTGAGCCAAAGGCAAACGCTCAATCACTGAGCCACCGAGGTGCCCCCACCCCCAGGGATTTTTTTATACACAGTGCTCAACAAGCACAGTCTCTGGATCCTTGCCCTCCTCTCCTTTTACTATTAGTAAAGTTTCAGAGAAGAATCTCTACTACTTCCCAAGGTAAATCTGTTTCCATATGGAACTGATGTACCATCTGGGCTCACCAAATATCACTTAGGATCTGAACTTTCTTGTATTCATAAGTTTCAAAACCATTTCTTCCCCTCAGCCTAGACCTACATATTTGTTTTAAAAATCCCTGCCTTGCCTTTGCTACCTTCTAATTGTAGAGACTCTTTTGGACTACACTTCTAGAAAAACTAAAATGTACTCAGTGCCTATACTTCCTTACCTTGATGTCTTCCCTTCAGCTCTTCACAAAATAGCATCTGGTCTATAACTCTGTGACAATTTCTCTCTGAAAAGATCACCAGTGACCTGGCTAAATTCAAGTCTACCCTTAATCCTAAACCTTATAACAAAGTCTCATAATTTATACTTAAGTCATATGTAATATTTTAGACATATAAAAAGATATAAAGAATAATATAATGAGCATCTGAGTTTCAACTAAGTGTGGTTTGATACATAACATATTCCAAAACTCTGGTGTACATATCTCTTCTCCAGTCAAATTCCCCTTTTCTCCCTTATTGTTCCTCCTTCTTCCAGCAAGCCACTATTCTGAATTTTGTATTTATCTTTTTTTTTAAGATTTTATTTATTTATTCATGAGAGAGAGAGAGAGAGAGGCAGAGACACAGGCAGAGGGAGAAGCAGGCTCCATGCAGGGAGCCTGACATGGGACTCGATCCCGGGTCTTCAGCTTCAGGCCCTGGGCTGAAGGCAGATACTCAACCGCTGAGCCACCCGGGCTGCCCTGTATTTATCTTTAATATTCATTTTCATACTTCACCACATATATGTGTATCCACTAGTAATATTATAATATTGACCAAAATGTTTTAAATTTTATTTAGATGGGGTTATATCATATGTATTTTTATTTGTAATAACCATCTTATTGATGGATGCAGATGTGTAATATCCATTTATAGTGGGCATAATATACCCTTGCATGAATGCAGCCACAAATGATCTCTTATTCTCTTAAAGGGCATTTAGGGTTTTTAAAAAAATTTTTCCCCACTTCTATTGCAATATAATTGACATATAGCACTATATAAGTTTAAGGTATACACCATAATGATTTGACATACATATGTTGCAAAATGACTGCCATGGTAAATTTAGATAACATCCGTCACCTCATAGAGTTACTTTTCTTTTTTTTTTTTTTTTTACTTGAGATGAAGACTTTTAGGATTTACTCTCTTAGCAATTTTCAAATACATCATACAGTGGTGTTAACTATAGTCATCATGTTGTACATTACATCCTAAGTACTTATTTGTTTTATAACTAAAAGATTGTAACTTTTGACTGTTTTAATCAAATTCTGCCCATCCTCTACCTCTGGTAACCACAGAGCTGATCTCTTTTTCTATGAGTTTGGATATTGATTATTTTTTAGATTCCACAAATAGGTGAAATCATACAGTATTTGGTCTTTGTCTGACTTACTTCAATTAGCATAATGTCTTCTTAAAGCCCATCCATACTGTTGCAAATTGCAGGATTTTCTTCTTTTTATGGCTGAATAATATTCATATATATATGTCACATTGTAATTATATTCCATTATGGATGGATATATACATAATTCCAGAACTTCTATGTCCAATAATTTGTTGATGGACATAGAAGTTCTGGGACTATTGTTTCCATGTCTTGGCTATTGTAAATAATGCTGCTATGAAGATGGGGTGCTGATATCTCTTTCCTTTGGATATGTACCCTGAAGTGGGATGACTGAATCGTATGGTAGTTCTCTTTTTAATTTTTTAAAGAGCCTTCTTACCATTTTCCACAGTGGCAATTTACATTCCCCCCAACAGTGCACCAGGGTTCCTTTTACTCCAGATTCTTACCAGCATTTTTTTTTATCTCCTGTTTTTGATAATGGCTATTCTAACAGGTATGAAGTGATATCTCATTGTAATTTTGATCTGCATTTCTCTGATGATTAATGACGTTGAGCATCTTTTCATGTACCAGTTGTTCATCTGTACGTCTTCTTTGGGAAAATGTCTATTCAAGTTCTCTATTTTTAAAATTTGATTCTTTGGGTTTTTGATGTTAAGTTATGTGAGTTCTTTCTAAACTTTGGATATTAGTCCTTTATCAGATATATGGTTTGTAAATAGTTTTCCCCATTACATAGGTTGCCTTTTCATTTTGTTGATTGTATCTTTCCTGTGCAGAAGCTCTTTAGTTTGATGTAGTCCCTCATTGGTTTTTGTTTTTGTTGCTTGTGTTTTTTGTGTTATATCCCTCCCAAAAACTATTACCCAGACTGAAATCATGGAGCCTTGCCTCTATTTTCTTCCAGTCTTGCATTTAAATCCTTAATCTATTTTGAGTCAATTTTTGTGAGTGGTGTAAGATAGGGGCCCAATTTCTGTCTTTTGCATGTGAATATCCAGTTTTTCCAGCACCATTTATGGAGGAGACTGTCTTTTCCCCACTAAGTATTCTTGGCTCCCTTGCCAAATATTAATTGACCATATACATGAGGGTTTATTTCCCAGTCTTCAATTCTGTTCCATTAGCCCATGTGTCCATTTTTATGTGAGTACCATACTAGTTAAATTACTATAGCTTTATGATATAGCTTGTATTCAGGAAGTATGATGCCTCCAGCTTTTATCTTTCTCAAGATTGTTTTGGTTGTTCAGGGTCTTCTGTACTTCCATACAAATATTAGGGTAGTTTTTTTCTATCTGTGAAAAATGCCATTGGAATTCTGAAAGGGACTGTGTTGAATGTATAGATGGCTTTAGTAGTATGGATATTTTATCAATGAACTCTTCTGATCCATGAATACAAAATCTCTTTCCATTTAGTTGTGTCTTCTTTGTTTTCTCTCATCAATATCTTAGAGTTTGTTTTCACTTGCCTGGTTTTATATATAAAATCTATTGTGTTCTGTATCTTAATTTTACAGATTCCTACGTTACTTATTTTTATTATTTATAATATTTTCCCTCACTTCTTTTGGGTTTTCAGTTTTATAATCATATCATCTGCAAATAGAGATAGTTTTACCTCTTCTAGACTTATATTTTCAATTGCTTTATCTTTTCCAATTATGATGGCTAATAAATCTAATGCAACTTAAGTAATAGCAGAGAGAGTGAGCATAGTTTAGAGGGGGAAGTCTATGACATTTACCAACTGAAAAATATGCTGGTTTGCAGACTGACACTTTTACGTATGGAAGTATACATAGATTCCTATTTAATTTAATGTGTTTTAAAAAATGAATGGTTGCTGAATTTAGCGGAATGCCTTTTAGGCATCTTATAAGATGATAATGTGTTTTTCCCCTCTTAGCTCTATTAATATGGTAATTGTGTTTATTTGCTCTTTATGTTGAACCACTATTGCATTCTCAAATAAATACCAATTAGTTATGTAATCCCAAATCATATGTTATTTTTTAATGTGTTCCTGGATTCTGTTTGCTAATGTATTATGTAAGGTTTTTGCATTAGATATTTATAAGTGGGGATCCCTGGGTGGCGCAGTGGTTCGGCGCTTGCCTTTGGCCCGGGGCGCGATCCTGGAGACCCGGGATCAAATCCCACATCGGGCTCCCGGCGCATGGAGCCTGCTTCTCCCTCTGCCTGTGTCTCTGCCTCTCTCTCTCTCTCTCTCTCTGTGACTATCATAAATAAATAAATAAATAAAAAAAGATATTTATAAGTGATACTAGATTGTAGTTTTCATTTGATTATCAATGTTATAGTTGCCATATAAGAATAATTTGGAAATTTTCTTCCTTTTCATATGCTCTGTAAAAGTTTTAGAAGCATTAGACTTAACAAATCTTTAAAAGTTTTGAAGTTTCCTTGCAGTGGCTAACAAGTCTAGTGCTTTTCTTGTAGGTGAATTCTTTACATTTGTTCCTATTTTTTTCTACAGGAAATAGTCTGTTTAGAATTTGTATTTTGACCACTGTCAAATTTTGTAAACCATATTTCCTACGGAATTATTTTTCTAGATTTTAAAATTGAACTGCATATACTTGTGCAAAATAGTCTAATTTAAAATAGTCTAATTGATGGTTTCTTTCCACTTGTCATTTCTGATTATGTGAATTTGTAGTCTTTCTTCTTTTCATTAGGTTAATGATGCATCATTTTATTTTTATTATTTATTTGTTTTTGTTTATTTATTTTATTGGGGTTCAATTTGCCAACATATAGCATAACACCCAGTGCTCATCCCATCAAGTGCCCCCCTCAGTGCCCACCACCCAATCACCCCATCCCCTTGCCCACCTCCCCTTCCACTGCCCCTTGTTCGTTCCCCAGAGTTAGGAGTCTCTCATGTTCTGTCTCCCTTTCTGATATTTCCCACTCATTTTTTTTCTCCTTTCCCCTTTATTCCCTTTCACTATTTTTTATATTCCCCAATGAATGAGACCATATAATGTTTGTCCTTCGATTGACTTACTTCACTCAGCATAATACCCTCCAGTTCCATCCACGTTGAAGCAAATGGTGGGTATTTGTCGTTTCTAATGGCTGAGTAATATTCCATGGTATATATAGACCATATCTGCTTTATCCATTCATCTTTCGATGGACATCGAGGCTCCTTCCACAGTTTGGCTATTGTAGCCATTGCTGCTATAAACATTGAGGTGCAGGTGTCCCGGTGTTTCACTGAATGATGTGTCATTTAAAAAAAATTCTGTTATTGGGCAGCCCAGGTGGCTCAGAGGTTCAGTGCCGCCTGCTGTCCAGGGTGTGATCCTGGAGACCTGGGATCAAGTCCCACATCAGTCTCCCTGCATTTAGCCTGCTTTTCCCTCTGCCTGTGTCTGTGCCTCTCTCTCTCTCTCTGTTTCTCATGAATAAATAAATAAAATCTTAAAAAAAAATTTGTTACAATGAACTAGCTTTTTTGTTTATGTATCACTTATACAGTTTTCTATTTTCTAACTCTTTAATACTGATTTTATTTCTTTATTTTTTATTTTGTTTTATTTTAAAAATTCTTTCCTGGGTATTTTTAGTTGAGTAGTTCATTTATTTTGATTTTTCACTTTTGTCTATGTGGGTATTTACTTCCATAATTTTCCACTGCTAACTGCTTTTGCATTTCCATTATTCTTATTCCATTATTCCATTATTGTTATTTACAAGAAATTCTACAATTTTTGTTTTATCTTCTTACGTTGGCTTAGAAGATGTTCACTAGCAAGCTTTTAGACAATTTTCCAGGTAGAAAGATCTTTATAAAATTGTTTAAAATTAATTTCTAGTTTTATCACACTGTAGTGAGAGAATTCTGTCTCTAACATTTCCATTTTGGGGGATTGAGATTTTTCACAACAACCAAACATGTAGTCAGTTTTCACAATTGTTTGTTAAACACTTGGGGGGAAAACAGACATATTCTTTATAACCCAGGATATCAGGAAAATATTTACCTATGCAATATTGATATCATTGTGGGTTGTAGATGTAGCATTCTTTTAATGCTTCTTAGTCTAAATTCTACCTTGTTAGAAATCAAGATCTTGGCTCATGCTCTCTTATTACTTGCTGTTTTGGTATGAAAATGAGTAGCCTTTTATTGTTAACCTTTTGAAGCTCTCTATGTTAGATATGACTTCTTTGTATAAAGTTTGGATTCTGCTTTCTCAGTCTATATAAACAATTTTTTCTTTTAATCTGTGAGTCAACACTATATTAATATGTGTGACATATTTAGTCTTAGTTCTGCTTTCTATCAAACTCTGTGTCTAAAGGTTTTCCTATAAGATTTCTTCTCTCTTTCATATTAATGTCGATATTTAGGAAATTTTTATTTTTTGTTCTGATAATTGCCATTTTATTAATCCTTTTATTTAATATCTTTAATGTCTTCTTTCTTTTAAGGACTTTCTTACTATAAGCATTATTAAATAACTACAAACCTTGTCTTTTTTTTTCTTTTCTTACCCTAATCATCTAAATTAAAGCTATATCCCTGTACTCCCAATAAAATATATCTAAGGCAATCAGCCAGCTTATTTTACTCACGACTGATTCTCCTTCTCCCCACCATTTTTGATAGTCACAATATATATAAATACTTCTAGGGCAGCCCCGGTGGCGCAGCGGTTTAGCGCCGCCTGCAGTCCAGGGCGTGATCCTGGAGACCCTGTATCGAGTCCCACGTCAGGCTCTCTGTATGATGCCTGCTTCTCCCTCTGCCTGTGTCTCTGCCTCTCCCTCTCTGTCTCTATGAATAAATAAATAAAATCTTTAAAAAAATTTAAAAAATACTTCTAATCATTCACCCTTATCTTCATCATTTATACTTAGTAATAAGGCTAAATATATTTAATGCTTGGGCACCTGTTTGGCCCAGTCAGATAGGTAGCTGACTCTTGATTTCAGCTCAGTTCATGATCTTGGGGTCATTAGATTGAGCCGTTCTCGGCTCCTTGCTCAGCAGGGAATATGCTTCTCTCCTTCTCCATCTGCCACCCCCACCCCTGCTCTCTTTGACTCTGTCTCTCTCTCTCAAATAAGTAAAATATTAGAAAACATATATATGTGTGTACACATACAAATTTAATACATATATTTATTTAACTTTCTTTCCAAATTAAAAAAAAATACTTTTCTTAATACATTTTCAATTTGTCTTTGCTTTTTTTTCTATTAGTTCCCTTACTGGATGGATCTTAAGTACATTCACTCACTTTGTGTTCCTTGTGGCTTTTCTTAATTTACAGTCTTTTCTTATTTACCATTCTGACCTGAGCTGTTTACTCCAGTTGCCAAGCTGTTTTATTTATTAAGTTTCCTCATTCTCATTTGGGTTGTTCTGCTATAATTAATAATATTTCATAATTGTATCGAACTTGGTTTGAAATAAAATTTCTCTATTTTGTAAAACTAGTATGTGTGATAAGGTTTTATTCAAGTCCTTTGGTCGGTACAGTGCACTGATTTATTCAGTATCTGTTTCTTTTCTTTCTTTGTTTCTTTCTTTGTTTTTTTTTTTTTTTTTGTAGTGGTTGTACCACTTTAAAATTTTTTTAAAATTTTCTTAAAATTATTTTTTATTGGAGTTCAATTTGCCAACATATAGCATATCACACAGTGCTCATCCTGTCAAGGACCCCCCTCAGTGCCCAGCACCCGGTCACCCCAATGCCCTGCCCACCTCCCTTTCCACAACCCCTTGTTTGTTACCCAGAGTTAGGAGTCTCTTGTGTTCTGTCACCCTCTCTGATATTTCCCACTCATTTTCTCTCCTTTCCTCTTTATTCCCTTTCACTATTTTTTATATTCCCCAATGAATGAGACCATATAATGTTGGTCCTTCTCCGATTGACTAACTGCACTCAGCATAATACACTCCAGTTCCATCCACGTTGAAGCAAATGGTGGGTATTTGTCGTTTCTAATGGCTGAGTAATATTCCATTATAAACATAGACCAAATCTTCTTTATCCATTCATCTTTCGATGGACACTGAGGCTCCTGTCCTTTGGCTATTGTGGACATTGCTGCTATAAACATTGGAGTGCAGGTGTCCTGCCGTTTTACTGCATCTGTATCTTTGGGGTAAATCCCCAGCAATGCAATTGCTGGGTCATAGGGCAGATCTATTTTTTTTTAAATAAATTAATTTTTATTGGTGTTCAATTTACCAACATACAGAAAAACACCCAGCTCATCCCGTCAAGTGTCCCCCTCAGTAGGGCAGATCTATTTTTAACTCTTTGAAGAACCTCCACAGTTTTCCAGAGTGGCGGGACCAGTTCACATTCCCACCAACAGTGCAAGAGGGTTCCCTTTTCTCCACATCCTCTCCAACTTTTGTGGTTTCCTGCTTTGTTAATTTTCCCCATTCTCACTGGTGTGAGGCGGTATCTCATTGTGCTTTTGATTTGTATTTCCCTGATGGCAAGTGAAGCCGAGCATTTTCTCATGTGCTTATTGACCATGTCTATGTCTTCCTCTGTGAGATTTCTCTTCATGTCTTTTGCCCATTTCATGATTGAATTGTTTATTTCTTTGCTGTGGAGTTTAATAAGTTCTTTATAGATCTTGGATAGTAGCCCTTATCTGATAGGACATTTGCAAATATCTTCTCCCATTCTGTAGGTTGTCTTTTAGTTTTGTTGACTGTATCCTTTGCTGTGCAAAAGCTTCTTATCTTGATGAAATCCCAAAAATTCATTTTGCTTTTGCTTCCCTTGCCTTCATAGATGTAACTTGCAAGAAGTTGCTGTGGCTAAGTTCAAAAAGGGTGTTGCCTGTGTTCTCCTCTAGGATTTTGATGGATGCTTGTCTCACATTTAGATCTTTCACACATTTTGAGTTTACCTTTCTGTATGGTGTAAGAGAATGGTCTAGTTTCATTCTTCTGCATGTGGCTGTCCAATTTTCCCAGCACCATTTGCTGAATAGACTGTTTTTTTTTTTTTCCAGTAGATAGTCTTTCCTGCTTTGTCGAATATTAGTTGACCATAGAGTTGAGGGCCCATTTCTGGATTCTCTATTCTGTTCCATTGATCTATGTGCCTGTTTTTGTGCCAGTACCACACTGTCTTGATGACCACAGCTTTGTAGTACAACCTGAAATCTGGCATTGCGATGCCCCCAGCTATGGTTTTCTTTTTTAATACTCCCCTGGCTATTTGGGGTCTTTCTGATTACACACAAATCTTAAGATGATTTCTTCCAACTCTCTGAAGAAAGTCCATGGTATTTGGATAGGGATTGCATTAAACATGTAAATTGCCCTGGGTAGCATTGACATTTTCACAATATTAACTCTTCCAATCCATGAGCATAGGATATTTTTCCATCTCTTTGTGTCCTCCTCAATTTCTCTCAGAAGTGTTCTGTAGTTTTTAAGGTATAGATCCTTTACCTCTTTGGTTAGGTTTATTCCTAGGTATCTTATGTTTTTGGGTACAATTGTAAATGGGATTGACTCCTTCATTTTTCTTTCTTCAGTCTCATTGTTAGTGTATAGAAGTGCCACTGATTTCTGGGCATTGATTTTATATCCTGCCACACTGCCGAATTGCTGTATGAGTTCTAGCAATCATGGGGTGGATTCTTTTGTGTTTTCTACATACATTATCATGTCATGTGCGAAGAGGGAGAGTTTGACTTCTTCTTTGCCCATTTGATTGCCTTTTATTTCTTTTTGTTGCCTGATTGCTGAGGCTCGGACTTCTAGTACTATGCTGAATAGCAGTGGTGAGAGTGGACATCTCTGTCGTGTTCCTGATCTTAGGGGAAAGGCTCCCAGTGTTTCCTCATTGAGAATGATATTTGCTGTGGGCTTTTCGTAGATGGCTTTTAAGATGCTGAGGGATGTTCCTTCTATCCTTACACTCTGAAGACTTTTGATCAGAAGTGGATGCTGTATTTTTTCAAAAGCTTTCTCTGCATCTATTGCAATAATCATGTGGTTCTTGTATTTTCTCTTGTTGATATAATCTATCACGTTGATTGCTTTATGAGGGTTGAACCAGCCTTGCATACCGGGGATAAATCCCGCTTGGCCACAGTGAATAACCTTCTTAATGTACTTTTGGATCCTATTGGCTATTATTTTGTTGATAATTTTTGCATCTGTGTTCATTGGGGATATTGGTCTAGAATTCTCATTTGTGGTGGGGTCTTTGTCTGGTTTTGGAATTAAGGTGATGCTTTCCTCTTAGAACGAGTTTGGAAGTATTTCATATCTTTCTGTTTTTCTGGACAGCTTTAGTAGAATATGTAATGTTTCCTTTAAACGTCTGACAGGAGGAATCTGATATAAAGATGGCGGAAGAGTAGGGTCCCCAAATCACCTGTCCCCAACAAATTACCTAGAAAACCTTCAAATCATCCTGAAAATCTACGAAATCGGCCTGAGATTTAAAGAGAGACCAGCCGGAATGCTACAGCGAGAAGAGTTCACGCTTCTATCAAGGTAGGAAGACTGGGAAAAAGAAATAAAGAAACAAACGGCATCCGAGGGGGAGGGGCCCGCGAGGAGCGGGCTAAGGCCGGGGCGACTGTCCCCAGGACAGGAGAGCCCCGTCCCGGAGGAGCAGGAGCTGCACCGACCTTCCCGGGCGGAAAGGGGCTCGCAGGGAGTTAGAGCAGGACCCCAGGAGGGCGGGGATGCCCTCGGGCTCCCTGGGACACTAACAGGCACCTGCGCCCCAAGGAGAGGGCGCCGAGCTCCCTAAGGGCTGCAGCGCGCACGGCAGGACCCGGAGCAGCTCGGAGGGGCTCGGGCGGAGGAAGAGGCTCCGTGCGGAGGGGGCTGCGCGGCCGGCCGGGAGCGCGAATCCAACAGCGCAGGCTCCGGAGCACAGGGCGCCGGGGACACAGCCCAGGATCCGGCCTCCCCCTGGGACAGGCAGAGGCCGGGAGGGCCCAGGACAGCGAGGACGCTCCTGCCCGGAGCTGAGCAGATCAGCAGCCCCGACCCGGAGCCTCCAGGCCCTGCAGACGGAGAGCCCCGGAGTTACTGCAGGGGCTGAATCCAGGTTTCCAGAGCTGCCCCCGCCACTGTGGCTTCCTCCCAGGGCCTCACGGGGTAAACAACCCCCACTGAGCCCTGCACCAGGCAGGGGGCAGAGCAGCTCCCCCAAGTGCTAACACCTGAAAATCAGCACTGCAGGCCCCTGCCCCCAGAAGACCAGCTAGATGGACAAGTTCCAGGGGAAGTCAAGGGACTTAAAGTATACAGAATCAGAAGATACTCCCCCGTGGGTTTTCTTTTCTTTTCTTTTTTTTTTTTTTTTTTTTGCTTTTTGATTTCTGTTGCTTCCCCCACCCTTTTTTTCCCCTCTCTTTCTTTTTCTTTCTCTTTTTCTTCTCTTTTTTCTTTTTTCTTCCTTTCTTCTTTTTTCTTTTTCTCTTTTCTTTCCTTCTTTCTCTCCTCCCTTTTTCTCCTTTTCCCAATACCACTTGTTTTTGGCCACTCTGCAATGAGCTAAATGACTAGAAGGAAAACCTCACCTCAAAAGAAAGAATCAGAAACAGTCCTCTCTCCCACAGAGTTACAAAATCTGGATTACAATTCAATGTCAGAAAGCCAATTCAGAAGCACTATTATACAGCTACTGGTGGCTCTAGAAAAAAGCATGAAGGACTCAAGAGACTTCATGACTGCAGAATTTAGATCCAATCAGGCAGAAATTAAAAATCAATTGAATGAGATGCAATCCAAACTAGAAGTCCTAACGACGAGGGTTAACGAGGTGGAAGAACGAGTGAGTGACATAGAAGACAAGTTGATGGCAAAGAGGGAAACTGAGGAAGAAAGAGACAAACAATTAAAAGACCATGAGGATAGATTAAGGGTAATAAACGACAGCCTGAGGAAGAAAAACCTACGTTTAATTGGGGTTCCCGATTGTGTCTTGGGAGTTTTTTGATGACTGCTGAAAGGGACAGAGGGCCAGATTATGTATTTGAACAAATCCTAGCTGAAAACTTTCCTAATCTGGGAAGGGAAATAGGCATTCAGAACCAGGAAATAGAGAGATCCCCCCCCCTAAAATCAATAAAAACTGTTCAACACCTCGACATTTAATAGTTAAGCTTGCAAATTCCAAAGATAAAGAGAAGATCCTTAAAGCATCAAAAGACAAGAAATCCCTGACTTTTCTAGGGAAGAGTATTAGGGTAGCAGCAGACCTCTCCACAGAGACCTGGCAGGCCAGAAAGGGCTGGCAGGATATATTCAGGGTCCTAAATGAGAAGAACAAGCAACCAAGAATACTTTATCCAGCAAGGCTCTCATTCAGAATGGAAGGAGAGATTAAGAGCTTCCAAGACAGGCAGGAACTGAAAGAATATGTGACCTCCAAACCAGCTCTGGAAGAAACTTTAAGGGGGACTCTTAAAATTCCCCTTTAAGAAGAAGTTCAGTGGAACAATCCACAAAAACAAGGACTGAATAGATATCATGGTGACACTAAACTCATACCTTTCAATAGTAACTCTGAACGTGAACGGGCTTAATGACCCCATCAAAAGGCGCCAGGGTGTCAGACTGCCTAGAAAAGCAGGACCCATCTATTTGCTGTCTACAAGAGACTCATTTTAGACAGAAGGACACCTACAGCCTGAAAATAAAAGGTTGGAGAACCATTTACCATTCAAATGGTCCTCAAAAGAAAGCAGGGGTAGCCATCTGTATAACAGATAAACTAAAATTTACTCCGAAGACTGTAGTGAGAGATAAAGAGGGACACTATATCATACTTAAAGGATCTATCCAACAAGAGGACCTTGAATCCTTAATATATATGCCCCGAATGTGGAGGCTCCCAAATATTTAAAACAATTAATAAACAAAGTGAAGAAATACTTAGAAAATAATACACTTATACTTGGTGACTTCAATCCAGCTCTTTCTACACTCGATAGGTCTTCTAAGCACAACATCTCCAAAGAAACGAGAGCTTTAAATGATACACTGGACCAGATGGATTTCACAGATATCTACAGAACTTTACATCCAAAGTCAACTGAATACACATTCTTCTCAAGTGCACATGGAACTTTCTCCAGAATAGACCACATACTTGCTCACGAATCGGGTCTGAACCCATACCAAAAGATTGGGATCGTCCCCTGCATATTCTCAGACCATAATGCCTTGAAATTAGAACTAAATCACAACAAGAAGTTTGGAAGGACCTCAAACACATGGAGGTTAAGGACCATCCTGCTAAAAGATGAAAGGGTCAACCAGGAAATTAAGGAAGGATTAAAAAGATTCATGGAAACTAATGAGAATGAAGATACAACCGTTCAAAATCTTTGGGATGCAGCAAAAGCAGTCCTGAGGGGGATGTACATCGCAATACAAGCATCCATTCAAAAACTGGAAAGAACTCAAATACAAAAGCTAACCTTACGCATAAAGGAGCTAGAGAAAAAAACAGCAAATGGATCCTACACCCAGCAGAAGAAGAGAGTTAATAAAGATTTGAGCAGAACTCAACAAAATCGAGACCAGAAGAACTGTGGAACAGGTCAACAAAACCAGGAGTTGGTTCTTTGAAAGAATAGGATAGATAAATCATTAGCCAGCCTTATTATAAAGAAGAGAGAGAAGACTCAAATTAATAAAATCATGAATGAGAAAGGAGAGATCACTACCAACAACAAGGAAATAGAAAAGATTTTAAAAACATATTATGAACAGCTATACGCCAATAAATTAGGCAATCTAGAAGAAATGGACGCATTCCTGGAAAGCCACAAACTACGAAAACTGGAACAGGAAGAAATAGAAAACCTGAACAGGCCAGTAACCAGGGAGGAAATTGAAGCAGTCATCAAAAAACTCCCAAGACACAAGAGTCCAGGGCCAGATGGCTTCCCAGGGGAATTCTATCAAACGTTTTTTTTAAAATTTTTTATTTATTTATGATAGGCACACAGTGAGAGAGAGAGGCAGAGACACAGGCAGAGGGAGAGGCAGGCTCCATGCACCGGGAGCCCAACATGGGACTTGATCCCGGGTCTCCAGGATCGTGCCCTGGGCCAAAGACAGGCGCTAAACCACTGCGCCACCCAGGGATCCCCTATCAAACGTTTAAAGAAGAAACCATACCTATTCTACTAAAGCTGTTTGGAAAGATAGAAAGAGATGGAGTACTTCCAAATTCGTTCTATGAGGCCAGCATCACCTTAATTCCGAAACCAGACAAAGATCCCACCAAAAAGGAGAATTACAGACCAATATCCCTGATGAACATGGATGCAAAAATTCTCAACAAGATACTAGCCAATAGGATCCAACAACACATTAAGAAAATTATTCACCATGACCAAGTAGGATTTATCCCCGGGACACAAGGCTGGTTCAACACGCGTAAAACAATCAATGTGATTCATCATATCAGCAAGAGAAAAACCAAGAACCATATGATCCTCTCATTAGATGCAGAGAAAGCATTTGACAAAATACAGCATCCATTCCTGATCAAAACTCTTCAGAGTGTAGGGATAGAGGGAACATTCCTCAACATCTTAAAAGCCATCTATGAAAAGCCCACAGCAAGTATCATTCTCAATGGGCAAACACTGGGAGCCTTTCCCCTAAGATCAGGAACAAGACAGGAATGTCCAGTCTCACCACTGCTATTCAACATAGTACTGGAAGTCCTCGCCTCAGCAATCAGACAACAAAAAGACATTAAAGGCATTCAAATTGGCAATGAAGAAGTCAAACTCTCCCTCTTCACCGATGACATGATACTCTACATAGAAAACCCAAATCCTCCACCCCAAGATTGCTAGAACTCATACAGCAATTTGGTAGTGTGGCAGGATACAAAATCAATGCCCAGAAATCAGTGGCACTTCTATACACTAACAATGAGACTGAAGAAAGAGAAATGAAGGAGTTAATCCCATTTATAATTGGATCCAAAAGCATAAGATACCTAGGAATAAACCTAACCAAAGAGGTAAAGGATCTCTACCCTAAAAACTATAGAACACTTCTGAAAGAAATTGAGGAAGACACAAAGAGATGGAAAAATATTCCATGCTCATGGATTGGCAGAATTAATATTGTGAAAATGTCAATGTTACCCAGGGCAATTTACACGTTTAATGCAATCCCTATCAAAATACCATGGACTTCCTTCAGAGAGTTAGAACAAATTATTTAAAGATTTGTGTGGAATCAGAAAAGACCCCGAATAGCCAGGGGAACTTTAAAAAAGAAAACCATAGCTGGGGGCATCACAATGCCAGATTTCAGGTTGTACTACAAAGCTGTGGTCATCAAGACAGTGTGGTACTGGCACAAAAACAGACACATAGATCAATGGAACAGAATAGAGAATCCAGAAGTGGACCCTCAACTCTATGGTCAACTAATATTCGATAAAGGAGGAAAGACTATCCATTGGAAGAAAGACAGTCTCTTCAATAGATTGTGCTGGGAAAATTGGACATCCACATGCAGAAAAATGAAACTAGACCACTCTCTTTCACCATACACGAAGATAAACTCAAAATGGATGAAAGATCTAAATGTGAGACAACATTCCATCAAAATCCTAGAGGAGAACACAGTCAACACCCTTTTTGAACTTGGCCACAGTAACTTCTTGCAAGATACATCCACGAAGGCAAAAGAAACAAAAGCATAAATGAACTATTGGGACTTCATCAAGATAAGAAGCTTTTGCACAGCAAAGGATACAGTCAACAAAACTAAAAGACAACCTACAGAATGGGAGAAGATATTTGCAAATGACCTATGAGATAAATGGCTAGTTTCCAAGATGTATAAAGAACTTATTAAACTCAACAGCAAAGAAACAAACAATCCAATCATGAAATGGGCAAAAGACATGAAGAGAAATCTCACAGAGGAAGACATAGACATGGCCAACATGCACAGGAGAAAATGCTCCGCATCACTTGCCATCCGGGAAATACAAATCAAAACCACAATGAGATACCACCTCACACCAGTAAGAATGGGGAAAATTAACCAGGCAGGAAACAACAAATTTTGGAGAGGATGTGGAGAAAAGGGAACCCACTTACACTGTTGGTGGGAATGGGAACTGGTGCAGCCACTCTGGAAAACGGTGTGGAGGTTCTTCAAAGAGTTAAAAATAGACCTGCCCTATGACCCAGCAATTGCACTGTTGGGGATTTACCCCAAAGATGCAATGAAACGCCGGGACACCTGCACCCCGATGTTTATAGCAGCAATGTCCACAACAGCCAAACTGTGGAAGGAGCCTCGGTGTCCATTGAAAGATGAATGGATAAAGAAGATGTGGTTTATGTATACAATGGAATATTACTCAGGCATTAGAAAAGACAATTACCCACTGTTTGCTTCCACGTGGATGGAACTGGTGGGTATTATGCTGAGTGAAGTAAGTCAATCGGAGAAGGACAAACATCATATGTTCTCATTCATTTGGGGAATATAAATAATAGTGAAAGGGAATATAAGGGAAGGGAGAAGAAATGTGTGGCAAATATCAGGAAGGGAGACAGAACATAAAGACTCCTAACTCTGGGAAACGAACTAGGGGTGGTGGAAGGGGAGGAGGGCGGGGGGTGGGGGTGGATGGGTGACGGGCCCTGAGGGGGGCACTTGACGGGATGAGCACTGGGTGTTATTATGTATGTTGTTAAATTGAACACCAATAAAAAATAAATTTATTATATAAAAAAAAAACAACAACAACAGAAAAAAAACGTTTGACAGAATTCCACTGGGAAGCCATCTGGCCCTGGACTTTTGTGTCTTGAGAGGTTTTTGATGACTGCTTCAATTTCCTCCCTGGTTTTTTGGCCTGTTCAGGTTTTCTATTTCTTCCTGTTCCAGTTTTGGTAGTTTGTGGTTTTCCAGAAATGTTTCCATTTCTTCTAGATTGCCTAATTTATTGGTGTATAGTTTCTCAAATTATGTTTTTAAAATAGTTTGTATTTCCTTGGTATTGGTGCTGATCTCTCGTTTTTCATTTCTGATTTTATTAATTTGAATCTTTTCGCTTTTTTTTTTTTAAATTAGCCTGGCTCATGGTTTATCTATCTTATTAATTCTTTCAAACAACCAACTCCTGGTTTTGTTGATCTGTTTCACAGTTCTTCTGGTTTCTATTTCATTGAGTTCTGCTCGAATCTTTATTAACTCTCTTCTTCTGCTGGGTGTAGGATCTATTTGCTGTTCATTCTCTAGTTCTTTTAGGTGCAAGGTTAGCTTGTGTATTTGAGTCTTTTCCAAATTTTTGAGGGATGCTTGTATTGCGATGTATTTCCCTCTCAGGACTGCTTTTGCTGCATCCCAAAGATTTTGAATGGTTGTATCTTCATTCTCATTAGTTTCCATGAATCTTTTTAATTCCTCTGTAATTTCCTGGTTGACCCTTTCATCTTTAGCAGGACAGTCTTTAACCTCCACGCATTTGACTTTCTTCCAAATTTCTTGTAGTGATTGAGTTCTAGTTTCAAAGCATTGTGGCCTGAAAATATGCAGGGGTCAATCCCAATCTTTTGTTATCTGTTGAGACCTGATTCGTGACCCAGTATGTGGTCTATTCTGGAGAAAGTTCCATGTGCATTTGAGAAGAATGGGTATTCAATTGCATTTGGATGTAAAGTTCTGTAAATATCTGTGAAATCCATCTGGTCCAGTGTATCATTTAAAGCTCTCGTTTCTTTGGAGATGTTGTGCCTAGGAAACCTGTCATTTGCAGAAGGTGCCGTGTTGAAGTCTCCCAGTGTAAGTGTATTATTATCTAAGTATGTCTTAACTTTCGTTATTAATTGATATACTTGGCAGCTCCCACATTCGGGGCATAAATATTCATGATTGTTAGGTCCTCTTGTTGGATAGATCCTTTAAGTATGATAGAGTGTCCCTCTTCATCTCTTACTACAATCTTTGGGATAAACTTTAATTTATCTGATATGAGGATGGCTACCCCTGCTTTCTTTTGAGGACCATTTGAATGATAAATGGTTCTTCAACCTTTTATTTTCAGGCTGCAGGTGACCTTACGTCTAAAATCAGTCTCTTGTAGACAGCAGATATATGGGTCTTGCTTTTTTTTCCAGTCTGAAACTCTGCGCTTTTTGATGGGATCGTTAAGCCTATTCATGTTCAGAGTTCCATTGAAAGATATGAATTTAGTGTCATCATAATACCTATTCAGTCCCTGTTTTTGTGGATTGTTTCTTTGGACTTCCTCTTTCTTTTACAGAGTCCCCCTTAATATTTCTTGCAGAGCTGGTTTGGTGGTCACATATTCTTTCAGTTTCTGCCTATCTTGGAAGCTCTTTATCTCTCCTTCTTTCTGAATGATAGCCTTGCTGGATAGAATATTCTTGGCTGCATGTTCTTCTCATTTAGGACCCTGAATATATCCTGCCAGCCCTTTCTGGCCTGCCAGGTCTCTGTGGAGAGGTCTGCTGTTAATCTGATATTTCTCCCCATATATGTCAAGGATTTCTTGTCTCTTGCTGCTAAGGATAGCCTCTTTATGTTTGGAATTCACAAGTTTCACTATTAAATGTCGGGGTGTTGGACGGTTTTTATTGATTTTAGCTTTTTTTTTTTATTTTAGCAAACGTTTTTTATTGATCTCCCTATCTTCTGGATCTGAATGCCTGCTTCCCTCCCCAAGTTAGTGAAGTTCTCAGCTATGATTTGTTCAAATACACTTTCTGGTCCTCTGTCCCTTTTGGCGCTCTCTGGAACCCCAATTAAAAGTAGATTTTTCCTTCTGAGGTTGTCATTTATTTCCCTTAACCTTTCCTCATGATCTTTTAATTGTCTTTCTCTTTTTTCCTCAGCTTCCTTCCTTGCCATCAACTTGTCTTCTATGTCACTCACTCTTTCTTCTACCTCATTAACCCTCATCGTTAGGACCTCCAGTTTGGATTGCATCTCATTTAGTTGATTTTTAATTTCAGCTTGATCAGATCTAAATTCTGCAGTCATGAAGTCTCTTAAATCCTTTATGCTTTTTTCCAGAGCCACGAGTAGCTTTATAATTGTGTTTCTGAACTGGCTTTCTGACAACAAATTGTAATCCAAATTTTGTAACTCTGTGGCAGAGAGACTGTTTCTTTTCTTTTCTTAAAAAATATTTTTATTTATTTATTTATTTATTTATTTATTTATTTATTTATTAGAGACACAGAGAGGGAGGGGGGCAGAGACACAGGCAGAGGGAGAAGCAGGCTCCATCCATGGAGCCTGATGTGGGACTCGATCCCAGGACACCAGGATTGTACCCTGGGCCAAAGGCAGGTGCCAAACTTCTTAGTCACCCAGGGATCCCCAAAATACAAATAGAATTCTTTTTTTTCTTTTAAAGTTTATTTATTTATTTATTCATGAGAAAGAGAGAGAGAGAGAGAGAGAGAGAGAGAGAAGGGCAGAGACACAGGCAGAGGGAGAAGCAGGCTCCATGCAGGAAGCCCGACGTGGGACTCGATCCCAGGTCTCCAGGATCACGCCCTGGGCTGGAGGTGGCACTAAAACCCTGAGCCACCCAGGCTACCCTAGAGTACTGTTTCTGATTCTTTCTTTTGTGAGAGTTCTTATTTCTAGTCATTTTGCTCAGTGCAGTCGCTAAAAACAAGTTGTTCTTGTTAGAAGCGTGAACTGTTTTCTCTGTAGCGTTCCGGCTGTTCTTAAAATCTCAGGCTGAATTCATAGGTTTTCATGATGATTTGAAAGTTATCTAAGTAAGTTGTCGGGGACAGGTGACTAGAGGACCCTACTCTTCTGCCATCTTGCCCCGCCCCCTGTTTCAATTGTATCCTATGAATGACAGATGCTGGAAGGCTAAAAGTAATATTTCCAAAACCCCTGTAGCTAATCTTTCTGGTTTCCACCAATCAGAGGTATTTACCCAACACCTACACTCATAACTGCATTAAATGTCAGGAGGCACTAACATAAGAAACCTCTATTTTGATGGTATGACTCTGGCAAGCATGGTGTGATTCTGCATCTACCAGTTCTGTCAGTGGCTCTTCGTTGTCCAAGTGATAGCTCAAGTGGTATCACATTTTTGTGCAGCACTTTTTACAATGGCTTCTTAATTTCCCTGTTTGATGATTGTGGTATAGATAGCTCCTATGGAGAGACAATTCTGTATTGTTCTGGGAGTTATTCCCGGTTTCCAGGCTAAATTTTGCTTACTCAGCCCTTCTAAAAAATTTGTAAGCACAAAATTTCCTGTATTAAAAATCTATTTCTGTTCAAAATAGCCAGAATGATTTGTTTTATAGATGGATACATCCCATAGCCATTTTTAAGTTCTACATAATTAAGTATGTCATGTATATAAAATAAATCCAAGCATCTTAATTTCAGTATATTATTAAGAACTGCATTTTCATCCTATTTCAAGTTCCATGAGCCTGAGCCAGTTTTCCAAAAACAATTGTATTATTTAGTTAGGATGGCCTCAAGTTGGTATTGTGAGAAGGTATACATGTAAATCTCTATTTTATTTAAGCTTTGTTGTCTTGCTTGATCAGAACTATTTTAATATTATTATTATAATAAAAGCATCCTGAAGAGAGAAAAATTGAAAATAGTTACAAAAATACTAAAAAACATAACCAGTAAACAATGAAGGAGATAGATATGAAGACAAAAAAATTTGATTATAACATCACTTCAGTATGGTTAGCCTGTCAAGTGACCTTCCACTTTTTTCACAAATCAATCTTGCTAAGTGTCGAAGAAGAGTTTCTGCAACAGGAAGCATAACTAAGCTGTTTGCCTACTGTTTGGGTCATTTATGTCAATGATGAAATGGACAGTGATCAGAATGTCAGTCTGTGCACAAAATCTTTGCGAACATCTGATGTTTTGCACATGCTTCTTCATGCTCAATTAGGCATTCAACAGTGTGTACAAAATCTTGTTGCAAATCGCACTCAACTGCTTAAATAGCTCTTTTGAAATCTATTTCTATTTGTTTCCATGTAAGACTTCACCTTATCCCATGCCAAGATGCATTCTTAGAAATTTTCTCTCAGCAAAATTGGCAGCAATTTTACAGGACAAGGGAGAATATGCATCAATTTTCCCTGAGGGGTGGACCAAGCAATGCAAGTGTGCAGGTTAGGCAGAACGGAACTTAATGAGTTAAATTCTTTCTTGAGAGAGCCTACTTTTTATGCCTCCTCAAGAGCCTTAATAATCACAGGCAAATAAACTCACTCAAAATCCTTGACAAAAAAGAGCACCACAATGGCTCAGAATGGACTGATGAACTGTTTTAAAGCCTTTTATTAGAATTCTGCAAATTGGGAACACTTCTGTGAGCAAACCTTCCAAAAGAAGGAATTTTTCATTTGACTGCCAGAGTAAGCACAACAGCATTAGACTCGCTCTGTGTAAAGTCACAAAGAGATGCCTTTTGATAATCTGGAAGCCTTTTTAGTAGCTTTGCTTATTTTATCTTTGATCCTTGTGTTTAGCCCTGATTGGGCCTTGCTCTAATCTAGTTGAGCTACCCAGCTAAAAGGAAAGCCAACTACACAGGAATCTGAAAACCTGCATAAAAAAACCAGCTTTTGCTACTTAGCTGGATGGCTTTGGGTAGGTTACTTATGCACTTGAGCTTCAGTTTCCCCTACTATATCATGAGAATAATAAAAGCACTTATCCCACTAGGTTGTTTTGTGGATTACATGAGGACAAATTGTCTCTAAAGCCCCTCACACATTGGTTGGCATTGTAGTAAAAGCTAATTAATGTGATTTTTCTCCCATTTTCATTTTCTCTTTCTATAGGCATCACCTTCAGTCTACGATATGTGACTGGATAAAAGTCTTTGGGTGGGGGGCTGGCTGGAGACATTTAGTATATGATGCAAATTCATATGATGAAGCATCTTTAATAATAATCAGGTAGTTGATTTGAAGTCTTGAGCAGAGGAAGCTAATCATCAGAAAGATATGTGGCATATACAAACCCCAATGCATGAGGTGGGATTTTTCTAGGAATGGCATTGCTTTCACCAATTTTCACATAAAGACAAAGAATCTCTGTGAATGTGAATCTATCAACTGTTGTGGCACCAAATAATTCTCAATCCTAAAATTTATTTAATGACCATAAAATTTTAATAATGTAGGTGCAGAAATGTGTGCAGGGAGCAGTTTCCCTTAAATCACTTTCTTTTTTTGTTCACTTTCTCTTCCAATATTTCTAGCTCAGGTGCTAAGAGATATTTATTAAAGACAGTCCACAGTTTAAAATCACCTCAGTAGATGTTGCAAATTATACTTTCAACTGTAATAAAGGAGAGATTTGGTCACAAATCACTTCTCTGAAACACATTTTTATGGATTCTAAACTAATTAAGTCAGAAAGTTTCATCTTCTCCACAGATCCATAGAACGGGGAAATACTTCTTCAAAGACAAAGCAGTTCTTAAAGTTTAAAACCAAGTTAAAAAACCCAAACTTGCCATTTCAGAGTGACTTGACCAAATAAAGTACTCAAGTGGAAAAGACTCAAGACTGAGAGATCAGAAGGGGACTGGGTTCTAAGTCCGTGGTAGTAAACTCATAGGCCCACAGAGGCCAGTAAAATAATGTAAATGAGTGAGCTGAGCCAAATGCATGGTCACAGTAAATGGTGGAACTGACAGCAGAACTCATGGGATGGCAGTTACTTGGCTCCAATCAGTTGTTGCAATGTGTGATTTCAGTCCAGTATTTCAATGTGTTCATATTTAAGGAAATTCAGACATTCAGATTTGTCCTTGAATTTTCCCAATTTTTACATACAAAAAACAATTCAAATTTTATTATAACCTATGTGGAACCAAACAAAATATATCTTCTGGGTTGGCCACAATATCACTACAGCTTTTGATTCAGCTAATCATCAATTAATTTTGTGATCCTGGGAAAGACATCTCAATTCTTTGAGCTCCAACTTTCTTATTTGATATATATGAGATTAGGGACAGATATATATATATATATATATATATATATATATATATATATATGATTAGGGACAGATAAACTATGACCTGCTTTGTAAATAAAGTTTTAATGGAACATAGTCATACTTATTTGTTTACATACTGTCTATGACTTCTTCTATGGTACAAGAACAGACTTGAATAGTTGTGATGGAGATCATATGGCAAACAAAGTCTAAAATATTTAATATCTAGGCCTTTTTGGAAAACATTTATTGACTCTGGGAGTAGATGTTTGTTTATGTATTAAAAGTGTTTCTGGAAGTGAGAGAAAGTAATGTGTTCTAAAAACAGTGCACACATGTGACTACTTCTCAAAAAGAAAGATGAAGAAAACAATTGTACTAGGTCACATTATTGGCCCCCAATCAGTTCACCTCCTCTGCATCCATACTTTTTACAAGGTAACTTTGCAGGACTTTGCCCCTTGACTCTGGGCTCAGGCATGTGACTTACTTTGACCAATTGGGTATTACCATAAGTGACACAGAGGCTCAAAATTGGCACATGAGTTGATGCCTACTCTTTTCTATCATTTTCATCACCAGGAGAACATGTAGCACTAGCCTTTTAGAGCAGGAGTAGGCAAACTTTTTTTGTAAAGGTATAGATGGTAAATATTTTAGATTTTGCAGGACACATAGCTCTGCTACAACTACATCATACTGCTGTTGTAGTGCAAAAGCAACCATACATAGTATATAAACCAATGAGCAAGTCTGTGTCCCAGGAAAAATTCATTTACAAAAGCAGCGGTAGGCTGAATTTGGCCTGCTAATCCTCCTATTGGAGGACAAGAGATCTGTGGAACAGAGCTAAGTCACCCTATCCATCCCAGCTGGTACAGTGGACCAGCTAGCAAACCCACAAACATATGAGCAAACTCAGGCAACATATGCAGAAGTGCCTGGCTCAATCCCAGATACATAAACAACAATTCCTTTTTGTTGTTTTCTCTTTGAGGTTGTTTGCCTTGATCTTGAGGTTGTTACACAGCAGCAAATGCTGATTCAGTGATTAGTTTTCTAAAACTCCTGTGTAAGAAGTTTGACAAAACTCAGACACACACACATGAACTAAATAGTATGTATAGATATCTTATGTCTACACTAGTAAAAGGAGCTGCAGTTTCCAGACTGCCTACTACTATGGGGGATGTGCTAAATTCCATACATCATCAGTAATCCCTGAAACTTCCCTGAAATATAAATTTTTAAAATTATCTAATTGTTTTTTCAGATGAGGAAATAAGCTGATTACACAGAACTTGTTCAAGTTCATAGATATGTGAAGTATCAGAGCTAAATCTATCTCCAGCTTTCTTAACATCCAAATGTTTGGAGATGCTACAGATATCTGAAAATTCACATAACATTTCCCAATTCAGTGTAATCACTTTATTTCTTTCCAGTATAATTTTTAAAATTATCTTTTAAGTAAATAAAGTGTTTTCAAACATCTTGATGGAAAAATCCCATTAAAACACATCAATTAAAACATTTCCTATTTTAATACAAATCAAAACCACAATGAGATACCACCTCACACCAGTGAGAATGGGGAAAATTAACAAGGCAGGAAACAACAAATGTTGGAGAGGATGCGGAGAAAAGGGAACCCTCTTACACTGTTGGTGGGAATGTGAACTGGTGCAGCCACTCTGGAAAACTGTGTGGAGGTTCCTCAAAGAGTTAAAAATAGACCTGCCCTACGACCCAGCAATTGCACTGTTGGGGATTTACCCCAAAGATACAGATGCAATGAAACGTCGGGACACCTGCACCCCGATGTTTCTATCAGCAATGGCCACAATAGCCAAACTGTGGAAGGAGCCTCGGTGTCCATCGAAAGATGAATGGATAAAGATGATGTGGTTTATGTATACAATGGAATATTACTCAGCAATTAGAAACGACAAATACCCACCATTTGCTTCAACGTGGATGGAACTGGAGGGTATTATGCTGAGTGAAATAAGTCAATCGGAGAAGGACAAACATTGTATGTTCTCATTCATTTGGGGAATATGATTAATAGTGAAAGGGAATATAAAGGAAGGGAAAAGAAATGTTGGGAAATATCAGGAAGGGAGACAGAACATAAAGACTCCTAACTCGGGGAAACGAGCTAGGGGTGGTGGAAGGGGAGGAGGGCGGGTGTTGGAGGGGAATGGGTGACGGGCACTGAGGTGGACACTTGACGGGATGAGCACTGGGTGTTTTTCTGTATGTTGGTAAATTGAACACCAATAAAAATTAATTTAAAAAAAAAAACCATTTCCTATTTTGCCTGATGAATCTTGGGCATAAATAAAAACTGACTAGATTTTCACTGGAAGTCCTCATAAATAGAACTTGACCAATCTGTGCCCAAATCTTGTCTTCTACTGTAAAATGATAGGTCAATTTCAATTTGTATGTGATAGTTTAGTACATTTTTTCTGTTATATTTTTAAATATATGGTAATAATGATATTTGCATATCTAGAATTTGTATATTTGTGTATTTTTTCTTTCAGCTAAATATAAAAAAATCAGCTCTCTCCCAGTTAGTCTGATTATCCTGGCCTTAGGAAACAAAACAAAACAAATAAACAAAAACGCTGCTGAAATTATCAAGGAGAACAAATAAATCAAGGAGTAATGAACTCTTTCATCCTTGATTAGAGCAAAATTTAATTACTTAAAGCAGCTGAGTCTAAAAATTCAGCAGATAATACTAAGGTATCAAAGCCAAGGATACCTGGGTGGCTCAGTCAGTTGAGCATCTGCCTTGGGCAGGGTCTTGGGCTCACCCTGTGTCAGGCTCTCTGCTCTGTGAGGAGCCTGATTCTCCCTCTCTCTGTTCTTCTCTCTGCTTGTGCTCTCACTCTGTCAAATAAATAAATAAATAAATAAAATATTTTTAAAAAATTATCAAAGCCAATTTTGTAACTTTTTTTTCCCTTTATTTGCTCTCTCTGAACTTGAACTCAGTTTCTGATGTGAGTAGTGGCTATTTCTTTTCTTTTTAAAAAATGTATTTATTTATTTATTTATTTATTTATTTATTTGTTTGTTTGTTTGTTTATTTATTTTTTTATTTATGAAAGAAAGCCCACTCTCAAGAGCAGGGTGGGAAGGAGAGGGACAAGCAGACTCTGGGCTAAGCTCAAAGTCTTGATTCAGGGCTCCATCCTGGGACTCTGAGATCATGACCCAAACCAAAACCAAGCTACAGATGCTCAACAGACTGAGCCACCCATATACCTCAGTAGTGGCTATTTCTAAAAATATATGCATTTCCACATGTTCAAAGGATTTCACTAAATTCTAATTTGATTCTACAATTGAGTTGTTTGACCTCCAGCAAATAATTTGACCTCTCCGAATTGGAGTCATCCTAATCTGTAAAATAGAATAATAGGACCTACTTCTTTAGGATTGCTATGAAAATTAAAATGCTGAAGGATGCAAAGTTTGAACTAGAGTTAGTGCCTGGCATACACATAAAAGTTGCTTATTAGTAGTTTGTGGAATCTGATTCTGTTGCTGAAATCAATGGTACTCAGTGTAGCTGTTTAATCTTCATTTACATACTATTAAAAAGTACTTCAAGTGAAACAATAATTAAATATATGATGTAGTGAATGATATGTGAAACTGTGTATTTGATTATATTCGCTTGCGGAGAGGAGTTGAGAAGTCAAGCATCCATGAATCCATTTACAGAGGGCATTGGTTCCAATCATGAACTGATCAACTTATTTTGGTGTCAATAAAATGTGGTTTTGGAGACAAATGAAAGCTTATAATAGGACTAATTTGACCTGTCTTTTGAACAGTAAATTATGATATATGGTAGCTGGTTTGAATTTCTAAGAAATAATCATAGCAATGTAATAATATTAATATGCAAGACAAATCTTACAATTTTAAGATACACCAAATAAATGATTTTATACAGTTAAGATATTATTACTTTTTACCTAATGACCACATAATAAAGAGGCAGTATATAGTGAAGTGTTCTGGAAAAATCTGGAACATTCTGAGCATCACTTATGACTATAGTCCACCCTTACTAGCTAAGAAATCAGTTTTTATTCATTCATTTAACTAATATCAATTGAATACCACTGTATAACAGACTGCAAAGAAAAGGTGGACAAAATTGACAAGGCTATCTATCTATCTATCTATCTATCTATCTATCTATCTATCTATCTATCATCTATCGCTCTCTATCTACCCATTTATCTCATATCTTCTACAGAAAGCTTTTACCACCGTGTCTGGTAATTATTTTGTTCGAGAAATCGTTTTATTCTTGTTAAACTATCTGCAATTAATTTGTTGAAACCTCCAGGACCTCTTTGTGTAAAGAGATCAAAATGGTTTGTTGTCATTAAGTATGTATTAATAAAGTACTCCCCAACTAGTGTTGGAGACCTCCAAATCATTTATTTTCAGCACATAAAAGTGTCCATCCATGGGGCATCTGGGTAGCTCAATCAGCCAAGTGTTTGACTCTTGGTTTTGGCTCAGGTCATGATCTGAGTCATGAGATCAAGCCCCACATCAGGCTCCATGCTCAGCATGGAGTCTGCTTGGGTTTCTCTCTCTCTCTCTCTCTCTCTCCCAGTGCAGAGTCTGCCTGGGTTTCTCACTCCCTTTCTGCCTCTCCCCATCTAAAATAAATAAATTAAAAATTATATTTTTTAACGTGTCCATCCAAGAAAGAAGTTGTATTACATCTATTCTTCTGCTGCTTATTCAAAGATGGCAACCACCAAAGCATTTGAATCAGCCACATCACTAAAATGTACTTTGTAAGGGAGCCTCAATATGGGGCCATAATTGCCCCCTGCCAACAACCTCTCAATTGCTGCCGTGTTTTATTTTATGGAACAACAAGAACACTTGATGACAAATTCTAGAAGAATGGACTAATACTGTTTTTTTTTTTTAAGTATATCTTCTTTCTGGCTGTAGTGGGCCATCATCCTATCAGATAGTAAGATTAAGGAGGTTTTTCTTCAAAAATAAGTTCTTTATTTGTGAATTGGCATATTTGTTAATTTATATCTGATTAATATACCTATACATATTCTACTTAATTAGTATCTACTCTATCTATCATCTATCTATCTTCTATCTATCTATCTATCTATCTATCTATCTATGTATTTATCTATTTATGTGTATCCTGAGGGTATAATAAATTGCAACTGGAATTTAGCCTACGGTTAAGAGATCTGAAGGGTAAATCTGAGATCTGAAGGGTAAATGTTAACCAGCTTTGTTTTGGAGGAAGGAGAGGCAAAGAGAGACAACTTGTGCAAAGGTACTGATGTTCATCATGGCGAGGATTTTTGAGTGGGAGGAGGAAGACTAGCAAGACATAAGATTTAAAGAGGGCCAAAGCATGCATAGCCCTGTGTGGAGAGCCCCTGAAGGGTTTTAGGAGGGGCACGGTGTGATGTAACTTTCTGTCTTATCTTTTCTCTTCCTATCAGCTCAGTTTTACTTTTAAATGTGTTAAGGCTTTTTGCTGAACCAATTTTTTTCATTGTTATCAGTTTCACTGTTAACCACGAAATGGGCCTTTTCTCCTTTGTCTTCTAGTGTTCCCCTGTACACGCAATTCTGAAACCTACCAGACATAAATTACTTCTGATAAACATCAGTAATTATTAAATCCTATGGCTACTGATAAACACTGTTTTTCCTAGCTATTAAAACAGGTTGATCTTTTTACTTTTTTTCACATGATGTACCAGGGCCTTAAAGGATGTATCCAAGGTGCAAAAGCCTTTTTAAGAAAAGCGGGGTAGGGGATCCCTGGGTGGCTCAGCGGTTTAGCGCCTGCCTTCTGCCCAGGGCGTGATCCTGGAGTCCCACGCCAGGCTCCCTGCATGGAACCTGCTTCTCTCTCTGCCTCCCTCTCCCTCTCTCTGTGTCTCTCATGAATAAATAAATAAAATCTTAAAAGAAAAGCACGCTGATGCAGAATTAGATGAGTTAAAAAGTGAATGTTTTCATGTGCAATATAATGCTGCCGAGTTCTTTTTCATCTATTGCTTTTTAAGCTGAAGTGACTATTTTATGTAATTCTCTATAATAGCAAAAATTTTATGATTCTGTCATTTCTATCTCTACCTTTCTCTTTTAGTTTTTGTTCCTTCTTGAAACAGTGAAGAATACTCTCTTGTTGTCTATGACCCAGTGACCACTTTTCCCATGAGTCTCTCCTCTATGTTGATTGAGTTCCACTCCTCCTTCTTACCACTCTAAAGCCATTTCCTCTGCTCTTCCAATGACAGAAGTCATATCACAAATATTTTCATTCATTCTTCACTGAGGGTCAAAATTTTCATCTGAAAGTTCAAGATGAGTCAATGGGAGAGTAGATATATGTGTGACACCTGCTATATTTTTCTCCTAAGATGATTTTCTTATCAGGAGTGTCTTCATTTTTAAGGTCACTTTTTGAATGCCTTTGATTTGTACAAATTCAATTTAGAGTTGTTTTGTTCATTTTATATAGTTTTGTTAACTTAGAATAAATGAAGGTATGTGGTGACTTGATGAGGAATAAAAACAGGGAAAGGGGATGGTATCAATACATGGGCAGGAGGAAGGATATCACCATTGACACAAACATATTCAATGTTTTAATGATTGTAATGGCAGGAAGAGTATCCACCTCAATTCTTTTTTTTTTTTTATTTTTTTTATTGGAGTTCAGTTTGCCAACATATAGCATAACACCCAGTGCTCATCTCACCAAGTGCCCCCCTCAGTGCCCATCACCCAGTCACCCCAACCCCTGCCCACCTCCCTTTCCACTACCCCTTGTTTCCCAGAGTTAGGTGTGTCTCATGTTCTGTCACCCTCACTGATATTTTCACTCATTTTCTCTCCTTTCCCCTTTATTCCCTTACACTATTTTTTATATTCCCCAAATGAATGAGACCATATAATGTTTGTCCTTCTGTGATTGACTTATTTCACTCAGCATAATACCCTCCAGGTCCATCCACGTCTATGCAAATGTCCACCTCAATTCTGGAGTAAAAGGATGGGCTTGATAGAACGAGGAATTTTCATAAATCTTCTTTTTTGGAATATCCCTCTGGGGTCTTCCCTCCTCTCCTCCCAAACCCCTCCTACAGTAAGACTCACTCTCCTTCCCTTTATCTTATCCTTTTAAATATTTACTAGGTTACTGAACTGAGATGCTTTCAGAATGGAGGTATTAATGCCTGATGATGCATAATTGTTTCATTTGTCTCTGATAATGTGTCTATTTCAAGCAATTACTTCAATGTGTTAACTTACAAGGGATGAATAAAGGGAAGAATTTAGGCATGGTGGCAAAGGTAGATAAGTTGTCTTTAAGGTCAAAACAGCCTTTCAAATGCCTTACAATTTCTAGCATGTGTTATCACATGCACAAATAGAAAATTGGATTTTATGCACTCTGTTCATAAGGAAAAAGGAAAAGTTGGACTTATTCAGGTAAGTCAAGTATAATGGTTAAGATGAAAATCATCTCTAAGGCAGGAAGAACATAAAAGTTTTCAGAATAGATAAGAAGTGAAAAAGAGTAGCTAGTAACCAGGGACATAGGTAAATCTCTGATTAGCTATTGTTATTTCCTAGTGTTTAGTCAAGAGAAAGAATATTAGAGTGGACAATCACCAATTCTTTTTGGTGAAAAACTAATCACCGTTTTTTCAGTCCACACATTATTAATTTCCCTGTGTATGTTTAAATTTTCATCAATCTTACCAATATTTACATTAAATGCATATTTTAAATGTGCACAGGTCATGCAGATTTTAATTTCATTCTATCCGGTGAATGTCCTAAAGCTCTAAAAATGGAATAAAAAGTAGATCAACATCACAAAAGAACTAGCTCTTAAAGTATGGTCTGGAAGTTTGACTTTCTAAATAGGGAAATGTAGTACTTTATACTCAAAAATTATAGTAGGTAAAATACACGATAATGTATAAAAGGAATTTATGCAAGGAATTCCCATTTGTGACTTTTATCTTCCCAAATTTATTCTCCAATTAGGGGTGCACGATTGAGATTGTTAAAAAGTTTTAATGATCTGATAAGTGAACTTCAGGGTAACTGGGCACACTTTCATTGAAATCAAAAAGTACATTGTACAAGATTCTGTTCGAAATGCAATGAGGCATTGTAGGTCAAATGTAATCTAGTTCGGTCTCTTCTGTTTCTCCATAAGGTCTGATAGGAAAAAACATTCCTTGGGGAGTGAAGTGAAATTGCCGCAGAGAGGTACTGGTGTTATTTTAACTTAAAACTATGGCCAAGCAGTAGAAAAGGCTAAGTGAGGGCATCAAATAGAAAGCAAGATGAGGGTAACAAGATGAGAGAAAGCAAAGTAAAAAGAGAACAGGGATGAAAAAATGAGAGGAAAAGACGTAGGGAAAAAAAAAAAAAAGATATTCCCTGTCATCATGATTTCCCAGGACTTCAATGTGCTGGAGACTTTGCCTTTTTCTTAATGGACCAAACAGCTTCTTTACCTATAGATTTTTTTTTTTTCTGAAGCCTACCTGCCTAGATATCTGCTGGTCCCAATTCCGATGTTCACCTTATGGTAACCTGAGTGCACAACCTTGCACTTGTCCTCAGGACCCATAATGTCCTCTGTTCTTGCTATTTTTTTTTAATTTTTTTATTTATTTAGGATAGTCACAGAGAGAGAGAGAGAGGCAGAGATACAGGCAGAGGGAGAAGCAGGCTCCATGCACCGGGAGCCTGACGTGGGATTCGATCCCGGGTCTCCAGGATCGCGCCCTGGGCCAAAGGCAGGCGCCAAACCGCTGCGCCACCCAGGGATCCCTGTTCTTGCTATTTTGATATTCCTGATATTTTATTTGAAAAAGGGACTCAGGAATCCCTGGGTAGCTTGGCAGTTTAGTGTCTGCCTTCAGCCCTGGGTGTGATCCTGGAGTCCTGGGATCTAGTCCCACATCGGGCTCCCTGGGTGGAGCCTGCTTCTCCCTCTGCTTGTGTCTCTGCCTCTCTCTCTCTCTCTCTCTCTCTCTCTTGAATAAATAAATAAAATCTGAAAAAAGGGGGCTCAGTGAGCATTCTAGTTTTCCAAGGAGCAGAGATCTTTAAAAAATTGACAAGAGCCAGCACCTTTTAGGGTGCTCAGCATACAAATTAAAATCTCTGTGCTCATTACTTTATGCTTTTACCAATCTTTCAACATTTTAAAAGAAAGAAAAAATAAAATTAACTCTGAAGGTGTTTAGAAATAAAAGAAGATCTGCTTCTGAGCTAATGCTGAAAGAGAATGAAATAACAATATCTTAAAATTAAAATTGATAAAGTTTGACATTATTTAAAACAACTATTAAAACAAGTCTCCTACAGTGTAGATCTATAGAAATATGTGACAGGATTTGAAACAGCTTAGCAGGGGCTAATATACTCATATTAAACTCTTTAAGTAGGAATTTTTTTTTTTTTGTTTTGCAAATCAGCTTAATTGCCATAGGAAAGAAGAAAAATACCCCACAACTTTTATTTCAAAGTATTTAATTCACGTGGTCACCTAAGGACACCATTTGTGTAATTACTCTGCTCTCTAAGAAACTAGAATATTTCCATTAAATTTACCATGAATTCCACAAGGCAATATGGCTAACTTTTCCTGCATAGATTATCCATTTTATAATAAAAGTAAGGAATGGCAATCTTTAGGAAAATCTGACGCCAAGGCTCACCCAAACTTCTCTTATAAATAAGGTCTCATTGATAGAATCTGTTGTAATTGGGAAGGAGATCTACACTACATTTTTAAAAGATTTTATTCATTTATTTGTTTAGAAAGAGAGAGATCACGCAAGTGTGTGTGCATGAGCTGGAGGAGTAGCAGAGGGGGTGGTGAGGGAGGGGGAAAGAATCTCAAGAAGACTCTGCACGAAGTCTGGAGCCCCTGGGCTCGATCTCATGACCTGGGCTGAAAGCAAGAGTCAAATGTTCAACTAAGATACCCAGGTGCCCTTGCACTACTTTTTATTATGAACAAATATTTTAGTAGGTATAAATGAGTACAGTGATTCAATTATTTATACATTTGGGGTAGCTTAGGGTTGTTGGACTTGTCAAGTAAAAACACAGGAGGACCAGTTAAATTTCAATTTCAGAATAAACAAATTTTCAGTATATCTCTCAAATGTTGCATAAGATATACTACTTTTAAACTTTTTTATCTGAATCCAAACTACTGGGAACCCAAATTTTATCAGGGTATAGTATGTAGATCCTTCCAAAGGCTAAAATATTATTTGTTACTACATGCACATTCTTTCAAATAAATCTGGCTGTTTTGTTCATGAGCTTCTTTGCTTTTAATTTTTCTGCATGTGATTCCCTTCCTCCTGAATTTCTTTTCCTAAATAAATCTCTGGATCCAATGGTAGAAATTGGAGCTATGCTGGAATATGCATGATTTGAGGTTACCTTTTCTATATATAGGTGTTTTTTTTCTATACATAGGTTTTAAAGAATCTAGTAACTGGGGAAATAATCAAAACATTGATGATTTTTACTTGGACCCAAACTGTAGATCTATCTATCTATCTATCTATCTATCTATCTATCTATCTATCATCTATCTATCTATCTATCTATCTATCTATCTATCTATCTATATATTGTGTGTAACTTATGGTTTCTACTGCAGTGTTTGCTTAAAAACTAAGATGATCCTAAGTCAGTCATTTGGTTTTTATTTTTATTTTTTTATTTTGTAATATTAGATGCTTCTTATTTCTTTCCTCTGTGATTGCTTTCTTCATGATTATTGTGCAGTGAACTTTTGAATTTTCATATTAATTCACAGGGATAGCTAAAATATTTTTAATTTATTATTTTTAAAAATATTTACTTATTTATTTGAAAGAGAGAGGGGGGAGGGAAAGAGGAAGAGAAACTTCAAGCAGACTGGTTGCTGAGCAGGGTGCCCAATGCAGGGCTCAATCCCATGACCCATGAGATCATGACCTTAGCCGAAACCAAGAGTTGGATGCTTAACTGACTGAGTCACCTGGGCACCCTGCTAAAATAGTTTTAGACACCAAGTAAGTTTGTATATGGATTCTTAACTGAATATAAATCAGCTAAAATATTTGGGAAGAAATAGCAGCCTCCAGCTCTCCATTTGACTTCTCAGTTATGACATGGATTCCTTCTTGAAATAGTGAAGGGTAGGAGAGGGAGGGAGAAGATAACAGTAGGGAGAGATCAGTTTGGTGGTACTTAGGTTTTGCAATGGCAAAATTGCCTAAATGATTTTCTATTCCTGCAAAAAATACATATTTCACCACAGAAATTCAGTATATTTGCAAACTTTTGTCTATACAGCTTTTCTAAAGTCACAATATTGGTTTAGGAGGAAAGTGTTAAATATCTATGACTCTGGGATGCCTAGGTGGCTCAGCGGTTGAATGTCTGCCTCTGGCTCAGGGTGTGACCCGGGATAGTGGGCTCCCCACAGGGATCCTGCTTCTCCCTCTGCCTATGTCTCTGCTTCTCTCTGTGTTTTTTATGAATGAATGAATGAATGAATAAATAAGAATCTGTTTATAGTACATTACTATAAGCTTTGATTGAATTCCTTCATCTTGAGATAAAATTGTATATAGAGAATTAAGAAAAGTAATTAAAAATTAAAAACTATTTTAATTATTCAATAATTTTAGTTTTGAATATTTTTGCTAGTGAATTAGAGAGTTAGCTTAAAATTGATAGACAAGGTGACTGCCTATATCATGACATTAATGGTATATGTAGATATCAATTATCTTTCTGGAAGGCCACTAGGACTGCAATTCTTCCTATTAAAATTAGAATCATTGGTTACAAAATGTTCCTGTTAGAGATTGTATAGTCTAGTGCAAACACTATATTTTTTTAAAGTTGGAAAATGGGGACTTGACATTGAGAATTTTGCGTCTTCAATAAAAATATTCTTATTGGTTACCTCACTCTTCTGAGATCAAGCTATTTTTCTTACGTAAAGGCTCCCTAGATTGCTACAAGGCTTTGATTCATATCCAGAGTTCTGAAAAAGTTGTTTTACCATTTTTTGATTGTGAAAAAGAATTTTCAGAGGTCCTTATGCTGCCATTTTGACTGACATCACTCCCAACACATTTTTTAATTACAGAACTTTAAGCTACTAGGCAAGGGACAGAGAAACTTCTCTGCTGTGGCTAGGGGAAGTGTAGAAGAAATAAAACTGGATTCCTAGAGCATGAAACAATTCTTGACCCAGGATCCTGTATCAGCACCATGAGATCCCACCTATAACTGTGGGAGGGGCAGGAAATTATCCCCTGCATAGAACCCACTTCAAATAAAAATAGAGTTTGGCTTTTTGCCATTGTGGTTAGAGGCAAGAATGCTGAGAAAGCTTCACTTTTGAGCCCAGGCATACATCTGCTGAGAAATGATGCTAGATCAGGATAACAGACACTCTTCCCTGTGGGCTCTACTATGAATCTAGCACCTGATAATAAGCTACAGTGGGCTGTTGGTAGGGAGTGGAAAAAATCAGAAGAGTGGGCAACTCTCCACCAGGTGTGCATAAAAGGTTGAAATAGGGTTGAGCACTAAGAGAGAAAAATACTAACTGCTGAACTTCTTTCCAGCCTAAGTACAAATTAATGGCAGCTCATGTACATTGCAGAAAACAGTAATAGCAACAAAACTCAAACATGGATAAATTCCTGATGGGATACTTTCAACTTCCTACATTTAACAGCCTGAAAAAAGAAAATAAGCCTCTTTTCAAGCAAAAATAACATTTATCTCAGTCCCTAATGTTCCACATATGATTTCAGGTATTAAATCTAAAGAAATTAAAACACACAGAAAGGCAAGAAAAATAATATTAATAAGAGGCAAATCAATCAATAGAATCATACAGAGAGAAGACGTAAATACAGAACTTTGAGGTCAGAACATTAAAATAACTGTAATTGACATATTGGAGGAATCTAGTGGAAAAGGTAAATGATTTCAAGAACTGATGGAGAATTTTCACAGAGAGATAAAACTAAGAACAATATCAAATGGAAATGTTAGACATAAAAAAGTCTATATCAGAAATAAAGAGTGTCTTCAGTGGGCTCATCAGGAAGTTGAACATAGCCAAGGAAATAATTTTTATACTTGAAGATGGTTCAATGGAAATTACCCAAACTGAAACACAAAGAAGAAAAGGAATAATTAATAATAATAATAATAATAATAATAATAATAATAAAACAAAAACAGGGGCTTCTGGGTGGCTTAGTCAATTAAGCTTTTGGCTCAGGTTATGATCCCAGGGTCCTGGAATGGAGCCCCATCTGGGGCTCCCTGCTCCGTGGGGAGCCTGCTTCTCCCTCTTCTTCTGCCAGCCACTCCCCTGCTTGTGAATGCTCTCTCTCAAATAAATATATCAAATATTAAAAAAAAAAACAAAACAGAGCACCTGAGCCATGGGACAATATCAAATGTTTTAACATAAAAAGAAGAGAGAAGGAACACTGCAGAAAAATATTTAAAGACATAGTGATTAATAACTTCCCCCCCAATAATAAGTGACATTAAACCACAGATCCAAAAAGCTCAGAAAACCCCATGTGAGACAAATAACAAGAACAAAATCTCACATTTAAACAAATTCTAGTTGAAGTGTTGAAAAGTGAAGATGAGAAAAATTTTGAAGGCAGCTAGAAGAAAAAAATTAAATAAAAAATAAAGATTATGGTAGACTTCTTGTCAGAAAATATGTATGCCAGGAAACAAATGTACTTAAGGAAGTAACTATTAACCCAGAATTCCATACCTAGTGAAAATATATTTCAGATATAATGGTAAATCAGTTTTTTTAGAAAACAAAATCTGGGGCAATCTATGAACTGTAGACCTGTATTACAAAAAATGCTAAATTCAGTTTTTTTAGACAAAAAGAATAAGATACCAGACAGAAATGAAATGACATGCTGCAAAAATGGTAAAATGAGAGCAAATATAAAAAAAATTTTCTTATTTTTAACCCCTCTAAAAGATAATACACATTCTAAAATAAAAATTTTAAAAATAAATTGTGGGGTTAATTACAATATAAGAAGTAAAGTGCATACCAGTGATAGCACAAGAAGAGGGAAGGAAGAATTAAATCCTGTCTTAACTTTCTTATACCAAAAATGAACTATATAACATTGAAGGCAGATAGTGATGTATTACAAAAGTATTATAAAGAATCAAGCAACCATAAAAAAAATTTTAAAGAGGTATACATAGTAAGCTAATAGTGCAGATAAAAAAGAATCATGCAAAGCTACTAGCTTTTCCAAGAAATAAGCAGAAAAAAAAATAGTATATGTAGAGAAGAGTTAGTAAAATAGTAGATTTAAATCCAACCATATTATTAAGCCTTGAAATACATGGCTTAAGTGCCATTTTATGTTTTATATTCTTTTCATATTTTTTATTCACTTGGAATATAAAACATAAGGAGGCTAAAAGAAAAAAGATGAAAAGTGATATATCATGCAAACACTAATCACTATAAGATTGTATTGCCTATATTAATATCAGATGATGTAGAAATCAGTACAAGGAGACTAGCAGGGATATTGAAAAACATTATGTGATAACAATGGATTGATTCCCCAGGAAGACATTATAATTTTTAAAATGTAAGTTCCTAAGGACAGAATACATGGAGAAACAGGTAAACCCACAACTATAATTGAAGAAAGTTTTCTTAGTAATTGATAGAAAAACATAGAAGACTTGAAAACCCTATCAATCATCTTGACCTGATTGACATTTATGGAATCCTTTACCCAACAAAAGCAATGAACACAATCTTTTAAAGTAACACTTGGAGCATTTGTAACACTCATGAAGATAGAGCATATTCTGGGCCATAAAACAGGTATCCTGATATTTAAAACAAATAAGACCATGAAAATGTTTTCCTAGACGTCAACAGAAATAAACTAGAAAGTAATAATAGAAAGTTATTTGGAAAACCTGAAATACTTGGAAATTAAACAACACACTTTTAAGTAACTCATGAATCAAGGAAGGTAATTAGATAAATTAGATAAATATTTTGAATTAAATAGAAATGAGAATGAAACATATCAAAATTTGTGGGAGGCAGCTAAAGTAACTCTTAAAGGGAAATTCAGAGCATTAAATGCTTATATTGGAAAGGAAAAAGTGTCTCAACTCAATATTCTGACATTCCAACTTAAGAAACTAGGAAGAGAAAAATAAACTAAATATAGCAGAAAGAAGAGAATAATGTGGATGACAGAAGATATCAATTACACAGAAAATGGAAACAAGATAGAAAAACAGTTAAAGTCTGAGTCTTTGAAAAGGTCGATAAATCTAACATATCTTCATGCAAACTAACTAACAACAGCAACAAATAAAGATACAAATTATAAATGTTAGGAATGAAAGAAGGAATATCTCTGTAGATCCCATAGTCATTAAAAGGTAATACAGGGATATTATGAACAACTTTGTGCCAATAAGTTTGATAACTTAGATTAAATGGGTCAATGCCTTAGAAGACACCAACTACCAGAACCTACTCAAAAACACAAGTATATATAATATTTTAATATATTAAATAAATTGAAATTTTAATTTTAAAATTTCCAAGAATAAGAACTCTAAGCACATATGGTATTCCTGATAATATGCTTATATTTATGAAAGAAATAATGTCAGTTATAACTGACATTATATATATAATATATGTATATTATATATTTTATATATTTATATATATTTTTATATTTTATATATATATATAAAACCTTCTAGAAAATATGAGATCATCAAATATTTCTAACCTCATTACTTAAGGCTACTGAAGCCAAAATGAAACCAAATCAGACAAAACCATTGGAGTAAATGTATTCTTCTGGAACATAGACTCAAAATTTTTAACAGAATAGTAGTTAATTGGACCCAGGAAAATATATTTACACTAGGCCATTAAATACTATATGCATTATACAATATATATTATATTATGACCAAGTGTTGCCTTTCTCAGAAACAATCTATTTGTTTTAACTTGAGAAAATCAATTTTATATATTATACACTAATAAAAAAAGAAATATGATTAACTTAAGAGATGTAAAAAAGTACTTGACAAAATTAAATGTCCATTCATCATAAAAATTTTGATAAAAGGAATAAAAGTTAGTTTTTTCATCTGGACACAGGTATCTACTACAGTCAATATCATATTAGTAGTAAAAGACTGAAGAGTCTTTCCCCAAGGTTAGAAACAATAAAAGGGACATCTCTCACAATTTTTATTCAACATCATAATGGAGGTCCTACCCAGTTGAAAAACACAGTAAAATAAACAGATTGTAAAGGAAGAAATAAAAGTCTTTATTTGCAGCATGCAATCATCTTTGTAGAAAATCCCCTAAAGAATCTGACACAACTATTAGAACTAGTAAGTATGTTTAGCAAGGTGGCAGGATATAAGGTAAATAAGCAAAAACATACTTTTATTTCCATATCTTAGAAATAAAAAAATAGGCAATTGGAAACCAAAAAAAGTATCATTTGCAATAGCACCAAAAAAATAAACCTCAACCCATGTCTTCCAAAAAATTAACTTAAATGGGTTATAGATATAATATATAAAAAAAAAACTCCTAGAAGAGCATATGATAAATTCTTTGTGATCTTTGGTTATGCAGTTTGCTTTGATAGGAAAGAAAAACAAGAAACCATTTTAAAAAATGATAAATTAGACTTCATCAAAGTTAAAATCTCTTGCTCTTCAAAAGTGCCTGTCGAGGAAAATAAAGTAAGCCACAGACTTGGAGAAAAATATTTGCAAAACAATTATCTGATGATGGAGTGTTATTTTATATATTTTATATGTACTTTATACACATACATATACATATATGTCTATATAAATAGGTGTTTTAAAAATAACTTTATAACTCAATGATAAAAATCAAATAATCCAGTATAAAAATGGGAAAAACCTTTCTGACATTACAATATGAGAAGGTCCTCAAACCTGCTCCCTAGGTAAACTGGTAAAACTTATTAACTACTTAAAGTCTCTGGAAATAGTCTGAACTAGGGTCACAGAACAAATGAAGGAGGATGAACTATATATAGTACAGCCATTAGAGAAGGCAGTATAGCAGATTCTCAAAAATGAAAAATGTAAACTATCATATGACCCAGTAATCTCTCTCTTGGTTATATACAGTCAAAGGAAAAGAAAACAAGATATCAAAGAGATGTCTACAGAGAGCTGTTCACTGCAGCATTATTCACAATAGCCAAGACATGAAAACAACCTAAGTATCCCATAATGGATAAATGGTTAAAGATGTCACACACGCAATGGGATATTATACACTCATGAGAAAGAAGGAAATTCTGCCATTGTGACACCATTAATGGACATTGAAAGCATGATGCTGAGATAAGTCAGAGAAAGACAAGTGCTATATATTACATATTTGTACAATCTAAAAAAGCTAACTTATAAAAACAGAAGGTGGAATGGTGGTTACCAGGGGCTAGGGGATGGGGGAACTGAGGTGATGTTATTCAAAGTACAAAGTTGCAACTAGTAGATAAGTAACATTCTGGAGATCTAAGGTACAGCAGATGTTTATAGTCAACAACACTGTATTATAAACCTCAAAGTTGCTAAGAGACTAGACTAGATCTTAAGTGTTCTCATCACAAAGAAGAAATGATAATTATGGGACATGATAAAGGTGATACCTAATGCTATGGTAGTAATCATATTGCAATATAAAAATGTATCGAGTTAACACGTTGTTTACCTTAAACTTACACAATGTTATATGCCATTTATAATCTCAATAAAAATAAAAATTTTTAAAAAGATTCTATTTATTTATTCATGATAGACACAGAGAGAGAGAGAGAGAGAGAGAGAGAGAGAGAGAGGCAGAGACACAGGCAGAGGGAGAAGCAGGCTCCATGCCGGGATCCCAACGTGGGACTCGATCCCTGGACTCCAGGATCATGCCCTGGGCCAAAGGCAGGTGCTGAACTGCTGAACCACCCAGGGATCCCCAAAAACAATTTTTTTAAAAAAGAAAATGAGCTAAAACTCACTAAGAATAGTGAGAATGTGGGCCAAATGAACAAAAGCCACTTCCTTTTCTCTCCCCTCCCAGCTCAGCATGACAAATGAGACCTGGCCTCAAAATGACAAATAGTAGCCAACCAAATGGTTGTAGCCCAAAATACAGGGCTCTATTACTCACTCTCCCAGCTTAAAGATTGAGAACGTTAGCACTTCCCGGTAGAGACAGGACTTCAGGTTTTCTCATCCTCCCCCAGCTGCAATGTGCAGAGGCTAACTGTTGCCAAAAGGTAAGGGTTCTCTTTTTTTTTTCATTAACTTCCAATTGTAGGGCATAGGCTTTCCTTGGGTGCAGTGCAATGAGAATACTGGGGCCCTGACTGATCACCTTCATCGTGGTTCCTTCATAAAGCAAAGTTCCCCACGGAGCAAGGCTGATTGAGAATGCTAGAGACTACAACTCTCCTACACCCCTGGCTGAGTGCTCATCAACTAAAACATGAATCACAGAGGAGTCTGCCACTCAGAAAGGAGTCTGCTACTGTCTGCACCCCTACCTCTAAGGGCTAAGTCTCTAAGATTTTGCCTATAGATTGAGGCAGGCTGAAGCTTTCCCAAAAGGAACTTATTTCATTTGTCACAGAGCAAATGTGTCTAGCCTAAGGATTCTCTCAAAAACAATGGAAGTTGTGATGAGAAACAATTTAGAGGAGACAGATTCATTAGAAATATAGACTCAACCATAAGCCCAGCTAGTCCACCAGAGAGAACCAGGGAAGAGCACAGCTAAGAAGAGCCTTCTTAGGTTCAGAAACAAATCACAAACACTGACTTCAAAAACTGTACTTTTAAAGGAGTCTAAATTTAATTGGGTCAGTCTGTGGAGCAATTTGTGTCCTAGATATTGTTAAAAACAAAAAGCAATCAGCCAGCAAATACTGGAGCTTAACAGCTGAGTGTGGTAAGAGAAAAAGATAGTAAAAGAAGATGTTATTCCATAATTACTGCACTCATGCCCAAGACTGCACCTTCCAATGAGCAAAATCAAAGGCTTCACCCTGGGGGGTAGAGGGGGTATAAATAGGTTTCACTAAAAACAATCTGGCCAGTCAATACACAAATAAACAATCAAATGACAACAAGAAGTCCCAGAAGTGGGGAGATGAGAACAAAGAGTTGCTATGATGTTATTCTCTAAAGTGTCCAGTTTCCAACAACAACAAAAAAATCACAACACACACAAACAGCAGCAACAAACTCCAGGAGAGTCAGACTTATACCTGGAGGCAGGGGATGCAAACAACAGAAACCGCCTATGAAAGTGAACAGATTTATTAGAATTCACAACAACAACAAAAAGACCTTAAAGTCGCCAGTATAACAATATTCAAAGAATCTGAAAGAAAATAAGGCACAACAATAAAGTCTCAGGAAATAGAGAGTATCAATAATGAGATATAAATTATGAAAAAGAACCAAATGGAAATTCTGGAGCTCAAAAGTACAATAAGTGAAATGAAAATTCATTCAGGGGCTCAATAGTAGATTTGAGTTGCATTTGAATCAAGGGAATTGAGAATAGATCAACTGAAATTACTCAGTCTGAGAAACCAGAAAAATGAATAAAGAAAAATGCATCAAGTGTCAGACAAATGTGGAACACCATAAGTGCAGCAACATCTGTGTAATGGGTGTGTCAGAAAAAGAGGAGGGGCACCTGGGTGACTCAGTTGGTTAAGTATGGTGTCTTGGTTTTGGTTCAGGTCATGATCTCTGGGTCATGAGACCGGTCTGTATCAGGCTCTGCACTCAGTCGGGAGTCTCTTTAAGATTCTCTCTCCCTCTCCCTCTGCCCCTGCCCCTGCCCTTGCCCCTGCTCGTGCACACTCTCCCCGCCATAAATAAATAAATAAATAAATAAATAAATAAATAATATTTTTTTAAAATGACGAGGAGAAAAAGAGAGAAGGAAAATACTCAACAAATTAATGGCTAAAAATTTTCCAAATTTAAAGTTAAACTTTAATCTGCACATTCAAAAACCTCAGTGAACTCTATGTGGAATAAATGCAAATAAATTAAAAAATAGATACCAGATTTCATTAAACTGTCAAGTCCCTGAAAAAAAGGCACTTCAAGTAAATAGGCATCAATGCTTATCAATCAATAAAATAAATTGGACATTTGAAAAAATTAAAAGAAAAGAGTAATTACATGTAAGGAAACCCCATTAAAATAACAGTTGACTTCTCATTAGAAACAATGAAATCCAGAGGGCAGCAGAACAACAAATTAAAATTGGCCAAAATAAAAAAAAAAAAACTGTTAACCATGAACCCCATATCAAGCAACTGTGTTGTTCAAAATTAAAGGTGACATGAAGGCAATCTTAGATAGACAAAAACAGAGAATTCATTGCCAACAGACCTGCCTTATAAGAAATACTAAGATGTGGAGAAAGGGGAATCCTCTTGCACTGTTGGTGGGTATGCAAACTGGCTACTCTGGAAAACAGTATAGAGATTCCTCAAAAAGTTTAAAATAGAACTATCCTACAATCTGGCAATTGCACTATGAGAGATTTACCCAAAGAATACAATACTGATTCATAGGGATACATGCACCCCAATGTTTATAGTAGCATTATTTACAATAGCCAAACTATGGAAACAGCCCAAGTGTCCATCAACTGATGAATGGATAGAGGATGTGGTATATATACAAAGGAATATTACCCATAACATGAGAATGAAATATTGCCATTTGCAACAATTTGGATGGAGCTAGAGAGTATTATGCTAAGTGAAATAAGTCAGTCAGAGAAAGACAAATACCATATGATTTCATTCATATGTGGAATTTAAGAAACAAAACAAAGGAGCAAATGGGGAAAAAAGAGAGAGGCAAACCAAAGAAACACTCTTAACTCTAGAGAACACACTGATGGTTACCACAGTAGAGGTGGGCTGGGGAGATAGGGGAAATAGGTGATGGGAATTAAGGAGGGCACTGGTGATGACAATAGGGTGTAGCATGGAAGTATTGAATCACCCTATTGTACACCGGAAACTAATATTACATTGTATGTTAACCAACTGGAACATAAATAACAACTTTTTAAAAAGAACTTTTGTCTTTAGTTCTTTTATTTTCTGTATCTGCAGTCCCAAATGTTAGGATTCTTAAGAAGGTATTAAAAATTCAGTGAGCTTGAAGTGTCTCAAATAAAATGGAGGCAACATATTCTGAAATATTATGGATACCATGCACCAGCCGTAACTACTTGAAATGGTTTTCCGTGTAAAATCAGTGTGATATAGACAAAATCAACTTTTGGCAAATTGTGTGCATGTGGCTTATCACCAAAGCTCCCCACCAGCATTTTCTGTTCAGTCCTCAGCAAAGCTAGAGGTATCCTTCTTCTCCCTGCATTTTAGATTGCTTGTATCCCCATTCTTTGTTTCATCATCTTCTTGCTTCGACATTAAACCCCACAGAATTGTTAAACTAAAACTTTGGGTATCTGGGTATTATAAGAGTTATTATTTTGTGTCTGATTGACTATTTCTTAACAATGAAGACCTAGCGTTGAAAATGAATAAATAATGGTAGAAAAGTAAGGAAAAGAGAGATAGAGGAAGGAAAAAGGGAAGATAAGAAAAGCAATCATGAATGCATGGGGATTAGCCAACATATTCTTTATATGTAATATAGCTGTATATGGTAAAAAAAGAGGACAGGGCTGTCACTGCTCTGAACTCAGAGAAGGGAAGGCTGGCTTCAGGTTGGAACAGAGCCATCCATGTCTATGACTCATATCCATCCATCCATTTATATACATTTCTCAGTACCTACTATGAATCAAACATTGCAGGGAATCTGCAATAGGTCCTGGGAACACATAAATGAAGGCAACATTCTTATCTCCCTGAATTTCTATGTTTATTTTTTATTAGAAAATGTAAGAGAAAAGGCATGTAAAGGATATAGAAACATGTGATTAGAATGCTGGGGGAAGAATTTGAGACTATGGGCATGCTTTCTTGAATTCTATGAGGAAAGATTAAACTTTTCTAATGACTTTCTAGAAAAAGGACATACTATTCAACTGTAACTAATCCTTACCGACATTTATTTGATATTGAAAGAATGTCTGACAGAACATAAAGACTCCTAACTCTGGGAAACGAACTAGGGGTGGTGGAAGGGGAGGAGGGCGGGGGATGGGGGTGAATGGGTGACGGGCACTGACGGGGGCACTTGACGGGATGAGCACTGGGTGTTATTCTGTATGTTGGTAAATTGAGCACCAATAAAAAATAAATTTATTTTAAAAAAAGGAAAGAAAGAATGTCTGAGCCGCAAGTGTCACGCAACAATAAAAACTACCCATTATACTGAAATTTAAAAGGTGGACACAATGTTATTAACTTGTCCTTTTTGCTCAGATTATTAGGTACCATATTCAACTATTCATTTAATGTTTCTTTTAAAGTGGCTGTATCTATTTCACTTATTGGATCAAATGGATTGTTTAGAAAGTCACAGTTAGAGGAATGCCTGGATGGCTCAGCGGTTCAACATCTGCCTTTCAGGTCCTGATTCTGGGATCAAGTCCCACATCAGGTTCCTTATGGGGAGCCTGCTTCTTCCTCTGCCTGTGTCTCTGCCTCTGTCTCTCTGTGTCTCTCATGAATAAGTAAATTAAAAAAAAATTTTTAAAGAAAGAAAGTCACAGAATGTCAGGCTTTGAAACATTTAGGAAAATTTAAAATATCTTAAATGTGAGGACTTTGTCTTCTGATATTTTTGTTCAGCATGGCATATGACGAGAATTGTTAAACATTAATACTTGGAAATAAGACAAAAGGGACAAAATGTCTTTTCTTTTTATTTTCTTTAAATTTTAATTCCAGTGTAGCTAACATACAGTGTTATATTAGTTTCAGGTGTACAGTATAGTGATTCATCAGTTCCATACATTGCTCATGCTCATCAAAATAAGTGTCCACTTAATCCCCTTCACCTGTTTCACCAACCCCCCCCCCCCCAACCCTCCCTCTGGTAACCATCAGTTTGTTCTCTATAGTTAAGAGTCCTTTTTTTGGTTTGTCTTTCTTTTTTCCTTTGTTAATTTGTTTTATTTATTAAATTCCACATATGAGTGAAATCATACTGTCTTTGTCTTTCTCTCACTGGCTTATTTTGTTTACCATTATACTCTCAAGATCTCTCCTTATCATCACAACTGGTAAGATGTCATTCTTTTTATGGCTGAATAATATTCCATTGTATATATGTGTGCATACATATATACATATATAAATACATATATATATATGTATATATACATACATACCACATCTTCTTATCCATGTCATCGATAGATGGACATATGGGCAGCTTCCATAATTTGGCTATTATAAATAATGTTGCAGTAAACATAGAGATGCATGTATTCCTTCAAATTAGTGTTTTTGTATTTTGGGGGTAAATACATGATTCTTGGATCATAGCATAGTTCTATTCTGAGTTTTGTTGAGGAAGCTCTATACTGTCTTTTCAATGTTTTTCAGACTGATGCAAGAATTATTTAAGGTTATGTACTTTTTTTAAAAAAAGATTTTATTTATTTATTCATGAGAGACACACAGAGAGAGGCAGAGACATAGGCAGAGGGAGAAGCAGGCTCCCTGCGGGGTGCCTGATACCCTACGGGATCCCAGGACCCCAGAATTACGACCTGAGCCGGAGACAGAGGCTCAGCCAGTGAGCCTCCCAGGTGCCGTATGGTTATATGCTTTGACTCACTGCTTACTATTGGTTCAAGGTCCCAGAGTTAGTGAAGTTACATGTTAACATGTAAATTTTTTTCTGATAGAAATATAAATAAGTTCTTGTCAATAGAAAATAAACTCCCCTAATTTATTTTTATTAGCTACTTAAGAAACTACTTTTATTTATTTTTTATTTTTTTTAAGATTTTTTTTTATTTATTCATGAGAGACAGAGAGAGAGAGAGAGAGAGGCGGAGACAGGCAGAGGGAGAAGCAGGCTCCATGCAGGAAGCCTGATGCGGGACTCCATCCCCGGACCGCAGGATGACGCCCTGAGTCAACGGGAGACGCTCAACCACAGCCACCCAAACGCGCCCAGAAACTACTTTTATTTTTAATCTAACAATTGTAACCTAGCTTTCTTTTATTAACTTTACAAGGGAGGAAAAAGTTTTCCTCAACTCTCTTAGGGTCCCTGGCTGGGTCTAACAAAGACAGATTAGCAGGGAAAAAAAAAATTAAGTTTTATGTGGCATGGGGAGATTTCATAAAGAAATGAAGGCTCCCAAGAAAAGAGACCTGAGTGGGGATCCCTGGGTGGCTCAGTGGTTTAGCGCCTGCCTTCGGCCCAGGGTGTCATCCTGGAGTCCCGGGATCGAGTCCCACATCAGGCTCCCTGCATGGACCCTGCTTCTCTCTCTGCCTGTGTCTCTGCCTCTCTCTATGTGTCTCTCTTAAAAAAAAAATAAAAAATCTTAAAAGAGAAAGAGAGAGAGAGAGAGACCTGAGTATATTAATGGTAGGCTTGATGAAGAGTAGATAGTTGAGGAGGAATGTGATAGGTTAAGAAGTATGAAGTAGGTGTACTAAACTGGAGGAAATTTAGCAAGATTTGCTTGTTAAGATTCTTCTTGTCTTTGCAAACAAGGATGTTCCTTTCCTCCAGGTAGAAGGAAGGCACCTCTCACATGAGAATATTAGGACCTGCTTCTGGGGAGATGGGCCAGGTGAGAGGGATGAATAGTGGGGAAAAGGTCAGAATGACCTTCCTGCTTCTGCTGCTTTTTTTTTTTTCAAACTCCTCCAGATTAAAATATTCATCTACACCAACGTGCCATATTTTGGTGGCAGGGGGAGGGGGGGGTTCCCCTGAACCTTATCAACTTGCTCATAAATATCTGGCTTTCCAGATTCTTTTAGAACTAGTTCACCTTCTTACTGGTTCCCACAACAATAAATAATTTGACATATATTGAATTTATATTTGTATGAATTATGTTTTTAACCTTTTGAAAGTTCTACTTCATCAGAAAAATAAGGGAAAAAAACATATTATTTCAATGAACCGCCCTGTAAAATTATTTTGTTAAGGAGCTTTACTTGTTCTAGAATGTAGTCACTGTCAAATCTGCATATTTATGTCTGAAGAAGAAGCAAAATTTAATTTGTCTCCTGTTCTGCATGATGAACTGTAAGTAAACAGATGTATCATGCAGAAACACATCAGAAAATAAAATGATTCCTCCTTGCCATGCTGATGTCAAGAAAAGTGAATCACATTTGTCTCAGGGGTGAATGATATTATACCAAACTTCTCTATTTTATAGGAGTTAAATTTGGAGAGTAGCATAATCAAATCTAAGTTCCAACCAATGATATTATGAAATAGCTCTATAGGAATTGAGTGCTTCAATTTTAATGAAAACGCAAGAAGACAAATGCAAAGGTAAACACATTCTACATTATCATAAGATGAAAATGAAATTCACAATGATAAGAAAAACATAAGAAATATTTTAGAATGTTGATACCTTATGAATGTTCTTAGATTTCTTCATGGCAGCAAGAGTTGGGCACAAATTTGCTTCTATTATAGAAAAATCAAGACAAAAAAAGAAAAAATGCTATTGCCTAAATATATATATAGTAACTTGGTCTTAGAAAACACAAGTTATTTAGCAAATGTTATAACTGCCATATTTTAGTTTGAAATAACAGGGTGATATCAAGTCTGTTATACCAGAAGCTAGTAGGTTGGTTGTTAATATTTACCTTGAACTATCTTATTTTTTGAGATAAGCCACTTTTCTAATTTAAGAAAGTCAACTGCCTGTCTGAGGGATAAAAGCCTGACATTAATACAAATAATTCCTTACTGTTAAATTTTACATTTTTGGCAAGAGAGGTAGACACTTTCACTTATAAAACAGGAAAGAAATCCAAACAAAGAAGAATCACTGACATTTACTTAGTATTTGCAAAGTTGACTGGAAACTATGGTATCACAGTAGATAAATATGATACTCTGTCTTTTCCAACCATATTAAGTGAAAGTATAGCCATTCCGATTTGTATAATCAGAATTAATTATGCCATTGAAACAAGAAGTCCTATAACTGATTATGATATCCACTTATATAGCTTCCAGCATCTGTCATTAGAATGAACTTGGTGATAATATGCTTTTTAAGATTGCATCATTTAATTGAAACTACCAATACAATGACAGAAGACAGGAAAAGAGCAGAATTTCCCATATAACTGAAATGGTTACAGTCATTTGTTTTATTCCATTCTCTCATTTAAAAATAACCCAGGGGTGCCTGGGTGGCTCAGTTGATTGTCTTACTGTTGGTTTTGGCTCCAGTCATGATATTGAGTTCATGGGATGGAGCCCCACACTCAGGGCAGTCTGCTTGGGATTCTCTCCTTCTCTCCCTTTGCCCATCCCCCTGCTCACACTCTCTATGTTTCCCTCAAATCAATCAATCAATCAATCAATCAATCAACCAATCAATCATTTTTAAAAAAAATAAAAAAAAATCATAATAGCCTAAAATATAGCCCTTTGCCAAAAAAAAAGATGACAGCATTGATATTACTATCTTGAAGTTAAGTACCCCTATACAATACTTCCTTGCTTCGTAACATTTAGAGTTTGCCAACAGTGTACATTCCTACCCATAGACTCCATGCTTATAGTAAGGGAATTGTCCTGTATTTCCTGATTGATTAAATTCTACCACTACATTTTGACTTTATTGCTTTTTAGCCTGGTGAGAAACCTACATGGATCCAGCGGCAAAATAATATTGAAGTCTCTACCCTCCTACTTCGATTTTTTTATTTTGAATATGACACTTTGACTTTACTTTAAAGTTGAGGTTTTCACTCTTTCCCACCTCTGTATTTTTAAACAGTGTGATGTCTCAAATTTCTTTTTATAACCAGTATGGAAACATTCATTTTGCACATGCCAGTAAAACCTGGAGTTTCCAGCAAGGCTGTCTTACCCTATAAGTGTCACGTTTCATAACTGGCACAACATTAGAGGAATTCAAGTTATAATTTGTTCCTCAAACCTCACACCAAGATTTTCTGCCTGCCCGAATAATACTATTCCATGACGATTTACTCAGCTGTAGTTGTCACTGTAGATATGGTACCTATGAATAGAAAAACATTATTCGTTCCTTAAATCATTTATTTTACTCATTATCATCCCATACATATGCCATCAGACTGGATAGGATTTTTAAAGACATTCAAAATGCTAATGACAGCTTTTTCTAGCAGCACTTTGAGAATGTTAAATAGCTTGAAGTTTGCATCCCATCAAAATGCAAAGCAACAAAACTTACTACATTGAAAAAAATCTTTTTCAGTTCCATTATTAAAAATACCAGTTATTTCTAAGGTATACAAGTGTCACAAATCCAGGAAGAGACAACTGGGCTGACCTAGGAAAAAATATCATTCGTGATAAACCTTTAACTCCCCCAAAAGTAAACTTGAAAAGATTTCTAAAGATATACACAACGTATTCCCTTTCTTGAATCTCTCACTCAGAATTAATTGGTTCTAATGTAATCTTAAAGCATCAGAGTACAGCTGATGTTTCTCTACACATAAGTGCATTAAATCTCAACATAGCTTCTTCTACCTGGAATTTAAGATCCTTATACCAAATAATCCATATACAATCCATTGTTTCTCTCCACCAAAACAAGCAAAAAAAAAAAAAAAAAACCCCACATTAGGTATAGAAAAGATACAATGATAATTATCTTTAGTGATAATTTTTTTTGTTAGAGTATTTTTAGGAAGCAAGAACATCTGATACCTGTGATTGGAGACTTTAAAGAGCTTGCTTTTGCTTTGACTGGGGTGGGTAGGTTTGAAAACTCATGATTAACATTTTGTATTTATTTCAGCTCCCTAAGGGAATTATTTAAGACACTACATATTTTTTTGGTAGACATTACAATCACAAATGTTACTTTTCATGGTCTTACATGATTTAAAAAATAAAATGAAGAGAAATTTTTTTTAATATTATCTAATATGTTTATTTATGTTTACTCTTTCATCCTTCTGGTTTTTCTTTCCCTTGGAATAGTTGTTCAAAATTTGTTTTTGTTATTGATAGAACTTTATTTCAAGCTTCAAATGTTTTTATTTAATTCTTGTCACATTTGGAAAGTCTGTATAGTTTCTTTCCTACATGAGTTATAAGGGAGAATTTTCTGCATACTAGCTTTTGTTGTGCCACCCTTGTCTATATATCTCTGGTACTGGGAGAAATAATCTCTGTTTCTCACCTTCATTCATATTATGATAGGTAGCAGGATGAGCAGGAGAATTCATGGAAGCCTTCCTAGACTGGGACAGCTAGCACTGATTTAACCATTGGCCAGAATGATTGGCAAACACACAAACATATCCTGCTAAAACCTAACTAAATGTATCACTTTATGTGTTACCTTTCCCTTCCTTACTGGATCTTAAAATTACCTGGAGCCATTCCAGTAGGAGGGAAAGTGTGACAAATATGTGAAATCACAAAAATAAAACAATTTAGTAATTAGTTTGATGTCCTTTGTTTAAGGGAAACAGCCCAAGGACTGGGGGGTATACCATAACTCACAAGCAGTGAGTGGAGCACTCTTCCCTAAAATTTTGCACAAGAGAGAGTTTTACAGAGTATTAGAAGCAGCAAAGCAGGAACAGGGCATGATTGGCTAGGAGGTCAGGGGTTTCCTGGTAAGGCTAGCAGGTTCTGTTTTCTAGGGTCAGGTGAATTAGCTAAAGCTGAGTTGGAGGATTGTGATTGGTGTATGTTACATTTTCTTCACAAGGTTTCCCATAAGTATGGGCTGACATAGGTGTAGATTTGTGATGTGGGCCGTGCCACTGGGCCAGCCTCTATTTTCTTGGTCCTGATATATGAATTTCCTCTATCAGATAGAAATTCAAAGGAACCATGATTTTAGACAATCTGGGTTAAGTTATCATCTTTTAGATGCTGTCATTTACTAACTTTGACTTTGAACAGCTAAGAGTTATCAGTGCCTTTTCTTGTCGAAGTTAACTTTTCCTTGACAAAGATACACCTTTTATGTCTATAAATATGCATTGTCCTATATGCTCTAGATTTGGACTTCTTTGGTTGGATGGAAGATTTGTCAGACACCAGTTTCTTGTTTGTGCTCTTTTGCTCATCTCCATCTTAGATTTTTCCTACCAATAGGTGAGTACTAAAATAATATCCCATAGGTTGGCTTTACTTGGGTGTTGCTGTTCAAATTATACATGTGTTACTTCATATCAAGCTGTGGCACCTCACTGTATACAAAAATTACCTTTTAACTTTGAGATTAACTGCTCAATAGATAGGGTCAATGGGGGTAGACTTTCTCAGGTAAAGGGTTCAAAGTACTATCAACAGTGAAAAAATACAAACTACAAACAATTGTCTGATTGGATAACCTAGATAACATAGGGCCTGAAAAGCTTATAAAGTTTTATTTGCTTTATAATTGCTTACCAACGGTATCTAAGAGAGAGTGGCCACAATGTTTTTTTAATCAACCATAAAATGTGAAGTTCTGTTCATGACTCTCCCAAAGGAGTATCATAGCTCCCAATCAAATTTAAAAATGAATTCAATGATGGAGCTTCTCTCCTTGGCCAAACTCTACTCAGGCTCTTCCGAGATCTTTTTCAATTAGACTTCAACTTTTGGACTTTAGTGTTTGTCTGTGCATTGTCCTATTTTAGCAAGAATCTTGCTAACTCAGTTTAGCCACAGTCCTCCATTCTTTATATTTGGTCACTCTTGATATCTGATTGGGTTTCTTATCCTCCACCATCTCCCAGGTGATGCCTAATCACCCTGGCCTGCCTTCAGTAAGAATCCTGCTAGATCAGTTTAGCTAGAATACACCACTTACCCTTGATGCTTCCGCTCAGCAATTTGCCATCCACTGACCACATCCTGCTCCTTGGCTATAAATTCCCACTTTTTTTTGTACTTGTTGCTGAACCCACCAATCTCTATCCCTCACTGTAAGATCCCATTACAGGGGTCCCTACACCTATGATGATAGTCTTCCTTTGAATAAAATATTTAACTGTCTGTAACAAGTGTCATAAATAATTTTGTCTAACCCAAGTACGATGGAAAAGCAATGAGATTTTGTGAGTATTAGGAAGAAAAAAAAAAGAACACATATGTAACAAGGGATTGAAAAACATTTTTCCAATCAAGGAAAATACTATTTCTCTAAGGCTTTTGCTTCTCTAATAGTGTTCAATCTCTATTCCAGACTTTTCTACACACACTGCAATGATTCTCATTACTATTCTCTTTAATGGCATTGGAGACTAGCCTTTAGCCTTTACATTTCCACAGAATTTGAAATAACTTCAATCAAACATTGATTCAAGAGGTTTAATGTAAAGATGTTGAATCAGAGTTTTAGAGCTGAAGTTCAGATTCAACATTGTAGAACTAGGATTGAATTTAATTGCATTTTCTAGCATATATGTTTCAGAGTATATTTTAAGCATGGGTATCCTCCTTATGATTGTTAAATTTAAGAGTAAGTTAAGTAATAACCAAATTACTGGCAGAAATGTTTCCCATAAAATCTTTATGACATCTATTTTTGCATATTTCAAAAACTACATTTGTTTCAAAATGCACCAGTAAGGATTCTTGGTTCTGACTTTTTCTAAAATGATCTGATTAGGCTAGCATAAAAAGCACATATGCAATGAATCATAATATTCACACACAGTTATAGCAATTATACTACTTAAAATCTAGTAACTTCTAGTGCATTATCTTACATTTGGCTATTATAACAAAATAAAATGATATTTTCTGAAAAATTCTAGAGAAAACATCACAGTTTAAAACACTTTAATTGGGCAGCCCCAGTGGCCCAGGGGTTTAGCGCCGCCTTCAGCCCAGGGCATGATCTTGGAGACCGGGGATGGAGTCCCATCCCACATCGGGCTCCCTGCATGGAGCCTGCTTCTCCCTCCGCATGGGTCTCTGCCTCTCTCTGTGTCTCTCATGAATAAATAAATAAAATTTAAAAAATAAAACATTTTAATTGATCTTTTTGCCTACTTTTTTTCTGAAACAAAAGTGATACACATTGATTATGAAAATTTAACTTGACACAATAAAGTAATATATAAAGCAGAATATGAAAGTGATCTGCATTTTCCTTCCCAAGTAACCACTTAAGATAGTATATCATACTGGCTAACAGAAGTAAGTAGACAGAGCTTGGATAGGGAATTTTTTAAATTAAAACTTTCTGATCAGAGAGGGTGAAAGAACATGAAAGACTCCTAACTGGGAAACAAACAAGGGGTGGTGTAAGGGGAGGTGGGCAGGGGATGGGGTGACTGAGTGACAGGCACTGAGGGTGCACTTGACAGGATGAGCACTGGGTGTTATACTATATGTTGGCAAATCGAACTTCAATTAAAAAAATACAAAATTAATTAATTAATTAAAACTTTCTTGGTGAGACTATCTTTAAAAGAATGATAGCATGGAAAACAAAAGCTTCTCAAACAAATCAAAATCAGAATTTGTTATTTAGTTAGCATATTAAAATATATCCTATTATTTGAGGAATTTCTGCCCTTGACAATACTCCTTGTGTTCTAAATATGTCAATTCAGAAATTACTTACCAGGGACGCCTGAGTGGCTCAGTGGGTTGAGCGTCTGCCTTTGGCTCAGGGCGGGATCCTGGAGTCCCGGGATCGAGTCCCACGTCGGGCTCCCTGCATAGAGCCTGGTTCTCCCTCTGCCTATATCTCTGCCTCTCTCTCTGTGTCTCTCATGAATAAATAAATAAAATCTTTTTTTTAAAAAGAAATAATTGCCATAACATTTTTTAAGCATTAAAGTTGTGCATAATATAACTTAGAATATACTTTTGTTGTAGCGTAAGTTTTAAGATAATATAGGGGATTTTCTAAGGGAACTTTCAACTATATATGACAGCAGAATTTAGCAAAATATCTAAATCTTGCAGGGTGCCTGGGTGGCTCAGTCAGTTAAGCATCTGCTTTGGGCTCAGATCATGACCTGGGATCAGCCCTGTGACAGGCTCCCTGCTGAGCAGGGTGTCTGCTTCTCCCTCTGCGTCCACCCCTCTGCTTGTGTGCTCTCTCTCACTCTTTCTCTCTCTCTCAAATAAATAAATAAATAAATAAATAAATAAATAAATAAAGAAAGAAAGAAAGAAAGAAAGAAAGAAAGAAAGAAAGAAAGAAAGCCTTTAAAAAAATAAAGCGGAAAATGGATCCACAAATTCTTTCTCAGCTTGATGTTATGGTTCCTATGCTTGTTTATATAGCTGATATGTAAATAGTAACTACCCAGTGATATTCTACTGGATTGTCTCATAGCTTCTCAAAATTTAAGGTCTGAAACAAAACTCATCTTTTTTTCTCCAGTGCAAGTTCACTAGTCACTAATACCCATATAGATAGCTCATAAACCTCCCAGAAAATTCACTTCAAGTTTTCAAGCTACATAATATACATTTTAAAATTGCTTTCAGTAAATATTGAGCAAATAGTACAATAAGAACTCTATGTAAATTATAAAGAATTATGCTATGATTATCACCTACATACCTACTACCCAGGTTAAGAAAAAGAACATTGTGTCTACATTTTCTTCTCTGATCCCATACCTTTTCTTCTTCTGAGGTAACTCACAACCCTATGTTTTGTGTTTATCCTTACTTCTCATTTATTTATAGCTTCACTACCTGTTGGCATCCCTAAACAATACTTTATTTTACGTGTTTCTCTACTTTCTACATAAAGACTCACACAGTATGCATTCTTCTACAATTTCCCTTTTTCTATCACTTGAGCTTTAACTGTTTTTATGTATAAATAATTCATTTTCACTGTAGCAAAGTATTCGTGGTATGAATATACCATAATACATAATTCATGGTATGAATATACCATAATACATTTATTCATCCTGATGGATATTCAGGCTATCAATACTTTTTCTATTTTAATAGCCCTACTTTGTGCACTCTTCCATGTATGTGTAAGGTATTTTTAAGAACAGAGATTTTAACTGGGCCATGGACCTTTTTTGAAGTCTGGTGAAGCCTACTGGAATCCTTTGCAGAATAAGTTTTTAAATGTGTAAAATAAAATCATAAAGTTACAAAATAAATTGTATGGAAACATAATTATGAAAATGTTAACAAATTTGTGATATGGTATTAAATATCTTTACTAATGCATTAAATAACAAGATCTGGGGGTAGGTGTAATTACTTATTTGATTTTGAAGTGGCAATGAGTATGAAGAATATTTATACTCAGTTATCTGCCATAACTGTAATATGATATGAAAATATCTTTGTTTCTTTGGTGACAAAGTCATAGGTACTGTTCATACTATTTGTTTGTTGTCTACATTCATACACAAAGGAAATGTTAAATTTTATTTAAGGATTACTGAATATAAAAAAGTAATTTTTTCCCATCCAAAATCATATGACCTTTAAATTCTATCCATGAATCTCAGGATAAGAAAGCCCTATCCTAGGGTATAGTCAAAAAACAGGAATTATTTTATTGCAAGTAAAGGGATCTTAAATAGATTTTCCATGCTGTTGTGCCAATTTATACACCTGCCAGCAGTGTTTGAGTTCCCATTGATCTATATTTTTTTTGTCACCACTTGGTATTAATAGGTTTCTTAATTTCACCAATCTGGATAGTATAAAATAGTACTTCATTATATTTGTATTTAGATTACAATGGGGATTAAATATATTTTCATATATTTATTCATCATTTGTGTTTCTTCTGCTGTAAGATGTCTGTTAAAATCTTAGACATTTTTTTCCCTCCTAGGCTTGTCTTTTCTTTACTTAAAGCATTTTTTCATATATATATTTTTTGGACATTAATCCATTGTTGGTTGTATATATTGCAAATACCTTGTTCCATTCTCTGCCTTATCTTTTTTCTCTCTATGCTGTATTTTGAACAAATGTCTATAATTTTAAGTGGCTGAATTTATTAATTTTTAACTTGATTTGCAAATTTTGTGTCATGCTCAAAAAATGTTTTTTTTTTTTACCCACATGGTCATAAAGATATCTTCTGCATTGTTTTAAACAGTTTTGTAGTTTAGAATTAGGAATACTTTTTACTTTAGTACTAATTTTACTATATCATGCAAGGTAGAGGTCTAATTCATGTTTTCTACATGTTTAATCAATTTTCCCACTTTTGGTGAAATCTGGTTTTCTTTCTCACTGATCTTAATGGCAGGATTGTGATAAAATATTTCCATTAATGGGTGGGTCTGATTCTAGGATCTCAGTTTCTTTTTTTTGTTTTTTAATTCCCTTTACCTAATTCAATCATTTCCCCACTCACCTTCCTTCTGATAACCACCAATTTGTTCTCTATATTCAAGAGTATTTTTTTGCTCATCTCTTTTTTCTTTGTTTTGTTTCTTAAATTCCACATATGAGTGAAATATGGTATTTGTTTTTCTCTGACTTATTTCACTTAGCATTATACTCTTTAGCTGCGTCCATTGCAAACGGCAATATTTCATTCTTTTTTTATGGTGAAGAATATTCCATTGTATATACATACCAAATCTTTATCCACTCATCTATGGATGAACATTCAGGTTGCTTCCATAATGTGGCTGTTGTAAATAATGCTGGAATAAACGTAAGGGTACTTATATCATTTCAAATTAGTGCTTTCATATTCTTTGGGTAAATACTTATAGTGGAACTACTGGATCATATGATAATTCTATTTTTAACTTTTTGAGGAACCTCCATATTGTTTTCCACAGTGCCTGCACCAATTTGCATTCCCAACAGTGCATGAAGATTCCTTTTTCTCTACATCCTCGCCAACACTTGTCATTTCTTGTGTTTCTGATTTTAGTCATTCTGACACCTAGAAAGTGATAACTTATTATGGTGTTGATTTTCATTTCTCTGATGATTAGTGTTGTTGAGCATCTTTTCATGTGTCTGTTGGTTGTCTGTATGTCTTCTTTGGAAAGGATCTCAATATTACTATTTTGGTCAACTTATCATTCCTGCATTAAGACTCAAAAAAGACCAAAAATTCTTCTTGTATTTTTATGACAATAATAGATACATTGTTCCTCTTCAACAATACCTTGACTATTCTTAGCCCTTTGCTCATCCACATACATTTAGAATTAGCTTGTCAGTTTCACTACCCAAACACCACCACCACCACTACCACCACTACTTTGGGGACCTGTACTGTCATTGCATTAAATCTATAAATCAATTTGTAGAAAATTGACACCTTTAAAATATTAGGTCTGGACGAATACCCACCATTTGCTTCGATGTGGATGAAACTGGAGGGTATTATGCTGAGTGAAGTAAGTCAATCGGAGAAGGACAAACATTATATGCAAGATACATCTATGAAGGCAAGGAAAACAAAAGCAAAAATGAACTATTGGGACTTAATCAGGATAAAAATCTTCTGCATAGCAAAACTAAAAGACAACCTACAGAATGGGAGAAGTTATTTGCAAATGACATATCAGTTAAAGGGCTAGTATCCAAGATGTATAAAGAACTTATTAAACTCAACACCCAAGAAACAAACAATCCAATCATGAAATGGGCAGAAGACATGAACAGAAATTTCACAAGGAAGACATAGACATGGCCAACAAGCACATGAGAAAATGCTCCACATCCCTTGCTATCAGGGAAATACAAATCAAAACCACAATGAGAAACCACCTCATGCCAGTGAGAATGGGGAAAATTAACCAGACAGGAAACAACAAATGTTGGAGAGGATGTGGAGAAAGGGGAACCCTCCTGCACTGTTGGTGGGAATGTGAACTGGTGCAGCCACTCTGGAAAACTGTGTGGAGGTTCCTCAAAGAGTTAAAAATAGAACTGCCCTGTGACCCAGCAATTGCACTGCTGGAGTTTTACCCCAAAAATACAGAGCAGTGAAAAGCCAAGACACTTGCAACCCAATGTTTACAGCAGCAATGTCCACAATAGCCAAACTGTGGGAGGAGCCTCGGTGTCCATCGAAAGATGAATGGATAAAGAAGATGTGGTCTATGTATACAATGGAATATTACTCAGCCATTAGAAACGACAAATACCCCCCATTTGCTTCGACGTGGATGGAACTGGAGGGTATTATGCTGAGTGAAATAAGTCAATCGGAGAAGGACAATCATCATATGGTCTCACTCATATGGGGAATATAAGAAATAGTGAAAGGGATTATAAGGGAAAGGAGGGAAAATGAGTGGGAAATATCAGTGAGGGAGACAGAACATGAGAGACACCTAACTCTGGGAAACGAACAAGGGGTAGTGAAAGGGGAGGTGGGCGGGGGGATGGGGTGACTGGGTGACGGGCACTGAGGGGGGCATTTGACGGGATGAGCCCTGGTGTTATGCTATATTTTGGCAAATCAAACTTCAATAAAAAATGGGGAAAAAATCAAATATTAGGTCTTTCTAAGAACAAAGGGTATCTCCCCTTTTATTTGGGCCCTTATTAGTGTTTTAAAATAAAGCTTTCTAATTTTCTCCGTAAGATTTTCCATCTTCTATAATACTTGTACCTTGAAAATTTATATTTTCATACTATTTATAATATTTAAATGCATATATTCTGTTTGTTGTCAATGTGTAGAAATTCAACTTTTTATATCTTGAATTTTTAAAGCTAGCAGACTTGCTCAAATTTTGTTCACTTTAATAATTTATAGTGGAATTTTTTGGCTTTTAAAGTGGGTAATCATATTTGAAAACAATGACAGTGTAATTTTTTTCTTTCAAATTCTTGCATCTTCTATTGTAAAGTGAGTCTATTTATTCTTTTTTTGGAGTATATTTATTCTATATTATCTAAGACCTCCTGTACAATGTTAGATAAAAGTGGTATTATTGAAGACTCCCATCTTGTTCCTGATCTCAGAGGGAAATTTTCCAAAGTCGAACCATGAGATATATTTGCTGTGAATTTTTGATAGATAACCTTCATCAAATAAACACATCCTATGTGTTATTAGTTTCCAAAGAGTTGTTTTTACAAATAAATACTTAATTTATTGAAATCCACCCCCCTCTATTGAGTTGATCATACGATTTTTTCCTTTGACCTGTTAAAGTAGTAAGTTATATTACATGATTTATAGTATCGATGTCCCCAATGAATATTCTCACTGTATCCCTATTCTTTGTCCTCTGTTTTTCTTTTCATAACCACTCTGATTCTGAACTAGCTTTGTTACTTACTTTGTTCAATAGATGTAGCAGAAGTTACAATATATCAATTATAAGCCTAACACTCAATAGGTTTTGTGTGCTTCCACTCACTTTCTTTCCTTACTGTGCTTTCTCACTCTTGGACCTCAACCTCTACCATGAAAACAAGCCCAAGCTAATGTGCTGAAGAATGAGATTCTTCCTGGAGCAAAAACAGTCTCCGCTGAGACAATCCTATACTAACATCCAATAGATATGCCAGGCACAGAGATGTGAAGGAGTTCAGGTGAGATCAGCTAAACTTAATTCAGAGCAGAAAAACCATCTAGTGGACCTGTAGACTCATGGAAAAATAATAAAAGTTTGTTGTGCTAAGCCACTAAGTTTTGGAGTCAATTTTTTGCACAGCAATAGGTAACTGAAAGACGTCTAGGTTTAACACAACTTAATCTTAGTGTATTAATTTTTTTATTCGTAGATACCCTGATTTGCTGACTTTTTTAAAAGTATTTCAACACCTATGTAATTTATATCAGTCAATAATTTCTGTGGCTTTTGTCTCATCCACATACAGTTAGAATTAACTTGTTAAACTCATTGGACTAACCCAGTAAACGTTTATAGCTTCTTCAGGTAACATTCTGTTTGGGTATTTATCCAGCAATCTTCCATGTATTGATTCAACAAGTAAGCCTTCTTCCATGACATAGTTCTCAGGTCCAAAATGGTGGGAAAATGTAGTTTCTGACTGCTCAGAAGAGGAAAATGATTTTGGTGCGCAAGTGGACGATTATCTAGAAAAGTTAGGCTTAAGACTGCAATTAAATGTTCTGTGAATGTTTATTAGAACTTATCAGTCAAAAGTTTTAGGATTGGAAACATTTTATAGGAATATTTTAAACAATTGGTTCAATATTTTTCATTTTATAGGCTTCAGTTCTTTTTTTTTAATTTTTATTTATTTATGATAGCCACAGAGAGAGAGAGAGGCAGAAACACAGGCAGAGGGAGAAGCAGGCTCCATGCACCGGGAGCCCGATGTGGGATTCGATTCCGGGTCTCCAGGATCGCGCCCTGGGCCAAAGGCAGGCGCCAAACCGCTACGCCACCCAGGGATCCCAGGCTTCAGTTCTTTATTTCTTCTTCAGTCAGCATTGGTAAATTATATATTCTAGGAATGTTTATATTTCCTTTAGGCTTTTATTTCTTTGAATGAGGTTTAGAATAGCTCTTCTTTATCCTTCTAATATCAGCAACATTTTACCTTATGTCCTCCTCATGTCTAATCTTACCTCTTAGTATCTTCTGTCTTTCTTCCTATATCTTATCAAACATTTACCAATTTTATTCATTTTTTATAAAGAACAACATTTAGAAGGTTAGAATTGTTATAGTTTTGTCTTCAAGTGAATATTTTATCATTATGTGGTGATCTTTTCAACTCTAATAAAAATATTTAAACTCAAATTTATTTTGTCTGATATTAATATAGCCAGCCCAGGGCTTCTTTTATTTGCCTGGTAACACTTTTCATCCTTTTACTTTAAACTTTCTGTATCCTTATGGCTTTGGTACATATCTTGTAGACAATACATAACTGGATTTTGTTTTATTATACTCTTTTCAAATCTTTGTCCCTTTTTACTTATTGTGATTACTAATATGATGTTCCTATCACTTTCTTTGTGCTTCCATTTATCTCTTCTCTCTGTATCTTTCCTCCCTATTTAGCCTTATTTTCCATCAGTTTTTTTAAGTTTCCCTTGTCATATTTTGGGATACATTCACTCTGTTTCTTTCCCTTTAGTGGTCACATTATAAATTTTAAAACTTATTGGGCTTTCAGTTTGAGATATTTTTATCTTCTAAAATAACAAGGATTTTCTATTTTGTTACCAACCTTTCACTTAACATATGGGCTTTTGTTATAATATACTATAGTTCTATTTTGTTTTTTAACCTCACAAGACACTTTTATTATTCATTGCAGATTATAATCTTGCTGCTCTCCTGTCAAGAAGTGATGTTCACTTACCAGCACTTCAATTATGTGGTAGCATTACGAACTTGCTTGACCAATATGTGGTAAAAGTAACATTCTATGACACACCGGCTTAGCTTTTAAATGTTTTCAAGCTTTTCCTTTGGCCTCTGACATACTCATTCTCCTGCTGTTCCCTCGTGGGACACTTCTCAGAATCCACATGTCATGCTGTGAAAGTCCATGACACATGGAGAAGCTACAGGCATTCTCTATGAAAGGTAGTCCCAGATGAGCTTGGCTTTTGAATCATACAGTTCTGGCAACAGACATGCGAGTGAAGGTGACTTCATGATTTCACTCTCCAATTACTCAAGTTACCCTAGCCATTTAAGTCTTTCAAGTTGAAACTCCAGTTATCTTGGAAGAGAGACAAGCCATCCCTAACGTACCTTGTTAAAATTCTTGGCCTACTGAATCCATGAGCATGACAAAATGTCACCACATTCTGTCACCATGCTTGGGGGGATTTTTATGCATAATTTAGAACCATAACATCTTTTTAGATTTATTCACATAGTTAATAATTTCTCTGTTAGTCTAAAATTTTACTTCTCTCACCTGTCATCATTTTACAAAAGTATGTTTTGCAGAATTCCCTTTAGTTAGATTTAGTCAGTAGCAAGTGTTCTCAGTATTGATTTTTTAAAAAAATATCTTTATTAAAATGTTTTTTTCCAGTTATGGAGTCCTAGGTTATCATACATCTTCTTTTAGCATACCGAGTTCACTATTTCACTGTAATCTGGCTTCCTTTTCTACTTTAGAGAAGTAAAAATTATATTATCCGTATCTCATGTTCCCTATTGCCTTTTTGTGCTACAAATCTGAATAATCTTTTGCGATCTATATTCCAATTTACTAATTCTCTCCTCTCCTGGGTCAAATCTCTTATTTTTCCTGCCTATTGAGTCATTATTTTGTAGAACTGTGTTTAACTAGAGGTTGTTTTTCTTTTTCTAGTCTATTTGACTAATTTTTGTAGTCTCTTATACAATAACCACATTTTCAATACTTTCAAAAGAAATTTCTTTAAAAATATCAAGTGTATAGCACTTATGATTTGAGCCTGAGAATTCCAGTATCTGAAAACATTGCAGGTCCCATTTTCTGTCTGCTATTTCTGCTCATAGTATCTTGTTCTTATTTTTTGAATTTTTGTTTTGTTTTGCATGTTTTGTAGTTTTAGTGATTTTTCCTTAGAAATATATCCGTTGTATTTTCTTAGAGCATGCATGAACATGGATTCAGAGATAAGTTTATGGTTGCTTCTGATAAGGTTATCTGTGAGTACAACTGGTCCTAGAGAAATTTAAACTAATTCTAGGAATGAATTGTTTTTGGATCAGCCAGGTAATGCAAATTCTTGTTAAAACCCATATATTGCAAGCTTATGGTTATACATTTTTTTAATATTTTCATTTGAGAGAAAGAGTATGACTAGGGGCAAGGGAGAGGCAGAGGAAGAAGCAGACTCCCTGATGAGCAGGAAGCCCAATGTGGGGCTCAATCCCAGGACCCTGAGATCATGACAGATCAAAGGCAGACACTTAACTGAGCCACGCAGGTACCCCATGGTTATAAATTCGAGGAGAAGTTGTTTTCATCTTCGCTCAATATACTTTTTCTTGAAGATATCTGAACAAACTGGTTTACTTTTTTATTTTCAATCTCCTTTCTCTTCCTCCAGGCTGGATTATTTTTGCTTGGTTATCAAATTTATTGACCCCTGCATACATTATCTTCAAACTGTTATTAGGCCTCTTTAGTGAAGTTTTATTTCAGCTATTGTATTTTTATGTTTTAGATTTTCCATTTGATTCTTTTTAATAGTTTCCCTTCTTGGTTGAGATTTCCTAGAGTACTACATTATGAACATGTTTTTATGTCCCTGAGTACAAGTGTAATTGCTGTTTTAAAATATTTCTCTCATAATCTAAATTTCTGGTTGCCAGTGTTGGCATTCTTTGATTATCTTTTTTTTTTTTTTAGTGTTATGTTTACCTGTTTCTTTATATGCCCTAGTAAATTTTTGTTGCATCTTGTACTTAATAGTTGATATATTAGACTCTGGATTCTATTTTCTTTCCTCTGAAGGGCACTGATTTTGTTTTGTTTTGTTTTTAGGTAAATAGTTGATTTGTCTAAATTCAAACCTCAAACTTAGAAAGATTAGTTCAGTTTTTCTAGCTCTAGCTTGGCTTCTTGAACTATGTCTTCTGTAAACACGATTCAAAAATCAGCCAAAGTATTCCTATTAACTTTTACTATAATTGATATCATATAATCAAAAGAGAAAATTTAAAAAACAAAACAAAACAAACCAGTTAACTTGTCATGGCCAGAACTACAAGTCTGTGGAAGGGCTTTTAAAAAACAAAACAAAAACTTTATTGAGGTCTAACATACCTATCATAAAATTTAGTTGTTTTATGTTTACAATTCAATAACTTTTAGTAAATTTACCAAGTAAATTTACCAAGTAATTTACCAAATAAATTAACCATTACTATAAAAAAAAAAAGTCAGCCAGAGATTTAGGCTGACTCTATGTACATAATTGGCGCTCCCTATCTACGACTTTATTCTTTATAATCTTTCCTCCTTCACTTTCCAGCTGCTGTGACTGACCCAGACTTTGTTCTCTGCTTGTTCAAACCAGTAAAACTGTCAGGTTTCTATCTGTATTTTGGTGTTCCAGTATTATAATTGGGACTTACCTTCAGGCTAAAAGACGTACAAAATGGGAAACTCACTCATTCTTATTTCCTCTATCCAGCTATCAACTCTATTATCTTCATTTGTTCATTTGTCAATGTCTTCAAGTAGTTGGTTTTTCAAAATATATATTTTCCAGAGATTATTAATTTTTATTTTCAGGATGATTAGTCCAGTGTCTTTTATACAACACAGAGCTTACATGTTAATATGCCAGTTTATTTATAAACCTATAAAACTGGCTTTCTTTGGGGCTCAAGATTTTTGCGGGAATCTTATATTATTCTCTAACCTGAGTGGAACCTGAGATTTCTGACCTGTCTCTTTAACTCCGTGAGGCCATGAAAACTGAAGTCAAAGTTCATCATATTTGGAAGATTCCCCCTCATGTATGTCTATTTCAGTGCTTTGATCATCTTTTTCAGTTTCCTCCTTTCCTTAGTTTTTTGACTTATTATTTTTTTTTCTTGTATTTCTTACTTCCTCATCAATGTATGTAGAAAAAAATAATTCAGCACTTTTAATTGGTATGATTATAAGGGTCAGTCAACTTATGTAGTCCACCAGTCTATTGGAAGAAGAAGTCTGAATGTTTTTTTTAAATGATTTATTCATTTATTTTAGAGAGAAGGGGAAAGGAAGATAAAGAGGGAGAGGGAGAGGGAGAGAATCTAAAGCAGACTCCCTGCTGAGTGAAGAGCCTGATGAAGGGCTCCATGCAGGGCTTGATCTCAGGACCCTGAGATCATGACCTGAGCCAAAATCAGGAGTTGGATGCTTAACTGACTGAGCTACCCAGGTGCCCCTGAGTGGGTTTTTTAAAATAATAAACCAAATCATATAAACTATTTACTGAACTCCTAAAACCCTCCTATAATTTCTGATAACATTACAGATAAAAATAAGTTTGAATGTCTTGTAAGATCTTGTGTGATTTAGCTTTAATCTTCCTTTCTGATATCATCTTGAATAATTTTCCTTTCTGATCCATCATAGAGAATATCTTTCAGTTCTTTGAACATGATACGATCTCTCCCATCTCAAGTCCTTCTTATATATTATTTTTTTCTGCTTGGAGTCCTTCTCTCTTTTAGCCTTCATTCTAGCATCCTTCAATTCTTCATTTATTTGTAACCTTTTTCAGAATTTTTTCTTGGCCTTTTAGACCAGCAAGTGACCCTCATTTCATTTATTTTTTCAACCATTTCTTCCACTTTTGTAAGACATATATTTTTCAGATTATATATACTGTACTCCATGGAGATAAGAATCTTGTCCATCTTCCATCACTATTTTTCAATGCCTAATATGATTCCTGATGTTGAGTAGGTGCTCAAAAATATTTGCTAATTGATCATTTAGTTTGAGTCAGTCACAAAAGAATCTTAAACTTGCACAAAGATTCTTTTTAAAGATTTTAATTATTTATTTTGGAGAGAGAGAGCATACACAAATGAGAGAAGGGGAAGAAGGAGAAGGAGAATCTCAAGCAGACTCCCCACTGAGCATGAAGCCCAATGCAGGGCTTGATCCCATGACTCTTCGGGGCACAAAGATTTTCCAAACCTTTTGGTATAAGAGCTGGACCTTGGACACTAGTAAAATTACCACAGTAATACTGGCCTAAAAACCCCATCTGGCTGGAAGTTCTCCTCATTCTTGACTGTGCAAATGCCCTTATATTAAATTTTCTAAGAGTTATCTTATCATGTCACTCACTCAAGAGCCTAATTTGTTCCTACCCCTTCTTGTTTAGTCCAAACTCCACATTTTGACATTCAGTCTTATCTATAATCTTCCTCTTTACCTATCCAAATCCATTTTCTACTACGTCCCAATATAAACACTCAGAACAACATCAGTTATATAATTCTCTTAATTGTCTTCATAAAAATAATTTTTTGTACATCGTGTTCTGTTCTTCAGCTCATGTCATGCCTCATAATAAGGATTCTATAAGGATGCTTTTCTGCTTTGATGCTTTAATTCTCAGCCTTATCCATCTTTCAATGGACAGCATAGATCCTAATATGATATAGCATAGAGACAATATGATTTAGTACTTAATAACATTTTCTTTGAACCTTCCAGATGTGTATAACCTTGAACAAATTACTTAAATTTGTATGCTTCTATTTCTTTATTTGTAAAATGAGGTTAATAGTAACTTTTAATGTCGTTGAGGTGAATTCGTGAATTATATAAGAACAGAATGGGACCCAGTATAGTAAGGCATCAATTTTCTTTAGGTATATTTAACTACTTCATAAGATCTTCCAAACCCATTCATTTATTTAACATCCCAATATTCATAGTGAACTTATTTCATGCCAAACTCTTCACTAAACACTGATTCAGACACCGTCTCTTACATCAAGGAACTTCTAGAAGAATTCATTAAGAGATCAGCGCAGGATGCTCTGGAGCACAGAGCAGGGCACCAAAGTCAACCCAGAAGAAGGGTAGGACACTGAATTGTCAAAAAAAAAAGACGTGTTTAAAGAATTGTTAAATAAAATAACTACAAGTGCTGTTGATCCTTGAACAGTGTTGGAGGTTGGGGCCCTGACCCATTATGCAGTCAAAAATATAAAAATAACTTTGGTCTCTCCAAAAACATAACTATTAATAGCCTACTGTTGACTGGAAGCCTTACCAATAACATAAACAGTTGATTAACACATATTTTGTATGTTATATGTACTATATACTGTATTCCTTATGATAAAAAGCTAGAGAAAAGAAAATGTTAAGGAAATCATACGAAGGAATAATATATTTACAGCATTGTACTTTATTTATTGAAACAATATGTGTGTAAGTGAATCTGTGTGGTTCAACGGGTGTTGTTCAAGGGTCAGTTGTAATTATTTGTGACTGTGGAATATAGTGTAAAGAAAAGAGAGATAGAGAAGTAAACTTGAAGAGAATGTACATAAGATGATCATGAATGATCTCATAAACTTGAGATAACAGCATGTTTGACTCATTAGTCCAACTTACTAGGTGGAGCATTTTTAAAGAAATCTGTTGGCAACTTATTTTTATCAAGATGTTATGATGGTAGAAATGCCCCCTGACACTGACGCAGCATTCATCTCTTCCTCATTGTCCTTAAATATATTTTTTTCTTTTTTCTCTTCTTCTTTTTTTAATAAATTTATTTTTTATTGGTGTTCAATTTACCAACATACAGTATAACACCCAGTGCTCATCCTGTCAAGTGACCCCCCAGTGCCTGTCACCCATTCACCCCCACCCCCCGCCCTCCTCCCCTTCCACCACCCCTAGTTCCTTTCCCAGAGTTAGGAGTCTTTATGTTCTGTCTCCCTTTCTGAGATTTACCACACATTTCTTCTCCCTTCCCTTATATTCCCATTCACTATTATTTATATTCCCCAAATGAATGAGAACATATAATGTTTGTCCTTCTCCAATTTACATACTTGACTCAGCATAATACCCTCCAGTTCCATCCACGTGGAAGCAAATGGTGGGTATTTGTCATTTCTAATGGCTGAGTAATATTCCATTGTATACATAAACCACATCTTCTTTATCCATTCATCTTTCGATGGACACCGAGGCTCCTTCCACAGTTTGGCTACTGTGGACATTGCTCCTAGAAACATCGGGGTGCAGGTGTCCAGCGTTTCATTGCATCTGTATCTTTGGGGTAAATCCCCAACAGTGCAATTGCGGGGTCATAGGGCAGGTCTATTTTTAACTTTTTGAGGAACCTCCACAGTTTTCCAGAGTGGGTGCACCAGTTCACATTCCCACCAACAGTGTAAGAGGGTTCCCTTTTCTCCGCATCCTCTCCAACATTTGTGGTTTCCTGCCTTGTTAATTTTCCCCATTCTCACTGGTGTGAGGTGGTATCTCATTGTGGTTTTGATTTGTATTTCCCTGATGGCAAGTGATGCAGAGCATTTTCTCATGTGCATGTTGGCCATGTCTATGTCTTCCTCTGTGAGATTTCTCTTCATGTCTTTTGCCCATTTCATGATTGGATTGTTTGTTTCTTTGCTGTTGAGTTTAATAAGTTCTTTATACATCTTGGAAACTAGCCCTTTATCTGACAGGTCATTTGCAAATATCTTCTCCCATTCTGTAGGTTGTCTTTTAGTTTTGTTGACTGTATCCTTTGCTGTGCAAAAGCTTCTTATCTTGATGAAGTCCCAATAGTTCATTTTTGCTTTTGTTTCTTTTGCCTTCATGGATGTATCTTGCAAGAAGTTACTGTGGCTGAGTTCAAAAAGGTGTTGCCTGTGTTCTCCTCTAGGATTTTGATGGACTCTTGTCTCATATTTAGATCTTTCATCCATTTTGAGTTTATCTTCGTGTATGGTGCAAGAGAGTGGTCTAGTTTCATTTTTCTGCATGTGGATGTCCAATTGTCCTAGCACCATTTATTGAAGAGACTGTCTTTCTTCCAGTGGATAGTCTTTCCTCCTTTATCGAATATTAGTTGACCATAAAGTTCAGGGTCCACTTCTGGGTTCTCTATTCTGTTCCATTGATCTATGTGTCTGTTTTTGTGCCAATACCACACTGTCTTGATGATCACAGCTTTGTAGTACAACCTGAAATCTGGCATTGTGATGCCCCCAGCTATGGTTTTCTTTTTTAAAATTCCCCTGGCTATTCGGGGTCTTTTCTGATTCCACACAAATCTTAAAATAATTTGTTCTAACTCTCTGAAGAAAGTCCATGGTATTTTGATAGGGATTGCATTAAACGTGTAAATTGCCCTGGGTAACATTGACATTTTCACAATATTAATTCTGCCAATCCATGAGCATGGAATATTTTTCCATCTCTTTGTGTCTTCCTCAATTTCTTTGAGAAGTGCTCTATAGTTTTTGGGGTAAATATCCTTTATATCTTTGGTTAGGTTTATTCCTAGGTATCTTATGCTTTTGGATGCAATTGTCAATGGGATTGACTCCTTAATTTCTCTTTCCTCAGTCTCATTGTTAGTGTATAGAAATGCCACTGATTTCTGGGCATTGATTTTGTATCCTGCCACGCTACCAAATGGCTGTATGAGTTCTAGCAATTTTGGGGTGGAGGTTTTTGGGTTTTCTATGTACAGTATCATGTCCTCAGCGAAGAGGGAGAGTTTGACTTATTCTTTGCCAATTTGAATGCCTTTAATGTCTTTTTGTTGTCTGATTGCTGAGGCTAGGACTTCCAGTACTATGGTGAATAGCAGTGGTGAGAGTGGACATCCCTGTCTTGTTCCTGATCTTAGGGGAAAGGCTCCCAGTGCTTCCCCATTGAGAATGATATTTGCTGTGGGCTTTTCATAGATGGCTTTTAAGATGTTGAGGAATGTTCCCTCTACCCCTACACTCTGAAGAGTTTTGATCAGGAATGGATGCTGTATTTTGTCAAATGCTTTCTCTGCATCTAATGAGAGGATCATATGGTTCTTGGTTTTTCTCTTCCTGATATGATGAATCACACTGATTGTTTTACGAGTGTTGAACCAGCCATGTGTCCCAGGAATAAATCCTACTTGGTCATGGTGCATAATTTTCTTAATGTACTTTTGGATCTTATTGGCTAGTATCTTGTTGAGAATTTTTGCATCCATGTTCATCAGGGATATTGGTCTGTAATTCTCCTTTTTGGTGGGGTCTTTGTCTGGTTTTGGAATTAAGGTGATGCTGGCCTCATAGAACGAATTTTGAAGTACTCCATCTCTTTCTATTTTTCCAAACAGCTTTAGTAGAATAGGTATGGCTTCTTCTTTAAATGTTTGATAGAATTCCCCTGGGACGCCTTCTGGCCCTGGACTTTTGTGTCTTGGGAGGTTTTTGAGGACTGCTTCAATTTCCTCCCTGGTTATTGGCCTGTTCAGGTTTTCTATTTCTTCCTGTTCCAGTTTTGGTAGTTTGTGGCTTTCCAGGAATGCGTCCATTTCTTCTAGATTGCCTAATTTATCTGCATATAGCTGTTCATAATATGTCTTTAAAATCGTTTGTATTTCCTTGGTGTTGGTAGTGATCTCTCCTTTCTCATTCATGATTGTATTAATTTGAGTCTTCTCTCTCTTCTTTTTAATAAGGTTGGCTAATGGTTTATCTATCCTATTAATTCTTTCAAAGAACCAACTCCTGGGGGGATCCCTGGGTGGCGCAGCGGTTTAGCGCCTGCCTTTGGCCCAGGGCACGATCCTGGAGACCCGGGATCGAGTCCCACGTCGGGCTCCCGGTGCATGGAGCCTGCTTCTCCCTCTGCCTGTGTTTCTGCCTTTCTCTCTCTCTCTCTCTCTCTCTCTGTGCGACTATCATAAATAAATAAATAAATAAATAAATAAATAAATAAATAAAAATTAAAAAAAAAAAAGAAAAAAGAACCAACTCCTGGTTCTGTTGATCTGTTCCACAGTTCTTCTGGTCTCGATTTTGTTGAGTTCTGCTCAAATCTTTATTAACTCTCTTCTTCTGCTGGGTGTAGGTTCTATTTGCTGTTTTTTCTCTAGCTCCTTTATGCGTAAGGTTAGCTTTTGTATTTGAGTTCTTTCCAGTTTTTGAATGGATGCTTGTATTGCGATGTATTTCCCCCTCAGGACTGCTTTTGCTGCGTCCCAAAGATTTTGAATGGTTGTATCTTCATTTTCATTAGTTTCCATGAATCTTTTTAATTCTTCCTTAATTTCCTGGTTGACCCTTTCATCTTTTAGCAGGATGGTCCTTAACCTCCATGTGTTTGAGGTCCTTCCAAACTTCTTGTTGTGATTTAGTTCTAATTTCAAGGCATTATGGTCTGAGAATATGCAGGGGACGATCCCAATCTTTTGGTATCGGTTCAGACCCGATTCGTGAGCCAGTATGTGGTCTATTCTGGAGAAAGTTCCATGTGCACGTGAGAAGAATGTGTATTCAGTTGAGTTTGGATGTAAAGTTCTGTAGATATCTGTGAAATCCATCTGGTCCAGTGTATCATTAAAGCTCTCGTTTCTTTGGAGATGTTGTGTTGAGAAGACCCATTGAGTATAGAAAGAGCTAGATTGAAGTCACAAGTATAAGTGTATTATTTTCTAAGTATTTCTTCACTTTGGTTATTAATTGATATATTTGGCAGCTTCCACATTTGTGGCATATATATTGAGGATTGTTAAGTCCTCTTGTTGGATAGATCCTTTAAGTATGATATAGTGTCCCTCTTCATCTCTCACTACAGTCTTCGGAGTAAATTTTAGTTTATCTGATGTAAGGATGGCTACCCCTGCTTTCTTTTGAGGACCATTTGAATGGTAAATGGTTCTCCAACCTTTTATATCATGCTGTCCTTCTGTCTAAAATGAGTCTCTTGTAGACAGCAAATAGATGGGTCCTGCTTTTTTATCCAGTCTGACACCCTGCGCCTTTTGATGGGGTCATTAAGCCCGTTCACGTTCAGAGTTACTATCGAAAGATATGAGTTTAGTGTCATCATGATATCTATTCAGTCCTTGTTTTTGTGGATTGTTCCATTGGACTTCTTCTTAAAGGGGAACTTTGAAAGTCCCCCTTAAAATTTCTTGCGGAGCTGGTTTGAGGTCACGTATTCTTTCATTTCCTGCCTGTCTTGGAAACTCTTTATCTCTCCTTCCATTCTGAATGAGAGCCTTGCTGAATAAAGTATTCTTGGTTGCATGTTCTTCTCATTTAGGACCCTGAATATATCCTGCCAGCCCTTTCTGGCCTGCCAGGTTTCTGTGGAGAGGTCTGCTGTTACCCTAATACTCCTCCCCATAAACGTCAGGGATTTCTTGTCTCTTGCTGCTTTAAGGATCTTCTCTTTATCTTTGGAATTTGCAAGCTTCACTATTAAATATCGAGTTGTTGAACGTTTTTTATTGATTTTACGGGGCGGGGGATCTCTATTTCCTGGATCTGAATGCCTGTTTCCCTTCCCAGATTAGGAAAGTTTTCAGCTAGGATTTGTTCAAATACATATTCTGGCCCTCTGGCCCTTTCGGCGCCCTCGGGAACCCCAATTAAACGTAGGTTTTTCTTCCTCAGGCTGTCGTTTATTACCCTTAATCTATCCTCATGGTCTTTTAATTGTTTGTCTCTTTCTTCCTCAGTTTCCCTCTTTGCCATCAACTTGTCTTCTATGTCACTCACTCGTTCTTCCACCTCGTTAACCCTCGTCGTTAGGACTTCTAGTTTGGATTGCATCTCATTCAATTGATTTTTAATTTCTGCCTGATTAGCTCTAAATTCTGCAGTCATGAAGTCTCTTGAGTTCTTTATGCTGTTTTCTAGAGCCACCAGTAGCTGTATAATAGTGCTTCTGAATTGGCTTTCTGACATTGAATTGTAATCCAGATTTTGTAACTCTGTGGGAGAGAGGACTGTTTCTGATTCTTTCTTTTGAGGTGAGGTTTTCCTTCTAGTCATTTTGCTCAGTGCAGAGTGGCCAAAAACAAGTTGTATTGGGAAAAGGAGAAAAAGAGAGGAGAGAAAGAAGGAAAGAAAAGAGAAAAAGAAAAAAGGAAGAAAAAAAGCAAAAAAGAGAAACAAAAGAAAAAGAAAGGAAGAAAAAAGGTGGGGGAAGGAAACAAATCAAAAAGCAAAAAAAAGGGGGGGGTAGTATCTTCTGATTCTGTATACTTTAAGTCCCTTGACTTCCCCTGGAACTTGTCCTGTCTAGTGGTCCTCTGGGGGAGGGGCCTGTTGTGCTGATTTTCAGGTGTTAGCACTTGGGGGAGCTTCTCTGCCCCCTGCCCGGTGCACGGCTCAGTGGGGGTTGTTTACCCCGTGAGGCTCCAGGAGGAACAACCGCAGTGGCAGCAGCCAGCTCTGGAGCCCTGGAGTCAGCTCCCAAAGTAACTACAGAGCTCTCCGTCTGCAGGGCCTGGATGCTCCGGGGCCAGGCAGCTGATCTGCTCAGCTCGGGGCAGGAGCGTCCTTGCTGTCCTGGGCCCACTCAGCCTCTGCCTGTCCCAGGGGGAGGCCGGATCCTGGGCTGTGTCCTGGCACCCAGTGCTCTGGGGCCTGCGCTATTGGATTTGCGCCCCCGGCCCAGTAGCGGCCTCTGTGTAGCTGCCGCCCGAGTCCCTCTGAGCTGCTTCCAGAGCCTCTTCCTCTGCCCGAGCCCCTCCGAGCTGCTCCCGGGTCAAGCCGTGGGCGCTGCAGCCCTTCAGGGAGCTCGGCGCGCTCTCCTTGGGGTGCAGGTGTCTGTTAGTGTCCTAGGGAGCCGGAGGGCATCCCCGCCCTCCTGGGGTCCTGCTCCAAATCCCTGCGAGGCCTTTCCGCGGGGAAGGTTGGTGCAGCTCCTGCTTCTCCGGGTGGGGGCTCTCCTGTCCTGGGGACACTCGCCCCTTAGCCCGGCTCCTCGTGGGGCCCCTCCCCCTTGGATGCTTTTTGTTTATTTCTTTTTTCCCCGTCTTCCTACCTTGATCGAAGGGGGAACTCTTCTCACTGTAGCATTCCAGCTGTTCTCCCTTTAAATCTCAGGCCGAATTCGTAGATTTTCAGGATAATTTGAAGGTTATCTAGGTAATTTGGTGGGGACAGGTGACTTGGGGACCCTACTCTTCGGCCATCTTGCCCCTCCCTCTCCTTAAATATTATCAATTTCCTAATGTGCATTAAGTCATGTAGTAGATACCAGATATAGTAATAAATAAGGCCTGTTTTTTCCTTTCAAGGAATTCGCATTTTGTTGGGGTCCACAGATAGGCAATTGTAACACAGATCAGGAACTGAGCCACAGGCAAGCACAAGATGGTCAGGGATCACAGAATGGGTATGTTACCCAGTTGTATAAGTGCATTGTTGTAGAGATGGAACAGGTCATAGTTTGGACAAAGCCTTCCAGAGGTTCTAACAGTGAAGAAGCCTGATATTATCCAGGTGCAAGGAGCAGAAAGAATAAGGGAAATCCAAGCTCTGAGAAAAACATGTGTGCTGTGGCCCATCTTTATCTTTCTTTTTTGCTAGATACTGATGCTATTTATTGTCTAAGCTACTCATTTTGGGATTGGATCACAGTGCATCTTTTATAGCCTTATTTTGTTTAGAATGACTATGTTAATTTTGTCTTCCTAGTGAAAGCGTATTGTGAGACAATGTCACGTGGTTTTCCCTAGCATAAGCAGCATTGGATAGGAAATAAATATTTACTGCATTAATTTACTGAGTTAGTTGGTCAACATTCCCCCTCTTATTTAGTCAGTCCCAGGTTATTTTCTAAAGCAAATAAACACTTCTGTCACTCTCTCTCTCTCTCTCTCTCTGTTGTGTCTGTTTGTGCACACATACACACTGCTCCAAAGAAAAGGGTGCTTTAAACTTCCCTGTTCCTTAGGTTTCTTTCATCTTTTTTTTTATTTGAACTCTTCTAAACGACTGTAAACACCTACATTCTTTTCCAAATACAGAATCCTAAACTAAATGTGGTTTCTTGTGCCATGGTAAGGATTTAGTCAATGCCAAGCACAGAGTATTGGTTGTTGGGTTTTGCACATTGCTTACTTTTGTCATCATGTTTTATCATAATATTCTCAAATTCTCTAAGTTTTACATTCCACAGTCTTAAGTCATTTTCTTTATAATTTTGTCTCTTTTAATGCTAATATGTAAAAATCCTGATAAATTCCTAGCACACAGATGCACTGTACTATGTTACCCAATATTTGTCTCATCATTGCTTTCCTTGCAAGCCATTTTCCAATGTAATTCTTGCATTCATTTATTTGTGTTTGTGTCACAGTATTTGCATGACTTCTTGTATTTAATGAATCAGTTTGAAGTGTTATCTTGAATTTGTAATTCATTTTCAGTAACAGATCAAGAGGGTTGTAAGAGAGCTTCAATTTTCACAGATACAGAAACAAAATCAGAGAAGTTTCTTAGTTTTCTCAAAGTAACACAGCTTATTAGTAGTGTCACAGAGGCTTAAGCCAAAGAAGTAAAGTAGTCAATATTAGTATATTGCTTTGGAGGCCAGCAAAGTCTTCCCAGAGTCTCTGATATAACATCATAACTACCTACTCTAAAGAATAGTCTTAGAGAAAAATATGGAAAAGACTGACTCCGTAATATGGAAACATTAAAATGGTGTTTGCAGCCATGTAATGATCCTTTCCTCCCTTTCTATAAATGATAACAATTTGGTAGAGATGGAAATAAAATGTGCCTGATGTTATTTGTTCTTTGTGAAGCCATGTTGCTTATTATTCAGCATTTTGTGCCCGTGTAGGCATTTTCAAATTGGTAGTGTAATGACTTTTTCCACTATCATCCCAGGTACTGAAGTTAAGCTAACAGGTCTACAATTTTCCAGGATCATCCTTTTAGTAAAATTGGGCATTGAACTCTATTTCAGACTTCTGGCACTTCTGCTCTGAGCAACTTCCTCAAAATAGCAGCAAAGAGCTTTGCAATAACATGCACTATTGCCTTTAGAATCCTTGGTCGCTGATCATTAGGACCTGCTGATTTAAATGCCATCCAGAGTTTTCAAGTTATCTCTATTTCCATCCCTAACTTATTTTGTCTCAATGCAGTTTCTCATAAGTAGTTATCTAACTACTTTAGACATAAGATACAAAAAAATGAACAAAACTGAAAGCATTTCTAAGCAATTGATCAAAATTTATGTTTCAAAAACTTGTAATTTCAGATTTACTTGTTTTCTTGATTTCTAAAATTCTTCATTTCTATAAAGTGTTCTTTTTTGTTAACTTTTGAGACTATTGCTCCAGATCCCAAAAGGAACAAATATATATTCTCTTACGTTTGTGGCCTTCAGATAGGGTATAAATTCTGTCCCTGTTCCTGGTTGGCATAGGGAAATTGTTATATGACTCATCTAATGGTATGAATGCAGATTGGGATGACAGAATATTGGCTAAAATAAAAGCAAAAGCAAATATTACTTTCCAACTATGCAGCAAATCACTTTAGCTCCAAGGATACAAAATATTTCCTTAGCAGTTGGGGGAATTTCGTGATGTTATTTTAGCAATAGGTGGGCTCTCCTAGTGTTACTCAAATCCAATTATATCTTAAGTGATCAATTTTAATTATATCTTTTCCCATTTTCATAATGTTTCCATTATGATCATATAGGAAATAAAAGCATTATCCATTTTTTAATCAGATCAGGCTATGAAATTTCAAGGTATCTAACAACATTTATTATCCTCTCCACCAGAGAAGAAAATTTCAACTGTAGTTCCAACCAGGGAATATTTGCATGAAATAATTAATGTAAACTTAGTGATGAAATTGGCATTGAAGAATTAAATTGATTTTAAGAATTTCTAGCAAAAGGATTTAGTAAATACCACACCAAAATCTAGGACATTACTCTGCATAATTATTGAAGCTTTTTTATCTCACTATGTAAAAGCCTTAAAGAAAAAAGAGGTAAGTTGAAGGGCAAAAAGATCTGCCTGAAGAGCCATAAAACCTTTACTAGTTAGAAATACTTGGACTAAATCTTTGCATAGTAATCAGTGACATGATGATAAAGTTTCTGTAAAAGATGACTTACAAAATTAAATCAGGAAAAGTTCACAATCAACAAAAAGAAATTCTATTATAATATCCTGACCTCTGAATCATTAAGTTGGTAGATAATTGTAAAGGAAAGCTCTTTGCAAAGTCAGGTTGACAAACGAAGCAAACTTTTCCTTGGAGTGGCCAACAGAAAGGAATTGATTTAGCAATTTGAGGATGGTGCAACTTGGCCTTCTAATATAGTGAGTTACAGTTTATCTCTTAGTTCAGGCTGCTATAATTAAATACCATAAACCGGGTGACATATGCACAATATAATTTTATTTCTCACAGTTCTGGAGCCTGGAAGTTTGAGATTAGTGTGCCAGTATGGTTGGGTTCTGGTGAGAAACCTGTTCTAGGTTGTAGACTGCTCACTTGTATCCTCACATCAGAAAAAGAAAGTTAGATAGCTCTTTGGCATTTTATTCATGAGGGCTCTACTCTCATGAGTTAATTACCTCCTCAAAACTCCAAATACCATTACTTTGAGAATAGGGTGTCAACATATGAATTTTGGCAAAAACACAACATTCAGTCCATTGAAATCCACATTTCAGGCTTTAATTTTATAATCACAAAGCCCATTATAATTATTTCTGGCCAACTTGACAGTTGGAATTTGCATGATGATCCAGAGGCGAAAGTAGCTCTTATTTGGCTTTCTGTTTGTAACACAATCCATGTTTTCTTCTACCATTTGAAATGAAATTAATTTTTATTAATAATCTTTTTCTGAATATAAACTATTAAAAGATAAATTAATTAATGTAATTAATCTTATTTTTATTATAAACAACTTCAAGCTTCAATGTATGGTTTAATATTTTATTCAAAAATTAAAATATGCCATTACATGTATGATATCTTAATTGAAATCACACACTTTCCCTCTTACTCATAATTTATTTTTTTTAAGATTCTATTTATTTATTTGAGAGAGAGACAGAGACAGAGCATGAGAAGGGAGAGGGAGGCAGAAGGAGAGAGAAAGAGAAGCAGACTCCCCACTAAGCAGGGAACCCAATGTGGGGCTCAGTCCCAGGACCCTGAGATCATGACTTGAGCCAAAGTCAGATGCTTAACTGACTGAACCACCCAGGCTTCCCTACTCATGATTTCTTGATGAAGAACACCATACCACCTCATGCACTCAACTGTTAGCCAATTATAGATTTTAAAATTTACTTCATTTAAATTATTACAAATTGCCTAAAACAGGAAACATAAAATTATTAAGATATATCTTAGAATTATTAATAATATCTTCTAAATAGAGATGTCTGGGTAGCTCAGTCAGTTAAATGTCTAACTCTTGATTTTGGCTCACATCATGATCTCAGGGTTGTGATATCAAGCCCCAAATTGGGCTCTGCATTGGGTGTGGAGCCTGCTTAAAATTCTTTCTCTCTCTCTCTATCCCTCTGTCCCTCTCTCCCTCTTTGGCCCTATCCCCCTCCTCTCTTACAAAAATATCTTCTAGATAAATACAGTAAGGGAATTGTCTTACTTTGGTATTTTTATTAGATTTCTCTTTGGTTATATACAGTGATAGTCATAATTATAGTTTTTGAAATAGTGAAGAAATAAAATTAAAATACTTCATGGGTGGTCAGAAGAACAGAGTGTAATGGCATTTTATATATCTATATCTATCTGTATGTCAGTTCTATGAATATGTAGCAGAGGTATATTTAAATTGATTTGTCAAAGGGAATAGCTTATTTATTTGTGGTTGCCTCACAAAAAAGCATTAATGTGAAATAGCTTAACTTCAGGTGAGTTTCCTGTGGCTCAAATTTGTGTTTAGTTCTATTTTCTCTAAGGACTTTTCCTTGGAAAGTATATTCCATGAAATGCCAAGGATTCATAATCAAATAAATTTGAGAGATGCTGCATACTCTACTCTCCTGATTATCAGTGCACATTAGCATGGTACAGGCTTCTATAAGTGTCCCAGGAAAGACATGTGGTCTTGATTAAAGAAATGTTTCCCAAGCTTATTTGATCATGATACCATTTTTCTATAATTTATAATAGCAGCCAACAAACTAGAGTCCTACATAAGTCAGTATGGGAAATGAAGTAGTGAAGGAAATGGTAGACTTGATGTTAATATGAAAGAGATCTCTGAGATCATTTAGACTAGCACATGTATTTTACTGAGTCTCATGAGAGATAAATATATCTTCCTGGCACATAAGCACATAGTGACTACTTGAATATTGTCATATAAATGAATAGGTAAATGAGCAATAAGGCTAGGGTTAGAGCTCAAGGCTCATGTGGCTTAGTCCATTGAACTTTTTAAAGGACTTACCCTATTTTCTCTTAAGGATAGTGTAATCAGATTATTATGGTCTTTTATAAAGGGAGTTATTAGTTATATAGCCCTGGGCACATATTTTCTTTGAGAATCAGAAAAATACCTCTCTCTCACAAGGTTATTTATCAGTATTAATTGAGATGTCACAAATGACAAAATGCTTACTACACAATGTACATTAGGCATTCAGTAAATGTTAGTTTATCTTCATTTCCTTGGTAGTAGTATTTATGAAAATGATTGTGTTTATGACAGTATTACCCTATTTGCTAAAATATTTTACATATTTTTAAAATAATACCATGACATAAAGTACATGAATCATAAATATATAGATTGCTGAATTGTTTTTTGAGGTGGGGGTGAAGGGGCAGAGGGAGAGAGAGAATCTCAGGCAGGCTGCATGCTCAGCATGGAGCCAGATGTGGCGCTCAATCTCACAATCCTGAGTTCATGACCTGAGCTGAAATCAAGAGCTGGACCCTTAACCAACTAAGCTACCCAGATGCCTTCAGATTACTGAGTCTTAATAAGCTGAACAAACCAGGATAATCATTACCTAGGTTAATAAACAGAATCACAGATGATATCCCTATGTCTCCTCCCATTCACTATTCCTTATGGGTATTTTATATAAATAAAATCATGCAGTAGGTAATTTTTGTTTTATTGTTTTGCCTCAACATTATGTTTGTGTGATACATCCATGTTGTATGTAGTTGTAGAGCAATCTTTGTCATTGCTATATTGTATTATGTTATATGAGTATACTATTGTTTATTTCACCACTCTACTATTGATGGGCATTTAGATAGCTTCCAGTATGGAGGCATAATGAAGAGTTCTGCAATGAACAGTAATCTGCATGTCTTGTGGTAAACACATACATGTGTATTTCTGTTGGATTAAGCTTCAGAGTGAAATTTCTGGGTCATAGAAAATGTATACATTCAGTTTTAGTAAATACTACCAAATGGTTTTCCAATGTTTATAACAATTTGCATTCCTACCAGCAGTGCATGAGAGTTCCAATACTTTCCAAAAGATTAAAATTATAGCCACAGATTTAAGCCAGAAAACAAAATACAAATTACATGAATTAGAGGTAGCAGGTATTAAAGAATACTGGATTCACTGATTTCTTGGGTTCTAGTAGAGATTCTTCCAGCAACTCTATGTGATCTTGGGAAAAACCTATTAGAACATAGTTTTAACATCTGTAGATTCAGACATTTGATGGGCTATGGCTCTTCTCTTTAGAAAAATGAATAATTAATTCATACACAAACACAATTTTGTATATAATTTTGGGGGTGGGAGTCCTGGAGTCCATAAATAGGGGTGGTGACTAGGACAAATCATGAATTTTAGTTAAAAATATCTGAGCTAGATAATGCTTGGATTTTCTTTCAGTGGAACATCAGTAATGAGATTTTTTTAAAGCCAATACATCAACTATTATTATTTAAGGTTGTATTTCAAACATATATTTGGTATAATAAAATATTTCAGGTAAATTGCAACTGATGGTGCCAGCAGAGAGGAGTATTTCCAAATTTGTCATCATTTAAAAAATTGTTTAAAATCTTATTTAACAATATGGTTACAAAATTACTAAAAAACCTTTTGATAAAACCTGAAACATATGATAAGGTGCTATTATTATTGAATATCAATTCATGCCATCGTTCCAACAAAATTACGGGGGCATGGAAATAGTTTTTTTTTTTTAAGTCCTGGTATTATCCATTTTTTAGAAAGGGTGGATTTTATATTGTTTCAAACCAAGAAAAATTTAATGTTATTTAAATCAATGCAACTAACTGGGTATTTATGGAGAAGTACTTTATGATATATTCAAAAAGGCAGTTTCTCTGATAACAGTACTGACTTATGTTTATTATGCACTTTAATATGAAAATATTCCCTTTATGGAAGCTACTCTAAGTTTTTCAACTTAAAATGTGATGATTTGAAAAGCAATCAGAGGTCTTATTATACAAAGTTTTATACCACAGTTCTTTACATTATTGTCAGCATTCATCACTCTTTAAGGACTTCAACTGTGCATTAAGAGGATGAAAACAGGGGATCCCTGGGCATGGTTCTGGAGTCCTGGGATCGAGTCCCGTGTCGGGCTCCCTGCATAGAGCCTGCTTCTCCCTCTGCCTCTCTCTCTCTCTCTCTCTCTCGTTAATAAATAAAATCTTAAAAAAAACACTTTTTTTATTTATTTTTTTAAAAAAAAACTTTTAAAAAAGGATATAAACACTAAAGGTGCTACTTAGCTAATCATCACATGAGCCAGGATCCATTTTTCTGGTCATCTCATTATTGCCCATCCTCATGTTGCTGGACAACAGATCTCTGGAAGGAAGGGATGCGAGATGGGAAAATACCAAAAGAGAAAGTGTTTGGGAGCATAAGACATCAAATTGAGCAGAAGTTTACCATCGTAATGGGTTGATAATATAGAGAGGAAACAACTAAAATAGGGTATAAAGAAGTATGCTGAGGGACCCCTGGGTGGCGTAGCGGTTTGGCGCCTGCCTTTGGCCCAGGGCGCGATCCTGGAGACCCGGGATCGAATCCCACGTCTGGCTCCCAGTGCATGGAGCCTGCTTCTCCCTCTGCCTGTGTCTCTGTCTCTCTCTCTCTCTCTGTGTGTGACTATCATAAATAAATAAAAATTAAAAAAAAAAAGAAGTATGCTGAAAAGAGATGTGATTTCCAAATTGCTGAGTAGAATAGTTAATCTGAAACAAATACCTAAAAAGAGAACCATATCCTGTTTTCTCAGAAACAATAAGAATAATCTGCATCATTATTTTTTAAAGATTTTATTATTTATTTATTTATTTATTTATTTATTTATTTATTTATGAGATAGAGCGAGCGAGCGAGCGAGCGAGAGAGAGCATGAGTGGGGTGAGGGGCAGAGGGAGAAGCAGGCCCCCTGCGGAACAGGGAGCCTGATCCCAGAACTCCAGGAACATGACCTGAATTGAAGGCAGACGATTAACCTACTGAGGCCACTCAGGTGCCTGTGTCACTATTTCTTGCCCCCCAAATAAGCATATTACAAGTATCCCCTTCCCATGTAGTGTTTAATAATAGAATTGATAACTCTAGTTTAGTGCGGTCTTACCTAGGAGCAGATGGCTAGACTATTTGAACTTTCCAATTCACTTCTAGCAGTAGGACTCTAATATGTTTTGCTCCTGGGAGACAAAATAAACATTATGCACTTGGAAATGTCAGTGAAAAACACTTGGAATGTTTTTCTTCATTATTTTAATTGAAAGATAACATTATTTCATATGAAACTGCTAAGACATGCTTGCCTTCAAAGTAGATATCCCTAAAGAATGGCGGTTATTCAGATTCCCATCATCTTCAAGGAGTCAACCCTAGAAATCAATAGAAGCCAAAAAATAATTTCATATAAATTTACTATTGAGAAAAATCACTGTCCATTTATAACCAAGAGAATTTACAAAGAACTAAATTGTCATGTTTTCTCTCTTACATAGCTTTTGATAATGAAAACATTATACTGTGAAATTTTCAAAAGTAGATAACTCACTGTAGATAGATATTTTAAACAAATAAGAGCTTAATTAAATAGAAAAATGGGTAAATGGAATAAATCTTAGATACAATGATAATAAAAATTTGTGACTGAACATTTATTGCTTAAAGAAGGAATGAAAAAAATTTAAAAAAAATTTTTTTTAAAAATTTTTTTTTAATTTTTATTTATTTATGATAGTCACAGAGAGAGAGAGAGAGACAGAGGCAGAGACACAGGCAGAGGGAGAAGCAGGCTCCATGCACCGGGAGCCTGACGTGGGATTCGATCCCGGGTCTCCAGGATCGCGCCCTGGGCCAAAGGCAGGCGCCAAACCGCTGCGCCACCCAGGGATCCCAAATTTAAAAAAAATTAAAGAAGGAATGGCCTTTCTGTTGTGGAATAATAAGTAGTATATCATATTGTGTATGTAAGACTATATATATTTCATGTGATATATATGAACTATAGAAACAAAACTTTGATCTGTCCTTAAGCTGACTCTAATCTTGTACATTATTATACCTGTTTTTACTATTTGTCCTGTTCCAACCAAACTGATCAGCTACTATATGTATTAGAATGTCTTATCTTCCCAGCTATGCTTTTGTTCACATTTTTTTCTCAATATTAGATGCTTTCCGTTTATGATTTGCGCCTGCCACTATAATGTTTAATTTCCTGCTGGTTCATATAAACGCTGTTATATTCATTTCTTTTAAGTATTTCTTTCCATTTCAGCAAATATTTGTTTGTCTTTTTCAAGTTTTTATTTAAATTCCAGTTAGTTAACATACAGTGTAATATTAATTTCAGGTGTAGAATTTATTGATTCATCACTTTTATACAACACCCAGTGCTCATTATAACAAGTGCCCTCCTTAATCCCCATCATCCTTTTAAGCCATCTGTCTGGCCACCCCCCTCCAGTAACCCTCAGTTTGTTCTCTATAGTTAAGAGTCTGTTTTCTGGTTTCCCTCTTTTTATCAGCAGACATTTATTGGGAAGCTACTTTGTACTAGATAATTTTTAAGATACATTTGGAGATACATTGAAAAAAAGTATTTTCCACCATAATAGAGATTACAATCTAGTGAGGGAGATAGATGTTAAACAAAAATAAACATGCAAATAAAAATATAAATATGTTCTAGGAAGGAAAAAAAACTGGGTGTAATAGGAAATGACAGTAGTGTGAGGTACTTTAGGTTAAATTGTTAGGAAAAGCTCTCTTGTGGGTAACTTTTAAATTGAAACCAGAAAAATGAATAGGCATCAATCAAGTGAAATGTAAGGAGAAGAATAGGTAGATGGAGGAGCACGTACAAACTTGATGTGGCAATGTGCTATATGAATTTGGACAAAAATAATAAAAATAGCCACTGTGACTGGAATATAGTGAGGGGAGAAAGTGGCACAAGATGAGGTTTCAGGAGCAGACAACTATCAAGTCATACCAGATCTTATCTAAGTGTTTAGTGTTTAGAGCAATAAGATCATAAGAGTGTCAGAAACTGTGAAGTGCTTTACTTGTATCATCACACTGAATCCTCATGAAGACCATATGAGGTAGGTATTACCAATACTCTCATTTTAAAGATAAATAAGCAGCACAGAGGTTAAGTGATTTGCCCATGGTCACTAGTATGTGATACAAACAAGATTCAAACTCAAGAGTTCTGGCCCTGGAACCAGAGTTCGTCATCCCTCAGTAAGTGTGGTAAGAAGAAATAGAGGGGTTTTAAACAGGAGGCTTATCTGTTGAAATTTACAGATTCTAAACATAATACTGATTGAATTGGGTGGAGGTTGGGGGTACTGCTTGAAAGTGAGCAAAAGGAGAAGTGGGGAAAATATTAGAAGGCTGTCACAGTAGTCCAAGGAAGAAATGACAGTGGCTTGGCTCCTGATGAAATGAGAAAAAAAGATAGATTAAAAATATATCTTTTAAAAATATTTTTTGAATATATAGATAAAATGGATGGGACTTGATAATGTATTGAATGTGAGGAAGGAGGAAAGAGTGCAAAGTGACATGTCTGGTACATGCTCCTTTTGCAGATAGATCAACATGATATCCTTAGTCTGCTTGCAGTTATAGTTGGACTCAGCTAATCATTCATTCTGTGGTAACTGTGAAATTGGTTCTTTGTGTGTGTGTGTTTGACAATGGACCTTTTGCTAATATGTTTCCCCCAATTTCTTCTGTGTAAAACCAAATGTGGTTAATTTAATTCATCAGAATTTCATTCATTACACCACAATCAACTATAAAAAACAAGAATAGTTTTTTACTCACAATGTCATAAATCTTAAATCCTAAGACTCATAAGGTTTGAATTCAATTGAAGAACATCAACTGCCTCACCTAGATCTTTAAGAGTTTTACATTGAATCCTTGGTAATTATGATACATCATGGATTTATCTATCTACAATCCTTTTGGATACTATCAATGTCAAACAGGATTTTATATTTTGTGACAAAAAGATGACCACATTTACCACATAATTTTCATATCCATTTTCAGTGATCAGTGGGTAGGGTAAAGTAAGACATGATTATTTCCAACTTGATTCTAGCTAGAAATTGGATGTTAAAAATCACTATATGCATGTAGAGATGTCATGTTTCTCTACACTCCTGGGTCTGTCTTCATAGTATCACATATTGTCCGTGATTACTACTTAATATATAGGAGAGCTCTGGCATGTTACTTGCTTTCTTAGCATCTTTTTATAAAAGGATATTGCACATTATCATATGAAACAATACTAGAATTGCATTTTTTGTACTGTTTACAGTACCAGAGATTGTTTTAGTTTCTCCTTTGATCCTCTATTCATTAAAAACCTGGCTTTCAATATTATATGTTCCTGTAATCTGTGGCATTTTATGCTCCCGGATTTTACAAAAGCATATATACTACATATATGTTATGGATATAAATGGGTATGAATGCTGACCAATGCTTTCATTCATTTGAAAAATCACTATTGTTTTAGAACTTGAGTATAACTTTTTCTAAAGATCAGGATCCATGATCACTACAATAAATATCACTGGCTTTGGGGGGAGGGGGTTGAGCTATATACAATATGAGACAGATGGAAACCCCTCTACCAAACTGTTACTATTTTCAGGAACTAGAATTACCCCTGATTGTGTCCCATATTTGTGTAATGTTATTGAAAGTTAATGGTACAAATAGAGAAATAGTATGTGTGAAAATTAAGATTCATCCATCTGCCTATTGGATTCACATCTGAGGAGGATGCTACACATCACTTATTTTACCTAATAGGAAGCTATTTGTTAACCAGGTCTCTCCAGTGCTGAGACAATATTCAACCTTTGTAACATGATTTTTGATACCTATATATAATCTAGGACCCCTACTTCTCTAGCCTTACCTTTTCTTGTACTTTTCATGCACTTTTCTTGTACATGAACCTCTTCTTCAATTAAGCCAGGCTGCTGTTGACTCCTGAAACCAAATGGGTATCTATATGAAGCAATTACTATATGCCCAGAATATTTTCCTTTTGCTCATAATACTGGATGATCTTATTTGGCCAATTCAATTTCATGCAATAACTGAAAACTACCTGCTATGAATCTGATTATGAATGAGATATCCCAATAAATAAGTCCTAAGATATTTTAAAAATATAATTCTATTTTTTTTGACATCGTAGAAACAAGATTCAAGGACTCCCAACTCAATATTATTTTTTTTCTATTTTGCTTAGATGATTTCAAACTATGTCTTTTAGTAAGAAATACACACATTTTAGGGCAAGTTTTGTTATTTTCAATCTCAGATATCTCCTTCCTAATCTCTTTTATTATAGATGGTTTTACATTTTAAGTTTTGGGGAAAAAATGGGCTCTTAATGTGAGCATTCGTGGTCCCCTAGGAATCATTGGGAGGCAAAACTGTGGGTAGTATGGATCCAGAAGTGACTAAATTAGGAACCATTTAAATGATCTCAAATTGATATTCATTTTGAGACTATCATGCAATCCACAAGAGCGATGATTACATGCTACTGTTAAGAATATAAATTCTCAGCCACCCCTGTTAATTTCTAAAGTATCTGAGTAATAGCAAAGACATGGAAGCTAACAATGACACTACCAACCATGGACAATGAAGTCAAAAGTGCCAAAAATACTTATTTCACTGAAAATATTTTTCTCTAGGCTCATAATTACCTTTAAAAGCAATAGTTTTATCTAATATGGCCTGTTCTAAAAATAATCCTTTGATTTTGAGTTTATTGTAGATTGATATGAATCTATAAAAAAGAGATCCCATGTACATTTATTCAGTTTCCCTGATCATAACATCTTGCAAAACTATAGTACAATATTACAACCGAGATATTGACGTTGATATAATCTGTCTTATTCAGCTTTCCCAGTTATACTTGTATTCATTTATGTGTATGTTTGTGTGGTTAGTCCTATACAAATTTATCATATGTTATCACTTCCTTAATCCATACAGTGATTGTGAGATTTGTCCATATTGCTCATTATTTTTCATTGCTATATAGTAGTCACTTATATAAATATCCACAATTTATGCATTTTACTATTGAGGATATGTTGTGCTCATTTCAAGTTTTAGTCTATTACCAAATATATGGTTATAAGTATTTATTTCTTTTGGTAGACATATGTGTTTCTGTTGGGCATATACTTAAGAGTAAATTTGATAGTCATAGAGTATTATTCAGCTTTACTTAGCTTTTTAAAAAGATTTTATTTATTTTTTCATGAGAGACACACAGAGAGAGAGAGGCAGAGACTCAGGCTCCATGCAGGGGAGCCTGATGTGGGACTTGATCCCAGGATCTGGGATCACGCCCTGAGCCGAAGGCAGATGCTCAACCCCTGAGCCACTCAGGTGTCCCTTTGCTTAGCTTTATTGCTAAAAGTGGTACCAATTTCCTCACTCACCAGCAGTGAATAGGAATTCTTACCACTCCATATAACATTTGATAATGCCAGTATTAAAAATTAGTCATTCTGGATGCTGTGTGCTATTATTTCATTGTGATCTTAATTCATATTTGCCTAAGGACTATATTAACATATTTACATATATTTATTGGACATTTGAATATTCTTTTTTTTTTTTAGTGGGGGGTAGGGAGAGCAGAAGGAGAGAGAGAGAAAATCCCAAGCAGGTTCCACATCCAGCATGGAGACCCACATAGGGCTCAATCCCATGACACTTACACCATAATCTGAGCCGAAATCAAGAGTTGGAGGCTTAACTGACTGAGCATCCCAGGCACTCCTGAATATTCTTTTTGTTGAGTATTGTCTGTCCTTTTCTTACTGATTAATAGAAATTCTTTATGCATCCTGGACATGATGTTATAGAACATTTTAAGTCTTTTCGTCTTCTGTTTTGAGATACTATGATGCATCCTGTTTTTCCTTCTACTTAAAAAATTGACTTTTAATTACTATTAATTAGTATACAACTTTTCAAAATATGAAAGTAAAGGTAATTTATCCAGTTACTTCTAAAAAGAACATTAGTATAAAACAAACTTTAAAATAAAATACAAAATCTCTGGTATTATGCATGTAACTGTCACCTGGGCATCTTTTTTCAAAATATTCTGTAAAAGGAAATAACATGTAAAATTTCCCTTTATATTGAAACCCTACTGATTTATATTCTGTTCACTAAAAATCTGTGATAATATATTTAACTGAATTGATTTAGCAATTCTACAACATGGCAGTGTATATAATATTAAGTTATAAAAATCTCAGATTTTAGAAACATCTAATTACATATTATTTTATGTAATTCAACATCCCTTTTTACATCAGTCAATAGTACTGTTTGATTTCCTTTAGATCTCAAAAGGCATACATGTGTGATACAAGCATTTACTTAAGTCAGAGGCTCAATTTTCCATTTAGGTAAATTGAATGAAGCCCTAGAACATTTCATTTCCTACAGTAAAAACTGTTAAATAGACCTGTGATGAAGTATCTTATGCTTCTCTATATATGTTATTTAATTCAGATGACCCCTGCCTTACTTGTACTCATCTGTGTGTATGTACATGTGTATTTAGCTCCATACAATTTTATCATATATGTAGGTTTGTGTATCCACCACCACAGTCAAGATACAGAACAAAGCTATCATCACAAAAACTCCTTGTGTTGCCCTTGTATAAAGATGATGACATCCCTAGAGATGCTCACCCCTAATCCCTGACAATCACTAATCTGTTCTCCATCTCTATAGCTTTGATATTTCGAGAATGTTATACAAGTGGAATCACTGAGATATAACCTTTTGAGGTTGGCTTTTTTTTTTTTCACTTAGCACAATATTTGTGAAGTTCGTTAAAGCCATTGTGTGAATCAATAGTTCATTCCTTTGATTTATGAGTAGCATTCCATAGTAAAAATAAACTTCAGTTTATCTATTTTCCCACGGAAAGACATCCAGGCTATTTATAGTTTTTGGCTATTATAGATAAAGCTGCAATGGACATTTATGCACAGATTTTTGTGTGAACATAAAATTTTATGTCTTTGGTCTAAGCAACTGCTGTCTAATTCAAGGTCATGAAGATGTTTTCCTGTTTTTTTTTTTTTCTTAAGAGTTGTATACTTTTACCTTGTACATTTAGGTCTATTTTGAGTTAATATTTATTTATGATATGAAATAGATATCCAAATTCATCCATTTGTATGTGAATATCCCATTGTCCTAGCACTATTTTTCAAAGTATATTCTACCATCATTAAATTTTCTTGGCACCTTTGTCAAAATTTCATTGACCATAATATAAGGGGTTGTTTCTGGGCTCTCAGTTGTGTTTCTCTAATTTATAGGTCCATTTCTGTGGCACTGCTACACTGTCTTAATTACTGTAGCTTTGTAGGAAGTTTTAAAATCAGGAATTATAAATATTCCAACCATACTCTTAGAAAAATGTTTTAGCTATTCTGTGTCCTTTGAGTTTTTCATATCAACGTTAGGATCATCTTGTCAATTTCTACAAAGAAGCCAATGGGGACACTAACAGGCACTTCACGGAACCTGTAGATCAATTTAGTGAGTACGACCATCTTAACATAATTAAATCTTATAATCCATAGAATACAGGAGGTTTTTCCACTTATTTAGATTTTCCTTATTGCTTTCAACAATGTTTCATAGTTTTCAGCATACAAGCCATGCACTTCCTTTGTTAAATTTATTCTTAGTATTTTTATTTTTTGATGCTATGCTAATGAATTTAATTTTTTTAAATTACATTTTTTGATATTTCATGGCTAGTGTATGTAAATACAATTAATTTTTGTACATTGGCCATGCATCTTTTAACTTTGCTGAAATTATTTTTAGCTGTGGCTAAAACGTCAATCCAATATTGAATAAAAGCAGCAAGAACAGACATCCCTGTTTTATTTCTAATATTAGTGGCAAAGTTTTCAGTCTTTCATAATTAAGTATGATGCTAGTAGATTTTCTTTAGATGCACTTTATCAGGTTCTATTCATAGTTCTGAGTACTGTTTTGATCCTGAAAGGGTTTTGAATTTCAGATGAAATATGTTGTTACTTTTATTGAAGATGCCTTGTATGAGATAAGTCACCCTGTTCCTGCTGCTTTCAAGGTTTTCTCTTTATCTTGCAATAGTTTAATTATAATGCGTCAATTTGGGGGCCCCTTTGAGTTTATCCTACTTGGAGTTTGTTGAGCTTCCTGGATTTATGGATAATTTTTATTCATCATATTTGGGACTTTTTTTCATGATTAATTCTTCAAATATTCTTTCTTCCTCTTTCTTGCTTTTCCTGAGAATCGAATTATGTGTATGTTGATATGCTTGTTAGTTTGCCACAAATTTCTGAGACTTTATTTCCTACATTATTTTTTCTTTCTGTTCTTTGAGCTGGATAATGTTTATTGACCTATCTTCAAGTTCACAGCTCATTTATTCTGCCAGCTCAGATCTGAAGTTGAGCTCCTCAAGTAAATTATTTCACTTATTGTACTTAAAGTCCTAGCATTGTGTGTCAGCTACACTCAAATTAAAAAAAATTAAATAGAATTTCTATTATTAAAACAATTTTATATATGTGATAAGGTCAGTATTATCAATAAAAAACAAATAACAAATTAAAAATTTGGAAAGGATTTGAATGGACATTTAGCCAAAGAAAATAGAGAAATGGCCAATAAACATTGGAAAATATGTTGTATATTAATACACATTATAGAAATGCAAATCAAAGCCATAATGAGATAGTATTTCACAGCCACTACCATGACGATACTATAAAAGATGGACAAAGATGCTCAAATAGCCTTTTCAGTAAATGATGCTGAAACAATTGAACATCTATAGCAAAAAAAAAAAAAAGAACTTCAGCATAAACCTCATACTGTACACATTTAATATACGCACAAACATCAACAAAATATATTAAACCTGTATTTTAAAGACATTTATTTTTAAGAATCTTCAAGATCTATAGATAGGGCATAATTCTTAGACATGATAATGACAAAATTGACAATCAATCAAGAAGATACCACAATTGTAAGTATTTATGCTCCCAATATTGGAGCACCTAAAATATAAAGCAAATACTAAAAGGAGTAATAAACAGCCTTACAATATAGTTGGGGACTTAAATATACCGCTTTCAACAAGAGATAAATCATCCAGAGAGAGTCAATGAGGGAGCAACAGATTTGAACAACACTATGGACCAAAAGGGCCTAACAGACATATAAGAACATTTCACCTAACAGCAGAATATATGTGCTTCTCAAGCACTTTCCAGGATAGATATACGTTAGGCCATAAAATAAGTCTGAACAAATTCAAGAAGAAAAGAATTATATCAAGTATCTTTTCTGATCACAATGGAATAAAACTAAAAATCAATAAAAGGAGGACAGCTGATAAATTCACAAATATATGAAAATGAACTCCTGGATAACCAATGGATCAAAGAAGAAATCAAAAGATTTCTTAAAGAAATTTTGAGAATCTTGACATAAGTGAAAATGAATACACAGCATACCAAAATTTAGAGATGCAGTACAAGCTACTCTTAGAGAAAAAATTATAGAAATAAACACAAAAAAATGAATATATCAAATAAGCAACTTGGCTTTATATCATATGAAACTAGAAAAATGAACAGAGTAGCCCAAAGTTATCAGAAAAAGGAAATTAAGATCAGAGCAGAAATAAATAACATGAAGAAGTACCTGAATCAAAAAGGAAGAGGTAAAATTGTCTTTGTTTGCAGGTTACATGATCTTTTAAATATGTAAAAAATCCTGAAGACTCCACGAAGAAAGTATTAAAACTAATGAATGAATTCAGTAAAGTTGCAGGCTATAAAATCAATATACAGAATCCAGTAGCATATCTATAAACTAACAATGAATTATGCAAAAAATAAAGAAAAAATCCCATTTGCAATAGCATCAAAAGAATAAAATACTTAGGAATAAATTTGACCAAGTAAGTGAATATCTGTACACTGAAAACTATAAGACATAGATGAAGAAAACAAAATAAATGGAAATATATCCCATGTTCATGGATTAGAAAAATTATTTAATATTGCTAAAATGTCCATTTAACTAAATGTTATCTATAGACTCAATGCAATTCCTATCGGGATTCCAATGGCATTTTTATCAGTAATGGAAAAAGATGACTCAAATTCATATGGAATCACAAATGAACCCAAAGCAACCTGGAGAAAGAAGAATAAAGCTGGAGACATCAAACTTTCTGATTTCAAACAATATTGCAAAGCTATACTAATCAAACCAGTATGGTACTAGCATAAAAACAGACACATAGAGCAATAGAACAAAATAGGGACCCCAGAAATAAACCCATGCATGTATGGTCAACTAATATTTGCCAGTGGAGTCAAGCATAAACAGTGGAGAAAAGATAGTTTCTTTAAAAATCCTGCTGAGAAAACTGAATTTTCACATGCAAAAGAATGAAACTAAATGTATATCTTATACTACTTACAAAAATCATATATATATACATTCTAACAAATGTGAGATTATATATAGATAGATAGATAGATAAGAGATAAGTGTTGGTGAGAATGTGGAGAAAAGGGAACCCTTGTGCACTCTTGGTGGGACTAGAAATTCATACAGCCACTGTGAAAAAGAGTATGGGGTATCCCTGGGTAGCTCAGCGGTTTAGCGCCTGCCTTTGACCCAGGGCATAGTCCTGGAGTCCACGGATCCAGTCCTGCGTGGGGCCTGATTCTCCCTCTGCCTGTGTCTCTGCCTCTCTCCCTCTCTCTCTGTGTCTCTCATGAACAAATAAATAAAATATTTTTAAAAATTAAAAAAAAGAAAAAGAATATGGATGTTCCTCAAAAAATTAAAAATAAGACTGTCATATGATACAGCAATTTTACTTCTGAGTAGACATAAAATCACAAAGAGATATCTGTTCCCCATGTCCATCACAGCATTTATTTATAGAGTAAGTTTTATTTTTTTTTAAAGATTTATGTATGTATAACTCATCTGGTTTAATTCATGTTTGTTTGGTTAGTAGTGAAATCAAATAAGGCTATACCACTTTTTTGTTGTTTGTACTTTTTCTTATATTTTGTATAATTATCTGCACATGCCCTTTGCATATTTTCCTGTTGAGTATTTTTTTCTATCTTGGATTTATAACAGTATAGTAGATTTTTACATGTACAATATGTAACCACTTTGTCATATGCAAATATATCTGTCATTTGAATTTAAATCCTGCCTATTTTCATTTTGAGGTATACAGCATATAGGTGCTTAACAGGTTTATATAACGTGTCCTATCAGTCTTTTTTATAATGGTTTCTGCCTTTATTGCCATACCTACAAAGACCATTGTTCTCTTCTTTATATATATCCATCAACATTTTCTGGTTCTTTACATTTTGTTTTATTTTAGACCTTTTTTTTATGCTACAGAAATTTATCTGGATATGTTATATGAGGAAAGGATTTAGCTTTTTGCTAAATTATTAACTAATTTTTCCAGCACCATCTACTAAAAGAGCCATCCTTTCCACACTGACTTTAAGCTACCTTTAGCATCTGCTAAAATCTTGCATATAGTTGACTCTATTACTGTCTATTCTTTTTTTTTTTTTTTTTTAATTTATGACAGTGAGAGAGAGAGAGAGAGAGAGAGGCGCAGAGACACAGGCAGAGGGAGAAGCAGGCTCCATGCACCGGGAGCCTGATGTGGGATTCGATCCCGGGTCTCCAGGATCGCGCCCTGGGCCAAAGGCAGGCGCCAAACCACTGCGCCACCCAGGGATCCCTGTCTATTCTATTCTATTCCAAAATGTTGTTCTTGCAGCAGCAAGATATGGTTTTAAGGGTTTTTTTTCTGCTTTTATAGTATATTTTTAATGTTGGTCACTAATTTTTATTATATTTAAAAGTATTTCCTGATTCTTGTCATTTTTAATTTCAAATACCTAATTGTTTTAAATATTTAATGTCTTTGAATAAAATTGTTAGGTCTTCATCATGAGTCTCAAACATTACCTAATTAGGTTTATATCTAGGTACTTTGTGCATGTATGTTTAATGTGAAGATTTCTTTTATTTGTTTTACTTTATAAATTTTATTCCTGATGTACAGGATAGTTCATTTTTTATATTTAATTTACATAAACTACTTAAATATATTAATTTAAAAGCTCTTTTGATTTTTCTTGTTTTCCATGTATGCACTTATATATCTGCAACTAATGGTGATTAATAATTATACCTCTTATTTATTTGACTTTATTGCATTGATAAATATCTCCAACATATACTTTTATATAATAATCAAAGTGCTATATGGGGCGTCCAGGTGGCTCAGTCAGTTAAGATGGTGCCTTCGGCTCAGGTCATGATCCCAGGGTCTTAGGATCGAGTTCTGCCTCAGGCTCCCTGCTTAGAAGGGAGTCTGATTCTCCCTCTATTCCTCCCCCCTGCTTGTGATCTCTCTCTCTCTCTCTCTCTCATGCTCTCTCTCCCTTTCTCAAATAAATAAATAAAATCTTTAAAAAAATAAAGTGCTTTTGGGCACCTGGGGGGCTCAGTGGTGGAGTGTCTGCCTTTGGCTCAGGTTTTGATCTTGGGGTCCTGGGATTGAGTCCTGCATCAGGCTCCAGGCAGGGAGTCTGCTTCTGCCCCTGTTTCTGTCTCTGCCTCTCTCTCTGTGTCTCTCATGAATAAATAAATTAAATATTTTTAAAAAATAAAGTGCTATTATAGCCCAGTATCTTTTTTCCCTTGACTTAATGAGAGTGACCATAGTACTTTTTTGAAAGGGGGGCAGGGGGCTCTAAATACTCTTTATTTTTCCTTATGCTTCTACACATATGTGTGGAAACTCTTATATTTTTCTTTTTTAAATTTTTATTTAAATTACAGTTAGTTTACATATAAAGAACAAACTGATGGTTACCAGGGGCAAAGTGGTTGGGGGGGTTGGGTTAAATAGGTGATGGGGATTAAGGAAGGCACTTGTGATAAACACAGCATGTTGTATGGAAGTGTTGAATCACTATATTGTACACCTGAAAGTCATATTATACTGTATGTTGACCACAGTACTTTTTAAACAATTATTGTTTATGTTTCAAATAGGTACTTTTATCATGTCAAGAATTTTTTAAAAGTAAAAATAGATTTGCAATTAACAACTATATTTTTAGTATCTTTCAATATGATCATGTGTTTTTTCTTCTGTGATATGCTAATGTAATTAATCCTATTAAATCAGGCTTCCCAATACTTTACATTTATGTTCTTTTTCTGCTGAGTCGTGAAGAAGTTTTCCTAATTTTTAAAATTAATTGTGAATTTTAAGGACTGCAAAGGGATAAGTTTAACTTAAAAACATATTGTGAGACAGCAGATATGGAAATATAATTGCTACTGTATTTTACAGAAACGCATAATCAGATTATTTGCCAAGTGTGGTTGATCTGCAAAATCATGAGGGAACCTGGAATATATTGCCACTTCTTACTCCTTCTTTCTTCACTTTTTTTTTTTCTTACCTCTAAAGAAGTACTTTGTTAAAGTATTTTCACTCATTTAGATGGTTCTTTGCAAGTGCTCTCAGGAATTTGTATGCATATTTTTATCCCCGTTTATTGCCCATTTATGTGCATACTATATATAATGTTTTTTTTATCCCTTAAAACATAAATTTTCTCTCTTCCTCTAGCCTATCAGTGCTGTTGTCCAACTGATTCCAGGCCCCTACTGGATCTTTTAGGGTTTCCTAGGTTACATGTCTCTATTTATCTTGTTGAATGGCTGTTTGTACTTCTTTTTCTTAGTCTTGGAAAATAAGAGAATCCAAAAACCAGTAGAAGCTACTGTATTAAACACAATGAATGTTTCTGTGGGAACATAGGACTCTGTCCCTTACCATTGACTCAGTTCCTTTTCAACTCTGTCCCACTCTGATCTGTCAATCAGATACTCAGCCGTTAGCTCATTTATTCTTTTGTAATAAGTTAACTGAGATAAAATAATTAAATGATTCAGTTAGCTTTCTAAGCCTTATTCAAGCACCATGACCATCCACATTTTTAGGTTGTTTAAACAGTAAGTTTCTTAAGTGTTCTTAAGAAAGTTTGCATAAAAATTGGTTAATTTTATAAGGAAAATAAACATCATGCCATGTATCATAGTACCACAAAACATCCTTGTTGCTTTTTCTCCTCCTAGATTCTTTTCAAAATGTCCACTTTAATAATATTGTGTGAACTTCACCTAACACAGTAAATAGTTGTATTATTAGTGTGGCAAATCATCCAAAAGGAAGAAGTTTCAGTGTGGTCACCTGTAACCATCTATGCATTTTCTTATTTTAAACAGTGTTGTTTGTTAAGTTCTTTTTAAGAGTTTCAATTACAAATTATTAGTCATGAAATATTTTAGAGATAAATGCAACAAGTGTCAATATACATCATTGTCATGTTCATAAAGCAAAACAAAGCTGTTTCTAAAGGCCAAATAAAAGGAAAAATAATGCATTACATACATATCATTCATGAATGTTTAAGTCTACCTGTAATATATGCTGCAGTACTATAATCCAACCAGGTAATGACTCAGACTGAAAATACCTTTTCGGCCTCTTTTTTTGATCTTGTTATTTTTCTATGTTACGTATTTAGAACTGCAAAGACAACAGAAATAATAAGTCACTGTGTAGACAGCAATTAGTGTTCTTTGCTTCCCATACTTTCTAAGACTATCAAGCAGTATTAAACTAAATTGAATCAGTAACATTTTTTGATACCTTCTTATAGCACAGTTGATTTCGTTAATAAAGTGGGATTGAAATAACATTTAGTTAATGGCAATGTGCATCAAATTTGAAAAGCATTCTTGTTAAGATGGCTTTGTTTAAATTTGACTTTGGTTTGAAAAAATTGAGAGCTACCTGGAAGCCATTTTAAAAAAGATTTTATTTATTCATGAAAGACAGAGAAAGAGGCAGATACATAGACATAGGCAGAGGGAGAAGCAGACTCCTCACAGAGACCCCGATGCAGGACTCAGTTCTGGAACCCCGGGATCATTCCCTAAGCCAAAGACAGATGTTCAACCACTGAGCCACCCAGGCATCCCTTATATGGTACTTTTATCAGTAGACTGGAAGACTGTTTTGTTGTTGTTGTTGTTGTTGTTGTTAATATTTTCAATGTAAGAAGAGTCATTTAATTTCAAAAAGACTCTTCTACAGCTTACTGGCCCTGACAGAGATTACTTCTGAATTTAATTAATTCCTATCAAAGAATGATCATAGGAATTAATTCTGCAACATCAGTATCAATTGCTTTTTCTTTTTAAAGGCTAGTTAGAATATTAAATGTAAGTCATTTGTTATAGCATTACCATTGTTTTTCCAAAGAATGGGCAGAGAACAATATGAATATAAATAAGCAAAGTACTTTTCACTTATTGTTCCTAGCAACTCCTTATTTCTTTTATATGTTTAACCTTTTTATGTACTGTTTCTCAAACTGTGTTCTGTGATTCATTTGCATTAGAATTTTTTAAGATATCAGTTAAAATAAAGCTTCCTGGGTTCTATCTCAGATGGACTAAATCAGAATCTCTAGGACCGGGCCTGGGAATATGCATTTTCCATTTCCAGGGTGATTCTGAGACTCTGAAGTTTTTTTTTTTTTTTTTTTTAATTTTTATTTATTTATGATAGTCACAGAGAGAGAGAGAGGCAGAGACACAGGCGGAGGGAGAAGCAGGCTCCATGCACCGGGAGCCTGATGTGGGATTCGATCCCGGGTCTCCAGGATCGCGCCCTGGGCCAAAGACAGGCGCCAAACCGCTGCGCCACCCAGGGATCCCCGAGACTCTGAAGTTTGTGAACCACTGTTTTAAGAGTAAGGGATTTTTGTTTTTGTTTTTTTTTAAATAATATTTATGTTTATTTTTACTTTTTTAAAAATTTAAATTCAGTTTGCCAACATATAGTATAACCCCCAGTGCTCATCCCATCAAGTGCCTTCCTTAGTGCTCATCACCCAGTTACCCCATCCCTCTGCCCACCTCCCCTTCCACAACCCTTTGTCTCCCAGAGTTAAGAGTGTCTCATGATTTGTTTCTCTCTCTAATTTTTCCCCCTCAGTTCTCCTCCTTTCCCTTATAACACTTTCACTATTTCTTATATTCCATGTATGAGTGAAACCATATGACAATTGTCCTTCTCTGACTGACTTATTTCACTCAGCATAATATCCTTCAGTTCCATCCACATCAAAATAAATGGTGGGTATTTATCTTTTCTGATGGCTGAGTAATATTCCTATATATATATATATATATATATATATATATACACACACATATATATACCACATCTTTTTTATCCATTCATTTGTTGAAAGACATTGTGGCTCCTTCCACAGTTTGGCTATTGTGGACATTGCTGAACATACACTTACACATGTATACACGTACACACGTATACACGTATATATGTATACACGTACACATGTACACACATATACTTGCACACACGCGAGACATTAAATAAACTAATCCAAACCCCCCTTACCCCCCATTAACTCATGTTATTTACTATATGCTTATTTATGTCCCGCCAACCCCCAAAAACAGGACTAAGTCTATGTAACATCCATAAGCCTCATCTAAATTTTATACAAGTACATCACAACCTTAGTTAATTCAACAAAACGACTTTATATGCCTATCTCGCAGTCTATCTATAGATAGGGTTTCCTTAACTTTATCTCTTCTATTTAATACAAAAAACCCAAACCCACACACTCACTAACATAGCATGCAATACCATAAACATTTGTTAATGTAGCTTAATCAGTAAAGCAAGGCACTGAAAATGCCAAGATGAGTCATAAGACTCCATAAACACAAAGGTTTGATCCTGCCTTCCTATTAGTCCTTAGTAAGCTTACACAAGCAAGCCTCCATGCCCCAGTGAGAATGCCCTCAAAATCACTAATGATTTAAAGGAATGGAATATTACTCAGCCATTAGAAATGACAAATACCCACCATTTGCTTCAACGTGGATGGAACTGGACAGTATTATGCTAAGTGAAATGAGTCAATCGGAGAAGGACAAATATTATATGTTCTCATTCATTTGGGAAATATAAATAATAGTGAAAGGGAATAGAAGGGAAGGGAGGAAAAATGTGTGGGAAATATCAGAAAGGGAGACAGAACGTGGAAGACTCCTAACTCTGGGAAACGAATTAGGGGTGGGGGAAGGGGAGGAGGGCGGGGGGTGCGGGTGACTGGGTGACGGGCACTGAGGGGGGCACTTGACGGGATGAGCACTGGGTGTTATTCTGTATGTTGGCAAATTGAACACCAATAAAAAATAAATTTATTATTAAAAAATAAAAAATAAATAAATAAAGGAGTGGGTATCAAGCACACTCTAAAGTAGCTCACACCACCTTGCTAAGCCACACCCCCACGGGATACAGCAGTGATAAAAATTAAGCCACGAACGAGAGTTCGACTAAGCTATACTAAAGAGGGTTGGTAAATTTCGTGCCAGCCACCGCGGTCATATGATTAACCCAAACTAATAGGCCTATGGCTTAAAGCGTGGTTAAGATACTACAATACTAAAGTTAAAACTTAACTAAGCCGTAAAAAGCTACAGTTACCATAAAATATGCTACGAAAGTGACTTTAAAATTTTCTGATTGCACGATAGCTAAGATCCAAACTGGAATTAGATACCCCACTATGCTTAGCCCTAAACATAAATCATTCTATAACAAAATAATTCACCAGAGAACTACTAGCAACAGCTTAAAACTCAAAGGACTTGGTGATGCTTTACGTCCCTCTAGAGGAACCTGTTCTATAATCGATAAACCCTGATAAACCTCACCATCTCTTGCTAATGCAGTCTATATACCAGCATCTTCAGCAAACCCTTAAAAGGAAGAATAGTAAGCACAATCATTTCGCATAAAAAAGTTAGGTCAAGGTGTAACTTATGAGATGGGAAGAAATGGGCTACATTTTCTATTGCAAGAATATCTCACGAAAGTTTTTATGAAACTAAAAACTGAAGGAGGATTTAGTAGTAAATTAAGAATAGAGAGCTTAATTGAATAGGGCCATGAGGCATGCACACACCACCCGTCACCCTTCTCAAGTAAAAACTTCACACATAATCATATTAGCCATACTAAAACACGAGAGGAGACAAGTCGTAACAAGGTAAGCATACAGGAAGGTGTGCTTGTATTAACCAAAGTGTAGCTTAATTAAAGCATCTGGCTTATACCCAGAAGATTTCATACCCCATGACCACTTTGAACAAAAGCTAGCCCAACTAACCCTAAACCAAAGTACCATAACTCTACAAAATAAAACATTCAGTTAAACCATAAAAGTATAGGAGATAGAAATTCTAATTGGAGCTATAGAGATAGTACTGCAAGGGAATGATGAAAGACATTTTAAAAGTACAAAACAGCAAAGATTACCCCTTTTACCTTTTGCATAATGAATTAGCCAGAAATAACTTAACAAAGAGAACTTAAGCTAAGTCCCCCGAAACCAGACCAGCTACCTATGAACAATCTAAAAGCATCAACTCATCTATGTTACAAAATAGTGAGAAGATTTATAGGTAGCAGTGAAAAGCCTAATGAGCCTGGTGATAGCTGGTTACCCATAAACAGAATTTTAGTTCAACTTTAAATTTATCTAAAAAAATTAAAATTTTAATGTAAATTTAAAATATAATCTAAAAAGGTACAGCTTTTTAGAATAAGGATACAACCTTCATTAGAGAGTACATGTTAATATCATCATAGTTGGCCTAAAAGCAACCATCAATTGAGAAAGCGTTCAAGCTCAACAAACAATATGACTTAATTCCAACCGCATTCAATCAACTCCTAATATGCCACTGGGTTATTCTATTTAAATATAGAAGCAATAATGCTAGTATGAGTAACAAGAATTATTTTTCCCCACATAAGCTTATTTCAGAAACGGATAAACCACTGATAGTTAACAACCTGATAAAATTAACCCAAAAATAAAATACTTATCAATTCTATTGTTAACCCAACACAGGTATGCACCCAAGGAAAGATTAAAAGAAGCAAAAGGAACTCGGCAAACATAAACTCCGCCTGTCTACCAAAAACATCACCTCCAGCATCCCCAGTATTGGAGGCACTGCCTGCCCAGTGACATCTGTTCAATGGCCGCGGTATCCTGACCGTGCAAAGGTAGCATAATCATTTGTTCTCTAAATAAGGACTTGTATGAATGGCTACGTGAGGGTTTGACTGTCTCTTACTTCCAATCAGTGAAATTGACCTTCCCGTGAAGAGGCGGGAATAACATAATAAGACGAGAAGACCCTATGGAGCTTTAATTAATTAACCCAGATTCATGGGCAATATATACCTATTAGTCATAACATTTCACCATTATTATGTGTTAACAATTTAGGTTGGGGTGACCTCGGAATATAAAAAAACTTCCGAGTGATTAAAATTTAGACTTACCAGTCAAAATATTATATCATTTATTGATCCAATAGTCTGATCAACGGAACAAGTTACCCTAGGGATAACAGCGCGATCCTATTCAAGAGTCCATATTGACAATAGGGTTTACAACCTCGATGTTGGATCAGGACATCCTAATGGTGCAGCAGCTATTAAGGGTTCATTTGTTCAACGATTAAAGTCCTACGTGATCTGAGTTCAGACCGGAGTAATCCAGGTCGGTTTCTATCTATTTAACAATTTCTCCCAGTACGAAAGGACAAGAGAAATAAGGCCCATCTTACAAAAGTGCCTTAAAACTAATAGATGAAATTAAGCTCAATCTAACCAGTTTATCTCCCCATAAGCCCAAGAAAGAGGGCTTTGTTAGAGTGGCAGAGCCCAGTAATTGCGTAAAACTTAAACCTTTATCCCCAGAGGTTCAACTCCTCTCCCTAACATCATGTTCTTTATCAATATTATCTCATTAATTGTTCCAATTCTTCTCACCGTAGCCTTTCCTACCCTTGTTGAACGAAAAGTCCTAGGCTACATACAACTCCGAAAAGGCCCCAATATTGCAGGCCCATACGGTCTTCTTCAACCCATCGCCGATGCAGTAAAACTTTTCACAAAAGAACCCCTATGACCCCTCACATCCTCTATATCTATATTTATTTTAGCACCCATCCTAGCCCTATCACTAGCCCTAACCATATGAATCCCCCTTCCTATACCTTATCCACTTATTAATATAAACCTAGGAGTACTATTTATGCTAGCAATGTCAAGCCTCGCCCTATACTCCATTCTTTGATCAGGATGAGCTTCAAACTCCAAATACGCCCTAATCAGAGCCCTCCGAGCTGTTGCCCAGACAATTTCATATGAAGTCACACTAGCAATTATCCTCCTTTCCGTATTACTAATAAATGGATCTTTCACACTATCCACACTTATCATTACTCAAGAACATATATGACTAATTTTCCCCGCCTGACCCCTGGCTATAATATGATTTATCTCTACCCTAGCAGAAACCAACTGAGCCCTTTTCGACCTAACCGAAGGGGAATCTGAGCTAGTTTCTGGGTTTAACGTAGAATATGCAGCAGGCCCATTTGCCCTATTTTTCTAGCAGAGTACGCAAACATTATTATAATAAATATTCTTACAACAATCCTATTTTCGGCGCATTTCACAATCCACTCATACCAGAGCTCTACTCCATCAACTTCACCATTAAAACACTCCTCCTAACCATTTCTTTCCTATGAATCCAAGCATCATATCCTCAATTCCGCTACGACCAACTAATACACCTCTTATGAAAAAATTTCCTACCATTAACCCTAGCCCTATGTATATGACACGTCGCCCTACCCATTATCACTGCAAGCATTCCACCCCACGTGTAAGTGTATGAACATTGGGATGCAGGTGTCCCAGTGTTTCACTACATCAGTATCTTCGGGGTAAATACCCAGTAGTACAATCGCTGGGTTGTAGGGTGGCTCTCTTTTTTAACTTCTTGAGGAACCTCCACACTGTTTTCCAGAGTGGCTGTACCAGTTTGCATTCCCACCAACAATGCAAGAGGGTTCCCCTTTCTCCACATCCTCTCCAACGTTTGTTGTTTGCTGTCTTGTTGATTTTTGCTATTCTCACTAGTGTGAGAAGAGTAAGGGTTTTGAAAATATCGCCTATGCATTCTTTTTGAAGAAGCTCAACCACATTCATTAATATGCTAATAGCAAAAAAATATGCTAATAGCTCCAAAGCTGTCTCTATAACTCTCTTCTGAGAGCCAGACCTGTATTACTACTTATCTCATATAACTGAGACATGTCACAAAGTAATCTCTTGATCATTCTGCCTGTCTTCACACACACACACACACACACACACACACACACACACACTCTCTCTCTCTCTCTTTCTCCTTTGACATGTACTCCGTTCTCTGAAGTCTAATGCCAACCAATCACCACAGCATTATGTCAACCACAACCACTTAATCACCAAGTCTGTCAATTCGTTTTATGTATTTTCAATCCATCCACTTCTTTTTTGGTAGACAACATGAACATCTTCTTTACTGATTTCCCTACTTCTTGGTCCCTCACAAGAACTTTCTCTAAGCAACAGCAGTAGTAATCTTTCTAAAACACAAATATGACCATGTAGCCTACCTCCTTAGAACCCTCCTCACTGGTCCCCACCAGAGATAAGATAAAAGCCCACATTTATTAAGATCTCATAGCTATTCATCATATTCTTCATGATATGATTAGTCTTTATCTAATTATCTTACCACTCCTCTCCCCATTGGCACATTTTGTTGCCATTTTGCAGAACTAACAATTTGCAATTTTAGGAATAAGTTACACAGTCTTTTTCCTCCACGGCATATATCAAGTCATTTTTTAAAATTTCACTTTATTTATGTGTCTCCTCTTCTATACTTAGTTTGCTCACCTCTCTATCCTTGGTGTCAAAACACAATTCCTAATACATAGCATAAGGTCAAAAATTATTCTGGATTGAATAGATAAATAATAAGTAACATAGTATTTTATATCTATTAATAGTATGCAATATAATATAGTATTTATACACACAGGCTCTGGAAACAGAATCTCTGGGTTAAACTCTGGCTATGCTACTTACGTGACCTCAAACAATTCACTTAAATATCCCTGTTTTAGGTCATTAATCCTTAAAATGGTTATAATAATAGGATCTCTCCCCTAAAATTTTCATGAATATTAAATGAGAAAATACATATACAATTGTTAAAATGTTAGGCACAAAGCAGATACTCAAGAAACATTAGCTACTACCTTTACTTCTTTCATGATTCAAGAATTATTCCCTACCTTTAACATATCTCATCATTTTACACATTTTAATTTTCATCTCTACTCTCAGATGTCATCTTGGAAGAGTCATAATTTTTTTTGTCTAACTGTAATGGATGCCTCTCCATACCCTCTTTAATTTTAGAGGTTTTTCTCTTGTGTTTTCCCTAACTCTGACACTGTTAGGTGTGATGACTGGAATTTTAAATAATATTCTTGATGAGATGATATACTCAAAAGAAAAATATTTTTAGTTTCTATAGAATTTCCGGATAACATGCAGTACTTTTCTTGCCTCAGTAACCCTACCAACACTGTGAGACAATATCTTTAGGAACAGTATATGAGAATATCACAATCATAATAATTTCCTAGAGGCATAATTGATAGCTCTAAACCCACATTTCAAAACCTGTGCTTGAATAAGAGTTTTGCCGACAACAGAAGGATTTCTTGTTATTTATTTTAAGGAGAATCAATGAATGGTTCAGCCCTGGGGCAGACTTATACCAATATAGTATTATTTTTAATCTGGTCAGATCTTAGAAAGATTTAAGGCCTAGAAGTTAGTTTTACAAGATGAGGGAAATGAAAATTTTACATAAATTTGTATATAAAATTTTATAAGATTTGAATTATTTCTTTCTTTTGCTGTTAGACTGCAAATTATCATTTTACAGAATTCCAAAAGAATAGTTTCTTAAACAAATGCTATATCTTTTTTAAAGTTTTGCAGCAATACTACAAACAAAGTTTTTAGGGACAGTTTAATTTTTTTCCAGTAGAAATCAAAGAATCAGCAACTTAGACATGGAAAAAATAACAAAAGTTATATATGCTACTTCACAGATATATGGAAACTGGGGAACCAGAAAGTATATGTAACAGAGCTGATGTCACCCAGCTGGACAAGTGTCAAGATAGAACTTATGTGTGCTGATTCAATTTATTGTTTTTACTAAAAAACAATAATCAAATTAACCTACTAGAATAGGGAAATATAATGAGAAAACAATGACAGAGTTGAAATGGAGGAAAGAATTCTATAACACAAGTTAAAATGATAAGAAGTGAATAATTATATTAATGGGATACAATGAGGTAAAAAGGTTTATATCTTGCTAAGGGCTTCAAAGTTACAGGTAAGGGGCACCTGGGTGGCTCAGTCTGCTAAGTGTCTGTCTTTGACTCAGGCCATGATCCCAAGGTCCTGGGATTGAGCCCTGCTTTAGGCTCCTGGCTCAGCCGGCAGCCTGCTTCTCTCTCTCCTCCCTGTTTGTGCTCCTCCCTGCTCATGCTGTCTCTCACTATCTCTCACACTATCTTGCTCTCTCTCAAATAAATAAATAAATAAATAAAATCTTTAAAAAAAGTCACAGGTAACTTAGTCGGATGCGAAATGATACTCATATACCTTGAAAGTTGTACTGAAATAGACCTTTTATTGAAGCAGACGGCGATGTATATGTAGGGGCAATAAATAAAATTAATTTTGAAACTTTAGAAGGTTTGTTCTTTAAATAAATCTTGTTAAAAATGCCATAGTAACAATTATCTTATAAAATGAGCAAAGTACAAATGTATATTTATTAAAATGTGGTTTGTTGACCATCTGTATTAAAATCAGAGAGGATTCTTTTTAAACAACCAGTCCGAGACCCCCATACTGGACCCCTCTCAGAACTGCAAATCAGAATTTATAGGAACAGAGCCTGGAATTGCATTTTATGGTCACCACATACACACCCACACCCACCCATGCCCACATACACAAAACCACCACCACACCACCACCTTGATTCTCTAGTAGTATAATATTTTGTCATACATTAGTTTAAGAAACATTTACAAACATTCATACTAAAAAAATAGAGGTGACATAAGAAATTTCTCTTTATCCCCCTGTTTTAACAACAACAACAACAACAAAAAGAGACATATATCCACACACAAAAACACTTTTGCAGGTATTATGGGATCTAGCACCTTATGAAAAGAAACTCTGGAAGAGTCTTACCCACCTGTGCATCTGGTAATAGAGAGACCTCAGTATATCTGCAGACCAGCAGAGCCAGCAAACCTGAACATACCCCTCATGTCATGGCTGAGGAAATGTCTGGAGAGTGCTGATCTGGGCAGATACCCATGCAGGAGAGAGAATTTGTAGAAGTCTAGACTTCCTGAGGAGAGATTCCAGCAGGTGAATGGGGGAAAAAAATTGAGCTTGGTGGCAGTGGAGACAGCAACAAGAGAGACTTTCCCAGCACCTCCTTCCCCAAGGAAACTCTGCATGGAGCTGATCTATTCAGTGATAGTGTCTTCCACCATGGGGGAAAGGATGCCAGTAAATGAGTGCCTGGCTACACCAGTTGTGCAGGTCAGCTGAAGAAACCTGTTTCTCTCTAACAGCACCCAGAGCATGGAGCTAAGACCTCCAAACAGGGCATGGAGGAGATTGGGAAAGAGGCAGATAAGAATTTCAAAGGAAATGAAAGGAATTGCATTCAGCATGAAGTCAACACAGGAGCTTCTGAGAGTACCACAACCAGTGATCTCCTTAACTGAGTACATGGGTACCCCAACGCTCTGAGTGCTAAACCCATACTTCCTCCAACTCTGTGGATGTCTCTTTGTGCATGCTTCTGTGTGTGATGCTTAGAGAGTTCCAGTAGACAAGAAACATGCCCAGAAAAAGGCATAGCAAGGGGGAAACCACAAACTTAACCTATAGCGCCATCTTCTGGAAAACAAAAGGGGAGTTTCCAGTAGCCAAACTGGTTAGTTACAATAAGGAGAAAGGACATAAAAGCTTAATAATTTTGCCACAAGAGAAAGCAAGAAAAGTGGAGCAGGTGTGCCTATACAAAGGGGGAGAAAATCCCAGAAAATAAGAAAAAGAGAATACTTCATCTGAAAGCAACTAGCAAAGATTTAAGGAAGTGTCTGCTACTTAAAATGTGAAAGCAACAACACAAATCTACAGGGACCATGAAAAAAATCAAGGAAACATACCATCACAGGAAAAACTAATTGTTCTTCAATAATCAAGTTTAAAAGCATGGAATTTCATGATCCAGTTGATAAAGAATTCAAAATAGCTGTTTTGAAGAAATTCATTGAGCTATGAGAAAAATAAAAAAAGGCAATTCAATAAAATCTCAAAAAGAATTACCGTAACGAAAATGAGTTTTTAACAGAGATAAAAATCATGAAAAAGAACTGAACAGAAATTCTGGAGCTAAATAACTCAGTGAATAAAATAGAAATGCAATACAGAATGTCTACAATAGCATAGAACAAATGGAAGATAAAATAAATGAGTTAAAGGATGAGAATTTTGAAATAACTCAGAGGAGAAAAAGAATAAATGAAAAAGAGCAAAGAAAGCCTACATGATCTATGACAATATATCAAAAGGACAAATATTAGAATAATCAGGATTCCCGATTAAGAGGAGAAAGGAACAGAAAACCTATTTAAATAAATAATAGTTGAGAACTTCTCTAACCTGGAGAGAGAATTGGCTATCCCAGTTCACAAAGCTAGTAGATCATGTTATTATCTAAATGCAAAAATACCTTCTCCAAAACACATTATAATAAAACCATCAAAAAAAATCAGGGATAAAGAAATAATTCTGAAAGCAACCAGGGAAAAAAAGATTAAAATCTACAAAGAAACCCCCAAAAGGCTGTCAATGGTTTTCTCAGTAGAAACTACACAGGCTAGGAGAAAGTGGAATGAATATTTAAAGTGTTGAAAGAAAAAAATTGCCAGCCAAGTATACTCTGTCAAGCAAAGTTATCCTTTATTTGTTTATTTAAAGATTTTTAATTTATTTATCCATGAAAGAGAGAGAGAGAGAGAGAGAGAGACAGGCAGAGAGAGAATCAGGCTCCATGCAGGGAGCCTGACGTAGGACTCGATCCCAGGACTCCAGGATCATGCCCTGGGCTGAAGGCAGGCTGTAAACTGCTGAGCCACCCAGGCATCCCTATCCTTCATTTATGAAGGAGCAATACAGACTTTCCTGGACAACAAAAGCTGAGGGAGTTCATCACCACTAGACATGCCTTGTAAGAAATGCTGAATGAAGTTCTTCAAGGTAAAAGGAAAAGATGGTGATCAGTAGCATGGAAACATATAAAAATATACAATACATTGGTTAAGGTAAATATACAGTCAGACTTAGAAAACTTAAAATTTGTAGTAGGATATTATATTAGCCACTTAACTACAGTATAAAGGTCAAAGTAAAGAGTATTACAAATAAGTATAGCTGCTACTATGTGTTATCAAATGCACAATGTAAATAGAAGGAAATAATAACATTGAAAATATAAAAGGGGGAGTAAAAGGATGTTTTGTAGATGGTCAAATATTAGTTACTATGAGTTGTCTTACATAAACCTCAAGGTAACCACAAGGCAGATGTATAAAAATCTGTAAAGAAATTTACAGCAGATGTACAAAAGATTTAAAAAAAAAAAGAGAGAGAGAAGAGAGAATAGAGCATACCACCATGGAAAATCACCAATTTATTACATAAAGGTAATTATATAATGATAAAGGAGTCAATTCATTAAGAAGCTATAACAACTATAAATCTATATGCACTCAATATTGAAGTCCCTAAATATATTAAGCAAATAGTAACAGATCTGAAGGGAGAAATAGACAATATACTAATAGTAGAGGACTTCAATAACTTACTTTCAGCAATGGATAGATAATCCAGATAAAATCAACAAGGAACCAATGAACTTGACTCATATGTTAAACCAAATGGACCTAACAGACATTTACAAATATTCATCCAACATCCAACAGAAGCAGAAAACATGTCCTTTCCCAGTGCGCACAAAGCATTCTCTAAGATTGACTAAGTCTTAGCAAATTTAAAAGATTAAAATAATGCCAAGCGCCTTTTTGACCACAACAGTATGAAGCTAGAAATCCACAAGAGAAAAGCTGGAAAATCTACAAATATGTAGCAATTATGCAACACACACTTGAACAACCAATGGAGCAAAGAAGAAATCAAAAGTAAAATCAAAAGGTTGCTTGAAACTAATGAAATAAAACATGACAAAACAAAACCAATGGGATGCTGCAAAAGCAATTCTGAGAGGAAAATTTATAGCAATAAATGCATATTTAGTAAAAATAAAAAGATCTCAAACAACCAAACTTTACACCTCAAGGACCTAGAAAATAGCAAACTAAGCCCAAATTTAGAAAAAGGAAGGCAATTACACAGCCCAGAGTGAAAATTAATGAAACAAAAACCAACAAAACAATAGAAAAAATCAATAAAACTAAGAGCTAGATTTTGGAAAAGAAAAACAGAATTAACAAAACATAAACTAAGAAAAAGAGAAGACTCAAATAAAAATCACCAAAGGAAAAAAAAAATGAAATGAAAAAAGAGACATTAAAACTGATACTACAGTGGGACACCTGGGTGGCTCAGTGGTTAAGCATCTGCCTTTGGCTCAGGGCATGGTCCCAGAGCCCCGGGATTGAATCCTACAAGGGGCTTCCTGCATGGAGACTGCTTCTTCCTCTGCCTGTGCCTCTACCTCTCTTTCTCTGTGTCTCTCATGAATAAATAAATAAAATCTTAAAAAAAAAAAAAAACGGATACTACAGAAATGCATAGAATCATAAAAGACTGCTGTGAACAATCATATGCCAAAACGTGGATAACCTAGTAAAAATGGATAAATTCTAGAAACATATAAACTACCAAGACTGAATCAGGAAGAAATAAAAAATCTGAGTAGATCAAAGATGAATAAGGATATGGAATCACCAATCAAAAACTTAACAATACAGAAAAGCTCAGGACCAGATGGCTTCACAAGTGAATTCTACCAAATATTTCAACCATTAATGTCAATTCTTCTCAAAACCTTCTAAGAAATTGAAGAGGAGGGAACATTTCCAAAACTCATGAAACTCATGTTACCCTGATACCAAAGCAAATATCCCTGATGATTTTAGATATAAAAAATTCTCAACAAAATACTAGCAAGCCAAATTCAATAATACATTGAAAGGATGTCCAGGTGTGATGTGTCCTTAGGATGCAAGTTTGGTTCAACATACACAAATCAATAAATGTGAAATGAAGACAAAAATCATATGATTATCTCAATGGATGCAGACAAAGCATTTGATACAATATCCTTTTATGAGTAAAACCATCAACAAATTGAGTATAGAAGGGACAAACCTCAAAATAGAAAAAACACATATTTTTTGACAAGCCCATGGCTATTTTCATACTCAATGGTGAAACTTGACACTTTTCCTCTAAGATCAGGAACAAGACAAAAAATCCCCATTCTTATCAGTCCTCTTCAACATAGAACTGTAAATCCTAGCTAGAGCAATTAGGCAAGACAAAAACAGAGAAAGTATGCAAATCAAAGAGGAAGAAGTAAAATTGTCTTCATTTGCAGATGACATGATCCTCTCTCTCTCTCTCTCTTTTTTTAAATCTTTTTCTCCTTTCAATATTTTTTGGTATATTTTTTATGAGAGTTCAATTTGCCAACATATAGGATAATACCCAGTGCTCATCCCATCCAGTGACCCCCTCAGTGCCCGTCACCCAGTCACCCCAGCCCCCCACCCACTACCCCTTGTTCGTATCCCAGAGTTAGGAGTCTCTCATGTTCTGTCTCCCTCTCTGATATTTCCCACTCATTTTCTTTCCTTCCTCCTTTATTCCCTTTCACTATTTTTTATATTGCCCAAATGAATGAGACTATATAATGTTTGTCCTTCTCCAACTGACTTACTTCACTCAGGATAATACCCTCCAGTTCTAAATACATTGAAGCAAATGGTGGGTATTTGTCATTTCTAATGGCTGAGTAATACTCAATTGTATACATAGACCACATCTTCTTTATCCATTCATCTTTCGATGGACACCGAGGCTCCTCCCACAGTTTGGCTACTGTGGACATTGCTGCTATAAACATTGTGGTGCAGATGTCTTGGTCTATCACTGGTTCTGGATCTTTGGGGTAAATCCCCAGCAGTGCAATTGCTGGGTCATAGGGTAGCTCTATTTTGAACTATGAGGAAACTCCAAACAGTTTTCCAGTGTGGCTATACCAGTTTGCATTCCCACCAACATTGCAAGAGGGTTCCCCTTATCCACATGCTCTCTAACATTTGTTATTTCCTGTTTTGTTAATTTTCACTGGTGTGAGGTGGTATCTCATTGTGGTTTTGATTTGTATTTCCCTGATGGCCAGTGATGCGGAGCATTTTCTCATGTGCATGTTGGCCACGTCTAGGTCTCTTCTGTGAAATTTCTGTTCATGTCTTTTGCCCATTTCACGATAGGATTGTTTGTTTCTTTGCTGTGGAATTTAATAAGTTCTTTATAGATCTTGGATACTACCCTTTACCTGATAGGTCATTTGCAAATATCTTCTCCCATTCTATAGGTTGTCTTTAGTTTTGTTGACTGTTTCTTTTGCTGTGCAGAAGCTTTTGATCTTGATGAAGTCCCAATACTTCATTTTTGCTTTTGTTTCCCTTGCCTTCATAGATGTATCTTGCAAGAAGTTGCTGTGGCCACGTTCAAAAACGGTGTTGCCTGTGTTTGCCTCTAGGGTTTTGATGGATTCTTGTCTCACATTTAGATCTTTCCTCCATTTTGAGTTTATCATTGTGTATGGTGTAAGAGAATGGTCTAGTTTCATTCTTCTGCATGTGGCCGTCCAAATTTCCCAGCACCATTTATTGAAGACAATGTCCTTTTTCAGTGGATAGTCTTTCCCGCTTTGTCGAATATTAGTTGACCATAGAGTCGAGGGCCCATTTCTGGGCTCTCTATTCTGTTCCATTGATCTACGTGTCTGTTTTTGTGCCAGTACCGCACTGTCCTGATGATCACAGCTTGTAGTACAACCTGAAATCTGGCATCGTGATGCCCCCGGCTCTGGTTTCCTTTTTCAATCTACCCCTGGCTAATCAGGGTCTTTTCTGATTCCACACAAATCTTAAGATGACTTGTTCCAACTCTCTGAAGAAAGTACATGGTATTTGGATAGAGATTGCATTAAATGTGTAAATTGCTCCGGGTAGCATACACATTTTTGCAATATTAACTCTTCCAATCCATGAATATTGGTTATTTTCCATTTCTTTGTGTCCTCCTCAATTTCTTTCAGAAGTGTTCTGTAGTTTTTAGGGTATAGATCGTTTACCTCTTTGGTTAGGTTTATTCCTAGGTATCTTATGTTTTTGGGTGCCATTGTAAATGGGATTGACTCCTTCATTTCTCTTTCCTCAGTCTCATTGTTAGTGTATAGAAATGCCACTGATTTCTGGGCATTGATTTTATACCCTGCCACACTGCCCAATTGCTGTATGAGTTCTAGCAATCATGGGGTGGAGTCTTTGGGGTTTTCTACATACACTATCATGTCATCTGCAAAGAGGGAGAGTTTGACTTCCTCTTTGCCCATGTGAATGCCTTTTATTTCTTTTTGTTGTCTGATTGCTGAGGCTAGGACTTCTAGTACTATGTTGAATAGCAGTGAGGAGAGTGGACATCCCTGTCTTGTTCCTGATCTTAGGGGAAAGGCTCCCAGTGTTTCCCCATTGAGAATGATATTTGCTGTGGGCTTTTTGTAGATGGCTTTTAAGATGTTGAGGAATGTTCCCTCTATCCCTACACTCTGAAGAGTTTTGATCAGGAATGGATGCTGTATTTTGTCAAATGCTTTCTCTGTATCTATTGAGAGAATCATATGGTTCTTGTTCTTTCTCTTGTTGATATGATCTATCACATTGATTGTTTTACAAGGGTTGAACCAGCCTTGCATCCCGGGGATAAATCCCACTTAGTCATGGTGAATAATCTTCTTAATGTATTGTTGGATCCTATTGGCTAGTATCTTGTTGAGAATTTTTGCATCCATGTTCTTCAGGGATATTGGTCTGTAATTCTCCTTTTTGGTGGGGTCTTTGTCTGGTTTTGGAATTAAAGTGACGCTGGCCTCATAGAACAAGTTTGGAAGTATTCCATATCTTTCTGTCTTTCGAAACAGCTTTAGTAGAATAAGTATTGTTTCTTTAAACGTTTCGTAGAATTCCCCTGGGAAGCCTTCTGGCCCTGGACTTTTGTGTTTTGGGAGGTTTTTGATGACTGCTTCAATTTCCTCCCTGGTTATTGGCCAATAAGGTTCAGGTTTTCTTTTTCTTTCTGTTCCAGTTTTGGTAGTTTGTGGTTTTCCAGAAATCTGTCTATTTCTTCTAGATTGCCTAATTTATTGGCGTATAGCTGCTCCTAATATTTTCTATATGCTCCTAATATTTTTTTAAATCGTTTGTATTTCCTTGGTATTGGTCATGATCTCTCCTCTTTCATTTATGATTTTATTAATTTGGGTCTTTTCTCTTTTGCTTTTAATAAGGCTGGCTAACGGTTTATCTATCTTATTAATACTTTCAAAGAACCAACTCCTGGGTTTGTTGATCTGTTCTACAGTTCTTCTGGTCTCTATTTCATTGAGTTCTGCTCAAATATTTATTAACTCTCTTCTTCTGCTGGGTGTAGTTTTTATTTGCTGTTCTTTCTCTAGTTCCTTTAGGTGCAAGGTTAGCTTGTGTATTTGAGTTTTTTCCAATTTTTTGAGGGATGTTTCTATTGTGATGTACTTCCCTCTCAGGACTGCTTTTGTTGTATCCCAAAGATTTTGAATGGTTGTATCTTCATTCTCATTAGTTTCCATGAATCTTTTTAATTCTTCTCTAATTATCTCGTTGACCCTTTCATCTTTTGGCAAGATGCTCTTTAACCTCCATGTGTCTGAAATCCTTCCAAATTTCTTCTTGTGATTGAGTTCAATTTTCAAAGCATTATGGTCTGAAAATATGCAAGGGACAATCCCAATCTTTTGGTATTAGCTGAGACCTTATTTGTTACCCAGTATGTGGTCTATTCTGGAGAAAGTTCCCTATGCACTTGAGAATAATGTGTATTCAGGTGCATTTGGTTGTAAAGTTCTGTAAAGATCTCAGAAATCCATCTGGTCCAGTGTTACATTTAAAGCTCTTGTTCCTTTGGAGATGTTGTGCTTAGAAGATCTGTAATTTGCAGAAAGTGCCATGTTGAAGTCTCCCAGTATATGTGTATTATTATCGAAGTGTGTCTTAACTTAATAATTGATTGATATACTTGGCATAAATTAGGGGCATAAATATTCATGTTTGTTAGGTTCTCTTGTTGGTCTTGCTTTTTTATCCAGTCTGAAACCCTGCGTCTTTTGATGAGATCATTAAACCCATTCACGTTCAGAGTTACTATTGAAAGATATGAATTTAGTGTCATCATGATACCTATTCAGTCCCTGTTTTTGTGGATTGTTCCCTTGGACTTCCTCTTTCTATTACAGAGTCCCCCTTAATATTTCTTGCAGAGCAGGTTTAGTGGTCACATATTCTTTCAGTTTCTGCCTGTCTTGGAAGCTCTTTATCTCTCCTTCTATACTAAATGAGAGCCTTGCTGGATAGAATATTCTTGGCTGCATGTTCTTCTCATTTAAGACCCTGAATATATCCTGACAGCCCTTTCTGGCCTGCCAGGTCTTTGTGGCAAGGTCTGCTGTTAATCTAATACTTCTCCCCATATAGGTTAGGGATCTCTTGTCTCTTGCTGCCTTAAGGATTTTCTCTTTATCTTTGGAATTTGCAAGTTTCACTATTAATGTTGAGGTGTTGAGCGGTTTTTATTGATTTTAGGGGGGGATCTCTCTATTTCCTGGTTCTGAATGCCTATTTCCCTTCCACAACTCGGGCCGAAGCAGCAGGAGAGTCTTCACTGTCCTGTGCCCTCCCTGCCTCCACCTATCCCGGGGGGAGCGCAGGATCCTGGGTTATGTCCCCTGGCACCCTGGGATCTGGGGTCTGTGCTCCTGGAATCGCACTCCCGGGGGGCGGAGGGGCAGCTCCAGAAGGCAGCAGGGTACAGCCCCCTCCACCCTGGAGCCACCACCTGACCGACCAGCTTTTTCCCCGAGTCCCCGCAGGTGCTCACTCCAGCCCTTTATGGAGCTTGGCCCGTGGTGTGTAGCATACTCTCCCCCGGGTGCACTTCCTCTATTAGTGTCTCTGGGAGACTGGAGGCTCCTCCACCCCTCCTGCGATTCTGCCTGGTTTCCCTGCTAAGCGCCTTTCCATCGGGGAAGAATCCAGTGCAGATTTTTAAAGTTCCTGCTTCTCCAGGGCTGGACTTTCCTGTCCTGGAGGCTCTCCCCACAGGCCTTAGCTCAGCTCCTGGGGGGGGGGGCTCCCCCACTGGATGCTTTTTTATTTTAGTTTATTTTTCTGTCTTCCTACCTTGTTAGAAGTGCAAACTCTTCTCTCTGTAGCATTCCAGCTGTTCTCTCTTTAAATCTCAGGTCGAATTCGTAGGTTTCCAGGATGATTTGAAAGTTATCTAGGTAAGTTGGTGGGGACAAGTTACCTGGGGACCCTACTCCTCTCCCATCTTGTCCCATCCCCAACATGATCCTCTTTATATAGAAAATCCTCAAGACTCAACCAGGAAACTGTTGGAACTAATCAATAAATTCAGTAAAGTTTCAGGGTATAAAATCAACATACAGAAAGTAGTTGCTTTTCATTACACTAACACAAAAATAGAACAAAAAAAAAAGAGAAAATTACACCATAGGTAATTGTATCAAAACAACAAAATATTTAGGAATAAATTTATCTAAGCAAGTTATAAAGACCTCTACAGTAAAATCTACAAGTCCTTACTGAAATAAATTGAAGAAGACACAAACAAATGGAAAGATATCCCATATTCACAAATTGAAAGTATTAGTATTTTTTAAATGAACATACTGACCAAATTCATCTATAGATTCAATATAATCCTTATCAAAATTCCAATGGCATTTTACAGAGAAATGGAAAATGCAATTCTAAGACTTGTATGTCCACGTGTGGCCTCAAACAGCCAAAGAATCATGAGAAAGAAGAACAAGGCCAGAGGCATCACACTTCCTGATTTGAAACTATACAACAAAACTGTAGTTAAAATAGTGTGATACCAGCATAAAAAGAGACACTTCTCTAATGGAACAGAATACAGACTAGATATAAAGCCAACTAATATTTAGCAAGGGAATCGAGAACAGTCAAAGGGGAACAGATAGTCTCTTTGACAAATGGTGCTGGGAAAATTGGGTAACTACATGCAGAAAAATGAAATTTGACCCCTCAATTATACCAATCCCCAAAATTATCTTGAAATGAATTAAAGACTTAAATGTAAGATATCTGATATCATAAAACTCCTAGAACTAAACATAGTGAATAAACTCCTTGACATGAGATTGGGAAATGATTTTTTGTATAAGACACCAAAAGTACAAGCCACAAAAGTAAAAATGAACAAGCAGGACATCAAACTAAAAAGCTTATGCACATGTAGCCAAAACAGTATGGTACTGGCACAGAAATAGACATAGAGATCAACATAACAAAATAGAAAACGCAGAAATAAATCCACAATTACACGGTCAATTAATTAAAGGGAGAAATAATATCTATTAGAAAAAAAGAGTCTCTTCAACAAATGATGTTGGGAAAACTGGACAGCTACATGCAAAAGAATCAAACTGGACCACTTCCTCACACCATACACAAAAATAAACTCAAAATGGATTAAGGACTTAAATGTGAGACCTGAAACCCTAAAAATCCAGGAAAATAGCACAGGCAGTAATTTCTCTGACATTGTTCATAGTGACATCTCTCTAGATATGTCTCCTAAGTCAAGGGAAACAAAAGCAAAAGAAAGCTATTAGGACTAATTCAAAATAAAAAGCTTCTGCACAGTGAAGGAAATAATCAACAAAACTAATAGACAACCTATTGAATCAAAGAAGATACTTGCAAATGACATATCAAATAAAAGGTTAGCTTCCAAAATATATAAAGAATCTATACAACTCAGCATCCAAAAAACAAATAATCCAATTTAAAAATGGGCAGAAGACATGAACAGATGTTTCCCCAAAGAAGACATCTAGAGGGCCAACAGACACATGAAAAGATGCTCAACATCACTCATCAACAGGGAAATACAAATTAAAACTACAACAAGACAAACCTCACACCTGTCAGAATGGCTAAAATCAACAACACAAGAAACAACTGTTGGAGAGGATGTGGAGAAAACAGAACCTTTGTGCACTCTTGGTGGAAGTGCAAACTGGTGCATACACTCTGGAAAACAATTTCTCAAAAAGTTAAAAATAGAACTATCTTATGATCCAGTAATTGTATTATGCTGTATTTACCTAAAAAATACAAAAACACTAATTCAAAGGGATATATTCACCCTTATGTTTATTGAAGTATTATCTGGAATGGCCAAATTATGAAAGCAGCCCAAATGTCCATAAATAGATGAATGCCAAAAGAAGAAGTGGTATGTATGTGTGTGTGTGTGTGCATGTGTGTATACACAATAATATACATACAATTAAATATTATTAAGCCATAGAGGGTGGTTGGGGAGATGGGTGAACTAGGTGAAGGGAATTGAAAGTACACTTAATCATGATGAGCACTGAGTAATGTATAGAATTGTTGAATCACTATGTTCTACACCTGAAAATAACATAACACCATATGTTAACTATACTGGAATTAAATTAAAAACAATAGAAAACAAATAAAAAGCTTATGTACAGCACAAGAACAAGCAACAAAATGAAAAGGCAACCTACAGAAAGATAGAAAATATTTGCAAACCATTTGCAGATAAGTAGTTAATATCCATAATGTATAAAGAACTTATACAACTCAATAACAAAAAGAAACAATCTGATTAAAAATGAGTAGGGGTACTGAATAGACATTTTTCCAAAGAAGATATTAAAATGGCCAACTTGAAAATAAATAAATATATAAAATGGCCAACTTGTACATGAAAGGGTGCTTAACATCACTTATCAGAGATGAAAACCCAAACTACAATATGATATCATCTCACACCTCTTAGAAAGGCAATTACTAAAAAGACAAGAGATAGCAAGTGCTGGGGAGGATGTGGAGAAAAGGGAACCTTTCCTTGTTCACTGTTGGTGGAAATGTAAATTGTTACAGCTGCTACAAAAAACAGTATGGAGGCTTTTCAAAAAAAGTAAAACAGATCTACCATATGATCCATAAACTCCATCTGGCTATATATCCAAAGGAGATGAAAACAGAATAATAAAGAGATATATGCATCACCATGTTTATTGCAGCATTATTCACAATAGCCAAGATATGGAAACAGCCTGTCTGCCAGTGTATGAATGGATAGAAACGTTATGATAACATGAACACAGGATGGAATATTATTCATCCATGAAAGAGAAGAAAATCCTGTGATGTGTTTCTAAATGAATGGATATTAAGGGCATTATGTTAAGTGAGATATAAGTCATACAGAGAAAGACAAATATTGCATGATCTCACTCATATGTAGAATCTAAGCCAAATTCTTAAAAACAGTAGAATGCTGGTTGCCAGAGGGTTGGGGTGGGTGGGTGGATAAATTGGGAATATTTTTGTTCAAAGGAACAAACTTGGAACTAGTAGATCAGTCCTGGAGAACTAATGCACATACAGTATAGTGTTTATAGTCAACAATATTGTATTATAGGGACATCTGGGTGGCTCAGTTGGTTAAGGATCTTATTTTATTTTAATTTATATTCAATTAGCCAACATATATCTTTAGTTTCAGATGTAGAGTTCAATAATTCATTAATTGCGTATAACATCCAATACTCGTCACATGATGATCCTTAATGCCCATCATCCAATTACCCCATCACCCTCACCCACCTCTCTCCAGTAACCCTCAGTTTGTTTCCTATAGTTAAGAGTCCCTCATGGTTTGTCTCCCTAATTACTTCCCAATCAGTTTTCCTCCCTTCCCCTATGATCCTCTGTATTGTTTCTTATATTCCATATATGAGTGAAACCATATGATAACTGTCTTTCTCTGATTGACTTATTTCTCTCATCATAATACCCTCCAGTTCCATCCACGTTGATATAAATGGTAAGTATTCATCGTTTCTGATGGCAGAGAATATTCCATTGTGTATATATATTCTTAAACTTACATACTGTTCTACATATACTTCAATTTTTAAAAATGGAGCAAAGACTTCTTTAAAAATGCTGAAGAAACTAACTTCTATTTAACTGAATGTTTAGTTTAATATGTATCTGTGAAAATTCTCATTTTTCCATGTTCCTTGTTAAATTTTTCTGAAATTTTTTACTACCTTATAAAATGGAATGCTGACTACATCTTTGTTATTGCCTATAAGACTCTGGATTTTTCAGACTAACTTTTGGCTTTTTATTATTATTTAGAATGAGAGATATGGAGCTGAGTCTGTTTATTAATGGCATAAACTCACTTGACGGGATGAGCACTGGGTGTTATTCTGTATGTTGGCAAATTGAACACCAATAAAAATAAATTTATCAAAAAAATAATGGCATAAACTATAATCCAATAGAAAATTTCCTACCTGTTCTTTTTATTAGAAAATTTCAAATTTAAACTTAAAAAATTATCATTTAAAATTTGCTTTGTTTTCAAAAGGAACATGAATGTATTGTTGCAACAACCACAATAATTAGTGTCAAGACAGTTCCTTCACTCTCCAAAATTTTGTTTTATTGTCCATTTGCAATTAAAGGTTTCACCTACCTCTAACTCCTGAAGACCATGAATCTCTTCTTTGTCCCTATTATTTTGCCTTTTCTAAAACTTCATATAAGTAGATTCATACAAAATATATAATGTTTTAAAACTAATGTCTCTCACTCAGCACAATGTTTTGAGATTCATCTATGTTTCATGGATCAATAGTTCAAATCTTTTAATTGCTCTACCATTATTTATTTCACCATTCAATTCACTTGTTAAACAGGATTTCCAGTTTTTTAATTATGTATGAAGATGTTATGAAAATTCATGTACAAGTTTTGGAACTGACAATTTTTCATTTCTCTTGTGAATGTACTCAGAATTGGAATGCTGAGTAAAGGGACAATTCTATATATGTAACCAGAGATGCCAATGGGCATACCTCTCACTGTGGCCCTTGGCAGACAGCATACCACAGCTGAGCAAGGCTGGAGCTGGGTCACAGGGCTACTTTGGTGTCCACAGTCAGATCTAAGGTCAAAGGCCTATGATTAGGGGCTTGAGCAGGCATGGATCCTGTTTGGTCCCTAGGCAGACAGGACTACTTCCAGGACCTTGGTCAGTAGTGTTGGCACTGGAACAAGGGTCTGATTTAGGCTCACAAACATTGGGCCTGCTACCAGATGTGCAGAGAAGAGTAGCTTCTTCTGGGTTCCTGGAAGAACTCCTTCCAGATCACTGGGGAGGTCTTTGGGTAGGCAGGACTAGCCCCAAACCATGGCAGAATGTGGTGGAGCTGAGCAACAGGGCCACTTAGTGTCCATGGCTGGGAGCAAAGATGACAGACTTGCCACTGGAGGCATGAATAGGTGTGTGTCCTGTCAAGTCCCTGGGCAGGCAGGACTGCCCTGGACCTTGGCTAAGCAGTGCTGGACCTGGGTCACATGATTACTTCAGGGTTTGTGATCAGGTCCAATTCCAGGAGATTTGTTGCTGAGGGCATAGAACGGCATGTATCTTCCCAAGTCCTGGCAAATGGGACTGGTGGCAAGATCATGACCAAGTAGGGCTTCAGCTAATTCAACAAGGAGATGAGGCTGCTTCTGGTGTGCAGCCAGGATCCTGTTCAGTGAGCTTGACATCAGGGCATGTGCCTATGTCCTCACTGCTTTAAGGGAGGAGAGGTTTCTCAGAAGTCCTTTATTTGCCCATTCTCAGAGAGGAAAGAGTAGTGATGTTTGGTGAGTCTGTTTGGTGAAATTTTTATTTCTCTTGTATTTTTGGTTCTGAAAGCCACATTTTAAAAATATTTGCCCAATATTTATTTTCTTTCTTTTTTTCAAGTTTTTGTTCAAATTCCAGCTAGTTAACATACAGTGTAATATTAGTTTCAGATGTACAGTCTAGTGATTCATCACTTTCATACAACACCCAGTGATCATCGTAAGAGCCCTCCTTAATCCTTATCACCCATTTAACACATCTCTGCTGCCTATCTTCCCTCCAGCAACTCTCAGTTTGTTCTCTATAATTAAGAATCTGTTCTCTGGTTTGCCTCTCTTTTTTTCCCTTCTACGTTCATCTGTTTCATTTCTTAAATTCCACATATGAGTGAAATCATATGGTATTTGCCGTTCTCTGCCTGACTTATTTCACTTAGCATAATACACTGTAGCTCCATCCATGTTGTTGCAAATGGCAAGATTTCATTCTTTTTGATGGCCGAGTAGTATTCCATTATATCTATATACCACCCTTTCTTTATCCATTCATCAGTCGATGGACATTTGGGTTCTTTCCATAATTTTGCTATTGTTGATAATGCGGTTATAAACATCAGGGTGAATGTATCCTTTCAAATTAGTATTTTTGTATCCTTTGGGTAAATAACTGGTATTGCAAATTGCTGGGCTGTAGGGTAGTTCTATTTTTAACTTTTTGAAGAACCTTCATACTATTCTCCAGAGAGACTGCATCAGTTTGCATTCTCACCAACGGTGTAAGAGGATTTGCCTTTCTCCATATCCTTGCCAACATCAGTTGCTTTCTGTGTTGTTTATTTTAGCCATTCTGACAGGTGTGAGGTCATATCTCATCATGGTTTTGATTTATATTTCCCTGATAATGAGTTATGTTGAGCATCTTTTCATGTGTCTGTTGGCCATATGTATATCTTCTTTGGAAAATTGTCTATTAAGTCATCTGCCCATTTTCTAACTGGATTATTTGATTTTTAGGTATAGAGTTTGCTAAATTCTTTACAGATTATGGCTACTAACCCATTATCAGATATGTCATTTACAAACATCTTCTCCCATTCTGAAGGTTCCCTTTGATTGTTTCCTTTGCTGTTCAGAGGCTTTTATCTTGATGAAGTCCCAGTAGTTTATTTTTCCTTTTTTTCCCTTTGTCTTTGTCTCAGGAGACATATCTAGTAAGAATTTGCTATGGCCAAGGTCAAAGAGGTTACTATCTGTGTTCACCTCTAGGATTTTGATGGTTTCCTGTCTCACATTAAGGGCTTTAATCAATTTTGAATTTATTTTTGTGTATGGTGTAAGAAAGTGGTCCAGTTTTGTTCTTTTGCATGTTGCTGTTCAGTTTTCTCAACACCTTTTGTTAAGGAGACTGTCTTTTTTCTATTGGATATTCTTTCCTACTTTATTAAAGACTAGTTGACCATATAGTTGTGGGTTCATTTCTAGGTTTTCTATTTTATCCCACTGATCTGTGTATCTGTTTTTGTGGCAGTACCATACTGTTTTGATCACTACAGCTTTGTAGTATAGTTTGAGATTTTTCTATCTTTCTACCTCTTTCAAGACTATTTCCCCTTACTTTATTTTTTTTAAATTTTTTTAAAATTTTTATTTATTTATGATAGTCACACAGAGAGAGAGAGAGAGAGAGAGAGAGGTGCAGAGACACAGGCAGAGGGAGAAGCAGGCTCCATGCACTGGGAGCCTGATGTGGGATTCGATCCCGGGTCTCCAGGATCGCGCCCTGGGCCAAAGGCAGGCGCCAAACCGCTGCGCCACCCAGGGATCCCTCCCCTTACTTTATGAGGCATAGTTATGACATCTATAGCAATGTATTTTTTGAATAATTACAACATTGAATATGTTTTCCCTTGAAAATTCAGAACTTCCTGTTCTTTGTACATTGAACAATTTCAAATTGTCACTTGGGCATTTTTAATATACAATTCAATTCTGGGTCTTTAAAAAAATCCTATTGAGATTTTTTAAACTGTCAATTGTGCCAAGTAGGTTTAGGTCACATGTTTTAACTTGCCTTCATTTGGCTATGGTTCCTATGTAAGTTCAGTTTCCAAAGCTTTAGCAGTTATTTTGATCTGTCCACTGTGTGAACCTTCCAGGGGCCAGTCTGAGACCTAAGGTATGCTGTATAGAATCATATTTGATGCATGCACACCTTGGAAATAAATCCAGAATTCATTGTCAACTTTATGGGATCTCATTTTCAAGTTCATTCTTCTCCCGGATCCTCATATTCTCTATCTCACAAAAGTCCTACTTTTTTGGTTATCTCACTAGAAACCACAGTGTTTTTTCTTTCTGCTTTGTCACAAACTTTCTACAACTGGTTGTCTTTGGGGCCAAATGGCAAGAGGAGAGGGAGAGAGACAGAGACAGAGACAGAGACAGAGACAGAGACAGAGACAGAGAGAGAGCAAACAATGGTCTTTCCCACCACAGTCTTTGGGCCACAGTTTTTCTAATAACAGGGGATTTCCCTTCCTCAGAGATTTAGGTGTCTACTTGCTTGCTGTTGCACCATTATTACAGATTTAAGCACTAGGATTGGAGCTTGCTTTGCACCAGACCAGGAGGTGGAAAATACAGAGGATATCTGCCATGCTTTTCGTCCCTTGTGCTTCTTTCTTCCTATAACTCAGAACAGAAAAGAAAGGATTTCCCTTGCACATCTATCTGTGCATTGTGCAGTTCCAGGAATGGGCTATGTTTGAATCCAAGTGAGGACCTACAAAAGTGAAAAATAAATAACAGCTCAGTGCTATATCATTAATTTGTTCAGTTCTCATTTCTTTCCCCAATCTTCTTGCTACTATTTACTTTGCAGATGCCCCAGTTAGCTACTCCATTCAGTCTGTCCAAGGATTTTAGTCTTCAGTACAGAGAGCCAATATTTTTGCTCCATCTTAACAGGAACTGGACCTCCCTTCAGTTTTTGAAACACTGGAAATCATATTTTGTTCTTTTGTCTATTATTAAATATACATATTATATATGCATTCAGCTTTAAATGCAAACCCATAGAAAAAAATTAGTAGCAATGAACATACAATGAAGGTATGAATAGTATCCCTGCTAATAACTGGACTAAAAACCAAAAAACTCCAAAAAAGAAAATCTCTTTAATAAAGGAGGATTGAAAACACTTATTGTCAGAGGCATATTTTTACTTGTAGATTAAAATATGGAACAAAGTGAGTTCTCTCTCTTCTAAGTTATGAGTAAGCCCACCCACAATACATTTGTCCTTTGAAATTCAGAGTAATTACTAAATTACAGAAGTGCGTAATTACTAAATTGGAACAGTGATTTGAAGAAAAAGTCAAATAAGGCTTATCCTTAAATCTTCTCCCAATTAATCTCAGACACTAAAGACACATAGGAAGAAATTCCTGGTGTAATTCTACTGGTGGCTCAAATATTAATAATTTAAGTTTTATACAAAAGTTTGCTATTTCAAACCTAAATTTCTCATCTGTATAATGTTATAAATAGGCATTATATTCTTGAGGGATATTCAAGTGAGCTCTTCTACCGCTAAGGACAAAATAACCCAAATGCAAACAATGACCAAGACACTGTCTTTATGCAAGTTCACCTGAGCTACTACATAGCTCTTATCTGTTTGGGAGTCAGGGACATTTTTTTTTTTCCATCTGACATGATTTTATTTTTTTAACATATTTTTTAAATTGGAGTTCAATTTCCCAACATATAGCATAACACCCATTGCTCATCCCATCAAGTGCCCTCCTTAGTGCCCGTCACCCAGTCATCCCCATCCCCCTGCCCACCTCCCTTTCCACCACCCCTTGTTCGTTTCCCAGAGTTAGGAGTCTATCATGCTCTGTCTCCCTTTCTGATATTTCCCAATCATTTTTAGTCCTTTCCCCTTTATTCCCTTTCACTATTTTTTTATATTCCCCAAACGAAGGAGACCATATAATGTTTGTCCTTCTCAGATTGGCTTATTTCACTCAGCATAATACCCTCCAGTTCCATCCACATCGAAGCAAATGGTGGGTATTTGTCGTTTCTAACGGCTGAGTAATATTCCATTGTATACATAAACCACATCTTCTTTATCCATTCATCTTTCCAAGGACACCGAGGCTCCTTCCACAGTTGGGCTACTGTGGACATTGCTGCTATAAACATCGGGGTGCAGGTGTCCCGGCATTTCACTGCAACTGTATCATTGGGGTAAATCCCCAGCAGTGCAATTGCTGGGTCATAGGGCAGATCTATTTTTAACTCTTTGAGGAACCTCCACACAGTTTTCCAGAGTGGCTGCACCAGTTCACATTCTCACCAATAGTGCAAGAGGGTTCCCCTTTCTCCACATCCTCTCCAACATTTGTTGTTTTCTGTCTTGTTAATTTTCCTCATTCTCACTGGTGTGAGGTGGTATCTCATTGTGGTTTTGATTTGTATTTCCCTGATGGCAAGTGATGAGGAGCATTTTCTCATGTGCTTGTTGGCCATGTCTATGTCTTCCTCTGTGAGATTTTGTTCATGTCTTTTGCCCATTTCATGATTGGATTGTTTGTTTCTTTGCTGTTGAGTTTAATAAGTTCTTTATGGATATTGGATATTAGCCCTTTATCTGATAGGTCATTTGCAAATATCTTCTCCCATTCTATAGGTTGTCTTTTAGTTTTGTGGACTGTTTGTTTTGCTGTGCAAAAGCTTTTGATCTCGATGACGTCCCAATAATTCATGTTTGCCTTTGTTTCTCTTGCCTTCATGGATGTATCTTGTAAGAAGTTACTATGGCCAAGTTAAAAAGGGGGTTGCCTGTGTTCCCCTCTAGCATTTTGATGGATACTTGTCTCAGATTTAGATCTTTCATTCATTTTGAGTTTACCTTTGTGTATGGTGTAAGAGAATGGTCCAGTTTCATTCTTCTGCATGTGGATGTCCAATTTTCCCAACACCATTTATTGAAGAGACTGTCTTTTTTTCCAGTGGATAGCCTTTCCTGCTTGGTCGAATACTAGTTGACCAGAGAGTTGAGGGTCCACTTCTGGATTCTCTATTCTGTTCCATTGATCTAGGTGTCTGTTTTTGTGCCAGTACCACACTGTCTTGATGACCACAGCTTTGTAGTACAACCTGAAATTTGGCATTGTGATGTCCCCAGCTTTGTTTTTTTTTAATATTCCCCTGGATATTTGGGGTCTTTTCTGATTCCACACAAATCTTAAGATGATTTGTTCCAACTCTCTGAAGAAAGTCCATGGTATTTTGATAGGGATTGCATTAAATGTGTAATTTGCCCTGGGTAGCATTGACATTTCCACAATATTAATTCTTCTAATCCATGAGCATGGAATATTTTTCCATCTCTTTCTGTCTTCCTCCATTTCTTTCAGAAGCGTTCTGTAGTTTTTAGGGTATAGATCGTTTACCTCTTTGGTTAGGTTTATTCCTAGGTATCTTATGTTTTTGGGTGCCATTGTAAATGGGATTGACTCCTTCATTTCTCTTTCCTCAGTCTCATTGTTAGTGTATAGAAATGCCACTGATTTCTGGGCATTGATTTTATACCCTGCCACACTGCCCAATTGCTGTATGAGTTCTAGCAATCATGGGGTGGAGTCTTTGGGGTTTTCTACATACACTATCATGTCATCTGCAAAGAGGGAGAGTTTGACTTCCTGTTTGCCCATGTGAATGCCTTTTATTTCTTTTTGTTGTCTGATTGCTGAGGCGAGGACTTCCAATACTATGTTGAATAACAGTGGTGAGAGTGGACATCCCTGTCTTGTTCCTGATCTTAGGGGAAAGGCTCCCAGTGTTTCCCCATTGAGAATGATATTTGCTGTGGGCTTTTTGTAGATGGCTTTTAAGATGTTGAGGAATGTTCCCTCTATCCCTACACTCTGAAGGGTTTTGATCAGGAATGGATGCTGTATTTTGTCAAATGCTTTCTCTGCATCTAATGAGAGGATCATATGGTTCTTGGTTTTTCTCTTCCTGATATGATGAATCACATTGATTGTTTTACGTGTTTTGAACCAGCCTTGTGTCCCGGGGATAAATCCTAATTGGTCATGGTGAATAATTTTCTTAATGTACTGTTGAATCCTATTGGCTATTATCTTGTTGAGAATTTTTGCATCCATGTTCATCAGGGATATTGGTCTGTAATTCTCCTTTTTGGTGGGGTCTTTGTCTGGTTTTGGAATTAAGGTGATGCTGGCCTCATAGAAAGAATTTGGAAGTACTCCATCTCTTTCTATCTTTCCAAACAGCTTTAGTAGAATAGGTATGGTTTCTTCCTTAAATGTTTGATAGAGTTCCCCAGGGAAGCCATCTGGCCCTGGACTTTTGTGTCTTGGGAGGTTTTGATGACTGCTTCAAGTTCCTCCCTGGTTATTGGCCTGTTCAGGTTTTCTATTTCTTCCATTTCCAGTTTTGGTAGTTTGTGGTTTTCCAGAAATCCGTCCATTTCTTCTAGATTGCCTAATTTATTGGTGTAAAGCTGCTCATAATAAGTTTTTAAGATCATTTGTATTTCCTTGGTATTGGTGGTGAGAGATTCCCCCTAAAATCAATAAAAACTGCTCAACACCTCAATATTTAATAGTGAAAATTGCAAATTCCAAAGATAAAGAGTAGATCCTTAAAGCAGCAAGAGACAAGAAATCTTTAACTTTTATGGGGAGAAATATTAGATTAGCAGCAGACCTCTCCACAGAGACCTGGCAGGCCAGAAAGGGCTGGCAGGATATATTCAGGGTCCTAAATGAGAAGAACCTGCTGCCAAGAATATTCTATCCAGCAAGGCTGTCATTCAGAATAGAAGGAGAGATAAAGAGCTTCCCGGATAGGCAGAAACTGAAAGAATATGTGACCACCAAACCAGCTCTGCAAGAAATATTAAGGGCTACTCTGTAATAGAAAGAGGATGTCCAAGAGAACAATTCACAAAAACAGGGACTGAATAGGTATCATGATGACACTGAATTCATATCTTTCAATAGTAACTCTGAACGTGAATGGGCTTAATGATCCCATCAAAAGGCGTAGGGTTTCAGACTGGATAAAAAAGCAAGATCCATCTATTTGCTGTCTATAAGAGACTCATTTTAGACCTAAGGACACCACAGCCTGAAAATAAAAGGCTGGAGAACTATTTACCATTCAAATGGTCCTCAAAAGAAAGCTGAGGTAGCCATCCTTATATCAGAAAAATTAAAGTTTATCCCAAAGACTGTAGTAAGAGAAGAAGTGGGACACTTTATCACACTTAAAGGATCTATCCAACAAGAGGACCTAAAAATCATCAATATTTATACTCCAAATGTGGAAGCTGCCAAGTATATCAATCAATAACCAAAATTAAGACTTACTTAGATAATAATACACTAATACTGTGAGACTTGAATGTAGCCCTTTCTACAATCGATAGATATTTGAAGCACAACATCTCCAAAGAAACGAGAGCTTTAAATGATACACTGGACCAGATAGATTTCACAGATATTTACAGAACTTTACATCCAAATGCAACTGAATACTCATTCTTCTCAAGTGCACAGGGAACTTTCTCCAGAATAGACCACACACTGGGTTACAAATCAGGTCTTAACCGATACCAAAAGATTGGGAAAGTCCCCTGCATATTCTCAGATCATAATGCTTTGAAATTCGAACTAAATCACAAGAAGAAGTTTGGAAGGACCTCAAACACGTGGAGGTTAAGGACCATCCTGCTAAAAGATGAAAGGGTCAACCAGGAAATTAGAGAAGAATTAAAAAGATTCATGGAAACTAATGAGAATGAAGATACAACCATTCAAAATCTTTGGGATACAGCAAAAGCAGTCCTGAGGGGGAAATACATCGCAATACAAGCATCCATCCAAAAACTGGATAGAACTCAAATACAGAAGCTAACCTTGCACCTAAAGGAGCTGGAGAAAAAACAGCAAATAGATCCTACACCCAGCAGAAGAAGAGAGTTAATAAAGATTCGAGCAGAAATCAATGAAATTGAGACCAGAAGAACTGTGGAACAGATCAACAAAACCAGGATTTGGTTCTTTGAAAGAATTAATAAGATAGATAAACGATTAGACAGCCTTATTAAAAAGAAGAGAGAAAAGACTCAAATTAATAAAATCATGAACATTCTCCGTTTGTATCCTCAGCTTTATGACAGGTACTGTATCCGATCTCTATTTGTGTCTTTCATAAAATCATATCCAATATATAATAACCACTCAACCTATATGTGTTAAAAATTGAATTCATGCATTCATGAATTCATTAATAAATAAATAATTAAGGATAAGTGAACAACCATGGTTAGCAAATATCAGACTTTTTAAAAAGAATATATTTTCTGAAAGGAAGACATTGTGCTAACATTAATTTTACAGTAATTTACTGTAAAATGATATGAATAATGTAATGGAGATATGGGTGTGGTCAACATTAATGTATAATCTAGATGCAGGTAGTTAACCTCTGAAGTATTCTCGTGCAGGGATTCACATTCTTGTGGTAGAGAGTCATCCAAGGATATGTTCCAAGTTTCTCCAGTATTTATATCTAAATGTACAACATAGGGTTTTTAAATTTAGCATAAGACATGGGTTTTCATGGTGATATTAGAATAGTTCAAATTTTTAGTTCACTGGAAAGTTGTATAGGAACTTCCATCCTGTCTTGCAAGGATCTTGCAAGCTCAGGCAACTAACAACTTTAAAGAAACTCTCGAGATCCAAGATGCTGATCAATGCCAATCCTCTACCTTCAGTCTCAATACTTAATATGGGAATCTGTTGTCTGATGCAACTAGAAGCTTGCTGATCTTGCTATCAGAACATTGGTGCACCCATTTCTTTTTTTTTTAATAATACATTTATTTTTTATTGGTGTTCAATTTACCAACATAAAGAATAACCCCCAGTGCTTATCCCTTCACGTGCCCCCCTCAGTGCCAGTCACCCATTCAATCCCCACCTCCCACCCTCCTCCCCTTCCACCACCCCTAGTTCGTTTCCCAGAGTTAGGAGTCTCTCATGTTCTGTCTCCCTTTCTGATATTTCCCGCACATATCTTCTCCCTTCCCTTATATTCCCTTTCACTATTATTTATATTCCCCAAATGAATGAGAACATATAATGTTTGTCCTTCTCCGATTGACTTACTTCACTTAGCATAATACCCTCCAGTTCCATCCACGTGGAAGCAAATGGTGGGTATTTGTCATTTCTAATGGCTGAGTAATATTCCATTGTATACATAAACCACATCTTCTTTATCTATTCATCTTTCGATGGACACCGAGGCTTCTTCCACAGTTTGGCTATTGTGGACATTGCTGCTATAAACAACGGGGTGCAGGTGTCCCAGCGTTTCATGGTGCACCCATTTCTAAGTGAAACTCTGATGCAACGTGTTGTCTAAGTTTCCAAGAAGACAGATGATGACAGCTTCAAAGAATATAAAGAGCAGACTATATGCTTTTTTTCTTTTTGCCTGTTAATGTTTTTAGGTGTGGCAAAATTCAACCCAAGACCAGTTTTATTGTAATATGCCACCTGATGGTGGGTCTATCAGAAAATACATCTATAACTCCTTCCTATGTTTGCTCTAAAACTTTTTTGAAAAAATCTGAAAGTGAACAAAAGTTTCGAGAATAATATAATGAGCTACCACATACTCTTCATCTAGATTTATCCATTATTAACATAAAGTGATTTCACATTTGTGCATGCTCTGTGTGTGTGTCCCTAGCCTCATATGTACTTAACTTTGAAAGTGAGTTACATATTTCATCAAAATTCACTCCTTTTTTAAAAGATTTTATTTATTTATTCATGAGAGACAGAAAGGGGGAGAGAGAGAGAGAGAGAGAGAGAGAGAGAGAGAGAGAGAGAAAGGCAGAGAGAGAGAAGCAGGCTCCATGCAGGAGCCCAACCTGGGACTCCATCCTGGGTCACCAGGATCACACCCTGGGCTGAAGGCAGCGTTAAACCTCTGAGCCACCAGGCTGCCCACAATTCACTCCTAAATACTTCACCATGTATCTTCTAAGAACAAGGGCATACATAACCAAAATGCAAAGATCACATTGAAGACCATCAACATTTATATAATACCATTGTCTAATATACAATCCATACCTATGCTTCCTCTGTTGTTCTTTACAGATCTTTATTTCCTGATCCAGAATCCAATCAAAGATCATGAATTGCCATTGTTTCATTTGCCTCTTTAGCTTCTTTAATCTATAACAGTTCCCTAGCCATTTTCTCTTTTTTATTTGTTTTTAATGAAACTGATATTTGTGAGGAGTCCAGGCCATTTGTTTTGAACAAGGTCTATCAATTTGGACTAGTCTGATTATTTCTGCATGATTGGATTTAGGTGTAAAATTTTTGACAAAAAGACAACATAGATGCTGTTCCACCCTCCTTAGTCCATCACATCAGGAGGGTAATTTTGTCCCACTATTGGTAATTTCAAGTCTGATCACTTGGTTAACATGTTATCCACCAGATTTCTCTTGCAGAGGTAACTTTCTTTTTTGTAATTAATAAGTAATCTGTCTGGTGATTTATTTAGACTATATGAATGTCATATTCCTTAAGCCTTTGCGCTTTGATGACTCAATATTACTAATTGAAACAATTATTATTATGGTGGTCTTCCAATTCTGTTATTCATTTCAATGTTGGCCTTCCAATTCTGTTATTCTTTTTATATTTATTAGATAGGCTTTTCTACAGAAAAGAACCTTCCCCTCACCTTACCTTTTTAATGTCACTATGCACTCATTATTTTTATTCAATGTGTTTAAATCCATTGCTGTTACTATTTTTTAATAGATTTTTTTTCAAAACTGATCCAGTGAATTTTTATTCAAGCTGGTCCTCATATCCTTTTGATATTTTTTTTCTTTTGTACCTCAACAAGATACTTCTAGTTTGTCTTATACTTTCTCTCTCATATCTGAAATTAGCTGTTTCTTCAAGGAGCCATGATTCTTTTATAGACAATAACATTTAAAGCCAAGATCTGGGTAATAGGTTTTCTTATTGTTCCTGGAATATCATTGCTTCTAGGACCTTTCATTGAACAAGGCTTTTGACACGAGTTCATACTGTTAACTCTAATTCCAGTCCATTACATTAGATTTTTTTCTTTGTTACCAAGTCCATATTTATATTTTCCTTTTCTCACTTTTAGAACCATTTCCAACTTAAATATCAATATATTTTCTCATATGCTCAATTTTATAGATCGCACAAAATAGTTCTTTAGTTACTATTACGTATCACTACTAATAAAAAAATAAAGTTTCTTAATGTTTTTGCAGTTCTTTATGTCTTTAAAATATATCCCAGTGAGGATATATGCTCAGAGTAATATGTTCAAATGCTACTTGATTTAAATCTATGTGTAGTTTTATTATTAATTTGATTAATAAGTACATCTATTTATTTTAGTATTTGATTTTAACTTTTTTCTACTCTTGTTAATTAAATTTCAGTTTTTGAATATGTAAAATATTAACATGGTTTGAAAATCAAAACTATATACTAACAGAGTACTTGGAGAAGTCTTATTGTCTTCTTTATTGCTTTTACTCCATGACCACCCATAGTCTGTAGATGTCAATTTAGCTTCTGGTTTGTCTTTCTTGCATCTCTTTTTCTAAAAGTAAACACACATACACACCCCTCATATTGTCCTTTCTTTCTTAGACAAAATATAATATATAGTCTTTTGCAAGTTTTTTTTTCATTTAATGATATATTCTGGAAATTACTTAATATTAGTTAATTGAGATTCTCTTTGTTTTTCTACCTTTTTGCCAGATTTTACCCAAGTAATCTCCCAAGTATGGGCATTTCAGTTGCTTTCAAAATGTTGTGATTATAAATAAGGCCAGAGCAAATAAATTTTTGCATATGTCTTTTCCCCAAAATTGGTTGAGAAATGTCAAGAAGTGGTATTGTTGATTCAAACGGTAGATACATATTTACTTTTGTTAAATATTATTGAATCTCCATCATAGGATTGTACCATTTTGCATTCTCATTGGCAATATATTAGAGTGAACATTTCCTACAACCTTGTAAACAAGCTCACTGTTAAGCTTTTGTATTTTTGCCAAACTAATAATTGAGAAATGGTATTCAGTAGAGCTTCGATTTGCATTTCTCTAATTATGAGTGGAGTTTACCATATTTTATATGTTTAGGGACAATTGGTACATCTTTTTTACAAACTATTTGTGCCTTTTGTGCATCCCCCTTTTTCATTGAGATTTTGGTGGTTTTCTGAATTTTCTGTTGTGAGACTGGCCCTTTACCTGATATCTCACCTCTCACCTTCTTTTTATTGTCTGATTAAATAAGATACTAGTAGTATTATGAATTCCCTAATTTACATAGGCTGATGCACAGTAAATTAATTTCTGCTCCTAGTGCACTGTGATTTGAGTCTTCATACTCAAATAAAAGGTGGATACTTCATGTGGAGTTATTATTGATAATCTGAATTTGGGTCCTCAATTTCTTATCTGAAACTCTTAGGGATAGGTATTTCTTACAGCTTATAATTTTTTGAATTTGAGAAAAGTAATGGGTGCATATGCTGTATACTATAATAAATATCATTTATCATCCATTGGATAAGGGCAAACACCACATAATTACTTAAATATTTCTGAAACAAAGCTTACAAATATTTACACTAGATACGATAAACAGAGACCATAAATAGATTCACATCAGCTCAGGTCATGTTTTATGGTCAGATTAGTTTAGGTAATATCAGGTTTTGCCACAAAATTCTTTGTATATAAAACTTTCAGTATTTAGAGCTTTTTTGGATTTTGGAATTATGGATAGCATATTTTAGGCCTGTGGCTCATTTTTTTTTAAAGATTTTATTTACTTATTCATGAGAGACAGAGAAAGAGAGAGAGAGAGAGAGGCAGAGACACAGACAGAGGGAGAAGCAGGTGCCATGCATGGAGCCTGACATGGGACTCGATCCCGGGTCTCCAGTATCACACCCTGGGCCAAAGGCGGTGCTAAACCGCTGAGCCACCCGGGCTGCCCAAGGCCTGTGGCTCATTAAACCAATCATTTTTGTGTACTGTTTATTAGAAAAAAGTTGTATATTATTAAATAAAACTTTAGGAAAATCATTGAAAACTCAATATATGAAGGAGATTAAGGAGGGCACTTGTGGTAAGCAACAGGTGATATATGGAAGTGTCGAATCACTATATTGTACACTGAAACTAATTTTACACTGTAACTTAACTAGAATTTAAATAGAAACTTAAAAATGTCTTTAAAAAAAAAGGAAAATTACTTCTATTTAGCTGACAATACCAAATAACTTCCTTAAACTTCATAAACCCTACATAATCAATATGTATATGCAATTAGGTTCAAGGGTTGCTTGGGACTCTGCATAAATTTTTTTCTTATTTTGGACACATTTAGTGTGAGTTTTTTGAAAAGATACATAAATAACTTTCCTCCCAAATTATATATTTATTTGGTTATTTTTGTATTATTGTTGTCCCTTAATGTCTATTTCATTCACTACTGTGTCCCCAGTACCTAAAATGTCTGATGGGCTATAAGTGCTTGATAATTATTTTTTTAAATAAATTCATGAATGAAAGGAGATCACCAAGAGGAGAATAATAAAAGGAAACAAATATAATTGTTCACCCATTTGCAATAAAAATACAAGTTGAAAACAATAATCTGAAGGGTTATACTACTTTACTTCTTATTCTACCCAAATTCAGATTTATCTAGAAATAAACTTATGTATATGTAGAGTGAGTGAATACTGCTTTTGCAAAGAGGAAGAAGTTAGCTTTGTGTTTGAATAGAGGGAAGTTAGTTACCTCCAGATGCCTTTACTCCTCTTTTCCCCCAATTTTCACCCCAAAAGTGGATTAGAGAAAAATTAAAATATGCAAAACCTGTCTGTATTTTCATTCTGCTCTCAATTTGTTGAACTGCTTTGGTCTAATAATACTTTTTCTCTTTTTAAACTGTTACCTATTTTTTGCATTATAAAGCAATTCATGTTTATGTCAGACCATTTAGGGATCCCTGGGTGGCGCAGCGGTTTGGCGCCTGTCTTTGGCCCAGGGCGCGATCCTGGAGACCCAGGATCGAATCCCACGTTGGGCTCCTGGTGCATGGAACCTGCTTCTCCCTCTGCCTGTGTCTCTGCCTCTCTCTCTCTCTGTGTGTGTGTGACTATCATAAATATATATATATATATATATATATATATATATATATATATATATACATATATATATATGTCAGACCATTTAAAAAATTATGGACCATTAGAAAATAGGGAAAAATAGGAAGAAAGAAAAATAATCCACAAATTCATTACTCAAAGACAATTTAAAAAAAGGACAATTCATAATATTTTGGTATATTTTCCTACAGTCATTCTCCTAAGCGTAGTATTTTTAAATATATTATATAGAGTTTAAAATCTTATTTTCTAACCCTTTACACTATAAATATATTCTGGATTATTACGAAATTTTAATGAACATAATTTTAAACAAAGGCATAAGATTCCATCACATGGAAACACCAATAATCTCTTAATTTTGTCCTATTACCAGATGTTTCAGTTGTTTCTGATGTTCAGATAGTATAATGCTTTAAAGAACAGATTGTAAATATTCTTTCTGTACTTGGCATTGTTTGCTTAGTATCCCAGGTGTGGAATTACTAGGTCACATGGAATGAAGATATATAGGCAAGTTAGACATTCTTATAAAATCTTTCCATAAGGCTATGGAATCCTGATAGATATCTAGCCCTATGAGATCATTTTAAATTCCAAGTATCTGGTAACATGAATCTGGAAACATATCCAAGAACTCCATTACCCACTTGCAGTATATGACTTTCGTTCTGAACTATATAATTATACTCTTTGACTTTGAAATTGAGGTAGTTTTTGTCAAGCCATGAAGGAGTCTGAATGTTTGTTTTTAAGAATGTATTAACAAATTGCCAAGGAGACGTCTCCATCATGTTTGCATTTAGTGTTGTTCAATTGACTCCTTATTTCATGGATACAGTCATTGCATTATGTTTTAATACATCTTTATTTCACGGATACAGTCATTGCATTATGTTTTAATACATCTATATTTCACTTTTTATGGACTTAATCCCCACATTATTTGAATTCCCCCTGGGGGTTCTGAAAACACAGCAGCAATATGACTTATTGTTTCATATTTGTCATCTAGTGGTTTAAGTGGGAAATTGCAGATTTACACCCTCTCCAGTTGAGGGAAGAAGACCCTTAAGGCTTGTTTTTCAAAGGAAATGCATAGTGGTGGAAAGCACAAACAGTTGGTGATAGTAGGGATGAATAGGATAGGAGTGCTTTATTGGGTAGTAGGGTGTACCCATGCTCAGTTAGAAGAGCCTACCTTAAAAGGAGGTAAGGCTCAAAATCATACATAGGTATTCCTCAGCAAATGCTATCACTTCATCCTTATACCCAAGCACACATTCTTCTCAGTGAAATCAAAGGGATATTAAGGGAAACTTTCAAGTGTAAAACAAATTATTAAGGGCATCATGATTTCATGTATGAAATAAAGGAAAGGTAGGTGCCTCAGAGGCTTAGGTTTGGATATTGAGTCTTTATTATATGATTGTTTTAAGATGAGCCCAGGTCTTTTATTTACCCTCTTATAAAATGTCCTCCTTTCCCTTTTTTGTAGTCTGAGGCAATTTCTAATTAAATGGAATGTGTGGCTAAAAAAGCAAATTTGCCCAGATTTACTGTACCTTAGAATTAGATGTACCTGGTAACTTTCTGCTCTTAAAGTTTTTCAAATTATCCCAACCTAATCAACTGATATGTAATTCTGAGAACATGGGCCACACAAATTATATGAGATTCTTTCTAAAGATAAACAATAAAGATGCTCAGATTTGGGGAGGGAGTACATAAAGTAAATAAAGGTAAGGGGGTAAGCAAAGTAAATAAAGTTAATAAAAGAATTCAGTGTGTGTGTGGGTGGAAGGGCATTTTTTAAAAAATAAGCTGCAAAAAAGGCTAATACCTGAGCTGATATTCAAATATTTCAAGAATTTTCTTTTGCCTTCAGACACATAGAACTCAAGAAAGATGAAGAAAATGCTAAAGTGTGAAGTTAGAGGCAGTGAAATATTTTTTAATAACAGCAGATTTATCAAGCAATGTTGAGTTTGAACCATTTCTGGATAATCAGTTACACATGGCATTTACACAAATTTACAAACATAAATGCACATGCACACACACACATTAAAATGTAGCAAATACAGAAGTCCTCCCATCTGCACCTGAAAATCTTTTGATACATGTATCCAGAATCATTCCTTCACTCATCTATTCATTTGACAAGCAACTACTGAGTGCACTTCAAAAATAAAAACAAAAATACGTACCTTTGACTCAACAAATCTATTGTTTAGAATTTACTCATTGTTGATTTTTATTTTTTATTTTTTGTATATTTTTTAATTGGAGTTCAATTTGCCAACATATAGTATAACACCCAGTGCTCATCCTGTCAAGTGCTCCACTCAGTGCCTGTCACCCAGTCACCCCAGCCCCCTGCCCACCTCGCTTTCCACTACCCTTTTTTTTGTTTCCCAGAGTTAGGAGTCTCTAATGTTCTGTTACCCTCACTGATATTTTCACTCATTTTCTCTCCTTTCCCCTTTATTCCCTTTCACTATTTTTTATATTCCCCAAATGAATGAGACAATATAATGTTTGTCCTTCTCTGATTGACTTACTTCACTCAGCATAATACCCTCCAGTTCCATCCACATCGAAGCAAATGGTGGGTATTTGTCATTTCTAATGACTGGGTAATATTCCATTGTATATGTAGACCACATCTTCTTTATCCATTCATCTTTTGATGAACACCGAGGCTCCTTCCACAGTTTGGCTATTGTGGACATTGCTGCATAAACATTGGGGTGCAGGTGTCCTGCTGTTTTCACTGCATCTGTATCTTTGGGGTAAATCCCCAGCAGTGCAATTGCTGGGTCATAGGGCAGATCTATTTTTAACTCTTAGACGAACCTCCACACAGTTTTCCAGAGTGGCGGCACCAGTTCACATTCCGACCAACAGTGTAAGAGGGTTCCTTTTTCTCCGCATCCTCTCCAACATTTGTGGTTTCCTGCCTTGTTAATTTTCCCCATTCTCACTGGTGTGAGGTGGTATCTCACTGTGGTTGTGATTTGTATTTCCCTGATGGCAAATGATGTGGAGTTACTCTTTGATTATACTCAAAAACGTATGAAAAGATATGGTTTTCAATTTATTTATTGCAACATTGTTTGAAATAGCAAAGAGCTCTAAATGATCCATTGATGGTAGTGAGGTTAAACTAATTAAAAATAAATAAAAATAAAATTCATCACTACAATGGAATAGTATGCATCCATTAAAAAGAATGAAACAGAGTTCTATATGCTGGTACATGAAACTCTGCAAGTTGTAATAATTGAAAGCAAGGTAATTAATACAAATACACCACACACATACACACAGATATAACTCTATGGTGCTAGACATTTCATTATGATAATTTCCCACTGGTGGAGGTTAGTTAAAAATATAATTACAACTAAAACAAAACCTTCCTAAGATTATGAGATTCTCCATGGCCATCAAAGTCTAGTTTATGAAAGCCTGATGTATGGTGTGGGTTTATCCAATCTGTTCCATTTCTAAAAATGGAGGAATAAAGAGAACTATCATGTATTTATCCTTACCATTTCTAAATGAATCATATTTAAGTTAATCATGTCTGAAAGTATGTTAATATTTTGTGTGGATGACCTAGGACTCCAGGATCATTTTTAGCATTCAAAATGAGATCCTAATTCAGGGGCTGGAGTTTGTAGCCAAACTTCTTAAAAAAAATACATATATATATATATATATATATATATATATATGTATATATATATATTTATTTATTTATATGACAGAGAGCACAAGTAGGTGGAGCAGCAGGCAGAAGTAGAGGGAGAAGTAGGCTCCCCACTGAGCAGAGAGCCTCATAGTGGGCTTGATCCCAAGATCCTGGGATCATGACCTGAGCCAAAGACAGATGTTTAAGTGACTGAGCCACCCAGGCACTCCAGTAGCCAAAATTCTTTTACATACTTTTGGACTTCTTCACTTGAGTACCTAATTCCATTATGTTGCTTATACTCAGTACAATTAATATTCATTGAAGGAAATTGAATACATAGCATTTACTGATGGCTTACTTAGTTACATACAATTGTTGGACCCTGGCTCACAGGTGCCAACGTGTCGCCCGGAACGCCCCAGAGACTCAGACCCCAGACAGGAAGATGCAATTAGCAAGAGGGTTTATTGAACGTTTGCGCAAACGGGCTCTCCAACTCTGAGGAGGAAGAGAGCCCCGATTAGCAATTACAGGTATCTTTTAAAGGTAAAAGAACCCCCCCCCCTCTTAAAGACAAAAGAACCACGGGGGTCGCATAGCATTCAGGTTATGGATTTCTCAGGTCAACATGAACCTATTCAGGGACATTCCAATCAGGGAGTGGGGGCGGGGAAATGGTTTTCTTATCACAAACAGAATGCTTTTTGTTGCTAAAACTTCAGGAAGGCACCTGGATGGGCTGCCTCTGGATTAGGGCTGATCCTACTTACGGGGGGCGGGGGGGGGGGGTGTTTCTTCACAATATCTTAAGTACTCATCAATCTTCACAACTTTGCGATGAAATAGGTATTAGTAGGTTTCTCATTTTACAAATGAGAAAACACATTTTGATGCCCTGCCTAGTGGTGATCTCTTTAAGTAGCAGATCTATGACCTGGATTCACTTGTCTCTTCCTTCTTTCATTAAAATATTTCTTTCCTCTGCATTTTTATTTCAAGAGCATTTACTTTTTCAAAGGTGATAATCTATTTAAAGATTTTTATGCTTGACTGGAGATTAACATATCACCCTTCTTTGAGAATATTTACTTATTTAATAGGAGAGTTTACAGACACAGCATATATTCAATTATTCATTACTTGACCAATTTACATTATATGTACTAGAGATCTCTGTTCTCTTGGAACTTACAGATTTGTGGAACATTTAGATATTAATCAAATAATTCATAGAGGCATATACATTTAAACCATGATAAATGTTATGAAAATAAAGCAAAGTGATTAGTGCCAGTCTAGTGAATTAGTTAGAACTTTCCTGATGAAATGAGATTTAGCTCAATATGAAGGATAAATAAGAGTTAATTAAGCAAATTGAGGATGGGGACATTCCCCTCATCAGAACAGCAAGGGCAAAGGCTCAGGGGTAAGTTGGGAGCCTACTGATCTGAGAAAGAAAGCCTGAGTGGCTAGAATTACAGCATCACACTGTCAACAGTGAGTGAAGAGACTGGAGAGTATTAAAAAGAAAACCATAGACTTAAAATGGTGTCACTTAGGCCAAGTCACCGAACCATGGTTTATTACCTAATCTAATTGCCATTTCAACCTCTCTCAGAAATGTAAGTGTTGGGACACCTGAGTGGCTCAGTAGTTGTGCATCTGCCTTTGGCTCAGGTTGTGATTCCAGATCTATTCCCACATCAGGTTCCCTGTAGGGAGCCTTCTTCTCCCTCTACCTGTGTCTCTCATGAATTAAATAAAATCTTAAAAGAAAAAAAAATGTAAGTCTTAAACTGAGCAGTCAGAAATTTTCTGATCAGCACCAATGAGGAAATCTGTCTCCCCACCCCAAAGGAAGATGAAGGCATCTATATGATAAGACCCCCTTCTCTTCCTCCTGAGGGAAAATGACCTTACCTGGAACAATTGTTTTCTTTTGTTAATAACTTTATTGTCCCACCCTCCTTTCTGTTAAAACGCTTTTTGCCCAACTCCTTGGAGCTCTCCTCTACTTGCTAGATGGGATGCTGCTCCATTCATGAATCATTTAGTAAAACCAATTTGATCTTCAAATTTCCTTGGCTTATTTTTTTTTTAACAAGAGTTTGGCAGAGACCAAAAACCATATGCAACCTGAGAGAAATAATGACAAGAAAAAAAGCAATTGAACAGGTAAAAATTGTATTAAGTGCCATAAATGAGATAAATGCTATGGAAATATGTAAGGGAAAGCTCTAAAACATGTTTTGAGATTCAGGAAATATTTCCAGAAATGTGAGCTATGCAGGAAGACTAGACATTAGCTAGAATATGAGGAAGTGGAGGTGGTAGTTAATAGTGTTCCAGACAGGAGGGACAACTAAGATGTGGGGATGAGAGATATCAAGGCATATCTAAGGAACTAGGGGTGGCCTTATTAAAATGTAGATTTAGAACACTGACTCTGGCTGGCAGTGGGGGAGGATCACTGGGATAACAGTGGATATGGCAAAAAGGCTATTGGAGTAATTCTGGCTAAAACAAGATGAACAAAGCAAGTGGCAGCAGGCTAAGAAAAAAAAAAAGGACTGATTATATACATATTAAGAAGGAAGAATGACTGTGTGGTAGATTATTGTAGAGAAAGGCAAGGAAGACAAAGAAACCAGGTCTCTTTTTTTTTTTTTTCACTTTAGGTATCCTAATAGTTTCTTTTTTTTTAATTAATTTTTATTGGTGTTCAATTTACCAACATACAGAAAAACACCCAGTGCTCATCCTGTCAAGTGTCCACCTCAGTGCCCATCACCCATTCCCCTCCAACACCCGCCCTCCTCCCCTTTCCCACCACCCCTAGTTCGTTTCCCCGAGTTAGGAGTCTTTATGTTCTATCTCCCTTCCTGATATTTCCCAACATTTCTTTTCCCTTCCTTTATATTCCCTTTCACTATTATTTATATTCCCCAAATGAATGAGAACATACACTGTTTGTCCTTCTCCGATTGACTTACTTCACTCAGCATAATACCCTCCAGTTCCATCCACGTTGAAGCAAATGGTGGGTATTTGTCGTTTCTAATTGCTGAGTAATATTCCATTGTATACATAAACCACATCTTCTTTATCCATTCATCTTTCGATGGACACCAAGGCTCCTTCCACAGTTTGGCTATTGTGTCCATTGCTGCTAGAAACATCGGGGTGCAGGTGTCCCGATGAGAAACCAGGTCTCTAACTGGGGTTACCAGGTGCATTAAAATGCCATTCATGGTATTACAGTAACAGAAGAGGAGCAAGATAGGAAGTAAGAGTTGAAGGAATTTAATTTGGGGCAAGTTAAGTGTTATGAATCTTTGGAGCACTCACAGGAACACATCCAATCGTGAAATGTGTATTTGGCTCTGTAAGAGGACAGATATGTAGGCCAGAGTGAAAGATTAGGGCATTATCAATATATTGAAGGTGTGGAAATGAGAGTATACAGTATAAAAAAGGACTTAGAATAATACTTTAAAAACAAAGGCATTTAAGAGGTGGGGAGGAAATAGGGAGCCCTTGAAGACAAGTGATTAAGCAGCTAGAGAAGAAAAAATAGAAAAATGCGATACCCTAGAATTTAAAGAAGGCATCATAAGAAGGAGGAATAATCAACATTGACAAATGGAAGAGCAGTCTAATATGGTAAATACTGAAGAGTATCTGTTAGGTACATGACAAAGAATTTCTAAGTGATCTTTGTAATGTGGGAAACACAGGCAGAAGGAAATGTAGATTAAATTAAATGTCCCTATAACCTGCAGCCTATTGACAAATACTCTGAGGATGCAGAGTATAATGTTTTTCCAGGAAGCTCCTGTCTTAATGTTAATGTCTTGCTGGAGGGAAAAACAACCTCGGTTTGACAATAGCAAGGCCTCCAGTGGCCCCGAGTCTTCTTTTGCATATGAAAGTCCTTTTGAAACTTCCTGCTTTACCTCCTCCAACCCTAAAATATTTAATCAGTTGTTCCTCACAATCCTGGAGCAGCAGGGAGCAGCGGGCTGTAGCAACCCTTTCTGCCCACAGGTTCTGTCCCCATGCTTTAATAAAACCATTTTGCACTGAAGATGTCTCAAGAATTCTTTCTTGGTTGTGGGCTCTGGACCCCACCAAACCTCACCAAAACATTCCCCCAAAATGGCCTCATTTGCATAAGAAATTTCACAGAAGTGACTAAAACAAGGGGCCGGTGGGATTAGGAATAAGGAGGGGGTAAAATCGTTAAAATAGTGAGAATAGATAACCCATTCATAAAGTTAGGTTATAAAAATTATGATTCAAATGTACAGAGTGCAGTTCCTCTCTCCCTCCCTCCTTCACTCTTGCTTGCTGGAAGACGCTTCAGGCTCGTAGGTGGGAAGGAGCCAGTATAGATGAAGTAAACGTCAAGGAAAGTGATAATAAATAAAGATAAATTACTAAGAATGAGGGAGTAAATAGGAGGCAGATTATACGTGAAAATATTATTGCCAAGGATGCAGGCTACTGTTTTGATGCTGAAATGTGGGGAGGAAATGAATACATTGACAATATTTTAGGAACTTATGGTAATATTTCAACGGAATATCTTTCTTACATTTTCTTAATGAGGAAGAATTCATTTTCATCTGATCAAAGGGAGGATGATAGGTCATAACTCAGACTTTGGAGGGGATTGAAGAATAGCTGCTATGGAGAATGGGAGAGAGAGTGGATAAGTGACAGAAGAGAGTTTGGTAGCATATATGGCTCAGGTTAGGTTGAAGATTGTAAATCTGCATGGGAAGCAGTTGGCAGTTGGTGTGATTTTTATCTCATGTTCAGCAATCAAAAGGTAGTACAGAGAATCTTAACTAGACACAGGTATGGAGGCAGCAAATGATTACGAAGGTGTTGCATTGAACTACCATAGAAAGAAACAAACAAACATTCACTTTGTAACTAAACCACACAGCCTGTGACCAACCTGTGTGAGTACTCACAGTAGCCCTAGCAAGACTGGCTTCTTGCACGGTGAATGCAGTGAAAGAATAATAAAGAGAGGGGGCTGAGAATACTGTAAAGATGTAGAATGATAGTCCTTGGAAAATAAACTGGACAGTGAAGGAATTAATGGCAGGAGGGAGAAAGTAAAGGGCTAAAAGTACAGAGTATGCCTGTAAGCTGATGAACAGGTGATATGGGAAACAAAGGCAGAATAAAAATTATTAAATTTCCTTATTAACTACAGCCCATTGATAAGTCCTTGAAACAGGCAAAGTGACATTCCTTTAGGGACTCAGCTGTTTAGATGTTGATACTTTGCTGAGGGCAAAAGGCAATCTTAGCCCAAACCCCAGTGATTAAGTTTTAGAATATCGGTGGGGTCCAGAGCCCAGAACCAATGACCAAGAAAGAATTCTTGAGATGTCTTTGGTGCAAAATGGTGGTTTTATTAAAGCACCGGGAAGGGACCCCTGGGCAGGATGAGCTGCTGCCCTGGGCCTGTGATTAATGGCTGATTACATACCCAGGAGTTGGGGGAGGTAGGCAAAAAGGAGATTCCAAAAGGATTTCATATGCTAAGGAGGATCTACAAGATACTGGAGGCCTTGCCACCATCAAGTTAAAGATTGCTTTTCCCTCTAGCAAGACATTAACATTAAGACTTGGCGGGGAGGAAGATCCCTGGGTGGCTCAGCGGTTTAGCACCACCTTAGGCCCAGGGTGTGATTGAGTCTCATGTCGGGCTTCCTGCATGGAGACTGCTTCTCCCTCTGCTTGTGTCTCTGCCTGCCTCTCTCTCTCTCTCTCTCTCTCTCTGTGTCTCTCATGAATAAATAAATAAAATCTTTAAAAAAACATAAAAATTCCTTTGGAAATTTCCTCCATCTCTAATCCCCAAGATCCATGTTGGCAATCATCCCTCAAGTATATGACCCACAGATACACATCCGAAGTGTCTCATGACTAGGGTTTTATTAGAAGGTAATAAATGATCATTTCCCAACAATACCTAGCCCCCTCAAGGTCCTAGAAAACTTGCTTCTAAAATTCCGTAGAGACTTACAATACCCTTAACCTCCTCCCAACTTGAAAATATATAATGGGACACTCCTCATGACCCCAGTGCAGCTCTTTCTGCCCACATGTCCTATTCTTGTGTTTTAGTAAAATCAGCTTTTTGCACCAAAGACATCTCAAGAATTCTTTCCTGGCTGTTGGCTTCAAGCCCTAACATCTTTTCCATCATACCTATGATGTAGGTCTTACGCCTCCCAAGAAGGAGATTTTGATATTCCCTCCAAAGGCCCTAACACTATCCCTGGATAGTGTTATTCATTTTCTGGAACCACAGCATGGATGTATGGCCTGGCATCATCAAACTAGCTGAGGTCTCAAATAAGAAATTTGCTGGATACCAAGTAAGCTTGCAATTGCTGATGAAAATGATGTAAAGCGTGTGGCTTCTGAAGGGGGGAATAAATAAGCAAGGAAGCAAACAACCTTAAAATGCTTCTTAGCCTCAAGTTTTGGAATACAGTATCTACATAAATGAGAAAAAGAATTCTAAACTTTGTTCTTTAGTTCTCTTATTTCCAAATGTGTAATTCCTATTGTTTCAGAGCTGCTATAATTTGGCAAATGCTTCATTTGTCAAACATATCTCCCAGATAAAATTTGAAGTTCAAGAGGTAAATGTTGAACCTAGTAAAAATAAATAAATAAAAACAAAATATCTGAGTTGATTTGTCAGGAAGACAAATATAAAGCTATTAATCAAAATTTATGATTAAGTCATCATTTACCAGCCAAACTGAGGGCAATTATATTCTCGGTGTATTGTGATTGATGAGTTAATTTATTTCCAGAATTCAAATTCTCAGTATGATGGGGAAGAGCTATAATAGATCTTGCACATATATAATTTAACATATTATTTTTTTTAATTTATGGTCTAAAATGTTTTGAGTATGTGCCTAAATCTTTTTGCTATTTTATTTCTTCTGTATTTCTGTTGTATGCAAATAGACTATCAATCAAGGATTTCACAGTCCATTTCTCTAGGTTCAGTGGTTCTGGAGGGCTTAAGATCAGACTTTGGCCCTTGTATCTCTACTCAAACCATATAAATTATATCTGTGGATCATTTCCACTATTAATCCTAATTTGGAGCCATAACAAAATAATAATTAAGAGTAAACAGTTTGGCATAAATCACTTATTTGATTTCACAGAGACCAGAATAGACAAATTAGAACTTCTCTAAAAAGAGTAATTAACCTTGTGTGTGTTTGTGTGTAGACCAAGATAAAATTTATCTTCCCACCCTAAGTCTCTCTATATCTTGACAATGGCATGGAAAAAAAGCCAGCAGCTCTCTCTAAGAAGGTAAAATATTATATTTGGATGTGCTACTGAAGGGCCAGTGAGACACCCTAAATAAACTTTTTTTTGTAAAGAATTTGATCTCAATACAATTTTACGGTATTCCTCAATATGTGTTAGAATAAGTTGACTGTGTGAACAATCAACTTTCCTGAAACAATAATTATCCTCACCTGTACCAAATGAATCTAAATATCTGGTTGGGTTGGGTTTGGAAATAATCATTTAAGAACTTCAGATGGTGAGTTTTGTATACATTGTTTGCCAATTTGTGTATGTGTGTATGTGATATTAGTTTTAAAAAGGATAGGAAAACAGAAAACTATAATCTCCAGTGTCTCATTTTTGCAGATGCTTACTTTTATAGCTTACCATGAAATTTTTATTGTTTATAATTTTTCAAGATGAACAGTTTTCTTTCATTGGGGTTTCACAGAAGTATCTGAATATAGAAGTCATTGACTATATGGTAAAATTGAAGAAAAATTGTTCATCATATATGACAAACACGTTTTTTCTCTCTCCATGACTCTAGAGTATTTTCTTCTGATTTAAATTGTCACCTACATAGAAATATATCTATTTGATCGCCTTATATATACTTACGCACACACACCGCACCCCTTCCATTAACTTTAGTCTCCTCTGAATTTAAATCTTGGTTCTGAGAATATACAACACTCGTGCTTCTGATTTGAAAACATAAGCTAGTAGAAGGCAATTGTATTGAAAATTCTGGTGGGAAATTCTACCTTATTAAACAAATTTCTGGTTAGGCATCTTTGGCTTGTTTATACTTTTGTCCATATGTTTATATGGCATCGTGCCATCTTATGAAATATGCCAGTTTTACAGAGGTACTAACTATTCAGAAAAGATGGATCTAGATGGGTTATCTGGATAATGGCATGAGTATTATGACCTTGGAAAAATGCCACCTCTCTGTGATAGACTCACATTGGTAGCCTATGTTTTGGTAATTAGATCTGTGGTGTATCAATGACCACATATATAATCTTTCTTCATGTGGTGGGGGGGAACCGCCTTGGGCTTCATGAGCTCTTCAGAATTCCTTTTTCTAGAATACCAAAAAGTGCATGGCAAAACAGTACAGAAATAATTTATAGTAAGAAAACATTACGACTTTGAGGGAAAGCTAAACTGTATTTTCCACAAATCAGACAATAAAAGTAGACTGCTAGCAATAACAACACATGGTGTCCATACTGATACTGCATTCTTAAGTGGCTTTTCACTTGGGTAAGAAACAAGAGAGGAATAACCACAGATGGATTTTTATTTGTACAATTTATATGAGTCTAAAAGATTAGCAGAAGCAGAAAGTGAGTTAAGTCCGTTTCATTATGAAGCTGGAATACAATGGCCCTGCTGACTTACAAGCAATACTACTATTGAATCCCACATCTTTCTCACAGGCACTATATCAGATCAATGAAAGTACTGGGTGGTTTGTTTTCCAATCTCTCCTCGAATTGAATGAGAGTTCAGGATTATGTTGAGAGAGAAATGCCTTTATTTCTTATTTTCTAAGGAGTTAGTTTGGTTAGTCTTTGCTTTGGTAAATAAATGTATAAAATTGCTGTGACCTTTTCACATCAAATACCATGTATATCCAAATCAGTCTGAAAACAAATATAACAATAGACTTAGGTCAAGCTACTCATTACTAAAAAACAAATGGTTAGTAACTGGTCATACACTGGCTTCTTGACTTAATTTATCTTTCTACACTCATTCTAAGTGAGCTTTTTAATGTAGATGATTAAATTAGCCCCAACATGTCTAATACCTTCTAAGGTTATCTTCTTGGAGTAAAATGTCAGGGTACGTATTTGTATAAATTAAACAGGCTGCTTATATCCTCAATCACTATGACTTCTCAAAACTGTAAAAATGTTATATTTATTAAGAAATCTAAGATGCATCTGGCTGGCTCAGTCAGTAGAGCCTGCAACTCTTGATCTCAAGGTCATGAGTTTGAGCCCAATGCAGAGATTTCCTAAAAATATATATATTAAAAAATAAAATAAAAAAAATATTTAACATCTTAGGATAGTCACATCTGGATACTATTCTCCATTTTGTTTTTTTTTAAACATTTTATTTATTTATTTTTTAAAGATTTTTAATTAATTTATTCATGAGAGACACATATATAGAGAGAGAGGCACAGAGGCACAGGCAGAGGGAAAAGTAGGCTCTATGCATGGAGCCTGATGTGGGACTTGATCCTGGGTCTCCAGGATCACGCCCTGGGCCAAAGGCAGGTGCTATACTGCTGAGAAACCTGGGCTGCCCCTATTCTCCATTTTGTCTAGTCTGGAATCTGTTCCTCTTGTTTCTTTGAAAAACTTTCCTTTAAAATGTTCCTCATCTCCATGCTAAAGACAAAATTGCCACCTTATTGTATAATACATAAATATAATGATATAAGGGTGTGTACTATCGTTTGTAATAAAATTTTATGAAATAATCCCTTGTACCAAGGACTATTATGACAAAAACAACAGTTGATGATTAAGTGATTGTAAAATTATATGTATTATGTTTTTTATATTCATTTTATTATTTATGCTAATAACTTGACACAGTCAAGAAAAAATTGTTGTGGAAGCATGGACGAGAGTTTCATAGAGAAATTGAAACTTAAGGAGTAAGTAGAAATTTATCAAGCATAGAAAAAGAATATCATTTTGATTACTCAAACATATTTGCCTTAAGAGATTATGCAATGGTTAAATTTGGGGCTTGACTGTTTATAAAAGACATTGATTTTATTTTATTTATTTATTTATTTATTTAAATTTATGATAGTTACAGAGAGAGAGAGAGAGGCAGAAACACAGGCAGAGGGAGAAGCAGGCTCCATGCAACCGGGAGCCCGACGTGGGATTCGATCCTGGGTCTCCAGGATCGTGCCCTGGGCCAAAGGCAGGCGCTAAACCGCTGCGCCACCCAGGGATCCCAAGACATTGATTTTAAATTGATATATGAGCTTATTACATAAATTTCATGAACTGGTCTTCAGATAATAATTGGGAGAACAATGAAGTGAAAATGATAAAACTGCTTGAAACAATGATTTAAAAGTCAGTGACCTAAAAGTCACTTAAAAGAAAAAATACAGGGACTTAAAAGACTACAACTTAACTGCTATTACACAATAAAAATGGGGTCACCACCAAGTATCTCTGAACCTTTTAATTTTGCTGTAAAATTGTGTCTGGGGCAAAAATGTTTTCAAGTTAACCAAACATAAAAAGATTAGTGATTCTCAACTATGGCTGCACATTAAAAAAATAATAATCTAATGGGCTTTTCAAAAAATAAGATACTGGAACCCCATCAACAGATAAATTCTTTTTTTTTTTTTTTTAGGATTTTATTTATTTATTTGAGACTAAGAAGGAGCAAGGGAGAGTCAGAGCAAGCACGAGTGGGGGGCACAGGGAGAGAAACAAACTCCCCACTGAGCAACAGGTAAACTCTAATATATAGTCAAGTTGAGAAACCCTGGTCTAGATGATCCAAGAGTGCTTCTATTTTTAATGATATAGTATTCTGTGCTATGTCAAACTAACTTTTTAAATATTAGTAAAAGCTATTTAAAGAAAAATTCAATTAAAAATGCTTCTAAAGTAGGTTCCTCAAACATGATCAAATCACTCAGATGGCAAAGGTGGTAACTGGTAGTGTTTCTTAGAAAAATAAAACAGGCATATGAAAACAAAAAAGGCACATGAAAGCTGGGGATAAATCCAAATCATATTCTATTAATTTAAAAATCATTATTAAACTTCTCTTTTGGGAGTATGAATTTTGGCCTTGTAAGAGGTATAATCTGAAATGATTATACATTATATAAATATTTCTATAATACATTATTAAAGATATTAAAACATTAAATTAGAATTAGTCATAAGAAAACATTTTTATAATGAGTAAAATCATTTTATTTAGTGAAAAAGTACTCTGACATGGTTTTAATATTCTAATTTTCCTCTAACGTGGTAACAGAGTGCAGCATCCAAAGCTTTTTTAAAAAAGTGCATTTCAAAAAACCTGATAAACTAACATCATTTTGGTACTCTTAGAGGGAAAGCATCAAATAATTCTTTCAGATTGTCGTCTCTACTTCTGATATATAGAGGCATATTCATCAAAATGCTTGTATAGCCAACCTTTGAGCAACATGGATTTTAACTGTGTGTGTCCACTTATACGTGGATTTTTTACAGTATAATATGGTAAGTGTATTTTCCTTATTGATTTTCTAAATGATGTTTTCTTTTCTGTGGCTTACTTTATTGCAAGACTACAGTACACAACACATATACTATATGAAATATGTGTTAATCAACTGTTTCTGTTATCAGTAAGCCTTCCAGGCAACAGTAGGCTATTAGTAAGTTCTGGGGGAGTCAAAAATTATATGGATTTTTGTCTGCATGGGGGCTTGATGTCCCTAACCCTTGTGTTTTTCATGGGTCAACCATACTCTTATAATCTGCTTTGTTTATTTAAAATCAAGTGATATTGCCAAAATTTAAATGAAATTAGATTACACTGGGAACATTAGAACACTGAAATTTCAGTTCATCCTTTATCAAAGAGTTGGAAAGGTTAACACAAATGAAATACAATTAAATATTTAGTTCTTTGTGTTTTACTTCACAGTATGTGTTCATCTCTGTTGCATTTGGGCAGTAGAGTCACAGGGTTAGTTTTGTCTTCGAAAACATAATACAGATGTAGAGAAAATGACCTACAAGTCATTATGAAAATGTCAAAACCTAAAAATATGATCATACAAAATTAATTGTTTCTTGGGGCCACAGTTCTAAATAGAAAAGAATCCTAGGATAGCTTTCAATTTGGTTTCCCATAAATATTTTCCCAGTTCACTTGGTATTTGAAATGATTTGGGTGGTATGGAGAAAAATAAACTGTAAGTAATTTTAGCTTTTAGTCCAACTCTGCTTTCATTTTAAATAGTTGTTTAATCACTGGGATTTTAGGTAGAGAGATCTCTAAAGGGGATTTTCGGGAAGATTCACTGAGTCAAAATCTCTTCTCTCCCAATGCCAGGGATTAGACTTCAATAAAATTTGGGAATAGGCAATATTTACCTTTAATGTTTTCAATAGCATTTTATGTCTTCCTGTCCATCTCTATTCCACATTCAGTGTCTTACCTCCTCTGTTCTAACATCCAGTCTTATCATTTTGTCTTATCTTTTGCCTTGTTGAGAAGCAATATTAAAAAAAAAAAATAGGGCACCCCGGGTTGCTTAGTGGTTGAGCATCTGCCTTTGGCTCAGGTCGTGATCCTGGGGTCCTGGGATCAAATCCCACATTGGGCTCCCCTCAGGGAGCCTGCTTCTCCCTCTGCCTGTGTCTCTGCCTCACTCTCTTTGTCTCTCACAAATAAATAAATAAAATATTAAAAAAAATAAAGTGCTTCATGTAGTTTGCTTTCTAGGATAAAAGGGGGATACAGAGAAGAAGGCTAGTGTAACTCAGAGGTGATAATTACTGAAGAGATAATTTCATATACTGTGGGTGGAGTATTTTTTGTGCTCACCAAATCAACCAAAGAAGTAATTAAATGCCATTATGCATAAATGCATTCCTTGGGTTAATAGAAGTTTAACTGGTATTTTATTTTTCAAAATTTATTTTGATGTTCTTGGTTCTTTGAATTTCTGTATAGAACTTGGTTTATCAATTTCTCCAAAAATTCCTTCTAGAATTAGGATTTAGGATTGCAGTTTGTATGGATAATACAGGAAATAGTAATGTCTTACCAATATTGAGACTTCTGATCCATAATCAAGGTATGTAATTCAGTTTATTATGATGTTCTCTAGTTTCTGTTAATATTTTACCATTTTCAGCATAGAGGGCTTATATATAATTTTTCAGTTGATCCTTCATTACTTTGTTTTTTATGACTTTAAATAACATTAACTTTTCATACTTGATTTGACATTTGTTTATTGACTTGTATCCTTTTTCTTTGCTAAATTCACTTACTAGTACTGTGGCTGTAGATACATACATGATCGATAGGACAATAGAGATAGTTTTATTTCTTCGTGTCTAGTGATTTTTTATTCCTTTTTTTTTCTGCTTTAGTATGATGGCCTGGACCTCCAGGGTAACCTCCTTGTTCCTAATCTTCAAAGGAAAATATTCACAATTGTACCATCAAGTATGATATTAGGTTTTCTATAGATGTTCTTTATCAAATTGAGAATAATTTGCTGAAATTTTTTTTCCCAGGGATTTTGCTTGGGTGGCAGTTCTTGGTAACTTGTCAAGTTTGATCTGCCAGTTTTGGGTTGTTCAGATATTAAACTACCCTTTTGCTTAGGTATTTTTCTCTTTTTCTCCTCTGATTTCTATTTTGTTGTAATATGTTTTTGTTTTTATTACCTTCCTTCTATTTACTTTAGTCTATTTTGGTCTTTTTTAAATAATCTAGTTTATTAAGGTAGGACTTTAGGTCAGGGATCAGAAAACTTTTTTTGTAAAGAGATACAGAAAATACTTTAGGCTTTGCAGGCCATATGATCTCTGTTGGCAACTACTCCACTCTGCCATTGTAGCACAAATGCAGCCAAAGACAGCATATGAACAAAGCTATGTCCCAATAAAACATTATTTACAAAAATAGGTGGTGGTCCAGATAAGGCATAAGGGCTATAATTTGCTGACCCTTGCTTTAGGTCATGGTTTTGAGAATCTTCTTTTTTTAATTTTTTCTACTGTTAGGTATTGAAACCTACATATTCATCTATAAGCATTTGTTTAGTTATATCCCACAAATCTTGGTATTTAATGTTTTAACAATTATTTGGTACAAAATATTTTTTTCTATTTTCTCCTGTGAGAACTTCGTTCTCTGCAATAAACAAGTATATTGTTTAATTTTCTAATATGTAAGGTTCTCCCAGATATCCTACTGTTATTGATGTCTAACATAATTCCTTTGTGGTCACAGAACATACTCAGGTGATTTCAACCTTTTTAAACTTCTGAAGACTTGTTTTATGGCCTGAAATATGTTCTATTTTGTTTGATGTAACATATGCCCTTGCCCTCGAAAATAATGTATATTCTGCAATTGTTAGGCATAGTTATCTGTAAATATCAATTTAGTCAAGGTGGTTGATAATATAATCCATATCATTTGTGTGTTTACTGAGTTTTTGTCTAATTGTTCTACCTATTGCTGAGAAAGAATGTTAACATTTCCAAATGTGATTTCATATTTGCTTATTTATCACTTTAAGTCTGTCAAATGTAGCTTAATATATTTTTATTTGTTATTAGGCATGTACATATTTATGACTGTTATATCCTCTTGATGAATTGATCTTTTATGATTATAAAGTGTCCTTTACTGGGGCACCTGGGTGACTCAGTAGGTTAAGTGTCCAACTCTTGGTTTAGGCTCAGGTTGTGATCTCATAGGTCCTGAGATTGAGCTCCACGTTGGGCTCTGTGCTCAGTGGGAAGTCTGCTTGAAGATTCCCTCTCCCTCTGCCTCTCCACTTGTTCTTTAGCTCTCTCTCTAAAATAAATAGTCTTTAAAAAAAATAAAATGTCTTTTATTTCTAGTAATACTTTTTCTTGAAATCTGTTATATCTGATATTAATGTATTATCTTTAGATTTCTTATGCTTACTATTTATATTAAATATGTTTTTAAATTTCAATGTAATAAATATTTTACAGAATAAAATGAAGGTCCTTTCTGGCCGACTTGCAGTGCCAAGAAGTCAGTGATTTAGTGGTGTTGCCTATGTCCTGAGGAGGCACTAGGGTTTTTTGGAAAGCTTTTACTTAATAGCCTATAGGTTGTTGCCCAGCTGAGTTTTCAGCCCTGTGAGCAATTCTACTCTGTGGTTAATGAAGGAGAGAAAGAATTAGAAAATAAGAGAAGGGAAGAAAGGGGGAGAAAAAGAGGGAGTGGGACAGAGCAAGGAAGAAAGGGAGACTGCGATCTGTAAGTGCCAGTCCTGCACTTTGGGGGAAACTCAGGGAAGCAGGTTGTAGGGGGGAAAAAGACTATGATTCTGTCAACCAAGATTTCCTTAGTTATTTACCCTCCATCAACACTAAGTTTTGGTATATGCTTCTTCATCTATTTACTATCAACTACCTGTGATTAATATATATATATCAAAATCAAAATGCATCTCTTGTAAACAGAATATTGCATCGGCATTCTTTAATCCTACTGACAATCTCTGCCTTTCCTTTGTTTTTCTTTTCTGTCTTTTGTGTTAAACTGAGTATTGTCAGCAAGCAGACCAGTCAGGAAGTTATTGCAGTAATCCAGGCAAGTGGTGAATGTGGCTAAAATCAGGTGGAATTGGAGAAAGGGATCAGATTTTACATATATTTTTGTGGTAGAATTGACAATTCTTATATATGGATTATATATGCTCAGGAAATGATACCTAAGAAGTGCATAGCTTCTGTCTGGTACATAATAGTCACTCAAGAGATGTTAGTTTCCTCTTTTATATATCCCTAAAAACATCCTCAGATCCAGTTAGACTAGTCTCTTCATTGTCCCCTCAAACACACTATATTTGCTTATACCTTTATGTGCCTTTGCTTATGTTCAATTCCTATATCTTCCATTAAGTTGTTTATCCTAGAAAATCATTAATAAATAACATCTTCTTAATACATAAAAATAATAATGTAAACTCCACAGCATTCTAAGAGGGGCTTTCCTAACAAAAGGGTCTCAATATGTTTTCTATTACCTCATTCCTCAAACACAGGCTACTAAGCAACAGCAGGCTGTAGGACCACCCCCTACACCTGCAAAATGTGAATTCTTCTCAATGACTATTGTAGATGTTCTCATGGAGAGCAATGGACAGCGGAGATTCTCCCATAGAGTTGAAACAGGACATGAAGAACAATGGAAATCCTTGTAATTACAGGTACAACATTGTCCAATGAATTCAATTTGTGAGGATAGCGAGCCCTTGGTATTCCTATCCAATGGCATGTGATATATACTATGAATCATTATATTGTTTACTATTTATTCTCTTCTCTGAATGGGAATTTTTATTAGTTATCCCATTCTTTTCCACCATTGTATATTGCATGCATTGAGAATGGATAAATTATCATTTTTAAAATATGTCACCAAACTATGAGGTAGTTATCTCTGTACTTGATAGCGAGGACAGTACATAACCCTGAGATACTGGACTTGGTCCAGCTTTAATAACTGGATGAAATATTGAACAGTTTTATTTGGATGGGGGTAGTGAGTATGCTTACTGCACAGTTTAAGTTTATAAAAAGGGAGTAGGTATTCATGTTGGATAGAAGGTAGTTCTTAGTTGATAATGTGATTGCCTCCCAAACATTCATTTCCTATACCCAATGGTTTAGCACCCATGTGGCTTCTCTGACTGGCCTAATGCTGTAGGATAACTCCACTTCTGTCAAAGGTGGTCCAATTGGAATGACTTGAAAACTGTTATGTATGTTTTGGGAAGAAAGTTCTCTCTGCCCTAGATGTAAGTACAAAGAAAATGTAGTCCAATTTGCTACTGGTAGTTATCATGTGAGTCCATGCATTTGAAGATAGTAGTTTTTGTATCCTTCCTACCTCTTCTCTCAGTTAAAATGAGTATCTCCTTTAAAGTCCTGGTAACTCGTTTTGTGACAATCTAGTTTGTTTGTGTTTAAGAGTGCAATACTCCATGCATAGTCTAACTAGGGCAATACAGAACAGGACTGTCTATCTACAGAGAAGGTAGTCCCTGATGGAAAGAGATCAGGCTAGTATCTTAATCTCATAGTGACTATAGCAGCATGCCACACCTTTTGGGGGGCATATGCAGCACAGTGTGGATAATTCAGGCAAATATACTTTACTTCTACCCATGGCTATGTCTTCAAAATTCTATCTGGTACAATCCTGATTAAGTGACCTCGACTACACATGAATTCAAAGCTTTCTTTTGCCATCTAGCTGGAGGCTTAGATGACAGGCAGTCTAAAACCAGTTCCTTGATCCTTTTCCCCATAGCCCTTGTCTTGACACAGTGTCATAGAATACTGACAGCAAGAGGATGCATGGAAAAGAACATGAGCTCATTTTTAAAAATACTGCAGCTTACTTAAATCATTTCCCCCCTTTGGTGCTATAGTTCTGCTTTACCAGCCATAGATAGAGGGAGTGTTTCTCAGATAGAAAGCAGATTCAAGTCCATATTCTATCAAGAACAACCATGCTTAATGGAGAAATAGCATTAGGAATTTCAAAACAGTCAAGAAATAAGGCAGCTTCTCTTTCATTCCCTCACTTTCTAAAATCACAGGATCCCTTGGCTTCTCTCTCTCTCTCTCTCTCTTTCTCAGTTCTAATTATGTTTTCCCTGTTCTACTTAAACACTGTCATTGTCATTTCAGTCCCCAGTTTACATATATTGCAACAAACTCAATGCCTGATGCTCACTGATCTACTCTCTCTAGTTACAAACTCCAAATTCCAAAACAGAGAATGCAATTGGGCCAGACAAGACTTAGGATAACTCCTCCTGAAATTAACAAGGCAGGAAACCACAAATGTTGGAGAGGATGCGGAGAAAAGGGAACCCTCTTACACTGTTGGTGGGAATGTGAACTGGTGCAGCCACTCTGCAAAACTGTGTGGAGTTTCCTCAAAGAGTTAAAAATAGACCTGCCCTACGACCTAGCAATTGCACTGTTGGGGATTTACCACAAAGATACAAATGCAATGAAACGCCGGGACACCTGCACCCCAATGTTTATAGCAGCAATGTCCACAATAGCCAAACTGTGGAAGGAGCCTAGGTGTCCATCGAAAGATGAATGGATAAAGAAGATGTGGTTTATGTATACAATGGAATATTACTCAGCCATTAGAAACGACAAATACCCACCATTTGCTTCGACATGGATGGAACTGGAGGGTATTATGCTGAGTGAAGTAAGTCAATCAGAGAAGGACAAACATTATATTGTCTCATTCATTTGGGAAATATAAATAATAGTGAAAGGGAATATAAGGGAAGGGAGAAGAAATGTGTGGGAAATATCAGAAAGGGAGACAGAACATAAAGACTCCTAACTCTGGGAAACGAACTAGGGGTGGTGGAAGGGGAGGAGGGCAGGGGGTGGGGGTGAATGGGTGACGGGCACTGACAGGGGCACTTGACGGGATGAGCACTGGGTGTTATTCTGTATGTTGGTAAATTGAACACCAATAAAAAATAAATTTATTTAAAAAATAAATAAAATAAAATAAAATAAAATAAAATAAAATAAAATAAAATAAAATAAAATCTTTAAAAAAAATTTAAAAAAAAAGGATAACTCCTCCTGGCTGAGATGTCAGTTCTTGTCCAAATATGCTTCCTTATAGAGGCTACCCCTTGTGGGTGAGGAAGAGTTATCAAAAGACAAACTGTGATTTATTGTAGCTATGTAGTTCTGATCGCTGTCAGTTGTCAGAGCAGCTTCTTTTTGCAAAACAAATGAAGATGGTGAGAAGAATGAGAATCTGCAATTATTACAATAGCCTACTAAACAAGGATTACGACACATAAAATCATCCCGAGTTTGATTTACTTATCAAAATAACCCTAGAGGAGAATGCATCCTCTTAAGAATAGAATGTAGCTCCAGAAAATTCTGATAGGAAACAAGGGGCAAACAAATACCTTAATTAAATACTATTACCAAGAAAAGTTTTGGTTAGTTGTGTTCTGCTTTTACCTACTTTCATGCTTTCACATCACTAATATATCTGAGGCTTCTAAGTCTATATTGCCAACAAAATTCTCTCAAGAGATAATTTGCTTTTGCATTTATAAACACCATCAGTCTACAATTGTTTGACAGAAGAGAACATAAGTTATTTACTTGTCTGTTGCCAGAATCTTTCTTTTATTTTTTAAAAATATTTTATTTATTTATGAGAGACAGAGAAAGAGAGAGGCAGAGACGTATGCAGAGGGAGAAGCAGGCTCCCTGTAGGGTGCCCAATGTGGGACTCAACCCCAGGACCCTGGGATCATGACCTGAGCCAAAGGTAGATGCTCAACCACTAAGCCACCCAGGTGTCCCTAGCATCTAACTTTCTGTTTGGATCATAGAAATCATTTGCTGAATGAATGAATGAATGAATGAATGAATTGAAAGCCTGATTAGCTTGGAGAGCATTCTGAAGATGCAGTGAAAGGGAGGGGAAGAAATCAGAAAAAGACATTGATGGTGGGGGAGGTTTGGAGCAATGGGAAAACATCAATTTTGCTTACTTATTATTTGGCCAAAAGTTGATCTCAGGAGTAAGATGAAGAGAACTGGTGTGAAAAGGTGTGTGGCTTTCCAGAAACTATCTTTAGCTAAATGGACTCAACAACCAAGGTTCTAATACCATGTCATTCTAGCATATGCTGCTGCTTTACATTTTTAGTTAGCTTTAGGTGTCTTATTTCCATTCAGGCAATTTGCATCCACATTGGATATCTACTTTCCAGCAAAAGGTGAAGTCTTGTGTTTCATTGCATATGCTCAAATGTGAGTCTATTCCAAAAAAGAAAGAAAGAAAAGAAGAAGAAAGAAAGAAAGAAAGAAAGAAAGAAAGAAAGAAAGAAACGTAGTTCATATTTAGCCACCTTTGGTTTACTTTTCTTTAAAAATACTCATTTTTAATAATCAGTATGGATTATTTAGCAACTCATTACATAAAGGTGATATTCATGATCAGATAAGTTTCTATGAGGCCAATTTATAATCACTGTTTCACCAAATTTCAGCTTTCATTTTCTTAAAATTTTATTTTATTTTACTATTTTTTATTTTAATTTATTCTTAAATACATGTATACTACTTTAAGTACGTTTTAATGTAAAGATTCTGAAATTACAGCTAAAACCGAAGTCATTTTTGACCACTTGAATTTTGTTTCTGCTGTGATAATAACCACTTTCAATCCCTTATGCTGTGATTACTAGCTCTCCCCTTGCTTATCCTGCCTGCTCTGGGTGAAGGTTCCTCACAGCCAGGCTCCACTCTCTCTTGAAAATCCAGAATTTCCTCCCCCAGCAATCTGCTTCAGCAATTTGTGTAGAACACACTCCTCTCACTCGCCTGACCCTTCTAGGTGTTTTCCTATTTCTGCTTGTGCTATACTTTTTTTTTTTTTTTAAGATTTATTTATTTATTTGAGAGAGAAAGAGTGAGAGCGAGAGCAGGGTGTAGGGGCAGAAGGATAAGGAGAGAGAATCTGAAGCAGACTCTGCTGAGCCCTGAGCACTTGGCAGTACAGGGCTCCATCTCGTGATCCCTAGATCACCTGAGCAGAAACCAAGTCTCACACTTAACTGACTGGGCCACCCAGGCAACCCTGCCTGTACTACTCTTTTAGCCTTCATTGCTTTCTTCCTCTCTTCCTGGTGTACTCCAATTTTTCTTTCCCTGCTGTGATCAGATGGCATCTCAATTCTGAAGTCTCTCCTGTGTCTGTAAATGGTTTTTGTATATTAAAAAGTCCTTAGAGAAATTAATCCCGTGAGATTCGGAGCTAGATTTTGTGGGTATGACTCTGGGTTTTGTCTCTTACAAGCTGCATGAGACCTTAGACCAGTTCCCGCATTTGTAAAATGAGAATCACATTAACACCTACATCATAAAGCCTGTTAGTAGGATTAAATGAGTTATTAATGTATTTGAAGATCATTGGCACTTGATAAATGTTAGTTATGATTAATATGGGACTATCCTTAATTAAAATGCTTTCCACATTTTATTATAACTTTTTCCTGTCTGTCTACCTTCTCTATCCTTAAGGGCTGCCGTCATGTTATTGTTAACTTTGCTTTAGTCCCGTTTCATCAGGCCCCTATCTTAAACTCCAAAGCCTAGTGACGGGCACTGAGGGGGGCACTTGATGGGATGAGCAATGGGGGTTATGCTATATGTTGGCAAATTGAACTCCAATAAAAAATATATATATACAAAAAAGAAAGTACTAAGCACGATGCCTGCCACTTAGCAGGCACTCCATAAAGAAGAATGCACCTATCGGCAGCAAGTTCCTTACTGACAGAAATCTTCAATCTGGGGTATAAAACAGCATGCTTTCAGGGGATTCTTTATTCTAGCTCTCAGCCTCCAGACTCTCTTGCTTTCCCTTTTCCTTGAGGCTAAATAAAAAGAGAGGCTTTGGCTTTTCTATTCGAGAGATGCAGCCAATGGTCTCAAGCCCACAGCATAGCTCAGAGAGAGGCTTCTTTGGCCCCCTACTTCTCTTCATTCCTTGTGTCTCATTTTCTCATTCCCTTCAATTCCACCTTATTGATCACTTTCTACCATAGGAGGGTTTCTTAGAGAAGCAGTCTTCTAAGCAATTTCAACAGAGTGCTTCAGACTTCTGGCCCCAATTGATCCGAGATTAAAGGTCTATGCTTTCATTCTTTCTTTCCCTTGGTACAATTTTGAAAACAATTGAATCAAACAAAACAGCATTTTTTGCTGGATTTCACCTCACAGTTAACTTGAATCAAGCCTTGTAGCTTTTAACCCAAGGGAATGACATTTTTAAAAATTATCTTATTGGTGCATTTCAGTTGAGTGAATTCTGTTCTCTAAGAATTTTTAAAAATAAAAATGTACCTGCAAGAATACAATTAAGATAAAAAGATATATTGAATTAAATGCTTCTCTTAAGTGATGTAAACAAATAGATTCATAGCCTGCATTACTTCTTGATTCATTAGCTTTGGAGGAAACCATTGGAAAATTCTTCTGGGAAAGTACTGAGATATTTATGGGGAATGTTCAGAGAAATGGACCTGGTTAATACTTAACGAAATGTGTGTTACTATAACATTAGTTTAGCTTATGGGAATGTTTTAGAATGAATCTTCCTTTATAATGGCCAGTAATTCAAAAAGTACACTTTATTAAAAGTCCAGTGATGTTTTAAACTACCTTATACACAAACTAATGCTCTTTTCTTTTCTACTTCAGTATTTATCTATTTTAGTATTTCCATTTACTGTGAAAGATTGTTTGGTGAGAATCTTGGAAGATCTAATAAAGCACTTAAAATAAGAAGCAAAATGAGAAACAGAAGTATTGTTTTGTTTCAGAGCAAACACCTGGCAGTTTTGAGCGTTCCTAGTGGTTCTCATTTCAGCTTTTCCTGGAACATACTACTTCTGACCTTTCTCAACTCACCTGACTTCTAGAATCAAATGTTTATCTCAGAAACTACTGAGACGATTTTAGGATTCCAGGCTGTTTGTGAAAGTAGCTGTGCAAAACTTTTTAGCAGACAGACAAAAACAAAAAAGCATTCTACTGAGCTGGGAGTCAGGTCTGCATTTTACCTGTTAAATTAACGCCTCATCACTTAACTTCACCATAAAATGAGGATAATGAAAGCTTTTATTCTTCTCACAGGATTGTACTCTCAAGTGAGAAAACAGGTGTGTAAAAATAATGAAAAATCATTTATGAAATACTACTTTTATAATCTACAATATCATTTGGAACCATACCATTAGTACCCATTCTTAAAGATTATAGGGTTGGCATGTGCTCAATACTATAAGTAGGTTCCTATGGAAAATTTTTATATGCAGGGATTTAAGAGTTGATGGGTATTGACCTAAGCCAACTTTGTCATTTAGCATATGACAAGTTCTTTTTGTAACTATTGGTAGTGTCCTATACTTAACTTACAGGTAGCTTGGACCTTTATATCTCCTTCTCTGTAAATTTGCTGAATATGCCACTGCTCTAGGCTTTCCAACTGCTACCTTACATGGCAGACATAATGATATTCTGGCTAAAGGCAAACATAATGATATTCTGGCTAAAGGATGTAAGAATAATGGGACTCCAGACCTCAAGCACTGCACAAATGGTCCTGTGCTGCCTTGTTTGTTAGATTCATATATGTTGGTCATGCAAGGGCAATGGGACTTGTACAAATCTACAGATCAACTGCTGATTTGGAGCACTATGCATTTTACCAGTTGAAAAACATCTATAATATTCTTTGTGCTTAATTATTAAATTGTTTCATGTAGATTTCACTTATGGTATCTGAGGTGCCATGTGACCAAGTCTCAAGTATGAGCCTCTAATTAGGATACCCCTAAGATGTATAATAGAGGTTTTACACATTTATATATTACATGGCATAATGTATTTAATATACATAATATACATAATATACAATAAAATCCAATGCCAACTACATAATGAGTGTCATTTTGTCATTAGATGAAATAAGTCTATATTCTACTCTAAGTACTATTATAAAGGTCTGATACATGTTTTTCCTTTTCAAAATAACAGCACTTTAAAGAATACCTAACATTTATATAACATGACAGATGTTAAGTAAACTTACTGTGGAAATCGTTTTATGATATATGTGAATCTTACTATTGTGCTATACATGTTAAACTTATACAGTGTTGTAGGTCAAATTTATCTCAGTAAAACTGGAGAAAAATAGGGGTGTCTGGGTGGTTCAGTCAGTCAAGCATCTGCCTTCTTCAACTAAGGTCATGATCTCAGGGTCATGGGATTGAGCCCCATGTTGGGCTCCATGCTCAGAGGGGAGTCAGTTTCTGCATCTCCCTCTGTCCCTTCTCCTGCTTATGCTGTCTCAAATACATACATACATACATACATATGTAAATGTTTAAAAAACTGGAGAAAAATAATACTTAAGACATTTTAAGACAGAAACATCATTCATTTTAATAAATATTTCCTGAGTACTTACTATGTGCCAAGCACTATGCTAGGTCATCAGGTGATTAAAATAGGGCATAATTTAAGTTCTTATAGTCTAATAAGGAAGCAGGTATTCAATAAAGAAGCCATCAAAACTACAGTGTGATATTTGCTATAAAAAATAAAAAAGAAATCTGAGATCCTTTAAAATATGACATTATCTAGAAAAAGCTTATGGAAAGAGGTAGAAACAAATTATCTTATGAATTAGAATTGCAGATATCGAGTTATCACTGTTAATTTCTTTCCCTTTTAATGTTCTTACATTAAAGATGAAGATAAAGAGCAGAAATACTTCAAACTAGGAAAATAACTTTATGTGCTGTTGGATGGTGTGGCTGACTGAAGCCATAAAGCAGGTTAACAACTGAATGTTACAGGAATTAAAGACACTTTCATTGGGTCAATAAGTCAATACATTACTTCTGTTCCCCTGAGGAAATCCACTTGCTACGTGGACAGTTCAAGACACAATAACATTCTTCTGTGGCAGCTGAGGAAAACAACCACAACACAGAGAACTAAGTCTAGGGTTTTAAATTATTTTCTCTGATTTTTTTTTCACTGTAGTATTTTATACATTTCCACAGAAAACATCAATAGACTTCAGGTGGAAAATAATCTGAAAGGCAATTTCTGGTTGTGTGGAGTAAATTCTGATTATGCTGAGACCTGATTCATTTACCCATTTCATTTTTTCAGGATTGATTTGAATTTACTTTTGCTATCACTTAGTATTGTAAGTGTGATGCTTTTCACTGCAGTCTTAGAACTGTTAATTCTTACATGCAACTTTATAGAATGCATATAGTACATGTTATTATATATACATCATTTGAATATTTTATGTTTAGCCATTGAAATAAAGTATAAGAAACAGAGTTTACTAATGAAAAGGAAGTTATTAGATGATGTCTATCCATTTTACTTTTTCATAAGATGTTGAATAAATGAATAATGCAGTTCTCAATAAAAGAAACTACATTCACGTTTTTCTTCTGGTCTTTTTTTTTTTTGTTTTGTTTTCTTTTTTTTTTAATTAATTTTTATTGGTGTTCAATTTACCAACATACAGAGAAACACCCAGTGCTCATCCCGTCAAGTGTCCGCCTCAGTGCCCGTCACCCATTCCCCTCCACCCCCCGCCCTCCTCCCCTTCCACCACCCCTAGTTTCTTCTGGTCTTTAATTACTAAAATGCTTTTTCATACACTCTGATTCATTTGTCCTTTAACGATCCTAACAAACAATATTGAAATCACCAAATACATACAAAAGAAAAGCCAGCAATTATTTTTTGATTGCTTCCGAACCCCTTCTTATCATTTTTATCTCAACCAGTATTTTAAAGTCCCAGTAGAATAAGAATGCATTGAAAATTGTCATAGAATTAGAAATATTTAAGATACCAATGCAGACATGTATAAACACAAACCCCAAAACAGCATGTGCATGCAAGACTCAAGTACCTCATTGTTTGGTATATTTCCTTGACACCTAAAATAACCCCACTGCAGCACTGACATCAACAGTTTCAATGTCTCCATATTTTGACAGGTCTGATGATTCAGCAAACTAAATGGCTCAAAGAATCTGTGCAACTCTTTTATTGTTTTGGTTTTGATCTCTTGGTATATTGAATAATATTTATTGAGTGTCATGTGCCAGGAACTAGTCCAGATGTTGGGGTTAGAACAATTAACAAAACAAGCACAGTTTTTTCCCCTCACGGAACTTAGGGATGTTTTTTATCCCACAGAACCACAGATAGATAAATCAATACACAGATACATAGGTGGATAGGTAGATAGATGAATGATGGATAATAGATAAAAGTATAGATGTAGATATAACTATAGATAATTTGATACACACACACAAAGAATGTTGATTGATATTTTTTCTATTGTTTGATCTTTCCTGTATCCACAGAATTGGTGATAAAGTCACTGAACTGGGGTGTCTCAATCAGTTAAGTGTCTGCCATTAGCATCTGTCTTCGGCTTGGGTCATGATCTCAGGGCCCTGGGATAGATCTCCTCAGCAGGCTTCCCTGCTTAGCAGGAAGTCTACTTCTCCTTCTCCCTCTGCCCCTATTCCCTGCTCATGAGCTCTCTCTCTTTCTCTCCCAAATAAATAAATAAAATCTTTTTAAAAATTACTGAGCCAAAACAAAAATTGCTAATTACCCTCATAGTTTAAAGAAAATACCCTCTTTGGCCACCGATTTGGGAACAGGCTGTGAAACCATTTCTATCTTCCTTCCTGGTCTATAAGAGAGAATTAAACATGGAGAAAAAATTTGTGGGGGCCTGTGTAGGGTGTTTGTTAGTGACAGAATGAATACTCTTTTCTCTTCCTTGGTCTTTTCTTTCTATGCCAAGCAAAAGGGAAATTCCAAAAAGGATATCTGAAGACTTGGAAATGCCTTTCAAAAAGGAAACACTAGCATCATGTTCCTTTGCTTAGATGCTTAATGAGATGAGAACAGCAGATGGACCTGCTGTTCTCATTAGAAACATGCACAGAAACAGATTTCTTGAAATTGCTCTTGAAGTTTTGGAGCCCACAGGAACACAGAAATGGTGTCCATCTCTAATCTAGAGATTTCTTAAGACAAGGACATTGCTGAGGCTGCCCATGTTAGCAGTGTGTGAAGAGGTCATGGTGTAATGAGCTGGGGCAGAAAAAAATAGTAAGAGGCTCCATTCTAGTTTGCCTTGGCTTTTAGAGTCATGGAAGTAAGGATGTTGGTGATTCTCAGGATTCCTCACAAAAGCATATGAAGATTAGATGTGACCCTGGCACAGCAATTACAAATCCTATTGAGATAAGGAGTTGGGGTCTGATAGAGGGGCTATAGTGAAATTTGGCTGCCTTTCCCTGAGGGTGGTCTTTAGATAGAGAGAATGAGCAAAAAAACTCTGCTTACATATGTTTTCAGGTATATTGAAAAGAATCACTCACCCCTTAAAAAAATTCCATCTTCCTTATTTACATTTCAAGTCCCTTTCCATCGAATCAGCAGATATTTATTGAATACTGACTAGGTACCAGGCACTATTCTAGGTGTTGGAGGTGTAACAGTGAACAAGACAGATAGAGGGAGAGACTATAAATTGAGCCCACTATCAGTCAATGATGCTAGCACTGAGATTGCAAATGGTAATGACCACGGCATTTGGTACAAAGTGAGTCCAATATATATTATAAAGAATGAATAAGTGAAGGTAAAGTAGATGACCCCTATGTTTATTTCTAGTTCTAATAATTTGTGTTTCCCTTACTTTCTCAGACTCTTCAGTTGTATATATCTTATTTAACTATCTTAATTTTAATATTTAAAAATTTTAAGTGCTAACTATGTGCTAAATAATGCTAGAGTTGTCATATACTTGCATATGCTATCTCATTTAATCTTCATAGTAGCGCTAGGAAGTATATTTTATTATCTCATTTTATAGATGACATGTTTTACCCAATTAGCAGAGCTAGAAGTTGAAGGCAAGGTATTTTTGCTCCAGAGTCCACAATTTTTCCACTAGATTATAGTCTCTCCTAATCTTATTGGACTGTATTGTACTACAAAGTGTTAGATCATCATATACTTAATATTTATAGTGAAAACTTAATTTGTTTTCTTAAAAGATTTCATTTATTCATGATAGAGAGAGATAGAGAGAGAGAGAGGGAGAGACACAGGCAGAGGGAGGAGCAGGCTTCCTGTGAGGAGCCTGATGTAGTACTCAGTCCACAAACCCCAGGATCATGACCTGAACCAAAGGCAGACACTCAACCACTGAGCCACCCAGGTGCCCTTAGTGAAAACGTAATTCGTATAAAACTTAACAGTTTTCAAACTCTCATATATATCACCTCCCTTGGCATAGAAATCTTGTTTTTTTCTTATTTATACTCTATATACTCTGTTTTACAGGTTTACAAACTGAAATTTATAAATTTAAAATGACGTAATTTATATTTGTTTTTATTATTTCAGATGTCTATTAACAGGTGCTTGCCCTTTGTTGACATTTTTGAAAAAAATCAAATTGTAGGGCAGCCCGAGTGGCTCAGCGGTTTAGCACCACCTTCAGTCCTGATCCTGGAGACCTGGGATCGAGTCCCATGTTGGGCTCCCTGCATGGAGCCTGCTTCTCCCTCTGCCTATGTCTCTGTCTCTCTGTGTCTCTGTCTCTCTCATGAATAAATAAATGAAATCTTTAAAGATATCAGGTCGTAAACTTGTGTTACAAATTAAAAATGAGGGATTGGAGAACCATTTACCATTAAAATGGTCCTCAAAAGAAACCTGGGGTAGCATTCTTCATATCATATAAATTAAAGTTAATCCCAAAGACTCTACTAAGAGATGAATAGGGATACTATATCATACGTAAAGGGTCTATCCAACAAGAGGACCTAACAAACATGAATATTTATGTCCTAATGTGGGAGCTGCCAAGTATATCAATCAATTAATAACCAAAGTAAAGATATACTTAGATAATAATGCACTCATAGGAGGAGACTTCAACATGGCACTTTATGCAAAATACAGATCTTCTAAGCACAACATCTCCAAAGGAACAAGAGCTTTACATGTAACACTGGACCAGATGGATTTCACAGATATTTACAGAACTTTGCATCTGAATGCAACTAAATACACATTCTTCTCAAGTGCACATGGAACTTTCTCCATAATAGACCACATACTGGGTCACAAATCATGTCTCAACCTATGCCAAAAGATTGGGATTGATCCCTGCATATATTCAGACCATAATGCTTTGAAACTTGAACTCAATCACAAAAAGAAATCTGGAAGAAACTCAAACACGTGGAGGTTAAAGAGCATCCTGCCAAAAGATGAAAGGGTCAACCAGGAAATTAGAGAATTAAAAAGATTCATGAAAACTAATGAAAATGAAGATACAACTGTTCAAAATCTTTGGGAAACAGCAAAAGCAGTCCTAAGAGGGAAATATATAGAAATACGAGCATCCCTCAAAAAACTGGAAAAGACTCAAATACACAAGCTAAACTCGCACCTAAAGGAACTGGAGAAAGAACAGAAAATAAAACCTACAGCAAGCAGAAAAAGAGAGTTAATAAAGATTCGAGCATAACTCAATGAAATAGAGACCAGAAGAACTGTAGAACAGACAAACAAAACGAGGAGTTGATTCTTTGAAAGAATAAGATAGATAAACCCCTAGCCAGCCTTATTAAAAACAAGAGAAGAGACTCAAATTAATAAAATCACGAATGAAAAAGGAGAGGCCACAACCAATACCAAGGAAATACAATTTTAACAACATATTATGAGCGGCTATATGCTAATAAATTAAGCAATCTAGAAGAAATGGATACATTTCTGGAAAAACACAAACTACCAAAACTGGAACAGGAAGAAATAGAAAACCTGAACAGGCCAATAACCAGGGAGGAAATTGAAGCAGTCATCAAAAACCTCCCAAGACACGAAAGTTCAGGGCCAGAAGGCTTCCCAGGGGAATTCTATCAAATGTTTAAAGAAGAAATAATACTTATTCTACTAAAGCTGTTCAGAAAGATAGAAAGAGATGGAACACTTCCAAATTTGTTCTATGAGGCCAGCATCACCTTAATTCCAAAACCAGAAAAAGACCCCACCAAAAAGGAGAATTATAGAGCAATATCCCTGATGAACACAGATGCAAAAATTCTCAACAAGATACTAGCCAATATGATCCAACAGTACATTTAGAAGATTATTCACCATGACCATGTAGGATTTATCCCCAGGATGCAAGGCTGGTTCAACACTTGTAAAGCAATCAATGTGATAGATCATATCAACAAGAAAAAACAAGAACCATATGATCCTCTCAGTAGATTCAGAGAAAGCATTTGTCAAAATGCAGCATCCATTTCTGATCAAAACTCTTCAGAGTGTAGGGATAGAGGGAACATTCCTCAACATCTTAAAAGCCATCTACGAAAAGCCCACAGCAAATATCACTCTCAATGGGGGAACACTGGGAGCCTTTCCTCTAAGATCAGGAACACGGCAGGGATGTCCACTGTCACCACTGCTATTCAACACTGTACTAGAAGTCCTAGCCTTGGCAATCAGGCAACAAAAAGAAATGAAAGGCATTCAAATTGGCAAAGAGGAAGTCAAACTCTCCTTCTTTGCAGATGACATGATACTGTACATAGAAAACCCAAAAGACTCTGCCCCAAGATTACCAGAACTCATAAAGCAATTCGGCAATGTGGCAGCATACAAAATCAATGCCCAGAAATCAGTGGCATTTCTATACACTAACAATGAGACTGAAGAAAGAGAAATGAAGGAGTCAATCCCATTTACAATTGCACCCAAAAGCATAAGACACCTGGGAATAAACCTAACCAAAGAGGTAAAGGATCTATACCCTAAAAACTACAGAACACTTCTGAAAGAAATTCAGGAGTACACAAAGAGATGGAAAATATCCAATGCTCATGGATTGGAAGAGTTAATATTGCAAAAATATGTATGCTACCCAGGGCAATTTACACGTTTAATGCAAACCCTATCAAAATACCATGGACTTTCTTCATAGAGTTGGAACAAATCATCTTAAGATTTGTGTGGAATCAGAAAAGACCCCGATTAGCCAGGGGAAGTTTGAAAAGAAAACCAGACCCGGGAGCATCACAATGCCAGACTTCAGGTTGTACTACAAAGCTTTGATCATCAAGACAGTGTGGTACTGGCACAAAAACAGACACCTAGATCAGTGGAACAGAATAGAGAATCCAGAAATGGCTGCTCAACTCTATGGTCAAATAGTATTCGACAAAGCAGGAAAGACTATCCACTGAAAAAAGGACAGTCTCTTCAATAAATGGTGCTGGGAAAATTGGACAACCATGTGCAGAAGAATGAAACTAGACCATTCTCTTACACCATACACAAAGAAAAGTTCAAAATGGATGAGAGATCTAAATGTGAGACAAGATTCCATCAAAATCCAAGAGGAGAACACAGGCAACACCCTTTTTGAACTTGGCCACCGTAACTTCTTGCAAGATACATCCACAAAGGCAAAAGAAACAAAAGCAAAAATGAACTATTGGGACTTCATCAAGATAAGAAGCTTTTGCACAGCAAAGGATACAGTCAACAAAACTGAAAGACAACCTACAGAATGGGAGAAGATATTTGCAAATGACCTATCAGATAAAACGCTAATATCCAAGTCTATAAAGAACTTATTAAACTCAACAGCAAAGAAACAAACAATCCAATCATTAAATGGGCAAAAGACATGAACAAAATCTCACAAAGGAAGACATAAACATGGCCAACAAGCCCATGAGAAAATGCTCCACATCTTTAGCCATCAGGGAAATACAAATCAAAACCACAATGAAATACCACCTCACACCAGTCAGAATGGTGGAAATTAACAAGACAGGAAACAAGAAATGTTGGAGAGGATGTAGAGAAATGGGAACCCTTTGGCACTGTTGGTGGGAAGGTGAACTGGTGCGGCTACTCTGGAAAACTGTGTGGAGGTTCGTCTAAGAGTTAAAAATAGATCTGCCCTAAGACCCAGCAATTGCACTGTTGGGGATTTACCCCAAAGATACAGATGGCAGGACACCTGCACCCCGATGTTTATAGCAGCAATGTCCACAGTAGCCCAACTGTGGAAGGGGCCTCGGTGTCCATCAAAAGATGAATGGATAAAGAAGATGTGGTCTAGATATACAATGGTATATTACTCAGCCATTAGAAACGACAAATACCCACCATTTGCTTCAATGTGGATGGAACTGGAGGGTATTATGCTGAGTGAAGTAAGTCAATCGGAGAAGGACAAATATTACATGGTTTCATTCATTCAGGGAATATAAAAAATAGTGAAAGGGATTAAAGGGGAAAGGAGTGAAAATGAGTGGGAAACTGGTAACTGCATGGAGGACCCCTGTGCCGTGGATAGCGTCTATAATGGTTATGGTCTGCTGCATATTTACTGCCTTGCACTGGAACTCCACCAGGGTCTGTAACATTTGCTGCCTCCACACCCTTTTTTCCTTCAACAACATCAAGATCCAATCTGTCCATCTCCTACCCTGTGAAAGTACTTCTTGGGGTTATTCTTCTTTGTGGCAGTCTGGTGTACAAATACATCTTCCTTGATGTCATTCCTGTTGATGAAACCATTCTTACATTGAATCATTTTACTGTTCCCAAAACCTTTGTGGACCTTGTCCCTACCAGCATTCACCGCTGATGTGAGGCCACCAGGGACCCCACTTCCTGGGCTGCTGTCCTTGGTGCTGGGCTTTGTATCAACAGAGCTGAGGGTGGGGTCAGAGGGTGGTTGCTGGTTCTAGGCCTTGCTGCTCGTGTTTGCAGTGATGGTGACTGGAGCTGGCTACGGCAGCTGTGGGTCCTCCTGGGGCCGTGGTGGGGCTGATCAGGGTTCTCTGAGGTCCTCTCTCAACTCCTGCTACCCATTGGACTAGTAAGTGGCAATACTGACATTGGAGCTCATATCTTCCAATGCCTTCAATATACCACAGTGTAGTATGCTACTTTCAATATACTACAATGTTTCTATGGGCCTTGGAAGATGCTCTTTCTTCCCCAGTCTTTCTCAAATGCCATTTTAAAATATAACTCTTCTAGGGGTGCCTGGGTGGCTCAGTGGTTGAGCGTCTGCCTTTGGCTCACGTTGTGATACCGGGGTCTGGGGATTGAGTCCTGCATCAGGCTCCCAGCAGGGAGCCTGCTTCTCTCTCTGCCTATGTCTCGGCCTCTCTCTGTCTCTCATGAATAAATAAATAACATCTTAAAAAAATTAACTCTTCTAGGAAGTGTTTCCTGGTAATACCACTTGACCTCAAATCATGCGTATTCTCCAAGTATTTTCTGTACTTTTGTGTTGCACACAGTAACAATGGCAGTATTTGCTAAGAGCCTATGAACTATCATATTATCTGGCATTTCCACTTCTGGCTACATATCTAAAAGAAACAAAAACACTAACTTGAAAGATATCTGCACCCCCAGGTACAATGTAGCATTATTTGCAATAACAAAGACATAAAAGCAACCTAAGCGGCCATCAATGGATTAATGGATAAAGAAAACCGGTTTTATATGCATACAATGGGATGTTATTCAGCCATAAAATAAGAGGATATTCTGCCATTTGTGACAACATGGATGGACTTTGAGGGGTTTATGCCAAGTGAAGTAAATCAGAGAAAGAAGAATACCATTAAGTGTCACTTATAGGAAGAATCTCAAAACAAAACAAAACAAAAACAAAAACTTAAAAACTTAAAATAATCAAACTTAACTCACAGATACAGAGATCAGATTTGTGATTGCCAAGTGTGAGGGTAGGGTGGGCAAAATTGGTAAATGTGATCAAAAGATACAACCTTCTAATTATAAAATAAGTCCCAAGGATATACTGGATAGCATGGTGAGTACAGTATAATACTCTATTGTATATTTAAAAGTTGTTAAGAAAGTAGAGCCTAAAACTCCTCATTATAAGAAACTAATTTTTTAACCTATGTGTGATGATGGATATGACCTAGACTTATTGTGGTGATCATTTTGCAGTATATACAAATATCATTTCATTATGTCAGACGTTGGAAAGTAAAATAATATTGTATGTCAATTATATATCAATTAAATAAGAAAATAAAGAAGACACTGAACACAGATTAAATAACTTTTTACAACACAGATCAGTGGGTTCCACTCTGGGAATTTCTGATTTACTAGGTCTGAGATGGGGCCCTAAAATTTGCATTTTGATCAAGTTCTCAGATGATGTTGATGTGGTTGTTCCATGGAACACACTTTGAGAACCACTGCCCAACAGAATTACTCTGCTCCATGAATGTTTTGAAATCCTTTCTAAAGGCATCTAGTTACTTACATTTTTCATTTCTTATGGATTACTAGAAGAGAAAATGGCTCTACATTGTGATCATCTCCTGACTTTGATTAACGATCTCAAGTCTCTATACCATTAGTTACTACTAATAATGATCAACTTTCAATAAATGCTAGTATTATCAAATTGTTATGTAGCAGATGATTTCATTTTATTATAATCTATCAACTAGGTAATATTATTATTTCTGCTTCACAGATATGAAAACAAAGCCACACAATAGTAAGAAGTAGAGCCAAGATTTTATAGATGAGGACACTGAGGCACAGAGAGGTTACCTGACTTGTCCAATTGTCAAGAAGTAGTAGGTAGAAAAACTGTACTATCAATGCAGACAATCTGACTCCAGAGGACCTTCATTCCTACCCAGTTGACTGTACACTCCCTGTGAATTATTTTACTTTGCTTTTGGTTAGATATTGTTTGATGTGTTGTTCAATCTTTCTTCATATTTCACTCTCAATAGGCAGGCTGCAACTTGAGTCTTTCTCTACTTCTACATAAGTAAGTTTCGGTATGTCATTCTACAAATGGAGGGAGTTTAGCAAATAATTTGAAAGACAGTTGTAGGTCCTTAAGCATGGAGACTACAATTTAGCAATCTTTTCCAGAACAAAGGTCTGACTCAGCTCCTTTTCCTTTTCCTTCTTCTTCTTTGTACCCCTCACGGCAGGAAATATTGGACCTTAATGTGAAAAAATATCATGGTGTTTTTTTTTTGTACATTAAATTTGCTTTTCCAAACTGATGTGGAAATTGTTTTCCAGGAATGAGAATGACTTTGAGCTGAAAAGCCATAACCTTTCCATCCAATGTCCCTGGTCATCGAAACACTGATTCTCAAGTTAGTGCTAGAGGGGAGGGTGACATTTTATAAACAGAGATTAAAAGAAAATAAAGGATTCCACAGAAGAGCTAGGCTCACTTCTAGTCCCTCTCTATGTTACACATGCATGTTATTCCATGTTACATACATATAGTTACCAGAGTAGAATCTTTTAAGCAAACATTATTCCTCCATTCTGCTGATTTCAAACATTCAATGGCTCCCCTCTGCCTGCAATAGTGTTTTTCAAATCTGGCTTAAGTCAAAATAATCTGGAAAAATGGAAAAAATATAGTTTCCAAGGCCACAGATATTGTGTATTTACCAGGCTCCCTAAGGAATTTTGACGCTCATTCAAAGCTGTAAAACATAGACCTTCGAATCAAGGACAGTCTTTTCAGGTTTGTATTTAAGACCCCCCTTCACATTGTTCTGTTTTGGCATTTCCAGGTTTTTCTTCTGATAAGTCTATATTTGAATCATCTTTATATTTCCCAAACCTTTAGTACATGCTTTACACAGAGCATTCAGTATGTTTATAAATTGACCTTGCTATTTTAGTGTTCTAGTCCACTAAGCTAAGTAGCCATCAAGGTGTTGTGGGAAGTGATATTGGTCCGTGTCCTTTGCTTACTCTGCTACTTCTCCTTTCTTTCCCATCAAATGTATTGCTGCTTGAAAAATGAAATATCAAGGTGACATTCAGTTTTTACTTAGTCATTGAACTTCAGAGAATGGTCACAGTAGAGTGGAGATGTAGAAGGCAGAAATATCCCTCATGTCCAGAATAACAACCTCTAAAGCAGAGAAAAAATCATAATCCAGTCACCTCTTCCATCATTTCACATTAATGATTACAACTCTGAGGTTTAAAATACTGATTCTTTGCTGTTTCGAAAAGCCCTCAATTTCTCCACATTCCCAATTCCATCTTAGATTCAAAAAGAAAGATGTAGTGCCAGCTACCACTTTCTCTCCCTTCAGTCTAGAGGAATGCCAATGTTCCTAGCTCACACCAAATGGTTCCATTATTCTTATTTGCCTGTCTGTCTTTTGAGGTCTTATTGCCCCTTGCTCCCTTGAAAAATAATGTCAACATCTATAAGATCACTTAACTGCTTCCTGCTCTCTGGGTATTGTGAAAACTCACTGATGGAAACAGGGATTCCAATATGAAAACAACAATAGCCCAACATTTACTCTAATATTTGGCAAGTCAAGTTGACATAATACAAATATGAATTAGCTAAACCAAAGCATGTGCTCCTATGTGTGTGTATGTGTGTGTGCATATGTATGTGTGTTTGTATATTCATTGCACTTGTGTGTACGCAGGGAACAGAGGAAGCTGAAATCCAGAATGTGCTCTGCATGTACTTTGCTGCAGTGGTGGATATGCCAGGAGCAAGGAGTGCCTTTTTTCTTGCCCAGAGGTTACAGCTGATCATCACACCATGTACCCAAGGGGCCACCTTTTTTTTCTAATTTAACCATTAATAGAAGGTAGATTTTTCTAATGTTCACAGAAATCCACATAGACTAGCAATGTCTGTGTGTAAATATATGTTCATACATATGTTCATATTGTGTATGCATGTGCATGTATGTGTGTGTGAGAGAGAGAGAAAGAGAGAGAGATGATAAAATCATGCATTTGTAGACTTGAAGGGCTGGCATTCACACAGTGTTTCCACCTACTGTGGTAGGAAGAAAAGTTAAGATTCTTCTTCTTCATGATATTAGGTACCTATGCAAATATCCCCTCCCCACACCACACAAATACTGCTGATAATTATCCTCATTGACCCAAAGAAATGGAAAGTGTCCCTCACAGTGGTAGTACGTTAAAGATGAAGGAGCATTGGAATGATAGTTGAGAGATTTGAATTTTCTCCTATTCCAGCTCTAATACATAGCTGTGTGACTGGGTGAATTCTACAAATGTCAATATTCTCATGTATCTACATGAATTCCTTGGGCCTATTTGTCCTTATACAACTCCATCTATGTACATATAGTGTATATGTATTTATCTTCAAAGAAAGAGGAAGAGTGGCTTGCTTGATATTTTAACACCACTCCTTCTTGTTCAGGCACCTCTAACTTCCTCTATAATAAAGCCATTTGCTGTCTTGTAATTTTTCTTCTCTGGGCTATCTTAGAAAAAAAGGCTGCCCATTCTTTTCTTTTTTAAAATGAGCTCCTTATTGGTTTTCACTACATGGAAATGGATGTGAGTTGATTAAAAATAACAAGTACTTCCTAGAGAGGGGACTTGGTGGCCGCAGCCAGGGCAGCGAGGGGGTCACCGAAGTGCTCCGATTCTGGCGGCTGTGCAGGGATTTAACTGCCACCATGTCAAGCAAAAGGGCAAAGACCAAGACCACCAAGAAGCACCCCCAGTGCACAACATCCAATGTATTTGCCATGTTTGACCAGTCACAGATTCAGGAGTTCAAAGAGGCCTTCAACATGATTGATCAGAACAGAGATGGTTTCATTGACAAGGAAGATTTGCATGATATGCTTGCCTCCCTAGGGAAAAATCCAACCGATGAGTATCTGGATGCCAAGATGAATGAGGCTCCTGGGCCCATAAATTTTACCATGTTTCTCACGATGTTTGGTGAAAAGTTAAACGGCACAGATCTGGAAGTTGTCATCAGAAATGCTTTTGCTTGCTTTGATGAAGAAGCAACTGGCACCATCCAGGAAGATTACCTGAGAGAGCTGCTGACAACCATGGGAGACCGGTTTACAGATGAGGAGGTGGATGAGCTGTACAGGGAAGCACCTATTGACAAGAGGGGAGTTTCAATTACATTGAGTTCATACGCATCCTTAAACACAGAGCAAAAGACAAAGATGACTGAAAAGACCTTCAAATTCCAGCCAAACGTTCCTTGTTGCCACTTTGGGTATTTCTGAGACTTTCTCTTAGAGTCTGTTGCATGCCCTTAGCTTTTCAGCTTTTGCCTTTCTTGTTGTATTTATTCTCAGCCATTTGGGGCACATGCATCTCTATAATCAGACTAGAAATGGGATTTTTTATGATTTTTCAGAATAGAAAATAGGGCAATTTAACTTACCAGCCCCCCTCTCCAAAATAACCGCAGTCTACACAGAGTCAGTATAGTTTTTCAGAGAAAGTTATTCACTCAACTTTTTCTGAACCATAATTAAACTTTATGATAAAAACTTACTTGTTTAAACTTCTTATTTACTAAAATGAGCTTTTGTTAGTTGCATCTTCTGAAGAAAGGTAGATGAGGGACGCCTGGGTGGTTCAGCGGTTGGGTGCCTGCCTTTGGCTCAGGGTGTGATCCTGGATGCCCAGGCTCGAGTCCTGCATCGGGCTCCTTGCATGGAGCCTCCTTCTCCCTCTGCCTGTGTCTCTCTTGTGTCCCCTCTCTCTTTGTGTCTCTCATGAATAAATAAATAAGATCTTTAAAAAAACAAAAACAAAAACAAAAAAAAACCCACAAGTACTTCCTAGATTAGGAAACTGGAAATTTCGGAAAATGCCAGTGGAGACTTGGAAAATTTAAGAAGCTTTATCAGGCTTCTTTTCCTCCTTCAGTTCAATAAATAGATATTGAGAGACTACAAGATGGCAGGAAGCATCACAGGGAACAAGTTAGGCCAAAAAAATTGCTATCATGGAGCTTACATTCAACATATATATAATGTATTTTATATATGTACACATATATACATATGTGTACATATGATACATATATAATATATGTAATATGTATTATCTGATATTACCTGATATATAATATTTGATATATATTATCTCATATGTATATGATATCTGATATATAATAAATATTAAAATATAAAAATAATGTTTGATATATATTATATCAAATAGTAGTAATTATTATAGAGAACAACGAGGCAGGAAATGGAAATAGGGTATGTGTATGTGGGGAAGAGGCTATAGTTTTAAATAGAATGGTTGGGAAATGCCTCACTGGAAAGGTGACATTTGAGCCAAAATATGAAGGAGTAAACCATGTGGTTATCTGAGAAGGGCAATCTAACCCAATGGACTTGAGCCAGAGGCATGACTGGCATGTTCAAGTAACAGCAAAGAAGTCAGTGTGGCTGGAGCTGAGTGAATAGTGGAAAACTAACAAATGTCAGAGTTAAGACAGCGGCCTGCTGTGTGGGACCTTGTGAATCACTGCAAGAGCCTGGGATTTGACTTTGAGTGGAACAGAAACCACCAGAGAACTGAACAGATGAGTGATATGATTACAATTATAATTTTGAAAAGATTATAATAAATACTGTGCTTAGAACAGAATAGTAGGGACAAGGATTGAGGTACAAAGTTCAATTAAAAAAATATTGCTATATTTAAATGAGAGAATGATGGTAGCCTGGATCAGAGTGGTAGCACTAGAAAGTAACAGAGTGATTGAATTTTCTGTATATTTGGAAGTACCTCCACAAAATTTGCTTATGGTTTGGATGTTGCTGAAAGAGAAAGAATGGCATCTAGGATGACTGTAGGGTTTCGGGCCTGATAACTAAAAGTACGTAGTGCTATTTACTGATATGGGAGAAGGTAGTGAGAGAAGTAAGCATCTTGATGGGAAGATAAAGGATTCAATTTAGACATGTTGATTGGACATCTTGATAAAGATGTCAAGTTGGTAATTTGACATGTAAGTCTGTATTTTAGAAGAGGTATCTGGGTAAGCTAGAGATAAATATTTAAGAATCATCAGGATAGGGGTGGGGGGATGGGTGAAATAAGTGATGGGAATGAAGGAGGGCACTTGTTGTGATGAGCACCAGGCATGTGGAAGTGTTGAATCACTATATTGTACACCTGAAACTAATGTAACACTCTATGTTGACTAACTGGAATAAAAATAAGAAGTTAAAGAAAAGAATAAATATAAAAAATTAATCATCAGAAAATAAATAGCAATGAAAATCATTAGACTAAATCAATCTCTAAAGATAAAAGAAGAGATAGGACGGAGATAAAGAAATCTAAGCAAGGAGTGAGTCCTGGGACACTACTATGTGAACGGGAAGGCAACAGAAGGAAAGACAAGACGATAGGAATGTATGAAGTTCTGGAGGCCAAGTCAAATAATGTTTAAAGAAGGGAAAGATCAAGTGTACCAAGAGTTGAGGATAGGGAAGTTAAGATGCACAGGGATAACTGGATTTAGCAATGTGGAGATATTGGCAATTTAGACAATGGTATATTCAGGTCAATGGTAAGGATGAAAACATGTAGCTTAATAAGTAATTGCAGAGGGAACAGCCGTGTAACCCGCCTAAATCAAGAAAGAAAGCAGGGCACCTGGGTGGCTCAGTGGTTGAGCATCTGCCTTTAGCTCAGGTGGTGATCCCGGGGTCCTATGATCGAGTCCCACATCCGGCTCTCTAGAGGGAGCCTGCTTCTCCCACTGCCTATGTCTCTGCCTCTCTCTCTGTGTCTCATGAATAAATAAAATCTTAAAAAAGAAGGAAAACAGGGATCCCTGGGTGGCGCAGCGGTTTAGCGCCTGCCTTTGGCCCAGGGGCTATCCTGGAGACCCGGGATCGAATCCCACGTTGGGCTCCCAGTGCATGGAGCCTGCTTCTCCCTCTGCCTATGTCTCTGCCTCTCTCTCTCTCTGTGTGACTATCATAAATAAATAAAAATTTAAAAAAAAGAAAGAAAACATTGCAGCAACCTGGAAATCCTCTATAGGGCCTTGCTGCCCCCCAAAAAACCTTTCCCTGTCTCTTAGAGCTAACCACATCTTGACATTCTCTATCACTTCCTTGAAATTCTTTATATCACAGAAATCACGTGAGTATATATCCCTAAACAACAACTGTTTAGTTTTGCCAGATTTTGACATTTACATAACTGTAATAAACACTGTATGTATTTATGTCTTGCTTTTTTCACTGTTTTTCAGATTAATTCATATTGCAGTTTTTAGTTATACTTGCTTTATTTTTACTGCTGTATGAATATACTATAATTTATATATCAATTCTCTGGGGATATTTGGTCCTTTCTAGTTTATGCCCTGCCCCATGTTCCTGTGGCCAATATCAGATTTCAGTTGCAGCACTGGTCAGCAATACCACTGCATGATCCACTGGAAGCAACCCAAGTGAATCAGTGCCTACCGGTCATTTTGGCTTTTTTTTTTTTTTCTCTTTTACTTCGGGTCTTTTCCAAAAGACTCAGTTGATTTCTTTTTTTTTTTTTTTTTAACTCAGTTGATTTCTTTGCTTGCTAGCAGGACAGCTCACAAGAACATAGGAACTAATTTTCATATGGTCAGTTCTCAAGCAATGAGGGACAGCAGTCTTCTGCGGGGACAATTTTGAGGCGAATTCTACGTAATTCTTCATAACATAAGGTGAGCCCCAGTTACCAAGATTACTACTCAGTTTAATAAAGCAAACTGTTAGTTTTCCTTTTTATCTTGTCTCGTTCTTGCTGCTTCAATTTGTGTTTCTGGGGATCATCTCTGAAATAAACTACCCGAATTCAAATCTTTTCTCAGAATCTGCTTTAAGGGAAACTAAAGAAGGACAAAGCTTTTTTTTAAAAAAATTATTTTTTGGAGAGAGAGAGGGCATGCATGAGGAGGGGGAGGGACAGAGGGAGAGGGGAAAGCAGACTCCCCTGTGGAGCAGGGAGACTGCAGGGAGGGGGTGCTCGATTCCAGGACCCTGAGATCATGACCTAGCCAAAGTCAGACGGTTAACTGACTGAGCTACCCAGGCACCCTGGACAAAGCTTTTGTAAATAATGCAACTGTGAGTATTCTTATACATACTTCTTGGGGTACATGTATACACATTGCAGTAGGGCAGGACTTAGCAAACATTTTCTGTGGAGGGCTAGGTAATAAATATTTTAGGCTTTGCTGGTCACATATGATCCCCGTCACATAATTCTTCTTTTTGTCATTGATTTGTTTTCACAAGCATTTAAAATGTAAAAGCCATTCTTATCTCTTGGGGCAGATTTGACCGAAGGACAATAGTTTACCAACCACTGCTTTAGGATATAGTTTTCAGAATGAAATCACTAGGCCAAAGTGTAATCACAAATCACAAGGTTCAGCTTATATATTGTCAAACATTTCTTGAAAGTGGTTGTACACTCTCAGTAGCAGAGCATAAAAGATGCAGCTATTCTATAAACTTGCCTACATTTTGTATTTGACAGAATTTTTAATATCAACCATTTGGGGTGTGTGTAGTATTATCACAATGTGGTTTTATTTTGTCTTTCCTTAATGAGTAGTCAGGTTGATAAATTTTTCATATGCTTGATGGCTAACTTTTTCTTTTCAACTAGTACTTGTTCAGGTCTTTTTTTTTTTTTTTTTTTTTTTTTTTTGGTTTTCTTATGGTATACCTATCTTTTACTTTTTGATTCATAGGAGTTCTTTATATATTCTGGATATAAATCCTTTTATTCATTTGTGCTGTAAATATCGTCTCTCATTCCATGACTTGTACTTTCACTATATTAATGATATATTTTGATTTAAAAAGTTAGTAATTATATTGAGGCAAGATTTATCAATCACTTATTTTATAGTTAGTGAACTCTGTTCAAAAGTTCTTATCTCAAGGTCATAAAGTTATTCTTCTATGTGATCTTGCAGATCTTTACTTTTTTTTCTATCACATTTCATTCTAAAATCAGACTGTTGGGGCACCTGGGTGGCTCAGTTAGTTAATTGTCTGCCTTCAGGTCAGGTCATGATCCCAGGGTTCTGGAATCAAGTCCCACATTGGGCTACCTGCTCAGTGGGGAGTCTGCTTCTCCTCCTTCTGCACCTCTATTTGCTCACACACACTCTCTCTCTAAAATAAATAAAATCTTTAAAAAGATAAAATCTAACTGTAGGGGTTTCTTTTGTTTTGTTTTTGGTGTAATGTGAGGTAGAGATCAAATTTCATTTTATTTTCATTTGGATATCAATTATCCTAGCAGCGTTTGTTTAAAAGATTATTCTTGCCCCACTCCTGAACTATGGCAGCTGTGTTATAACTTACTTGTCTATATATATGTGGATCTGAATCTGGGCTCTATTTTACTAGTCTATTTGGTGACTCTGCACAAATACAGTACTGTACATAGAAATTTTAAAGTCAAACTGTCAGTTCCCATAAACACAAAGAAAACTAAGATTGTGGTGATGATTGCATTGGATCTATGGATTAAATTTTGGAGATATGTCAGTTTATAATATTGAACATTCTAATATGGGGATATAGTGCATTTCTTTTATTTATTTAGGATTTCATTAATGTCTTTCAATAATGTTTGTAGATTTCCATGTAGATTTATCTCTTGATTTTGACTTTGTTAACTCTATTGTGGATTTTACCTTTTTAACTTGAATTTTTGATTTGGTTATTGAGAGATACAGAAGTAAAATTGATACATATATATATATATATATATATATATATATATAGTGACATTCTGTTCAGAGTCTTCACTAAATTCATATTCTTTTTATTGTGATAAAATACACATAATATAAAATATACCATTTTAACATTTAAAGTGTAAAACTCAGTGGCTTTTAGGATATTCACAAAGTTGTGCAACCACCAACACTATCTAGCTCAGATTATTTTCAACATCCCAAAAGGAAGCCCTGTACCTATGGATTCCTCTGTTCCCCACCCACTGCCAACACATACTCCCTGTAACTACTAATCTGTCTTTGGTCTCTATTACTTTGCCAATTATGGAAATTTATAAATGTAATCATACAATATGTAGCCTTTCATGTCTGGCTTTGTTCCTTTAGCATAATGCTTTATTTATTTATTTATTTATTTATTTATTTATTATTTATTTATTTATTTTAAAGATTTTATTTATTTATTCATGAGAGACATAGAGAAAGAGACACAGACACAGGCAGAGGGAGAAGCAGGCCCCATGCAGGGAGTCCAATGCAGGACTCAATCCTGGGACTCCAGGATCACACCCTGGGCCAAAGGCAGGTTCTAAATCGCTGAGCCACCCAGCGATCCCTACCATAATATTTTATCAATGTCATAGTATGGATCATTCCTTCATTTCTTTTTTTGTCTGAATAATATTCTATTTCTGCATATACCACATTCTGTTTATCCATTCATTAGTTGATTGACATAAGGGCTATTTCATTTTTTGAATATTGTAGGTAATAGTGCTATGAACATTCATATATAAGGGTTTCATGGATATGTTTTCATATTTTATACATATACATAGAAGACTGGAATTACTCAGTCATATGATAACTCTAACTTTTTGAGAAACTGCAAACTGTTTTCCAAAGTGCATCATTTTACATTCTCACCATCATTGTACAAGGAATTCAATTTTTCCACATCCTTGACCGTAGTTGTTATCATCCAACTTTTTCATTATAGCCATTCTGGTGGATGTGCAGTGGTCTCTTCATCGTGGGTTTGCTTTACATTTCTTTCATACCTAATAATATTGAGCATCTTTTTATATTATTTGAAGGTCATCTGTATATACCTTTTGGAGAAATAACTAGTCCCATTATTTGTTTTTAAATTGGGTTGTCTGACTTTTGTTATTGAGTTTGAGAGTTCTGTATATATTCTGGATACTAGATACTTATCTGATATATGATTTGCAACTATTATCTCCCCTTCTTTGTGTTCTCATGATTGTGTCTTCTGAACCACATAAGTTTCTCGTTTTGATGAAGTCTGACCTACTTATTTCTTTTTCTTTTGTTAGTTGTGCTTTTGGCGTCTTATCTAGGAAACCATAGCTAAGTCCAAGCCATGAAGGTTTACCCCTATGATTACTTCTAATAATTGTATAGTTTTAGCTCTTACACATAGGTCTTTGAGTTAATTTTTATATATTGTGTGAGGTTGAGGTCCATCTTCATTTGATTGCATGAGGATATCCAGTAGTTCCAGCAACATTTGTTGAAAAAAACTATTATTTTCCCCATGGAATTGCTTTAGCACCCTTGTCAAAATCAATTGCCATAAATGTGTGGTTTTATTTCTGGACTCTCATTCTACTCTATTGAACTATAAATCTGTTCTCAGGGCAGTACAAGATAGTCTTGATTAGTGTAGCTTTGTAGTAAGTTTTGACATTGCATGGTGTGAGTCTTCCCTTTGTTATTTTTTGTTCATGATAGTTTTGGCTATCTGGAGCCTCTTACATTTTCATATAAATTTCAGAAAAATCTCATCAATTTATCCTAAAAGCCTGCTGGGATTTTGATGATTGCATTGATTCTGTATATCAGTAATTAGTTCTTAACAATATTAAGTCTTCTAATCCATGAGCATGAAATGTCCTTCCATTTATTTAGGTTTTTGAAAATTTCTTTCAATGGCCTATTGTAGACTTCAGTATTCAAGTTTTGTATTTCTTCTGTTAGATTTATTTTCAATGTATTTTATTCATTTTGATGCTTCGGTAAATGTAATTGTTTCTAAATTTTATTCTTGCATTGTACATTATTGGTATATAGAAATATAATTGAATTTTGAATATAGATCATATATCTTCCAACCTTGCTGAACTTATTTATTAGCCCTAGTAGTTTTCTTGTGGGTTCTTGGAATTTTTTATACAGTAAATATTGTCATCTGCAAACATAATTTTACTTCTTTCCAGTCTGGATATTATTATTTAATTCTCTTGCCTAACTGCCTTTTCTAAAACACCCAGTACAACAATGACTAGTACATGTGAGAGTGAACATCTTCATCTTCTTTTTAAATCTTAAGGAGAAAGTATTTTATCTTTCACCATTAAGTATGATGTTAAATGAGCGTTATTCATAGATGCCCTTTATCAGGTTAAGGTTATTCCTTTCTGTTTTTTTTTTTATAGAAGTGGATTTTGTCAAATGCTTTTGTCTGAGTTTATCAAAATAATCATATGTATCATAGTGTATTCTAGTAATGAAATTTTGCATGTTGAAGTAATCTTGGTCATGTTGTATAACACTTTTTTATATAATGTTGGATTTAGTTGAATTTTGGTGAAGATTTTCGTCCATATTCATAATTTATAATGGTCTGTAGTTTTACTTTCATGTTATGTATTTTGTCATCTTGTTATCAGGTAACACTGATCTCAGAATGAATTAGGAAGTGTTCTCTTTTCTTCTATACTTTGGACGAGTTTGAGATGGATTGGTGCTAATTCTTTTTTAAGCCTTAGATAAATTCACCAGTGAAGACACTTGGTCCTGGACTCTTATTTGTAAGAAGTCTTTTGATTACTAATTAAGTCATTTTACTTGTAATAAGTATATTCAGATTTTCTATTTCTTCTTAAGTTAGCTTCAGAATTTTATATCCTTCCTTGAATATATGCATTTCATGTAGGTTATCTAATTTTTTGACATAGTCATTCATAATATTTTCTAATCATCCTTTTTATGTTTTTTTTTAAGGTTGATAATATTGTGCTATGCTTCATTCCCAATTTTAGTAATTTGAGTCTTCTCTAGTTTTTTCTTGGTTGGTCTAGCTAAGGGTGGTCTATTTTCTTGATTTTTCAAAAAGCCAACTTTTAGTTTTATTGATTTTCCTCCATTGTTTAATACACTTTATTCCATTTATTTATGCAAAAATTATTTCTTTACTTCTCTACTTCTTTTTGCTTGTTTTATATTGTTTTCTAGTTTCTCAAGGTGTGAGCTTAGGTTATTGATTTGAGGTGTTTCTTATTTTTTTTTTATTTTTTTTTTTGTCTGCAGGTTTCCTTTTAATCAAGGCTCTGCTAAAAGTGTTTTGTGGGGCCGGGAGCCCCGAGGTGTTTCTTATTTAATGCAGACATTTACAGATATAAATTTCCTTCTCAGCATAAATTTAACTGAATTGCATATAAATTTTAGGATGTTACATTTTTATATTTATTCATCGCCAAATACTTCTATTCTCTTTTAATTTTTCTTTGACTCATTGCTAATTTAACTATGCTTTAATTTTCACATATTTGTGAATTTCTCAAATTTACTTATGAAAATAATTTCTAACTTTAATCCACTGGTCAGACAACAAGTTTTCTATAATTTCAGTCCTTTTATTTGTATTGAGACTTGTTTTATGACCTAGTATATGGTCTGTCCTGAAGAATGTTCCATGTGCACCTGAGAAGAATGTGCATTTTGTTGTATTTGGGTAGAGTGTTCCATAGATGTCCATTAGAGCTACTTGGTTCATAGGGTTGTTAAAATCTTCTATTTCTTTCTTAGCTTATCTTCTGTCTAGTTGTTCTATTCATTAATGAAAGTGTGGCTTTTATGATCTATAGTTGTTCAATCCATTATGTAAAGTGGGAATTGAAGACTCCAGCTATAACTTTTGAATTGTCTAGTCTCTCTTCAATTCTGTTTTTGCTTCATGTATTTTGGGGCTCTGTTAGTAAATGTTACAATTGTTTTTTTTAAATTTAATTTGTTTATTTATTCATGAGAGACACAGAGAGAGAAAGGCAGAGACATAGGCAGAAGAAGAAGCCGGTTCCATGCAGGGAGCCTGATTCAGAACTCGATCCCAGGACTCAGGGATCATGCCCTGAGACAAAGGCAGACGCTTAATCTCTGAGCCACCCAGGCGTCCCTAAATGTTACAATTGTTGTATCTTCTTGATGAATTGACTTTTTTATCATTACAAAATATGCTTGGTTTCCTCTAATAACAATTTTTGTCTTAAAGTCTTTTGGTTACTTGTTTCATATCATATATGTTGCCGTTTCTTTACTTTCAACTTATTTTCATGTTTGAATCTAAAGTGAGTCATTTGTAGACTACATATAGTTAGGTAATTTATTTTTATTCAAACTGAAGATGTCTTTCTTCTAATTGGATTTTAATTCCATTTAAATTTAATGTTATTATTCTTAAGGTTATATTTACTTCTGCTGTTTTGCTATTTGTTTTCTATTTATCTTATGCTAATATTTTATAGATAATTTTATATATAATCATATATTTTATATACACTGCATGTTTATAGTATATGTGCTGTGTATATATATTTATAAAACATACAGTATATGTTTTATATACTGTGGCAACCCTGGAAATCAGATTCTTGTTCCTTCCCAGGGTTTGTTGTTGGTACTGTTGGTCTAGCAACTTTTCTACACTGTTTATAAATTCTGTATATTTTTCATATGTGGATTCTGAAATCTCTTTCCAGTTAGTTTAATAGCTAATGATCAGCAGGAATTTACTTAAATGCCTGAAATCAATGATCTTAGTTGTTTCTGAAGGGCTCTGTGTGCATATTGAGGTATGCCTTGGAAACTCAGCTAGGAATTTTACTAGTTTATCTCATCCTTCATTACTTGTTTTTGTATAGCCATTTTCATTGATGTCACCTTTTCCTTTCTTTTAAATATTGTTTGAGAACTTGGCATGCATCCTTCACATTGCATGTATGATCTCATATTCTTTTCCCAATATCTTTATAAATTAGGCAGTATTACACTCATTGTATAATGATAAAGCTAGGTCTCAGCTACATCTTTTGAGTAGCTGAGTCATGTCTTGAGTGCACATAGGACTTCAGAGTCTGTCCCCTTAACCAGAATCCTGTGTTAATGTTTTCTGAAATAGAAAATCAACTATTAGCATCCTTCTTCCACTTTAGATCAGGTGAAGTACTTTAATCTCCTTTTCACAGTGAGAAGCCACCCATCTAAATACTGTTTGTATGGATCCCTGAGGGGTAGGAAATTATTTTTGCAAAGTAACAAGACATTCAATTTCCCTCAAGTGCCATAGTATTAGGCCCTTTACACGTTCATATATTCAAAGTGTCTAGTGATAACTGCCCTCTCTTCAGTGGCTATAGCTTCAACTTTCCATTATTATGTCTTAGAATATATTTTTATTTCCTCTAAACTCACCAATTTCTTTCCTCCTGTATTCTCTTTCTCTTAAGGGCATTGGCCCCTGCTGCATATGTGTGAAAACATGCCTTACAGATCTCTCTCCTGGGGACTAATTTTATGTAAATCTTGACTGGTGTTTCAAATAATGACTCTGACTCTCCATTCCTTTAAGGATATCAATGTCACAGCTAAGATCTATATTCATTTTTGATTTGGAGGAAGCTTAGTAACATTATTGTGTTAGTTTAAGTCCTCTGAGGAGCATACTCCCAGATGCAATTAAATATAAAATAAAATTATTGGATTCTGTGAAGGATAAATAGGGAGGAAGCAGGAGTAGGCATAGCAAGGTTACAGACTATGAAACGAGAATGCAGAGAGGCTTCAGGCTATGACACTTATTAAAGGAGAGTGGAATGAAGTAGGATTTGGTAATAAAGTCTCAGACAGCAGTGGAGTTGTAACAATTTTGGCCAGGTTTATGGGGAGTCTGCAAACCAAACTATCCATTAATGGAATCCTATGTCCCACAGGAATGCGCCTGAAGTAGAATCATTGCCATATTCAGTCAGTGGCCATGAACAGTCTAGAGAAAGTGTGGTATTGATATTAACATGGTGGTAAATATGGACAAGCAGCAGCTGGGGTTATCACTCAACTATGCTACTCACAGTGGGATATCTATCTGGTGCATATTCATGGCTGCCACAATCCTGCACACTTAGATTTACATCTCATATGGTCATTTGTTTCTGTAAAGCATTAGGATTTATTAAACAGATTAAAGGTAGACAAAACAACAAAGAATTTCTAATAAAACATGGATTGCCAAAAAAACCTAAATTATTAAATGGTACAATAATTAAAATATATGTTGGGTTTACATTTTTTTAATTATAAAGCAAACTTCAATACAGTAAAAAAAAATGTGACTTAAACCTTTCCATACCTGTAAGAAAACAAACTTACCAATGACTTGAAATTTTATTCTAAGCTTTAAAAAAAATGTTGGTCTTCAAAAAGAGGAAATAAAAATGAATAGATTCCATTATTTTGGTATTGGAGAAACAAATATTAAAATTGTGTCTATAGCCATGGGAGAAAAATAATTTCACTCTTTAACCAGACATTTTTTAAAAAGACAGCAGAAATGTCAATAGCATTTTTTTAAATTTTTTTTTTTAATTTATTTATGATAGTCACACAGAGAGAGAGAGAGAGAGGCAGAGACACAGGCAGAGGGAGAAGCAGGCTCCATGCACCGGGAGCCCGACGTGGGATTCGATCCCGGCTCTCCAGGATCGCGCCCTGGGCCAAAGGCAGGCGCTAAACCACTGCGCCACCCAGGGTTCCCAATAGCATTTTTTTATAGGACTCGAACAAATAGTCCTAAAATTTGTGTGAAACCATAAAGAACACCAAATAACCAAAGCAATCTTGAAAAAGAAAAATGAAACTGGAAGTATCAAAACCCCAGATTTCAAGATATACTACAAGCTGTAGTAATCAAAACATCATGGTACTGGCACATAAATAGGCATATAGATCAATAGAAGAAAATAGAACCCAGAAATAAATCCATAATCATATGGCCAATTAATCTTCAACAAAGGAGGAAAGGATATGCAGTGGGAAAAAGACAGTCTCTTCTACAAATGGTATTGGGAAAACTGGACAGCAACATGCAAAAGGATGAAACTAGACCATTTTCTTACACCATACATAAAAATAAATTCAAAATGGATTAAGGACCTACATGTGAAACCTGAAATCTTAAAAATCCTAGAAGAGAGCACAGGCAGTAATTTCTCTGACATCAGACACAGCAATATTTTTCTAGATATGTCTTCTGAGACAAGGGAAACAAGACCAAAAATAACATATGGGGACTTGGGACACCTGGGTGGCTCAGTGGTTGAGCATCTGCCTTCAGCTCAGGGTGTAATCCCAGGATTCTGGGATTGAGTCCCACATCGGGCTCCCCACAGGGAGCCTGCTTCTCCCTCTGCCTATGTCTCTGCCTCTCTCTGTGTGTCTCTCCTGAATGAATAAATAAAATCTTAAAAAAAAATACTATGGGAACTCTATCAAAATAAAAGCTTTCCAAATAGCAAAGGAAACAGTCAACAAACTAAAAGGTAGCATACAGAATGGGAGAAGATATTTGTAAATTATATATCCAATAAAGATTATCCAAAATATATAAAGAATATATACAACTCAACATCCAAAAAACAAGTGATCCAGTTTAAAATGAGCAGAATACGTGAGCAAAGATTTGTCCAAAAAAGACATCCAGATAAACACATGAAAAGATGCTTAATATCACTCATCATCAGATAAATGCAAATCAAAACCAAAATAAGATATAACCTCACACCTGCCAGAATGGCTAAAATCAACAACACAAGGAACAAGCGTTGGGGAGGATGTGGATAAAAAGGAACTCTCGTGCACTATTGCTGGGAATGAAAACCGGTTCAGCTACTGTGGAAAACATTATGGAGGTTCCTTAAAAAGTTAAAAATAGAACTACCGTATGATCCAGAAATTGCACTACTAGGTATTTACCCAAAGAATACAAAAATACTGATTCATAGGGGCACATGCTCCCCAATGTTTATAGTGGCATTATCAACAATAGCCAAATTATATAAAGAGCCCAAACATCTGTCAATTGACGAATGGATAAAGAGGAAGTGGTGTATATATACAATGGAGTATAACTCAGCCATGAAATTTTGCCATTTGCAACAACATGGATGTCTCTAGAGGGTATAATGCTAAGTGAAATAAGTCAGTCAGAGGAGGACAAGTCCCGTATGATTTCACTCATATGTGAATTTTTTTTCATATGTGAATTTAAAAAAAGATTTATTTATTTATTTAAAAGGGAGAGAAAGAGAGAGAGAGAGGGAGAGAGAGAACAAGCATGGAGGGAGGGGCATAGGGAAAGGAAGAGAGAGAATCTCAAGCAGATTCCCCACTGAGCACAGAACCTGATATGGGGCTTGATCCCATAACCCTGAGATCATGACCTGAGCCAAAAATCAAGAGTTAGATGCTTTACTGACTGACCACCCAGGAGCCTCACACTCATATGTGAAATTTAAGAAACAAAACAAATGAACAAAGATACAAAGGGACAAACAAAAAACCCAGACTCAACTATAGAGAACAAACTGATGGTTACCAGGGGGTGTGGGGGGGGGGGATGGGTGAAATAGATGAAGGGAATTAAGTGTACACTTATCATGATGAGCCCTGAGTGATGTATAGAATTGTTAAATCATTATATTGTACACCTGAAATTAATATAACAGTATATGTTAAATATACTGGAATTAAAAAATAAAAATAAATACAAACGCAGTTATAGCAATCAGAGAAAAAAGAGATACATTTTATTTCATCAAAATTAAAATCTTCTGTACTTCAATGGATACTATTAAGAAAGTGATAAGACAATGCCCAGAATGGGAAAAAAAATTTGCAAATCACAGATCTGATAAGGGACTTGCATCTAGAATATATAAAGAACTCTCAGGACTTAATAATAAAAAGAGTATCCTCATTTTAAAATGGGAAGGAAAAATATACAAAAAATAAAAAATAAAAAATGGGAAGGAATCTGAGTAGACTTCTCTCTAAAGATATACATAGCCAAAAAGCACATAAAAAGTTGCTCAACATCATTAATATTCAGAAAAATGTAAATCAAAGGAAAAATGAGATACGACTTCACATCCATTATGATGGATATAATCCAAGCACTTACAATTACAAGTGTTGGGGGGATGTGGAGTAGTTGGAGCACTTATACACTGCTCATACTAATGGAAATAAGTATAATTCCTGTGGAAAAGAGTCTGGGAATTTGTCAAATAATTAAATATGTAATTACTCTCTGATGTAGGAATTACTTCCAAAAGAAAGAAAATGTATGTTCACACAAAAAAGTTATGCATGAATGCTCATAGCAGCATTATTTATAATAGCCAAAAGGTCAAAACAAGTCAAATTTCTGTCAACAAATGAAAGGATAAATAAAATATGGTAAAAAAGCATACAATGGAATGTTATTTAGCCTTAACAAGGAAAAAAATAATGATACATATGATTTGTAGATGACCCTTGAAAACTGTATCCTAAGTGAAAGAAGCCAATCACAGAAGGCCATGAATTGAAATGTCTGGAATAGTCATGTTAATAGAGACAGAAAGTAGATAAGCTGTCATGTATGGATGGAAGAATATGGAGATGGAGAGTGATGGCTAAGGGTATGGGATTTCCTTTTGGGATACGAAAACATTCTAAAATGTATTGTGGTGAAGGTTCCACAACTCTGTGAATATATTATAAACCAGTGAGCTATATATGTTAAGAGTGGGTTTTATACTATGAATTTTATGCTGAATAAAACTCTAACAACAAAAGACAGTAACAATAACAAATTGATCTGTGATTACAGATGATCCTATGTATAATCCATTATAAATACAATGATATCAGTAAGATGCTTATTAATTTGCATAATAGAATTTATTTAACTGCTGAGAAGTGAGTTCAAATGATTAAGAAGTATAATGTGTCCATATGGACATTTCAACTCTGAAATGCAATTACATTTAGAAAAGCCATTAGCAATATAAAACAATTTGCAATGAGCTCAATGTTCAGTAATTATCCTAGAAAAGCAATGTTATTAAAGTAAAAAGAATCCATGTTGCATACAGAAAGTAGAGATCTTTCAATTAAAGAAAAGAAACATAAAATGAGTGTAACAGTGGGGCACCTAGGTGCTCATTCAGTTAAGCAGCTGACTCTTGATTTCAGCTCAGGTCATGATCTCAGGGTCATGAGACTGAGCCCCAAGTCCAGCTCTGCGCTGAGCATGGAGCCTTCCTGAGATTCTTTTTCTCCCTCTCCCTCTGCCTCTCCTCTGCATGTCCTCTCTCTCTCAAAAACAAACAAACAAACAAAGCAGCAAACAAAAAAACCGTAATGCAATTAAAGCCTCTATACTGGAGCAAGTAATATTTAATTGGGAACATTTACTTCCATGATAAAACAGCTACCAAAACTAATTTTATTTTATTTTTTAAAAAGATTTTATTTATTTATTCATGAGAGACAAAGAGAGAGAGGCAGAGACACAGGCAGCTGGAGAAGCAGGCTCCATGCAGGGAGCCCTACATGGGACTTGATCCCAGTTCTCCAGGATCACACCCTGGGCTGAAGGCGGTGCTAAACTGCTGAGCCACCCAAGTTGCCCACCAAAACTAATTTTAAAGTATATTTTTCTCAAAGTAAAGGTTGTATTTTTTATTTTATCGTTTTAATATTCTACTTCATTTTTATATTTAGGAACAGAAGATCTTTAACCTTTGAAAAAAATGAGATATTGCTTTAGTTCAGATTATATTAAGTACAAACCAGAGAAAAATTGAATCAAATTTCAAGACAGAGTTCATGGTATATGGAGACTACAACTGAAAACTGGTCAAGAAATCAAGGTAGTTACATCAGAGATTTTTACTTTCACTCCCTTTTTTCTTCTTACCCCTTCTCTTCTTTGCCTGACTTCCATACTCTCTATGATCTTTCTTCACTATTCCTTCATGATTTTGCCTTCAACATGGCTTTAGTTGGCACACTCTCAACTTCAACACCCCCTCCCACATCAGGTACTAGATCCTTATGACTTCACATAAATACCTCACTGGTGACTGAGTAGACAAAGTCATATTCTGGTTTTGTTTTTTAACCACATTATAAGTCACAAATTGTTAGCAAGCCTATGGATTGGATACATTTTGTACACTGCCCAATGTGAATCTACCCAATTTGCTATAAAATATGAAAAGGTCACACAATGTAAAACTGCATAAGCAGTAGGTGGTATAAGGCACCTTCTTTAGAAATGCATATTGGAATGGCCAATAGACACATTAAAAAAATGCTCAATATCACTTGATATCAGGGAAATAAAAATCAAAACCACAATGAAGTACCACCTCACATCTGTCAGAAAGGCTAAAATTAATAAGACAGGAAATGAGAGATGTTGGTGAGAAAGGGGAACCCTCTTACACTGTTGGTGGGAATGAAAGCTGGTACTCTCTGGAAAATAGTATAGAGGTTCCTCAAAAAGTTAAAAATAGAGCTACCCTATGACCCAGCAATTGCACTACTGGGTATTTACCCCAAAGATACAGATGTAGTGATCCGAAGACCCACACCCTGATGTTTATAGCAGCAATATCCACTATATCCAAGTTGCAGAAAGGGCCCAGATGTCCATCGACAGATGAATGTATAAAGAATATGTGGTGAATATATACAATGGAATATTACTCAGCCATAAAAAGGGACCTCTTGCCATTTGCAAAGACATAGATGGAACTAGAGGGTATTATGCTAAGTGAAACATGTCAATCAGAGGAAAACAATTATCATATGATTTCACTCATATGTGGAATTTAAGACAAAACAGAGGATCATAGGGGAAAGGAGAAAAAAATAAAATACCAAATTAGAGAGGGAGACAAACCATAAGAGATTTTTAAAAAGATTTTTATTTATTTATTCATGAGAGACACAGAGAGAGGCAGAGACACTGGCAGAGGGAGAAGCAGGCCCCTTGCAGGGAGCCCGATGTGGGACTCAATCCTGGGATTCCAGGATCACGACTCGGGCCGAAAGCAGGTGCTCAACCGCTGAGCCACCCAGGCATCCCAAGAGATTCTTAATCATAGAAAGCAAACTGAGGGTTGCTGGAGGGGAGGGGTTTGGGAGGATGGGGTAATTGTGTGACAGGCATTAATGAGGGCATGTGATGTAATAAGCACTGGGTGTGATATGCAATTGATGAATTACTACATTCTACCTCTGAAATTAATAATGCCCTATATGTTAGTTAATTGAATTTAAATAAAAAAAAGAAAAGCATGTTGGTAGGATAGGTAATATTTCCTGCTATTTTGCTTTAACCTTGAAATCATTTTCAAAATATTTCATTATATCAATGTTTTAATAACACAATCAAAAGTAAAAGCTCACAAAACATATATGGAGGACATAAACTATATGGCTCTACTGATTAAAAGTTTGGAATCTAATAGCCTAGGTTTCATATAATTTACTTTAGATCAAGTGAACATTATAAATTTTCCTATTTCCTTGAGTCTGATATATTATACTAGTGTGCTACTATAGAAATACAGAATTCAGAATGGTTGAGGACACATGAAGAAAAGCCTTTAAATAAAAAAATCTTTTAAGTTAGATTATATATATTTAATATATAGATATTTTGGCTCTTCTTATTTTTGAAAGGTGAATTTGGTTGAATATTTTATATATATTTTTCTAAATAAGAAAGTCTTCAATGTAATAAGCTGCTCTCTGCTTATAAAGATTTTTTATTTCGGGTTTATCATTGGCTATAGATAAAAAAAACTTTCAACCACTAATATGTTATGACTCTAATGTCATTGATACAGAGTTATATAATTCAGTTTTGTTAGTGATGTATAAACTTGTAAACTTACTTGTGCCATATATTAATTTTAACTCATTTTCTTTTTTTTAAGATTTTATTTATTTATTCATGAGACACACACACACACACACACACACAGAGAGAGAGAGAGAGAGAGAGAGAGAGAGAGAGAGAGAGAGGCAGAGACACAGGCAGAGGGAGAAGCAGGCTCCATGCAGGGAGCCTGACGTGGGACTTGATCCCAGGTCTCCAGGATCAGGCCCTGGGCTGAAGGCAGCACTAGACTGCTGAGCCACCCGGGCTGCCCCTCATTTTCATATGTTAGCTGTACGTGAAAACTGAAGTATCAAGGTCTTAAAAGTTAGAGTATCATATGAGAGACTGGTAAGAATCAGCTCCAATAAAACCACATAGTAGAAAGATGGGAATAGTATTCAGGAGACTGTTTCTGGTCCAGAACTTAAGCCAGTATTATGTATGTGAAAAAGCAATTCGTCTTTTATGGGTCTCACATGTTTCAAGTATCAAATGATGAAATTCAACTAGATGATCTCTAAGGACCTTTCCTTTATGGCAGATGCTAGGGATGCTCACTATTTGTCTGCTTCTCCTGTCCTTTGGGGTCCACAAGAGCACTTCCCTACTTTCTTTAAACTTAGCCATTTGCTTTGGCCAATGAAATGTAGGTATAAGTGATATGTGTAACTTCTGTGTGGAAGCCTTTAAGAGCTTGTGATCAATTCTCTGTTTTACCGCTTCCTGCTACAGCTACCAGTAACATTTATGCTGGTGGAGCCTCCATCAACCTGCACCCTTGCGTGGAAATGATGTGAAGCAGAGACTCCTGTGAACACAAAATGGGCAAGTAGTGAGACAAGAAATGCTCCTTGTTCTTTTAAGGCACTGACGGTTGGGGGTTGTTTGCTCTTTATAGCATAATCCAGTCTTTGCTGACTGATACAAATGATGATACCAGAAGTAGAGCACCATAAAAACAACAACGAAAAATCCCCTATAATAAATACCATTAGCTTTGAAGTTCAGTAATGTTTGGAAGAGAAAGCTACTACCTGAGGCTGGAAAAATGATAATATATTGACAAAACTTTTGCCAAATAAGCCTTCTGTTAAATATTGGAATGCAGCTCATATACCCAATGAACTTGTAGCTTCAGAAGAGGTTGGAAAGTAGAATGATAGTGGCAGGAGTTAGTTGCTTTTGGCAACATTTGACAAGAAAAAAAATGAGTTCAGAAAAAAAGAATCAAGTTAGAGATTAGGGATATTACAATGTTGGAAAAAGTAACTGCTTCTTGGAAGATAAACAATAAGGGATAAAATTAAGAGAGACTTTGAAGGACTCAAGTTCAAGTGAAACTGATCCTTGAAACAGAGAGCCGCTTAAGAATAAGCCTCCATACCTATTGTTAAACCACACAAATGGATATAGGTGTTTCAAAGCAAAGGTCAAATTAAGACTGTTATGTTCAATGAATCTTTTATATTGGGAGTAATGACTCCAGGAGAAGTGTCTAAGCGAGTAGCTCTCATTCTGAACCTCCTTGATTTAAGTAACTGGCCATTAATTTGAGATATAAAAATGGAAGTGTTTCTTGACTGGATTTTTGTTGTTTTTTGGGTGTTGATATGTTAAGCAAAATAAATCAGTCAGAGAATGACAAATACCATATGATTTCACTCACATGTGGAATTTAAGAAAGAAAACAGATGAACAGAGGGGAAGGGAAGGAAAATAAAAAGAGGAAAACAGAGGGAGACAAGCCATAAGAGACTCTTAACTCTAGGGAACAAACTGAGGGTTGCTGAAGGGGAGGTAGGTGAAGGGACAGGGTAACTGGGTGATGGGCATTAAGGAGGGCATATGATGGAATGAGCACTGGGTATTGTATCCAACTGATGAATTACTAAATTCTACATCCGAAACTAATAATGCCCTATATGTTAATTAAATTGAATTTAAATTAAAAAGATTTAAATGGAATTATTAAATCCAATAAATAAAATATTTCTAGAAAACATGTCTTGAACAGAACTGTTGTTAATGTTTTTGGCACATGAAACTGACTATATAATAGGTAAGAAGACTATTAAGTTTTCAAGATAGTATTATTGCTAATTGAACCATGCCACTGTGATTGTTAAGATTTAAAAGGAACCCTGGATTCCCAGCTATTTATGATGAGTAACCTGGTTAAGAAATCTGTTGTGTTTTTAAGGAGTCGATATAACATGCCACCCTATTCACATATGGCAAATTCTGTACAGTGTAACCAGTGACAATAGAGAAAAATGGGTTGGGAGGCCTTTCTCAGAGATCAGGATCATCCTCATTATGTCTTTCTTTGGATAATGAAATTAAAATATTTCAAGTTTGCAGTTTTAGGTGTTAATCAAATTGAAAACATAAAATTGCTCGATAAATATTCAATATTTCATACTCATGAATATAAAAGACAATTTCTAGGCTTCTGATAATTAATCCCAGGGGGGAAATAACCCCTTAGAGGATGCTTTTCACCAAAGAATTTTTAATTTTTATTTTTGTATTTATATTTCTTCAAAGACAATTTTAGAGTATATTTAGGTTCACAGCAAAATTAAGAGGAAGATGGAGAGATTTCCTATATACATCCTGCCCCTATAGCATAGCCTCCCTATTATCAATATCCCACACTAGAGGGGTACATTGTTACAACATGTAACAAACATCATACATTGCCCAAAGTCTATATTTCACATTAGGATTCACCCTTCTTGTTGTATATTCTATGCGACTAGAGAAATGTATAATGCAATGTATCTATCATTCCAGTATCATATTTAGCATTTCCACTGCCTCAGGAATCCTCTGTGTTCTCCCTATTCATTCTCCTCACCCTCAACAACCTCTGGAAACCACAGGTATTTTTATTGAATTCATAGTTCTACCTTTTAAGAATGTCATATTGTTGGAATGGACTTTTTAGATTGGCTTCTTCACTTACTAATATGCATTTGAATTTCTCCCACATGTTTTAGTGGCTTAATAGCTCATTGCTTTTTTAGTGCTGAATAATATTCCATTTTCTGAATGTACCATAGTTTATGTAACCATTTACTTACTGAAGGACATCCTGATTGCTTCCAAATTTGGGGGATTATAAATAAAGCTGCTATAAACATCCATGTACAAGTGTTTGTGTAGAAATAAGTTTTTAATTCCTTTGGGTAAGTACCAAGGAGCATGATTGCTGGGTGGTATGCAAAGAGTATGTTTAGTTAGTTTTTGTTTCTTTTCTTTCTTTCTTTTTTTTAGAGAGGGAGGCAGGAGGGACAGAGAGAGAGAATCTTAAGCAGGCTTCATGCCCAGCATGGAGCCTGACTTGGGGCTCCATCTTACCACCCTGAGATCATGACCTGAGCTGAAATCAAGGATCAGCTGCTTAACCCACTGAGGCACCCAGGCATCCCAAGAGTATGCTTATTTTGCAAGAAATCACTGAATTGTCTTCCAAAGTGACTTTGCATTTCCATAAGAAATAAATGAGCATTCCTGTTGTTCTACATCCTCATCACCATTTGGTGTTCTCAGGGTCTAGATTTTGGCCATTTTAAAAGGTGTGTAGTGATACCTCATTGTTTTAATTGCAATTTCCTAATAACATATGATGTGGAGAATCTTTCCATATACTTATTTTCCATCCGTATATTTTCTTTGATGAGGTATCTGTTTATGTCTGCACATTTAATTTTTTTTTTTATTTTGAGTTTTAAGAGTTCTTTGTATATTTTGGATAACAGTCCTTTATCAGAAGTCTGTTGCAAATATTTTCTTACAGTCTTTGACTGGTCTTCTCTTTCTCCTGACATTGTCATTCACATAGGAGAAATTTTTAATTTTAATGAATTCCAACTTATTAACTATTTCTTTCATGAGTATTGCCTTCGGTGTTGTATCTAAAAACCCTTTGCCATACCCAAGGTCATCTAGGCTTTTCCCTAAGTTATCTTCCTCGAATTTTATAGTTTTATATTTTACATTTAGGCCTGTGTCCATTTTAGGTTAATTTTTGTGAAGTGTGTAAGATCTTTGTCTGATTGTTTTTGCATGTGGATGTCCATTTGTTGAAAATACTATTTTTTTCTCCATTGTATTGATTTTGCTTCTTTGTCAAAGATTAATCGACTGTATTTATGTGGCTATATTTTTGGGCTTTTTATTCTGTTCCATTTATCTTTTGTCTATTCTTTTAGCAACACTATATTATCCTGATTACTATAGCTTTATAGTAAGTTTTGAAGTTGGGTAGTGTCACTCCCCCAACTTTGCTTTTTGCAATATTGTTTTGGCTATTCTGGATCTTTGTCTCCCCATTTAAACTTACAATGAGTTTGTCTATATCCACAAAATAACTTTGATTGGGATTACATTCACTCTGTAAATCAGATTGGGAAGAACAGACATCTTGACAATATCGAGTCTTTCTATTTATGAGCATGGAGTAGCTCTCCATTTATTATTTTTTTTCCATTTATTTTTTTGATCTAATTTATAAGAGTTTAAAATTTTCCTTGTATAGGTCTTGTACAAATTTGTTAGATTTATACTTTAGTATTTCATTTTGGGTACGCTAATGTCTGGTATTGTGTTTTATTTTCAAATCTACTTATTCATTGCTGGTATATAGGAAAGCAGCCAACTTTTATACATTAATCTTGTATCCTACATCCTTTCTATAATTGTTTTTTAGTTCCAGGACATTTGGTGTTGATTCTTGCATATTTTCTACATAGATAATTATGTCATCTGTGAATAAAGATAGTTTTATATCTTCCTTCACAGTCCATATACCTTTTGTATTTCCTTTTCTCATCTTATTGCATTAGCTAGTACTTTTAGTATAATGTTAAATAGGAGTGGTTAGGGCAAACATCTTTGCCTTGTTCCTGATCTTGGTGGGGATGCTTTGAGCCCTTAGAGATTTCAATACAAATATACGTCTGACAAAGTATAATTAGTTCACTCAGTTCTAACCAGTAGAAATTCTAAGTTTTCTTAGAATTAATGTATTTTCCTTTCATGGAGTTTTCTTGATCCAAAATCCTATAGGCAGTATTTGCATTTCAAGTAAATGTGAGTGAAGTACTTTGGACTAATTATCCTGTCTAAAACAACTGGGATAGCTGATTAAAATTAAAAAAAATCATCTGCTCAGAGGTATTTGGAAGCTAATGAGATAGCATAAAATCACTGTGCTAAAATTTGGGATAGTATGGGAGCTTTGGAGGCAGCTGGACATATATGAAGCCATTTTACTTTTATGACAGGATTGGCAAACTATGACCTACAGGCCATATCCAGCCCACCTCCTATTTTTGTATGTAAAGTTTTATTAGAACATAGACCCATTTATTTATTTATGTATTGCATGCTACAGCAGTAGTGTTATGTGGCTACATCAGAGACTTACGGCCTGTAGAACTTAAAACACTCACTAGTTGATTATCAGGGTTTGGTGTGATTCCAGAGGAGGCAACTGAGAGTCTGAGAAGATGAGTAAAAATTTTAAATAACTTGCAGAGTTAGAGAGATAAAGTCCAGAACCCACTGATGAGTAGGCAGGATATCTTATTTCTAAAATTGGATTGAGATAATGTCAAATTGCTAATGTCAATAGGCACCCAGCAGAAGCAAATGCAAATCCGTTCTGGTTAAAGACTGTTTCTTCAAACAATTTTTCAAACATAGTAGCCAGAAAAAAAAAATAATCAGGTACAAAAGAAGAAGAGGCTACATGAGTAAAAATCAGCAGAAACAATAAATAATAGAAATATGCCAAAATTAGCTCTGGAGACACACTTTAAAATCCATATGAGACTTGATATTGGAGGAGATATTTCATATCAATAATTCATCAGACTTCAAGTAAAATCTTAAAAAAATAATTCATCAGACTTCCTTAAAAGTTTTTTTTTTTTATCAGCTACTTGGATGGTTGGTATATGGCTAATAAAAAATGGTGCTTTCTTGATAGCATTTTAATACATTGAATCATTGTTTATGTCTATTCAGCTCTCTCTGTCCTATTCCTTTATTCTCAAAGGCACAGATGTATGTACTGTACAAACATACCAATGTAAACCAGGAATTCTGCTCTCTCTAAACCACTTATTGAAACACCATCAAGTATCCTGTCTCCAAAAGATAATGGCTTTTGTAACTTCCAATGCCTAACCAAATAGCTTAAATTTCTGATGGACTGATAACCTTAATCATTCATTTTACGTAGGCGATCAAAACCAAAAACTTACTCACATGAAACAAGTACAGCTAAGTAAAGTTATTAATGGAAGTTGGAGTATAAATAAAACTGCCTAAAAGTAATATCATTTTTGTTTGACAAGAGAAAAATGCAATTGTCTAAAATCACAGTGTTAGAAATGACAAATACCCACCATTTGCTTCAACGTGGATGGAACTGGAGGGTATTATGCTGAGTGAAGTAAGTCAATCAGAGAAAGACAAACATTATATGGTCTCATTCATTTGGGGAATATAAATAATAGTGAAAGGGAATAGAAGGGAAGGGAGAAGAAATGTGTGGAAAACATCAGAAAGGGAGACAGAACATAAAGACTCCTAACTCTGGGAAACGAACTAGGGGTGGTGGAAGGGGAGGAGGGCAGGGGGTGGGATGAATGGGTGACGGGCACTGACGGGGGCACTTGACGGGATGAGCACTGGGTGTTATTCTGTATGTTGGCAAATTGAACACCAATAAAAAATAAATTTATTATAAAAAATAAAAATGTATATAAGCAATAAATAACATTTACTCTAAAAAAATAAATAAAAATAAAATCACAGTGTGGAACTCAATTGTTTTAAAGTGGTCCAAACTACTTTTCAATTTATTAAAGGCAAAAGGAAAGTGAATAGAACCAAATATAGCTCTCAAGAGATGCTAATATTGAGAACTTGGCATAGATGGGTGTCTGGCAGGTGTCAGCCAAAGCCTTAGCCACTCAGCAAGGTAGGGCAGTCCAAGTTGGGGAATCCAAGTTCAGGGGCATCAGCCTTAAGTCAGTAATGCTGTCCCCAATAAAGGAAGATATTTTGTAAGCATGCAGCATATCATCACAAATTTTCTGTATTCTATGTGTTCTGTCTCTTGGTTGGCACGCAATAGCTCTGACCTTTTAAGCCATTCTTTATTGAGCCAGGAAAATGAAAGGCCAGTCAAATCTTTGAGGAGGCATGGAGAAGAAGGCAAATGCTTTTCAGGTGTAGCCCCCTCCCTTCTTTGACAACATCTTTTCAGCCCTAATTAACAACTTGGGCCATTTCTAAATCTATAAAAAGTAGGCAGTTGCCAAGTATTTTCCCTCTTTCTCTGATATATTTACTTTCTAGATCCCTTCAGTATTCTTTGAATATGGAAGACTGCCTATTTAAAGAGGGTTTGGAATATAAAAATGAAAACTAATAGTTCTGCTCTCAATTATTAAATCATCTTAGACTAATGCTGAATGTCCTGATTTGAACCTGACCTATAATTTTTTTTTTCTGGCCTATAATTTGAAATACATCCTGCACTACTTTTGAAACTTCTTTCCAAAGTGGTTTATAGTTTTGTTTTGTTTTAGTTTCTTCCAAAGGAGAGAGCTAAGTTCTCCTGGTTGACTTTGGTAGTAACCTCTTTATGTTTTAACTAAGCCTTTTGCTTTATACCTAGAACGGTAAATACCATGATCATGCTGGTACCTCCTTGCTGATCATTTCACTTTAGTGTGCTTTGAGTTTTGGATTTCAGTGTTCCTTCCGATTAATTTTTACCCATGTAGCTGTTCCTCTTCTTTATAATGGAGAGAACTTTATACCTTTGACACAGATATACTGTCAAATGTGAGACACAGTAGAGTGGTTAAGTGTTTAGATTCTAGAATGAAACTTCCTAGGTTCAAAACTCAGCAACACCACTTAGTAGCTATGTGCTTTCAGGCAATCACTTTTAGTTAGTCACTGGGTAGTTTCCAGATTTTTACCACCAATAAAGCAACATTTGCATAATATTTGATTTCCTTTTATTTTGGTTATATATATAATCGAATTTCTGGGTTCTATGGTAAGTGTATGTTTGACTTTTAAGTAGCTGCCAAACTTTTCAAAAGTGGCTGTACATTCTACATTCTTACTTTAGGCAACTCTTTTGGGACCCCTATCACTTCTGAGACCTTTCTCTGTATCTTAATAAACTTCTCTCCTTTTACTCAAAAAAAAAAAGGGGGGACGCCTGGGTGGCTCAGCAGTTTAGCGCCTGCCTTCAGCCCAGGGGCTGATCCTGGGGTCCTGGGATCGAGTCCCACGTCAGATTCCCTGCATGGAGGCTGCTTCTCCCTCTGCCTATGTCTCTGCCTCTCTCTCTCTCTCTCTTTGCGTCTCTCATGAATAAATAAAATCTAAAAAAAAAATAATACATTCTCACTATAAAAGTATTAAGGTTCCAGTTTCTCTATATCATCACCAACAACTGGTATTGTTGGTCTTTCATTATAGACATTTTAGTGGATTTGTAGCGATATCTAACTGTGGTGTTAATTTGCATTTCCTGAGAAATTATGGGTATCTTTTCCTGGAACAGGAAGAAATAGAAAACCTGAACAGGCCAATAACCAGGGAGGAAATTGAAGCAGTCATCAAAAACCTCCCAAGACACAAAATCCAGATGATTAAGCATCTAACTGTTGATTTCAGCTCAGGTCATGAACTCAGGGTCATGAGATCAAGCCCTGTGTTGGGCTATGTGCTGTGTGTGGAGCCTGCTTAAGTTTAAATAAATAAATATTTAAAAAAATTAAAAACCTAAAAATAAGCTGGCCCATGGACTGTAGTTTACTGACCCTCAAGTTACATGACTTGTAAAAGCATTCCTGAATGAGATAGTTGGAAGCTATGCAAATATTCTATTTCTCTTTTAGGTTTCACCAACTAATTTTAACATCTCCCTGTGATTCTTCCTTTCAGCAATTATTACTATACTGTTTTAATGGTGATTTTCTATTCCCTGCATTTCTTGTGTATTTATTACTTGGAATATTTCTATAAAAATGATTTGTTCCTTTTCCTTTATTAATTCAATAATTCATTCACGTGAGTATGGTTTCATGTGTACTTGTTTCATCTGGGGGTTATAAACTGATAATCTTAATATTTATTTGTTGCTCAAATTATTCTATTTAGGAGCTCTTTCAGATCTGTGTCCCTTTGGTTCCTGTGTTCTTTTGACATGCCCCTATCCTTTGTGTTCTAAGCACTTCCTCACTTCCAGCAACTCTGAGATGCATCAGGCTCGCATCATATTTTCCTACTTCAGCCCTTGAATCAGCCTTTTCTTCAAGGAGCCCTGTTCTTTGTTTTTGTTGTTGTTCTTGTTTACTGGAAAATGATTTAGAAATTAAAATGTGTGTCTGGCAGACTGTTGCAATTTCACTGTATTTCTAAGGACCTTTTTAGTAGGCAGAACCATATATTATGTAGACTAACCCATGTATAGAAACACATTGCTATATTTATCTGCCTATGTGCCTTTATGTATGTATGTATGCATGTATTTGTATTTATAATAAAATACACATACATTCCACTGATATCTCTAGCTGTATTATGGTGCCACATGCTCACTCTAGCTCTTCCTGCTTGCTATCTGTAGATATTTTAGCTGATATTTTCAGCCTTCATTGTCCACAATATATTTACTTATGTATTCAAATCTAGTATATGTGTAAAGCCGTTTCATAATTGCCCACCCATATCCTTTGAAAAACAACTTCACCAAATAAAGTAAAAGATTCATGTACAGATGATTTGGTTTAAATTTAGCCTTACAGTATTCAATCAAAAAACTATTTTGCAAAGACCCTTAGGTCAGCTCTGTTTTCCCAGTCATTTCAGTGAAGTAATGTCATACATTTGTAATACAGGTAGACTCATTTGTCATAATCTGCATTCCGTCCTGGTTTCCCTGTGACATTCTGGTTGATTTTTTTTTAGGTTTGCATACATCAAAGTTTACTCTTTGTAGTGTATGGTCCTATAAATTTTGACAATGAATAGAGTCATGTATCCACTGCCACAACACTACATAAAATGTTGCTCTGTTACTTAGCTTTGTCTGCTCATCCTGACTTCTTTTTAAAAAAGATTTTATTTATTTATTCATGAAAGACACACACAGAGAGAGACAGAGATATAGGCAGAGGGAGAAGCAGGCTTCATGTAGGGAGCCCACTGTGGGACTTGATCCTGGGACTCCAGGATCACACCCTGAGCGGAAGGAAAATGCTCAACTGCTGAGCCACCCAAGCATCCCTGCTCAGCCTGACTTTTGATTGAACTCAGAGCCAGTTTCTGTTGACTGCTTCATTTTCTGAGGTTGTTCCACACTTTCCTGTTTCTCCGAATGTCAAGCAGTTTTTGATCAAAAATTGGCCGCTGTAGTTTATACATTGTAGTGGCACTGGAATCTGTTCATCTGAAAATTACTCTATTTACTCTACCAAGCACTGAGTGTGCATGGACTCAAGATTCGAAATCTTTCTCCCAGTGACGTACAACAACTGACATCATCGCTTAGATTTTTTGACTTCCAGCTGCTCTATCATGGCCTTCTTTGTGTAATTTCATAATCAAAAAACTTGAGCAGATATATTCCAAGATTTTTGCTCACTCTGTGTTCCTTTGATTCTAGAGTTTCCCCCCTAAATTTTTAGTTGTTCTTCTAACTTTGACTTCCCCCTTCCAACATCTCAAGTCATTAAGTCCTCCACTTTATATCATGTAAGCTCTGTGTGTGTGTGTGTGTGTGTGTGTGCATTACAGGATGTACTATGTCAATATGTCAATATCACAGCAAAGCCCCAAATCTGATCATGAAGAGTTCTGTATATGAAGATAAATTTCCACCGTCTGGATTCCGCCTGATTTTTCAGCAGATTCCCTAGGGTTATCTACATGTCTATATGCCGAGTTTTAAGATTAGTCTGGATATTTGGGCAAATTTTGCATTCACAGTTTGGACATCAGCCTCTTTATAGCTCTCTTCCCCTTAAAATTTCCACCTTAAATTTCTAGTTGCCTTGTTGGTGGCAATTCAGTAACCTGCCACTTCTAGCCAGTAGCTGAGTTTTTCCACACCAGGGTTTGGGAATTGGCTAGTGCTTTCAGGAAAAGAATATACAAACTTGCAGTTCTTTATGCAGTAGTAGTTATTCAAGAGTAAGCCTTAGCAGTTTCAACCTGCTTTGCTCATTATCCAATATTTCCAAATCATTTTTCTTAAAATAATTTTTGTCTGATTGTTATAGCTATTATCTGCATGAAGAATTGTATGATGGCTTATCCTGCCACTACTGGAAGTTTCCTTGTCTTTATTTTCTTTTACAAATATTTGAAAAATATACTATTATATTTTCCTCTATATTTGCCTTATATCCTAATCCTCTTCATTCTTTCCTGCAGAGCCAGGTTTTTATCCAACATCATTTCTTCTCAGCTTTAGTCACTTTTACGCCCTTGTTCTGAAGTGCAACTAGAGATGAATTCCCTCAAATTTTGGTCCTGTTGCTGTCTTCATCTTTCTTTTTGAAGAATATTTTCATTGGATTTTCATTTTCGGTGGGCAAAATAGTGCCCTCCCAAAAGATATCTATACCTTAGTGCGTGAAACTTGTGAATAGTTACCCTACATAGTAAAAAAGACTTTTCAGATATGATTAAGTTAAAGATCTCAATGGGAAATTATACTGGATCATTCATGTGGACCAAATGTGATCACAAGAGACTTTATATGAGGAAGGTAGGAGAGTCAGAGTCAGAAAGAGGTTGGAAGATGCTATACTGCTGGCTTTGAAGATAAAGAAAAGGACCATGAAACGATGTACACAGGAAGCTTTTTAAAGCTGGAGAAAGCAAGGGAATAAACACCCTCATAGAACATCTAGAAGCCATGCAGCCTGGGTTACACCTTGATTTGTGTCCAGTGAAACCCATTTCGGACTTGACTTCCAGAATTCTATGATAACAAATTTATTTTAGCCACAAGCAATAGGAGATTTGTTACACAAGCAATAGGAGATTAAGACATAGTTTAACTTTTTTTTCCCACATTAAAGATGTTGTCTTCTGCTCTCTATGGTCACTGAAGGAAAGTCAAATACTCTTCTTTTCACTGTTCCCTTCAATGTATTGTGTTTTTTTTTCATCCTAGCTGCTAAAGGTTTCCCCGTTATGTTTCTATTATTGTAACTTCATATGATTTGCTTAATGGAGCATTCTTGGCATTTATGCTGCCTAGAGTTTACTCAGCTTAATGGATTTGGGGGTGATTTTTTTGATTAATTTTTCAGCCATCATTTTAAAACACCTTTTTCCCCCTTTTCTGTCTTTTCCTCATTGTATGATAGACGATATAATATTGTCCCACAAATTATTGAGGCTCCATTCATTTTTTTCTTCCCTCTGTGCTTCAGTTGGGAAAATTTTACTGCCTTCAACTTTCCTGAACCTTTCTTCTGCATTGTCAGATCTACTATTAATTACATTTAATGATTTTTTATTTCAGATTTTGTAGTTTTCAGTTCTCAGATTTCCATTTACTTCTATTTGAAGATACCATATCACTTTACAATTCACCATCTTGTTGTTTTTTATGTTCACATTTTCTTATACATACATTAACATGTTTATAATAGCTATTTTAGTGCCCTTGTCTGCAGATTTCAATATCTGGGTTATTGGTGTTGATTTCATTGTCTATTATCTTGGGTTTTTTTTGGGGGGGGTGTCACATTTTCCTACTTCTTTATATGTCTAGATATTTTGCTCATATACTGAGAATTGCAAGGTGTTTGTTCTACTGAGTCTGGATTGTTATTTTCCTCAAAGAACATGAAATTTTGTCATGGTAGGCAGTACAATTACTAGCAAATCATGTTGATCATCTGAATACTTGGTTTTAGGCTTTTAAGGGCAGGAATAATTTAGTCTTTCCCTTCTTTATTAGGCATAGTACATGATTGTAGGATATGGTGCTTAGTTTCGAAGTGTAAGCCTTCTGAGTTTCTAATGGAAACCTTGGCTGCTTATCAAGCTCCTCTAATTTAGCAAGACTTGAACTCATAACTGTGTTCCTCCAACTATTGGCAACTACAAAAATATCTACTCCATTCCTTGTACCTCTCCAGAAGTTGCTCTTCTACAGGGTTGCTTGGAGTCCCATCCTATGTGTACAGTGTTGGTAGAGTATATAAGGATAACGTGTATATAAACTTTGGGTCGCCTCTGTCTGTGAGTCCCTCTATCCCAGAATTCTTCTCATAAATTTTCAAATGCTTTGGAAGCTTTAATTAACAACACTGTTGCACTCTGCTGGATCTATACCCTTCATTTTCAATGCAAACTAAAAATCGCACATATGGAAAAAGAGTAGTTAAAAGTAAATTTTACCTAGGAAATACTAAATACTGAGTTATTGATAAACAAAATAGAGAATAGAAAAAAATCAGTAGAATTAATGAAATCAAAAGTTTGTTTTTTGATAAAAGCAACAAAGTTGACAAAACTTTAGTTAGACTAAGAAAAAAACAAGAAGTCTCAAACTACTAATATCAGAAATGAATGTGAGGGCATTAATACCTAGACTTATTGAAATTTTAAAACAAAGTATAAGAGAATACTATGAACAATTGTATGCCAGGAAACAAGATAACCTAAATGAAATGGACAAATTTCTAGAAACATGAAAACTACCAAACCAATCACAAGGAAAGAAAAATCTAAAAAAAAAAAAAAAAAAAAAGAAAAGAAAAATCTGAAAAGACCTATAAAAAGTGAAGAATTCATAAGATAAATAAAATATTTCATGAGGAAAAGTCCAAGAACAGATAGCTGCACTGGTAAATTCTACCAAACCTTTAGAGAAGTATGATAGTTATGGAGATCCAATATACAGCATGGTGACTATAATTAATAATACTGTATTGCATACTTGAAATTTGCAAAGAGGAGAGATTTTCCTATTCTCACCACACGTACATGAACACATGCACATGCACATACACACAAAGGTAACTATGTGAGATGATGGAAATGTTAATTAGCTTGATTTTAGTAATCATTTCACAATGTGTATATGTATATCAAAACATTGCATTGCACACTTCAAGTAATCTTTACACCAAACATGGGGCTCAAACTCACAACCTCAAGATCTAAAGGTGCATGCTCCACTGACTGAGCCAGCCTTGTGCCTCTCATTGCACACTTTAAATATATACAATTTTTATTTGTTAATTATATGTCTATAAATCTGGGGCAAAGAGGAGTACCAATTGTTCTCGACTCTCTCAAAATATGGAGGAAGGAACAATTTATACCATTCTATGAGGCCAACATTACTTTGATAACAAAGCCGGGCAACGACATGATAAGAAAATCATAAAACATATTCTTTGTGTGTCTAGATGCAAAAATCCTCAAGAAACTACTAGAAAAAAAAAGAAAGAAAGAAAGAAAGAAAGAAAGAAAGAAAGAAAGAAAGAAAGAAAGAAACTACTAGCAAACCGAATATAGAACATATTCCAAAGATTATTCATAAAGACCAAGTGGGATTTTTTTCCAGGAATACAAAAGGTGGTTCAATATTTGAAAACTGACCAAATGTCGTGTACTGCATTAACACAATGAAGGAAAAAACACATAATCATCTTGATTGACTCAGAAAAACATTAGACAAAATCCAACACTCTTTCACAATAAAAAGACTCAATAATTTAAGAATAAAAGTAAACTTTCTCAACATAATAAGGGCAGTATGTGGAAAAACCCACATCTAACATCATACTCTGTGGTGAAAGACTGAAAGCTTTCCTCTCAGATCAGGAACAAAACAAGAATGCTCACTCTCACTTCTATTCGATGCTGTACTGAAGTTCTAGACAAAGGATTAGGCATTAAATAAATAAATAAATAAATAAATAAATAAATGGCATCCAAAATGGAAAAGAAGCAAAACTATCTCTATGTGCAGATGACATGATCTTTATGTATAGAAAATCCTAAAGAATCCACAATAAACTTAGAATCAATAATCGAACTCAACAAAATTTCAGGACATAAGACATGTAAAAATAACTTGTACTTTTATATAGTAGCAATGTGCAGTCTGAAGAAAAATTAAGAAAACATTCCATTTATCATAGAATCCAAAAGACTAAACTGCATAAATTTAAGTTTAACCATGGAAGTAAATGACATGTTCACTTTAGACTGTAAATCATTGCTGGGAAATTTAAAGATCTAAATAAACGGAAAGACATCCCATGTTCATGGGCTGGAAAACCAAATGTTGTTATAACAATACTTGTCAAAGTAACTTACAGATTCAATGTAATCCCTATGAAATGCAGACGGTCTTTTTACAGAAATAGAAAAGCTGATCCTAAAATTCATGTCGAATTACAAGGGATACCAGCTAACTAGATTAATCTTGGAAAAGAATAAAGTTGGAGAACTCACATGTGCTGATTTCAAAATATGTAACAAATCTACAGTAATTAAACCAGTGTGGTACTGACATAAGGATCTATGGACATATGAAATAGAATTGAAAATCTGAAAATCAATCCATTGACTAATAAGCAATTAATTTTCAAAAAGGATGCCAAGACCATTCAATGGGGGAAGTATGGTCCCTTCAACAAACAGTGCTGAAACAACTGTATAAACACATTCAAAAATCGTTTAAACCTTATTTCACATCTTATACAAAATCTAGCTCAACATGGATCAAATATCTAAATGTAAGAGTTAGAACTATACAATTCTTGCAAGAAAATATAGGGATAAATCTTCTTGATTTGGATTTGACAATGTTTCCTTAGATGTGATCTCCAAACCACAAGCAACAAAAGAAAAAAAATAGATGAATTAGATTTTATCAAAATTAAAACTTTTATGCATCAGGGAAAATTGGGGTGCCTGAGTGGCTCAGTCTGTTAAGTGTCTGCCTTTGGCTCAGGTCATGATCTCAGGGTCCTGGGATCGAGCCCCACTTCAGGCTCCCTGCTCAGTGCAGAGTCTGCTTCTCCCTCTGCCTCTATACACCCCCCACCCGCACTTGTGATCTCTCTCTCAAAAAAATAAATAAATAAAATCTTTAAAAAAAACCTTTATTCATCAAATGACATTTTCAAGACAGTAAATGTATATGTATATAACTGTATATCATACGTTACATAGAGACAATAGATATATACAATGCAACTCAGCAACAAAAAGACAACTCAATTTACAAAATGAGCGAAGGACATGAACAGACATTTCTTCAAAGATATTCAAGTGAATAACAAGCATATGAAAATATGCTCAACAATATTAGTCATTAGGGAAATGCAAATCAAAATCACAATGATATACCACTTCATACCCATTAGAATGTGTATAATCAAAACCATAAAAAATAATAAATGTTGATGAGGATCTAGAGGCATTGGCTGTCATACATTGGTGGTAAGAGTGTAAATTGGCATAACTGCTGTGAAAAAGTTTGGTGGTCCCCCCCAAATTAACAAAATTATCATAAGTCCCATTAAACACTCCTAGGTATGTACTAAGTAGCATTGAAAGCAGATGCTCAAAATATTTGTACAAACATGTTATATAGTTACACTATTCATAATAGCTAAAAGGTGGAAACAACCCAAATGTCCAGCAATTCATAAATATATAAATAGAACTTAGTATATCATATAAGGTATAAGGAATGACATTCTGATACATGCTACAACATAGAAGGGCCATGAAAACACTTTGTAAAAGAAGCTAGACAAAAAGGGTGCATATGAATCCATTTATCTGAAATACACAGTAGCAGCAAATTCTTAAAAAACAGAAAACAGATTTGTAGTAGCCAGAAGCTGGGGTGATGGGGACATGGAGAACAACTACTTAATAGATAAGGTGCTTCCTTTTAGGGTGATGAAATGTTCTGGAAATAGATAGTGGTTATGGTTGCACATTATGAATTTGCTAAATGTCACTGAATCATTCACCTTACAATGGTTTATATGGTAAACTTTGTTATGTGTATTTTCCCACAGTAATAAAACTTAAAACAGAAAACCGTGGATCTCATGTAATATGCTTATGGTCTTTATTCATATTCCAGAACTCATATTTGTTACTGATGGTAGAGGTAGTCCTATAGCTAACATTTTCTTTTTTTTTTTTATTTTTTCTTTTTATTTTTTTTTAACATTTTCATTATTGATAATAAGACATGACCTAATGCCATTGTAATTTGTGTCTGGTACCCTTTATATGTGCCTACAATTTCAAGAGCTAATTCTTTCTTACTTTTTTTTTTAAAAGATTTATTTATTTATGATAGACATAGAGAGAGAGAGAGAGAGAGAGAGGCAGAGACACAGGAGGAGGGAGAAGCAGGCTCCATGCCGGGAGCCTGACGTGGGACTCGATCCCAGGACCCCAGGATCAGGCCCTGGGCTGAAGGCAGGCGCTAAACTGCTGAGCCACCCAGGGATCCCTTAATTCTTTCTTACATTGAGACACATTTATTGGTTCTCCACTGAGATCTTAAGACAATTATGGGTTATGGATGATATATTTCCTCACTGATTCTTTATGACCACTTTTCATCCAGACCCTAGTGGATGACACAATATATATCTGGGGGGGGGGGGCACCAACTATGCTGGCAGTCATCTTGAGCAGAACCCATTTTAAGACACCCCAGTTTTGTTTACCCCCAGAGGACCCATAACTGTTTCATGGTAAATATGTACCTTTGCCCCATCATTGGTGGAGGTGAAACTCTCTGTACACTTTCCCCATATCTCTCTACTCTGCACCACAGGCTTATTAAGCCAAAACTTATGTCTCTAGTCTTTTTCAAAAATGAGTTTTTTTTGCCCTCCCGTATATAACTTAGCAATGAGTGCTTTCTGTTGGAAGGCCAATTTTAAAGATATAGCCATTTCACAGTATCTCAGGATGTTTGTGTGTACTATAATACTTAAGCATGTGAGGCTAACTTAACTCCGATTTTGTTGTTCTCTTAACTTTCAAGTCTTTGCTGAAACTCCGAACCCATAGGAAAAGTCTTATCTAACACCCTATTTTGTTCATTAAAAACTCTTCTTGATGTTTCTTTTCTTCTTAAACTGTTTTTGTCTTGTTATGCATACCTATTTTGATTTTGCTCAGCTTCTCTCATTTTACATTTTCACACTCATCATTCTGATTAGCAACCTAAGGAACTTTCTTAAAATCACCTTTTCTCACCAGATCACAAATTATAAATAACAACTTCATCTTATATAAATATTTTTCTCTGATAATTTTCTCATCATTTTTTTTAAAATTAATTTTTATTGGTGTTCAATTTACCAACATACAGAAAAACACCCAGTGCTCATCCTGTCAAGTGTCCACCTCAGTGCCCGTCACCCATTCCCCTCCAACACCCGCCCTCCTCCCCTTCCACCACCCTTAGTTCGTTTCCCCGAGTTAGGAGTCTTTATGTTCTGTCTCCCTTCCTGATATTTCCCAACATTTCTTTTCCCTTCCTTTATATTCCCTTTCACTATTATTTATATTCCCCAAATGAATGAGAACATACACTGTTTGTCCTTCTCCGATTGACTTATTTCACTCAGCATAATACCCTCCAGTTCCATCCACGTTGAAGCAAATGGTGGGTATTTGTCGTTTCTAATTGCTGAGTAATATTCCATTGTATACATAAACCACACAAAGAGATGGAAAAATATTCCATGCTCATGGATTGGCAGAATTAATATTGTAAAAATGTCAATGTTACCCAGGGCAATTTATACGTTTAATGCAATCCCTATCAAAATACCATGGACTTTCTTCAGAGAGCTATAACAAATTATTTTAAGATTTGTGTGGAATCAGAAAAGACCCCAAATAGCCAGGGGAATTTTAAAAAAGAAAACCATATCTGGGGGCATCACAATGCCAGATTTCAGGTTGTACTACAAAGCTGTGGTCATCAAGACAGTGTGGTACTGGCACAAAAACAGACACATAGATCAATGGAACAGAATAGAGAACCCAGAAGTGGACCCTGAAATGTATGGTCAACTAATATTTGATAAAGGAGGAAAGACTATCCATTGGAAGAAAGACAGTCTCTTCAATAAATGGTGCTGGGAAAATTGGACATCCACATGCAGAAGAATGAAACTGGACCACTCTCTTTCACCATACACAAAGATAAACTCAAAATGGATGAGAGATCTAAATGTGAGACAAGAGTCCATCAAAATCATAGAAGAGAACACAGGCAACACCCTTTTTGAGCTCGGCCACAGTAACTTCTTGCAAGATACATCCATGAAGGCAAAAGAAACAAAAGCAAAAATGAACTATTGGGACTTCATCAAGATAAGAAGCTTTTGCACAGCAAAGGATACAGTCAACAAAACTTAAAGACAACCTACAGAATGGGAGAAGATATTTGCAAATGACATATCAGATAAAGGGCTAGTTTCCAAAATCTATAAAGAACTTATTAAACTCAACACCAAAGAAGCAAACAATCCAATCATGAAATGGGCAAAAGACATGAAGAGAAATCTCACAGAGGAAGACATGGACATGGCCAACATGCACATGAGAAAATGCTCTGCATCACTTGCCATCAGGGAAATACAAATCAAAACCACAATGAGAAACCACCTCACACCAGTGAGAATGGGGAAAATTAACAAGGCAGGAAACAACAAATGTTGGAGAGGATGCGGAGAACAGGGAACCCTCTTACACTGTTGGTGGGAATGTGAACTGGTGCAGCCACTCTGGAAAACTGTGTGGAGGTTCCTCAAAGAGTTAAAAATAGACCTGCCCTACGACCCAGCAATTGCACTGTTGGGGATTTACCCCAAAGATTCAGATGCAATGAAACGTCGGGACACCTGCACCCCGATATTTCTATCAGCAATGGCCGCAATAGCCAAACTGTGGAAGGAGCCTCGGTGTCCATCGAAAGATGAATGGATAAAGAAGATGTGGTTTATGTATACAATGGAATATTACTCATCATTTTTTAAAAATAGAAAATAATAGCTTCTTGGGTGGCTCATTCGGTTAAGTGTCCAACTTGTGATTTTGGTGCAGGTCATGATCTCATGGGTCCTGAGATCAAACTCTGTCAGGTTTTCTGTTCAGCAGGGAGTCTCCTTGAAATTCTCTCCCTTTGACTCTCCTCCCACTTGTGATCTCTCTCTCTCTCTCAAATAAATAAATAAATAAATAAATAAATAAATAAATAAATAAATAAATAGATCTTTTTTAAAAAAGGAAAAAAAAAAAAGAAAATAATAGTTTCTGGGCAAAGTATGACTAAGAAGCCTGGCTGTTTTCTTCAGAAACAATATGTCCCAGGACGCCTGGGTGGCTCAACGGTTGAGCGTCTGCCTTTGGCTCAGGGGTGACCCTGGAGTTCTGGGATCGAGTCCCATGCCAGGGTCCTCACATGGAGTCTGCTTCTCCCTCTGCCTATGTCTCTGCCTCTCTCTCTCTGTGTCTCTCATGAATAAATAAATAAAATCTTTATATAAATAAAGAAACAATATGTCCCATTTTCTCTGGTGATTGGCTGCTTCTATTTCACAAATGCAGGCATACCTCATTTTATTGCACTTTGCAGATATTGTTCTTTCCACAGATTGAAGGCTTGTGGCAACCCTGCATCACTCAAGTCTCTCAGTGTCATTTTTCCAACAGCATTTGCTCATTTTGTGCCTCTGTCACATTTTGGTAATTCTCACAGTATTTCAATTTTTTAAATCCGTATTATATTTGTTATATAGTGATCTGTGATCAGTGATTACAACTCACTGAAAGCTCAAATGATGGTTGGAATTATTTAGCAATAAGGTATTTTTAAAATCAAGGCATATGCATTGCTTTTTAGACCTAATTCTATTGCATACTTAACAGACTACAGTATAGTATAAATATAACTTTTACACACACTAGAAAAACATAAAAGTCATTTGACTCGCTTTATTGTGATATTTGCATTTATTGCAATGGTCTGGAATTGAACATACACCAATTCTGAGGTATGCCTGTACTTTCTCTGACAAATAAAAAACGATGGATAAATTAATCATGTGTACCATATAATAACTGTTATCATTCTAGGAGTAAAGCTTATTTTAAATACTTTAAAGTCTTTACTTCTTTCCTTTCCCAATATCACCTAATACCAATTTGCTGTAAAACACCTCTTAAACGCTGCTGTTTGTTTTGTGCTTTGGAGAAAGAATCAGGGTGAGAACTGACAATGTGATTTACTTCACGCTGCATAGGAAATTCACTAATAGAGCCAACATGGAGTGTGTTGTTACTCCCAGTAATTGCCATTATCCGAGCTAAATTATATTACCTATGAAGTCTGAAGAACCAAATATTGTCTAGGAGTTTTTTGGAACTGTTTCCTAACTAGGAAAAAAAAAACAAATAGGATTTATTCCATTCAACTTTACTTATTTCTTTTGAACCAAGTTATCACAGTCAACCTCACGATCTACTTTGTGCTTCGGAAATGTGTTTCTTGGGGCAGCTGGTTTGTTCAGTTGCTTAAGCATCTGACTCTTGGTTTTACCTCAGGTCATGATCTCGTGGTCATGGGATTGAGCCCCACATTGGGCTCTTCACTCATTGCAGTCAGCTTCAGATTCTTTCTCCCTTCCCCTCTGCCCCTCCCTGCTCACACCTCACCTCTCTCTCTTAAATAAATATATAAAATATTTTTAAAAATGAAATGTGATTCTTAGAATTCTTTGTGTCTCCTGAATAAACTGCTTAATCTTGTTCAAAAAAGAGAAAAGTCTGCAAAATCATTAATGTAATTTTGTGTAACTATGTACACTATTACAATGTAATGAATGTGATGAGTATAGAAAGCTATAACCTTAGTTATCTTATATGACACATTCTCACATTTAATGGAAATAGTAAAATTTATGGAGATTGATAGCAAATCTGTCCTTCACCGCATACACACTTGAGTCAAGTAAAAGAGTGGAAAAAGCAGTGGCAATTTCACAGATTCAAGTGACTGAGCGTGCCTTAGGCATTTTGCTGATCTTTAAATATACTGTCAGTCAAATAAATCTTTAAGCATCATGACTGGACTGTACAATAAGCTTTGGTTTCATCTGAAGGTTTTCCCAGATTCTTTCTATCACCCACAGACTGTTGTGTAACACACCAACAACACGAAAGTTAAAATGATATATTTCAGAGCACAACGTATAGGGTTGAATATTGTTCAGCCTCGGGACGTCTTATATAATGGTTCCCATGCCCCACTGCGCATCAGCATTATCTGAAGATCTTCAAAAACTATATATGACTATGCTTATCCTTGGTGTTAGGATTAATTTTGGCCAGGGTGGAGGGAGGGGATTGGGTGAAGATACTACCATTTTAGTACAAACTCTTTATGTACTATATCATGAGAGAGACCTAGGGAAGGGAGGCTATAAAGCAAAGGTCACACCAGTGAGGAACAGGGGTAATACTCCTGACTGCAATTCCTAGGCCTGTACCTCTTGATTTTTTTTATATCATATCTTTTTCTGAAAAACGTTAGAAATTAAAACTATTAAACTAAAACTAAATTACTAAATTACTATTAAACTTAAACTAAACTATTAAAACTAAAACTAAATCTATTAATTGATATTTCCAAATGAGTTAAATACTGTGAAGACTAATTAATGCTTGTAATTTTAAAGGAAAAACTATTCTGATACTTGAAACATATTTACTATTGCTTTGAAAATATAATATGAATCCCCATTTAGGCTGTTTTCTTTATGCAAACTTTACTATCCTGGATAATATGAAAAGGTTATTTTGAAGATAAATCTTAGTAGTGTATATTTCTCTTTCTCTTTCTTCCTCTCTTTCTCTTTCCCCTGACAAAAGCACAGAGGATGAGTTAATTATACTTCTCAATTTATGGTAAATATTTATCATTGGTTCAGTCAAGGCCTTTTCCATTTTATTTGTTTGTTCATATTTATTATTTTTTATCCTCACACCTAATTCTTGCTGTTGCCTATAAGCAACTACTGTTTAAAGTATATGTTTTATGTGAATGTGTCCAGCTATCTTTTAATTTTGTATATACTATCTAGAAATCCTTGATTTTGAATCAATCAACTTTACCAGAATTTTTGCCTTGTAATTTGTACTTTTGAGGTTGTATTTAGGAAGATCTTTCCTGCTACTAGGTCACAAAGATATTATTTAAGATATTTTTCTGTTAAATACATAGTTAACATTGATATTAAGATTTAATACATGCACCTTTATATTACATGTTAAACAGAAATTTAGTTTCATTTAGTTTAAATGAGCCAGTTTTTCCAAAACTATCTATTAAGAAATACATCTTTTCTCCATTGGTTTATAGTATTCTCCTTATCTTATATTATTGGCACACACACACACACACACACACACAGAGACAGACACATCACATCACATCACATCACATCACATCATATTAGTCTGTCTCTGAGTGTTCAATTCTTCTACACTGGGTTTTTTGCCCCCTTTGGTCAATACCACACTGGTTTTTGACATGTCTTCCTTCATTGTCCTTAATTTTTAAAGTTAAGACAAAAATATTTATCCTCCATATAAATTTTGTCTTAAGTTTATCATGTTCCTCAAAAAGATAAAAATCCAGCTGAAATTGTGAAGGGTATTTCCTTCAATTTGTAGCTATTGTGATCCTTATAATATTAAGCCATCCTTTCCAAGACCATGGAATACCTCCTTTCTAAAATTTAGATCATTTTCTGTGTCCTTTATTATTGCTTTGAAGTTTTTATCAGAGAGGTTTTAAAAAAATATTCTTAATTTCTAAATACTGCTTTTATTGCTATTGTAACAATATTATATTTAAATTATATTATCTAGTTGCTTATTTTTGGTATAAAAATGTTATGTATTTTGTAGGTTTCTCTGAAAATTGGCAACTTTTGTTTCATCTCCTTATTAATTCTAACAATTCCTCATTAATTCTATGTTCTTTTCAGATTTATTTCCATAATGTGCAAGCACTGCTTTTCTCAAGGGAGATGATATGCTTGTTACCCTTACCCATCAACCTTTCTCATTCCTGGAACAGAACACTATTTGTAGATATTTTATTTTTTAATTACCCATATATGTTTTTTGAGTACTTTTTATATTCTAGAAACTGTGAAGAATATAGAATGGTGAGTATGACAAACATTGTTGCTGCTCTAATGGAGCATATAGCCTAGTTGGGAAGGTAGACAATCAGGTAAACAATTACATTAAGGTATGTTTTACTATCATAAAGTAGGTAAAGTTGCTACTAGAGCATATTGCCAGGGCAAATAACCTAGTTTAAGTGATCTGGGAAGGATTCTTGAAAGAGGTGTTTCAGCTAATACGTGAAGAATGCATAACTATTATCTAGCCATAGGTAGAGGGAAAGAGTATTCCATGCAATATAAATTTACTGGGGCAATATAATTTCCATGAGATTTATAGTAACTGAATGAATTTTACTAGGGCAACAGTGCAAACTGTACAAGAATATTTGCACAAGATGTAACTGATGTGTTAGGAAGGGGCCAGCTCATTAAATGCTTAGCAAGGACTTTTATATTGAGAACAATGGAGAGCTACTGAAATGCCTTTGGCAAATAATTGACATAATTTGATTTATAATCTATTATTGGAATTATTCCTATTTAGAGGTAAAGTATATAATGTGGGCCTGTAGCAACTCCCCTTTCTACAATAATTTCTCAATTAAGAATATAAGGATTATGGTATGGTGTTTTGTCTAGGTCTATTTAACAGAATTATTAAATAATACAGAAATGTTATACCATAAAACAAGATGAATGGATACAGAGTGTTTCTAGGATTAGTTAATTCAGTAGCTTATCAACTTCAGTGCTCTTTGTTAGCTTCTCTGCAATTTTCTTGTTTTTAAATTTACAGGATAGTTAAGCTCACATAATACTGTCCAAAGGCAGAGAGTTCCCATTCAATAAATATCTTTTATATCATAGAAGAAAATCATTTGAGAAGTTTCCTTGGAGACATTGCCTTATGTCGCACTGGCTAGCGTTGAATAACTTGCCCATTCACAGAATGACCAATCACGAATGACTATGATTATCTTAGACTAATGAAACTTCAATTCCTGGGGCTAAAGAGGGAAGTAGGTCATCTTGTCTGAGTATAAAAGTCAGAACCCTATCAACAATAAAGAAAGGAGGTGAGGGTGGATTTGGGGTAGGCAACCTACAGTGTGTGCTATGCTATACCTACCACAGCCAAAAAGATTCTATATGTTATGGCCCATCCCTATTCTTCTGACCTCATCTTCTCCCTTCCCCATCTATACTGGTATTCACTACTCTACGTTAGAGTCTTTACACTTGATGCTTCTTTTGACTAGGATGTGGAGGGAAAAGGTAGATAAGTAACCAACTAACTGTGGGTAAGTAACTGTCTGTCAGAAACCATTGTCATATCCTTTATTTTGTCATCCAAACAAGTTAACTGAGGTAGGAAGGGGAAACTCAGGGTGGGGGCCTCTTTATCTTGCCCTTCTTAAAGCTCCTCACTAATAATCTTGCTCACATGCTCTCTCATGCTTACCTAATACAGTGGTAGAATGTTTTATGTATCTTGATGCATTCTCACATAGTACCTTAGTTGATTTTTTTTTAAAGATTTTATTTATTCATTAGACACACACACACACACACACAGAGAGAGAGAGAGAGAGAGAGAGAGAGAAGCAGATTCCATGCAGGGAGCCTGACGTGGGACTCGATCCCGGGCCTCCAGGACCACAACCTGGGCCGAAGGTAGTGCTAAACTGCTGAGCCACCCGGGCTGCCCCACCTTAGATGATTCTTGTACAGGATCCATTAGGTGACTCTTGGATTGAAAATTATTTCACACAATTGTGACTTCTTAGGTATTAGTCTATAAATTCTTTAAATTGATCATTCACTATTAACTGTGATCATACTCTCTTTTTTCTTTCATTTGAGAAACATTGTACTAGACAATAACAGGATATAATTTGGACAAAAGAGCCGAAAGAAACTGTAGAAAGAGAATGAATTTAGTTGAGAGGGAAATATAAGCCAAATCATGCCCAGGTCTCAGTACTTAGGCAGTAGGAAATCTGAGCCCACAGTCCATTTAAGCCCGCTATTTGCATAAACCTCAGCAGGAAACTCCAGAATGCCTTTGCACCTGCTCCAAAATATTGGCAAATGAAGTGCTTTGAAACAGGCAAACCAGGGTGCATTGGAATTAGGCTTCAGAGGATCACTCATGCCTAGCCAGTTTTCAGGATAACGGCATTAAGCCCAGATGATCTGTATACTGTGTTGCTTATATCATAAGATGGCTGTGGACTCTGACATTCAAAAATCCATTGCAACATCAATTTCCATTGTCAGTTCCCCCACCAAAAAGAAGAAAGCAGGCAAAACAAAGCCATACCCCTCCTAACTAAAATCAGATTGAAAAGACATTATCTTTTGTCATGAATTATGTACTTTTGTTTACCTGATTATTTCTTGAGGTATCATATCAAACCTGAGAAGTCATTTTAATTCAAACACACAATCTGAAAAAAAAATTGTCTTTGTTTAAATGAGTGCTTAAATGTTTATGTCTGTTTTGTAGGTGCTTTATATTTTACATTTTCTATACAGAAAATAATTTTTGCAGCTTTATTTTTTCATCTAAATGAAAGCATGTCTAATAGGACATTTATAGGGCTATAAGTGAGCCTAATTAGAAAGATGCAATCAACATTATGAGTCTTATGTTCAGCTTCTTACGTGCTTACCAGTGTACCATCCAGTACCTCCCTCAAGCCTCATACCCAGACCCTACTTCCATCCCTATACTTATTGTCTACATTATATTTGTGTTAAAATATAACTTACTGTTTTTCTTTGCCATTGGAGTACGTGTTTTGAATGGTCTATTTTATTATTTAAGATAATTCCTCTTTTAAAAATTCAATTATTGGATACTAATATCTTAAGAGATGGACTATTTAAGATGAAAATATTCAATGGAACAGAATAGAGTGTGTAAGTAGACCCAGGGTTGAGTCTGATCTTAGGCAAGCTATTAAATTGCTCTAAGTTCCAGTTTACTCATAAATAAAGTGAAGATTTTAATACTTCTCTAAAAGGTTTAATGATTAAATACCTAATGAAGCATAAAGCAACACTTCCAAATTCACCTTTTGAAGCCAGCATTACCATGATATTAAAACCCAGACAAGGACACTACAAGAAAAGGAAACTGCAGGCCAATATGCCTGAAGAGCATAGATGCAAACATCTTCAACAAAGTATTAGTAAGCTGAATTCAACAATATATTAAAAAGACCATTCACCATAATTAACTGGGATTTATTCCAGAAATGCAAGATGGTTCAACATCTGCAAGTCAATGTGATACACCACATTAACAAAATGAAGGATAAAAATCATATAACTGTCTTAATAGATGCAGAAGAAGTATTTGACAAAATTCAACATTACTCATGATAAAAACTCTCAACAAAGTGGATATAGAGGGAATGTGCCTCAACATAACAAAGTCTGTTTATGAAAAACCCACAATTAACATACTCAATGGTAAAAAGCTGAAAGCTTTTCCTCTAAGATCAGGAACAAGGCAAGTATGCCCACTCTCACCACTTTCATTCATATAGTGCTGGAAGTCCTAGCCAGAGAAGTTTGGTAAGAAAAAAGAAATAAAAGGGATCCAAATCAAAATGGAAGAAGTAAATGTTTCTATTTGCAGATGGCATAATAAAATGCATAGAAAATGTTAAAGACTCCACCAAAATATGGCTATAACAAATAAAAACATTCAGTTGAATCACAGGATACAAAATCAATATACAAAAGTCAACTTCATTTTGTATGCTAGTAATAAACTATCAGAAAGAGATGTCAAGAAAACAATCCCATTTATAATTGCATCAGGATAATAGAATACTTAGGAATAAACTTAATCAAGAAGGTGAAAGATCTTATGCTGAAAACTATAAGAGATTGATGAAAGAAATTGAAGAGGTCACAAAAATTGGAAAGATATTCCATGCTCATAGATTAGAGGAATTAATAGTGCCATAATGTCCATACTACTCAAAGCAGTGTATAGATTCAATGCAATTCCTATCAAAATTCCAATGGTAGTTTTCACAGAAATAGAATAAAAAAATCCTAAAATTTCTATGGAGCCACCAAAGACCCCTAAATAGTCAAAACAATCTGGAGAAAGAAGAACATAGCTGGAGGCATCATGTTTCCTGGTTTCAAATTGTATTATAAAGCTAAAGTAATCAAAACAGTATGGTATTTGCATAAAAACAGATGTAGAGATCAGTGGAATAGAATAGAGAGCTCAGAAATAAACCCATGCATATATGGTCAATTAATTTATGGCAAAGGGGCAAAAATGTATAATGGGAAAGTGATAGTCACTTCAATAATTGTCGGGAAAACTGGATAGCCATATGGAAAAGAGTGAAACTAGATCTCTATCTTATACCATACACAAAAATCAACTCAAAATGGATTAAAGACTAAAACATAAGATCTAAAACCATAAAACTCTCAGAAAAGAGGAAACAGGGGCACCTGGGTGGCTAAGTAAGTTAAGTATCTGCCTTCGGCTCAGGTCATTATCTGGGGGTCCTTGGATTGGGCCTCATGTTGGGTTTTGTGCTCAGCAGAAAGTCTGCTTCTCCCGTCTCCTCTCACCCTCAGCTTGTGCTCTCTCAAAGAAATAAAATCTTTAAAAAAAAATAAAAGTGGAAACAGTGGGTCATCTCTTTGATATCAGTCTTGGGAAAATAAAAAGTTTCTTTCTGCACAGCAAAGAAAACCATCAAAAAATGAAAAGGCAGCCTAAAGAATGAGAGAAAATATTTGTAAATCACATATCTGATAAAGGGTTAATATCCAAAACATATAAAGAATTCACAACTCAAAAAGCAAACAATATAAAAACTTTATTCAACTTACCCATAAATAAAAGAAAAAAGCTGACTAATACCTCAGGTGAATAAAGGGCAGAGGCTTTAAACAGATAATGTATATAAAAGAAAATAGAAATGTCTCAGATTTTTATTAGTAATCAGAGCATCTGTTGAACCCTGAATTCTGCTCCCTCTACCACTGGCTTTCCTGTAGTGATCTTAACAGGAGAAGAAATGTAAGTTCATTAATTTCAGCAAGCTGAATTGTACGCCTTTCAAAGATATGTCAATACCCTAATCCCCAAAACCTTTAAATATTACCTTATATGGGAAAATATCTGATTAACTTAAGTCTCTTGAGAAGATGAGTATATCTTAGATTATTGGAGTGGGCCCTAAGTGTAGTCACAGGTATCCTTATAAGAGAGAAGTAGAGGAACTTTTGACACACACACAGAAAAAAGCAGTGTAAACAAGCAATCAGAAATTAGGGTGATGCATCCAGCAAGCCAAGAAATATCAAGCAATTTTGACGGTCACCCAATGCAAGGGGGGACATGGATTAGATTCTCCCTCAGAGCCAGAGGGAGTGTGACTCTGCCAGTGTCTTAATTTTAGATTTCTGGTTTCCAGAACTGTGAGATAATTAATTTCTGTTGTTTTAAGCCTCCAAGTTTGTGGCAATTTGTTGTGATCATCCTAGGAAATGAATACACTAATATTTGGTTTATATAATCTGGACAGTATAAAGAATGGGTAGGTGCTGTGATGGTCCTTAAAAGCAACAAAACTGAGTTCTCTTTTCCTTGATACTGCCCATCTAAAAACAATTGTCACCTCCCCCCAATTTGAAGAAAACTAGAGATTGGTAATAACCAATATTAGTAAAAGATGAGGCAAAGTTCCATCTCATACACTCCTCACCAGAGTATATGTTAGTTCCATCTTTTAGGAGAATGCCTACTCAATTTTCAAGTGTGCACAGTAATTCTACTTCTAAGTTTATTCTGAATAATATTTCCACTTTCACAGTGAGGCACTGACAAGAATATTCATTGTAACATTGAGAAAGATGAAAAAATGTATTTACCTAAATGTCCAGTAAAGGAAAATAGGTAAGTTAAATCTGGTTTAGGATACAACATAGTGATTAAAAAAGAGAGCAACAGGGGTGCCTAGGTAGCTCAGTCAATTGACCATCCAACTCTTGGTTTTGGTTCAGACCTGATCTCAGGGGTGGTGAGATGGAGCTACACGTAGGGCTCCAGGCTTAGCAAGGAGCCTGCTTGGGTTTCTCTCTGTTTCTGCACCCCCACCACTCTCCCCACTCCCCATTCTCACACGGGTGTTCTCTTTCTAAAATAAATAAATACATCTTTTGTTTTTTAAAAAAAGAAAGCAACAGATTTATATAACTGACATGGAATGATCTGTCAAATGTATATTTTTATTTACAAAATCAGAGCATGATATATGTAGTCTAATAAATATAACTATGAAATGAAAGACCTTAAATCTATTTGCAATACCACTGTTCTCAACCTAGTCCAACCTACCATCTTATTGTCAGTGGTCTTTCAGTTTCCTCTGGCTCAATCTACATTTTCTCTCACAGGCATTTTCCCCAGTAACCAATAAACCTCTTGTACTTCTTAACTTATCTTGGTGTCTACTTCTCAGAGGAACGAGATTCACATGCCATATCTAAAGTGGTTTCCCCCAACCAGTATTTAATCCTCTTGCTTATTTTCTTCTGAGTATTTATGTAGCCTGAAATTACTGATTACTTGTGTATTCATTTGTTGTACACCCACTCCACTCTGAGCATCATGAAGACCATATTTTTTTCTTATTTGTCCTCTGTCCCTGCATAGCATGTGGCACTAATTAAGTATTCAATAGATAATTGTTGGATCATTTAATCTATTCATCAATCACTGTGTGAACAGAGAAGAGGAAAAACTACAAAATCTTGCCGGGGATATTAAAAAGAGGTAACAATACCTAAATATACCTATAGCAAAGAGAGGAAGATTAAGGGACAGTATTGAAGAAAGAACTTGAAATTTTACTCTGTATACTTTAAAATTTCAGAAAATGTGTGGTTTTCTCACTTAATTTATAATTTCAAATAAATTAAGATAAAGTAGGTAAAAATTAAAATATCAATAATTCATATCAATGGAAGAAAAAACAATTCAAACTGAATTCCAGTAGAAATCAAAGTAATTCATTCTTTCATTCAACTTTCTGATTATCTTGTCTTATTTTTTAAAAAAAATATTTATTTATTCTTGAGAGACAGAAAGAGGCAGACATAGGCAGAGAGAGAAGCAGGTTCCCTGCAGAGAGCCCAATGTGGGACTCGATCCTAGATCCCAGGATCATGCCCTGAGCCGAAGGCAGAAGCTCAACTGCTGAGCCACCCAGGCGTCCCCGGATAATCCTGTCAATGAGATTTTAAAACTTATTATAGACTGTAATATCCCTTTACTTAATGAATATAACATAATCTTCATGCTTGCTTCATAAACCTGTAATCTAAAGAGAGAATGTGAAATGATTAGAAAATGTAAGGAAAGGACAAGAAATGTTTCTAGAGTCACTGAGTGACAAATCACAAAATAGTGTCTTGCCTTTTCTAATCATAATTTGTGATCTTATAATGATTACAGAAAAGCTCCCCTAAAAAATTAATAAAAGATTTTAAGAAGGGTATGTTGTCAAGTGAGCACACAGGGATATTATTCTAAACATATGATACCACAGAATACTAGCTGAGGTTATACAACTTCAGCAAAAGAATAGGGTAGATAGGAAATGGGTGTCCATATTACCAACCCAATGCTCTTGAATGCTTACTATGTGTCAGGTTTCAAGTTAGAAAATTTGGATAATAAGAATGTCAGAGTTCTTAAAGTCATAAACCTTATTAGTTTAATGGAGAAGTCCTGGGTGAACAAAAATGCTTAAATATCTTATGGTAAGGGCAATAAGTATACAATGTCAATATATGTGATAGCAGCATGTCCCAAGGGCAGTGATGGTAGAAAGGAAAAGCCCCACTTGCATTCTTGTGTAAGGATGTTGGAGAGTAAATTGGTAGGAACTAGAGCTAGAGAAAGAGGTTGAGCAAGATATGGGGAGGCTTTGGATATTCTGCTGAGTAACTTGGACTTTTTTTCAGAAGCCATTGATCTCTCAATTTTTGACTGTGCAGCCCAATCAGTTTTTAAAAAATAACTTAATGTGGGGATCCCTGGGTGGCGCAGCGGTTTAGCGCCTGCCTTTGGCCCAGGGCGCGATCTTGGAGACCCGGGATCGAATCCCACATCAGGCTCCCGGTGCATGGAGCCTGCTTCTCCCTCTGCCTGTGTCTCTGCCTCTCTCTCTCTCTCACTGTGTGCCTATCATAAATAAATAAATAAATAAATAAATTTAAAAAAAAAAAACAATGTAAATATCCAATGAATGCACATTTTTGTGTAGTTATGAATAGCTTGATGAATAGATACATTATAAAGCATCTCAAATAAAATGTTGAAAAGTAAGGTAACATTAACATAAAAAGAAGGTAGGATATTTTCTTCCAAATAGCATAGTCTTGATCATCACTTTGGATAGTAAGTGTTTAGTAGGAGAGTAAAATGATCTGATTTGAGTTTTAAAAAGATTACTGATGGCCATGTGGTGAAGAGATTGTAAGAATATAGGTACTTGAGGACCACTTTTGAGCCTATTGCACTTGTGATGATGAGTAACTAAAATGACATGATTATTAGTGAAATGAAACATTGAGGGTAGACTTCAAAGACATTTACTAGAATAGATATGAGTATTTGGTTGGATATGAATGGATATGATCATTGCAAAGATGAATTAAAAAAGTAATCTATAAGTTTACAATATGTCCCTAATTCTTTATTTTGATTTTTGCTTCCATTAACAAATCAAAAGGAGGATAAAAAGTCAGCAGAGTTTAAAGTGGTGTAGGGATAGATTTAATGTTGGATTTCTGAGATTGAAGTACAGGTATAATATACACGTGGAAATGTGTGATAGACATTTGGGTTTGCAGAAATGAAGCTCAAATCAAAGATGTGGACAAGACATCTATTCTGGGGAATGATAGTTGAAATCACAGGCTTTCTACCACACATTCCAAAATTTCTCCTGTCATCATTCATGGTTAAATTAAAAATCCATATTAAACCAGTTACTTTTTAAATTCAATTAATTAACATATAGTGTATTATTAGTTTCAGAGGTAGAGTTCAGGGATTCATCAATTGCATATCACACCTAGTGCTCACCACATCATGTGCCTTCCTTAATGCCCATCACCCAGTCACCCCATCCCCCCACTTCTCTCCCCTCCAGCAACCCTCAATTTGTTTCCTAGAGTGAAGAGTCTCTTATGGTTTGTCTCTCTAGACCAGTTACTCTTAGTGCTGTGCTTACATTGTAATCAGCTAGGGGACTTTTTGAAAAGGGCTACTATATATCAACTAATACAGGAATCTCTATGGGTGAAATGAAAATATTGATGCTGCTTTTTAATATCCCTAGTAATATTTTGTAGTTTTTAATAAAGAAGTTTTGCACAATATTTATTATTTTTATTCCTAGTGATTGGCATTTTTATGCTATTGTACATATGCTTTACATCTTATTTCCCAGGTTTTTTTGTTGCTATTATGTGAAAATACAATTGATTTTGTATTAGTTATGGTTCCAGTTGCACTGTGGTATAGATTCCTTAGAATTCACACATAATAACCATGCATCCTTTTGATAAGCAGCACTTGTCCATAATGCATTATCCTTGCCATACATTGCTGTGTTTGATTTGTTAATATTTTATTAAGGATTTTATATCTGTTCACATACAGATATAAGTTTCTTTACTTGTTATGTGCAGATCAGATTTTACAATCAAGTTATGTTGGTCTCATAAAATGAGTTACAAAACCTCTCTTTCTCTTTTAGTTTCTGAGAGATTTTGCATAAAATTGATATTAATTTTTACTTAAATCGTTGAAGAAATTAATGAGTGAAGCCTTTTGGGTCAAAAGTTTTGTGGAAATCTTTTGATTTTTAATTCAATTTCTTTACGGGATATACTGTAACATCCATTTTTGTTTAGTTAAGTTTTGTTAAATTGAGTTTTTCAAGGAAATTGTGAATTTCTTGGAATTCATTGAGTTATTATCATTTAGTACTCGGTCATATTTCCAGATATTTGGCCCATAAGAGAACAACTGTAAAGAAATTATAAAATATTATTACTCATGGCATAGCAGGCAGAATGAACACAGAAGTTCCCCTTTCCCCAAAGTCCCATGGAGGTGATGTGGAGTGAGCCAGGATGGATACTATACACCTAGACTTCATAGGAAAATGAGAAATTCATGAAGAATGATCTCCCCCAATTTTTTTCTTTAGTGTAGTTATTACTTGGAGTTTTTTCTCATTGTTTTTCTTCTACATTCTTGCTAGTTCCTAAATCTTAAAAATATTTTCAAGGCACTGTTGTTCATTATCTGTCTTGTTAATTTTTGCTCTTTTTTAAAATTTTATTTATTTATTTATGAGGCAGAGAGAGAGAGAGAGGCAGAGACACAGGCAGAGGGAGAAGCAGGCTCCATGCAGGAAGCCTGGGTGGGACTGGATCCCGGGTCTCCAGGATCAGGCCCTGCGCTGAAGGCAGCGCTAAGCCACTGAGCCACCCGGGCTGCCCTGCTCTCATTCTTAGTGTTATACTAACTTTGAGTTTGAGTCTCAACTTTATTCTTTCTTGGATCTTTAGGGTAGAAACATATCACTACTTTTAAACCATCCTTATGTTCTAATGTCTTCATCTAAAGATAAAATTATTACCACTTCACTGCAAACTTTGATGTAATGCTTTCATTATTATTTCATTACTATTCAGTTCTAAGTAGTTTTTAATTGCCCTCAGAATCTCATATTTGACCTTTATTTAGAAATGTATTGCTTGGGGGCCTGGGCAAGATGGCGGAAGAGAAGTCACCTGTCCCCACCAACTTACCTAGATAACTTTCAAATCATCCTGAAAACCTACAAATTTGGCCTGAGTTTTAAAGAGGGAACAGCTGGAATGCTACAGAGAGAAGAGTTCATGCTTCTATCAAGGTAGGAAGGCCGAAAAAATAAATAAATAAAAAAGCATCCAGTGGGGGAAGGCCCCTGCAGGGAGCCAGGCTAAGGCGGGGCAGCCAGAGCCCTCAGGACAGGAAAGCCCAGCCCTGGAGAAGCAAGAACTTTAAAAATCCATACCAGATTCTTCCCAGATGGAAAGGCGCTAAGCAGGGAAACCAGGCAGAACTACAGGAAGGGCGGTGGAGCCCCCAGGTTCCCAGGGTCACTAACAGAGGAGGTGTCCCCAGAGGAGAGCAGGCCACACCCCGTGGGCCCAGCGGTGAAGGGCTGGAGCTCACGTCTGGCCGGGCCTCAGGAGCAGCTCAGACCCTGGCTCCAGGGGGAGGGGACTGTGTGGCCCTGGGGGCGCAATTCCAGTGGTGGAGGCCCAGGAGTCCAGGGCGTCAGGGGACACAGCCCAGGATCCTGCACCCCCCACACACACAGGCGGAGGTGTGGAGGACACAGGACAGCGAGGACACCCCTGCCACCGGGTGCCCCAGGCTGTGCAGGTCAGCTTCCCCCACCCCCACACCACACCCCCAGAGCATCCAGGCCCTTGAGGACTGAGAGCTCTGGGAGTTACTGCAGGAGCTGACTCCAGGGCTGGAGAGCTGGCCACCGCCAGTCTTGTTGTTCCTCCCTGTGACACCTTGTGCCTGTGACAGAGTGGGGCCACCAAGCAACAGGGGCCTCACAGCATAAACAGCTCCCACAGAGCCCAGCACCTGGCAGTGGGAAGGGGCATCTCCCCCAGGTGCACACACCTGAGAATCAGCACAGCAGCCCCTCCCCCAGAAGACCAGCTGGAAGGACAGGGGAAGAGCAAGTTCTTGACCAAGCAGCGCTGGAAAGCTCCAGAGGAAGTCGAGGGAGTTACAGTATATAGCTGTATAGGAGATACCCGTCCTTGTTTTTGTTGTTGTTGTTGTTTTGTTTTTTGTTCTTTGTTTTCCCTTTTTTTCCTCTTTTTTTTCCTTACTTTTTCCAGTACAACTTGTTTTTAGCCACTCTGCACTGAGCAAAATGACTAGAAGGAAGAACTCACCACAAAAGAAAGAATCAGAAGCAGTCCTCTCTCCCACAGAGTTACAGAACTTAGATTACAACTCGATGTCAGAAAACCAATTCAGAAGCACAATTATAAAGCTATTGGTGGCTCTGGAAAAAAGCATAAAGGATTCAAGACACTTCATGACTGTAGAATTTAGATCGAATCAGGCCGAAATTAAAAATCAATTAAATGAGATGCAATCCAAACTGGAGATCCTAACGATGAGGGTTAATCGGGTAGAAGAATGAGTGAGTGACATAGAAGACAATTTTATGGCAAGTAAGGAAGCTGAGGGAAAAAAAAGAAAAACAATTAAAAGGTCATGAGGAAAGGTTAAGGGAAATAAATGACAGCCTCAGAAGGAAAAATCTCTGTTTAATTGGGCTTCCAGAGGACGCTGAAAGGGACAGAGGACCAAAAAGTGTATTTGAACAAATCTTAGCTGAGAACTTCCCTAGCTTGGGGAGGGAAACAGGCATTCAGATCCAGGAGATAGAGAGATACCCCTTAAAATCAATAAAAACCATACAACACCCCAACATTTAGTAGTGAAACTTGCAAATTCCAAAGATAAAGATAAAGAGAAGACCCTCAAAGCAGCAAAAGACAAGAGATCCCTGACTTATATGGGGAGAAATATTAGACTAACAGCAGACCTCTCCACAGAGACCTGGCAGGCCAGAAAGGGCTGGCAGGATATATTCAGAGTCCTAAATGAGAAGAACCTGCAGCCATGAATACTCCATCCAGCAAGGCTCTCATTTAAAATACAAGGAGAGATAAAGAGTTTCCAAGATAGGCAGAAACTGAAAGAATATGTGATCACCAAACCAGTTCTGCAAGAAATCTTAAGGGGGACTCTGTAAAAGAAAGAGTAAGTCCAAAGAAACAATCCACAAAAACAGGGACTGAATAGGTATTATGATGACACTAAATTCATATCTTTCAATAGTAACTCGGAAGGTGAATGGGCTTAATGATCCCATCAAAAGGCGCAGGGTTTCAGACTGGATAAAAAAGCAAGACACATCTATTTGCTGTCTATAGGAGACTCATTTTAGACGTAAGGACACCTACAACCTGAAAATAAAAGGTTGAAGAACCATTTACCATTCAAATGGTCCTCAAAAGAAAGCAGGGGTAGGAATCCTCATTTCAGATAAATTAAAGTTTACCCCCAAAGACTGTAGTAAGAGATAAGAAGGGACACTATATCATACTTAAAGAATCTGTCCAACAAAAGGACCTACCAAACATGAATATTTATGCCCCGAATGTGGGAGCTGCCAAGTATATCAATCAGTTAATAATCAAAGTTAAGACATACTTAGATAATAATACACTAATACTGAGAAACTTTAACAAGGTGCTTTCTGTAAATGACAGATATTCTAAGCACAACATTACCAAAGAAACAAGAGCTTTAAATGATACACTGAACCAGAAGGATTTCACAGATATTTACAGAACTTTACATCCAAACACACCTGAATACACATTCTTCTCAAGTGCACATGGAACTTTCTCCAGAATAGACTACATGCTGGATCACAAATCAGGTATTAACCAATACCAAAGATTGGGATTGTCTCCTGCATATTTTCAGACCATAATGCTTTGAAACTAGAACTAAATCACAAGAAGAAGTTTGGAAGGATTTCAAACACGTGGAGGTTAAGGACCATCCAGCTAAAAGATGAAAGGGTCAACCAGGAAATTAGAGAGGAATTAAAAAGACTCATGGAAACTAATGAGAATGAAGATACAACCGTTCAAAATACTTGGGATACAGCAAAAACAGTCCTGAGGGGGAAATATGGTGCAATACAAGCATCCCTGAAATAATTGCAAAGAACTCAAATACAAAAGCTAACCTTGTACATAAAGGAACTGGAGAAAGAACAACAAATAAACCCTACACCCAGCAGAAGAAGAGAGCTAATAAAGATTCAAGCAGAACTCAAAGAAATAGAGACCAGAAAAACTGTGGAACAGGTCAACAAAACCAGGAGTTGGTTCCTTGAAAGAATTAATAAGATAGATAAACCATTAGCCAGCCTTATCTAAAAGAAGAGAGAAAAGATTCAAATTAATACAATCAGGAATTTAAAAAGAGAGATCACCACCAGTACCAAGGAAATACAAATGATTTTAAAAACTTATTATGAGCTGCTTTATGCCAATAATTTAGGCAATCTAGAAGAAATGGACGCATTTCTGGAAAACCACAAACTACCAAAACTGGAACTGGAAGAAATAGAAAACCCGAACAGGCCAGTAACCAGGGAGAAAATTGAAGCAGTCATCAAAAACCTCCCAAGACACAAAAGTCCAGGGCCAGATGGCTTCCCAGGGGAATTCTGTCAAACGTTTAAAGAAGAAACAATACCTATTCTACTAAAGCTGTTCCAAAAGACAGAAAGAGATGGAACACTTGCAAACTCGTTCTATGAGGCCAGCATCACCTTAACTCAAAAACCAAAGACCCCACCACAAAGGAGAATTTTAGACCAATATCCCTGATGAACATGGATGCAAAAATTCTCAACAAGATACGAGCCAATAGGATCCAAAAGTAAATTAAGAAGATTATTCACCATGACCAAGTGGGATTTATCCCTGGGATGGAAGGCTGGTTCAACACTCGTAAAGCAATCAATGTGATAGATCATATCAACAAGAGAAAAAACAAGAACCATAGGATCTTCTCAATAGATGCAGAGAAAGCATTTGACAAAATACAGCATCCATTCCTGATCAAAACTTTTCAGAATGTAGGGATAGATGGAATATTCCTCAGCATCTTAAAGCCATCTATGAGGGCAGCCCAGTGGCTCAGCAGCTTGGCGCCGCCTTTGGCCCAGGGCATGTTCCTGACGACCCGGGATCTAGTCCCACATCAGGCTCCCTGCATGGAGCTTGCTTGTCTCTCTCTCCCTCTGCCTGCGTCTCTACCTCCCTGTCTGTCTGTCTGTCATAAATAAATAAATAAACAAACAAATACAATCTTTAAAAAAAGCCATCTACAGAAAGCCCACAGTAAATATCATTCTCAATGGGGAAACACTGGGAGCCTTTCCCCTAAGATCAGGAACATGACAGGGATGTCCACTCTCACCACTACTATTCAACACAGTACTAGAAGTCCTAGCCTTAGCAATCAGGCAACAAAAAGAAATAAAAGGCATTCAAATTGGCAAAGAAGAAGTCAAACTCTCCCTCTTTGCAGATGACATGATACTGTACCTTGAAAATCCAAAAGACTCCACCCCAGATTGCTAGAACTGATACAGCAATTCAGCAGTGTGGCAGTATACAAAATCAATGCCCAGAAATCAGTGGCATTTCCTTTTTTTTAGGATTTTATTTATTTATTCATGAGAGACACAGAGAGAGACAGAGGCAGAGACACAGGCAGAGGGAGAAGCAGGCTCCATGCAGGGAGTCCAATGTGGGACTCAATCCCGGGACTCCATCCCGGGACTCCAGGATCACGCCCTGGGCCGAAGGCAGGTGCTAAACCGCTGAGCCACCCAAGGATCCCTCAGTGGCATTTCTATATACTAACAATGAGACTGAAGAAAGAGAAATTAAGGAGTCAATCCCATTTACAATTGCACCCAAAAGCATAAGATACCTAGGAATAAACCTAACCAAAGAGGTACAGGATCTATACCCTAAAAACTACAGAACACTTCTGAAAGAAACTGAGGCAGATACAAAGAGATGGAAAAATATTCCATGTTCATGGATTGGAAGAATTAATATTGTGGAAATGTCAATGCTACCCAGAGCAATTTACACATTTAATGCAATCCCTATCAAAATACCATGGACTTTCTTCACAAAGTTGGAACAAATAATCTTAAGATTTGTGTGGAATCAGAAAAGACCCTGAATAGTCAGGGGAATATTGAAAAAGAAAACCAGAGCCAGGAGCATCACAATGTCAGATTTCAGGTTGTACAACAAAGCCTTGACCATCAAGACAGTGTGGTACTGACACAAAAACAGACACATAGATCAATGGAACAGAATAGAGAATCCAGAATGGGCCCTCAACTCTATGGTCAACTAATATTCGACAAAGCACAAAAGACCATCCACTGGAAAAAAAGACAGTCTCTTCAATAAATGGTGCTGGGAAAATTGGACATCCACATGCAGAAAAATGAAACTAGACCACTCTCTTTCACTATACACAAAGACAAACTCAAAATGGATGAAAGATCTAAATGTGAAACAAGAGTCCATCAAAATCCTAGAGGAGAACACCGGCAACACCCTTTTTGAACTTGGCCACAGCAACTTATTGCAATATACATCCATGACATCAAGGGAAACAAAAGCAAAACGAATTATTGGGACTTCATCAAGATAAAAAGCTTCTGCCCAGCAAAAGAAACAGTCAACAAAACTAAAAGACAACCTAAAAAAAAAAAAAACCTAAAAGACAATCTACAGATTGGGAGAAGATATTTGCAAATGACCTATCAGATAAAGGGCTAGTATCCAAGATCTATAAATAATTTATTGAATTAAACAGCAAAGAAACAAACAATCCAATCATGAAATAGGCCTTAGACATGAATAGACATTTCACAGGGGAAGACATAGACATGGCCAACAAGCACATGAGAAAATGTTCCACATCACTTGACATCAGGGAAATACAGATCAAAACCACAATGAGATACCACCTCACACCAGTGAGAATGATGAAAATAAACAAGACAGGAAACAACAAATGTTGGAGAGGATGTGGAGAAAGGGGAACCCTCCTGCACTGTTGGTGGGAATGTGAACTGGTACAGCAGCCACTCTGGAAAACTGTGTGGAGGTTCTTCAATGAGTTAAAAATAGATCTGCCCTTCGACCCAGCAATTGTACTACTGGGGATTTCCCTCAAAGGTAGAGGTGCAGTGAAATGCCAGAACACCTGAACCCCGATGTTTATAGCAGCAATATCCACAATAACCAAACTGTGGAAGGAGCCTTGGTGTCCATCGACAGATAAACGGATAAAGAACATGTGGTCTATGTATACAATGGAATATTACTCAGCCATTAGAAATGACAAATATCCACCGTTTGCTTCGACGTGGATGGAACTGGAAGGTATTATGCTGAGTGAAGTAAGTCAATGGGAAAAGGACAAACAATATATGGTCTCATTCATTTGGGGAATATAAAAAAAATAGTGAAAGGGAATAAAGGGGAAAGGAGAGAAAATGAGTGGGAAATATCAGAGAGGGTGACAGAACATGAGAGACTCCTAACTCTGGGAAACAAACAAGGGGTAGTGGAAACGGAGGTGGGTGGGGGTTGGGGTGACTGGGTGACGGGCACTGAAGGGGGCATTTGATGGGATGGGCACTGGGTGATATGCTATATGTTGGCAAATTGAACTCCAATAAATAAAGAATAAATATATTGCTTAATTTCTAAATACTTAGCAATTTCCTAGATAGCTTATTTTTATTTATTTCTAATTTAATTATATTGTGATCAGAGAATATATTATCTCTGAAGTAGATTATCTGCAATTTACTGAGGCATATTTTATTGCCTACCATAAGATCTGCATTGCTGAACACTATGTGCATTAATAAGGAATCTATATTTCTGTAGCTCTTGGGTGTATGTTGTATTGTATGAATGTCATTTAGGTCATATTTGTTGATAGTATTGTCCAAATAAACGGTATTTGTTCTATCAATTTCTGTGACAGAGTTGTGAAATTTTCCAAGTATGATTGTTGATTTTGCTGTTTCTCTATTTATTTATTGTTTTTCTTTATTGCATCTGAAGCTTATGTTAGGTGCTTAACACATTTATGGTTGTTATGGCTCCTTGATTATTTGACACTTCAACATTTATCACTAGTAATAAACCTTGAATGAATTCTCCTTTATCTGATTTTAGATAGCCATGTGGGTCTTCTCATGCTTAGTGTCTGCACGCTTTATCACCCCTCCTTTTTACTTTGATTCTTTCTGTGACTTTTTATATAATCAATATTGTTTCCTTTAAAATTTTTAAATTTAATTTAAATTTAATTAATATATGCTGTATTATTAGTTTAAGAGGTAGAATTCAGTGATTCATCAGTTGCTTAGAACAGCCAGTGCTTATCACATCACATGCCCTCCTTAATGCCCATCACTCAGTTACCCCATCCTCCCACCCACCTCCTCTCCAGCAACCCTTAGTTTGTCTCCTAGAGTTAAGAACCTCTCTCCTTTTTTAAATAAACAGCATAGAGTTGGGTCTTGCCTTTTTATTCAGTCTGACAATCGCCAGCTAAGTGGATTGTTTCATACATTTATATTTGCTATAATCATTGATATGTTTGGTCTAAAACTTACCACTTGGTATTTGTTTCATCTGTTCTTTTTTTCTTCTGTTCCTTCTTGCCCGACTTCTTTTGGATTAATGTAATATTCATAGTATTTAATCTTATTTTTCCTGGTGAATTTTTGGCTCTAATATATTTTTAATACATATATTTAATATATTTTACTCTAAAATTCAGAATGTATATCTTTAATTTATCTTCATTTATCTTCAAATATCAGACATAAAAATTTTTACCAGATGAAAAAAAATCCTCAAACAGTATAATTTCATTTATCCATTTCCAGTCCTTTAGGTTATTTTTCTTCCATAGATTTTATTCTATATATATTGTATACCCACAACACATTGTTATTATTTTTTATTTTCATAGTCAGTAATTTACATTCACATATACACATACTGCTGTATGTGCAATGCAGTTTGTTGGGAAGTAGACACTTGGAGATTCCCATTAAGAAATTTTATTGGGAGCATTCTCCATATTAATAACTGTAGAAGAGAAGGAAGTAGCATTTGGCAGAGAAGTTGGGATATAAAGTCATCTCAACAAATGCCTTAGCCTCTCCCACTGGGAGCTGTGAAACTGGGATGAACCTTCAGATTTGCCTTATGATGCAGCAAAGCAATCAAGGTTTTATATTCCCACATTGACCAAATAATTGGATGTAAGATATTCCCAGAAAGAAGCTGTGATTGTGGAAAGAGTCATCTCCAATAAGGGCAACTTCTGATGAGGGCTGAAAACTGAAGGCTATCAATCAAGAGCACTCTTAGTAACTTGAGGAAAATGTCCTTTAGCTCTGAACCTGAAAAAATCTTGATAATGCACCACATGGCCCACTGCAGATATACAGATTATAGATAAATGACATATAATAGAAATTTTATATATACATTTTGGGGTTTTTTTGTATATTTTTTATTGGAGTTCGATTTGCCAACAGATAGTATAACATCCAGTGCTCATCTGGTCAAGTACCCCCCTCAGTGCCCATCACCCAGTTATATATACATTTTGTTAGCACTTTGACAATGATGTGCCTAGGTGTGACCTTCGTTGATGTAACCTACTTGAAATTCACTGATCTTGGTTGGATCTGCAGGTCTTTTATCAATCATAAAACAATCTTAGTCATCTCTTCAAAAATTTTTTGCTGCCCCATTCTTACTCTTGTTCCTTTGTCCAACTCCCATTACACATGCTAAACCATTTGACACTGCCCACAGTATTCTGATGTTCTGCCAAGTTTTATTCTTTGTTTCAGTTTCAATACATTTCTGTTGACTACCTTTGAAGTCCATGACCATTTATTCCATCATGTATGTTCTGCTATTAAGCAGAATGAATTTTCAAATCCAATTCTGTCTTTTCATTTTCTACTTAATTTTTATTTTTATTTTATTTTATTTTTTATTTTATTTATGATAGTCATACAGAGAGAAAGAGAGAGAGGCAGAGACACAGGCAGAGGGAGAAGCAGGCTCCATGCACCGGGAGCCTGATGTGGGATTCGATCCCGGGTCTCCAGGATCGCGCCCTGGGCCAAAGGCAGGCGCCAAACCGCTGCGCCACCCAGGGATCCCTATACTTAATTTTTAAATTTAATTTTCCACCTAATTTTCATTTCCACTTGGGGCACCTTGGTGTCTCAGTTGGTTGAGTGTCCGACTCTTGATTTTGGTTCAGCTCATGATCTCAGGGTCATTGGATCAAGCCATGCATTGGGCTCTGGAGTCAGTGAGGAGTCGGTTTGAGATTCTCTCCCTCTCTGTCTGCCCCTCCCCCTGCTCTCTCTCTCAAATGAATACATATTTTTTTTAATTTTCATTTAGTTATCTTACATATTTTATATTCTGCTTACATTCTACCTCTCTTCAAATGGGTAGTTCACTTTTTTCTCTAGACTCTTCCACATTAGTTATTATACTTACTTAAAGATCTATTCTGCTAATTCCTGTATCTGAATGAATATTTGATGTCTACTATTGTTTGCTCTCTTTATTATGGGTCATGTATTCCTACTTCTGTACAGTTTTCATATCATTTTATTGTATGGCAGGTATTGTGTGTAAAAAACAGTAGAGGCTGAACTATATTATATTAACCCTGAGAAAAGGACACCTGTCTTCCTGTGTGAGGCAATAAGTTAGTGGTCTGAGTCCATCTAAGCTATGATTGAGCTGGATCTGGGATTTGTTGCAAATTCAGTTCTCCACAGATTTAAAATATATTGAGGATCTTATGACTTCATATTTAGTATTGCTTGGACATTTGTCTTTGTGTTAATCCCAGCTTCCTGCTTTCTGCAATGCAGATATATATACCCTTTTTTTAAGCTGATTTACCATCATTTTATGACAACCAGGAGTTCTATTTAATCTTCATATCCACCCTGGCTCTCTGTGCCTTAGGAGAACTTTCCATTCTGCTTCTCTGACACATTTCAGTGGGCCATTAGTGCTGCACTCAGCAAAACCTGCATTTGCCTTGATTGGAGTCTCTCCGTCCTCTTAGCCTTATCTCTGGCTCTCAGCATGCCTCACCCATGCATTCAAGGAAGGCCCTATGGAAAATTTAGGCAGGTAAATGGAAATTGGTTTTGTGATCACAGCTCCTCTGGATACTTATCTCTTGCTCTAAGCCACAGTCAGCTGGCCAATAAACATACCCCAACTGTAGTGAATTTGCTTCTATTTCCTATAGTTCTTCCAAGATTATAAGTATGGCAGTCATACATCTCTTCACTCCTAGGAAAAGATTATCCTTTATTGGAAATTAGTGCTTTTAGTTTGTTAGCTCCCTGTGTCACACACACACACACACACACACACACACACACACACACATAGGGAAAGAAAGAGAGCCAGAGAGAAGAGGAAGAGAGAGAGAGCTTATTCCATTATTCCACTTTTTCTATTTGTTGGGCTACCAATGGTGGTCTTGTAAATTTCTACATCAAGACTGGACATAGAAGTCAGGTTATTACTCATTATTAAATATGTTCTCACAGTCTGTATTTTCTTTGTCAGTACTCTGACTAAATATTGTATTATAAATTCTCAACCACATTTGCAATTTCCATGTAAATTTAAATTTTTCTAAGACGCACTCTTTGCCACAATTTTTCCTTTTTTCCCCACTATTATACATTCAAAATACTTGCATGTCTGATAATGGCTTTTATTTGTTTCTGACGAGTGAATGATACCTTGATTGGCATAGTAAATTCAGATTTTATTCTGTTTTCAAAATGGTCTTTGATATTTCCCTCCTGCATCCTAACTCCTTGCTATGCTTAAGGTGGTCTATGGGCCAATAGCTTTGTCATCACCTGAAAGTTTGATAAAATTGCAGACTTTATAACCCTATTCCAGACCTACTGAATCAGAATGTGCATTTTAAAAAGATCCTCAGATCATTTTTGTGTACATTCTAATTTTAGAATCACTGCTCTAGTTTTGTCCTTTTGTAATGACAAGCCTAATACCAGTCCGGTTCTTTTTCTTTGTTATTAAACCAATCTTCCTAAAAGAAAGCTTTTCATATATTTTTCTTTGCTTTGAAATTAAGGAATTTCACCAGGACTTTGTCTAGTTATTCATCATCTGTTTTCATTAATCCTGCCTAGTAGCCTTCTCAATCTGCAAAATTAAGTATTTATATGTATAGAATATATTTTATTATTGTTATACTTCTCTATCTATTCACTTTTCTCTTATATAAGACAGTATAGTCCAGTGTATAAACTAGTTCTATTCAAATCCCAGCTTTTTCACTTGAAAACTCTGTAACCCTGGGAATTTTGCTTAACTTCCCTTTGCTTCAGTTTTCTTATTTATAAAATAAAGATAATGATAATAATAGCACCCACTCCATATGGTGTTTTGTTTTGTTTTGTTTTGTGCTTTGAGGTTTAAATTAGTTAATACATATATATTCCTTAGGAAGAGTGCCTGGCAAATTTCAAGTGCTCAGTAAATGTTAGCTAAATCTCAGGTCTTTATACTGTATATTTCCATCTCTTCATGTTTTTGCTCTATATGGCATTTTTCCACTTGATCTTCCAGACTACTAAATAATGTTTTGGTAGTGATTATTACTGATTTCAAAAATAAAAAATCAGGGCTTAAAAAATAATTCCAGAAAGTCTATTTTATTTAGTTCTAACTATATTTATTCTAACTATAAAAAGAATTCTCCTTTTTTTTCTTCTTCTATCTTTTGTTATCTTCCCCCCTCTGCCACAGTGTGTGGAGAATGTCTCCCTCCTCTCATGTCTCCCTATTTCTTTTCCAAATACAGGGACTAGAAATAGGTTAGGTCACTGTTGCATCAGTCTTTTAGGAGCACCAATGTCAGCAGAATCTGGTAACCATCGTGGGGACCATCTGAAGCAAGGCAGCAGGCATTCCTCTTTCTGATGGGTTGCTGCCAGATGGGCTACCTCAGATGACTATGAAATCTAGATTCTCTTTTCCATAAGAGGTAAGCGTTTGACTATGCTGGTGGTCCCTTGGGTCTTGCACAATGTCAGAGCCATTGACAAAAGAATGGACTTCTCTTCTTCAAGAGATCTTGAAAGCCTCAGAAGCATTTTCTAGGCTATGACAGCATATCTGCCCTGAATCCACTTTTCAAGACACACGTGTGCATGCATACACGCCCATACCCATCTTGTATTTTTATACACTTCTATATGTTAAAATTTTATATTTTAAGAGCAATATGTATTATTACAATTGTAAATAATATATTTTTAAGTGAGTAAAAGAGTATGTGGGGAGCAAGCTCTAGAGAATTTCTCTTAGAAGTATGACTGATAAGAAAAGGAAGCAAATAGGTTGAAAGAGAAAAACTAGGTTCAAGAGCTGTTTTGCCTGGTTTGTTTTGGTTTGTTTTTAAAGATGGAATAAGCTTGAGCATGTTTACATATTAAAGTCCAGAATCAGTGAGCAGAAAGATGTTGAAGATCCAGAAGAGTGATAAGAGTATAGTGCTTTTTCAACTAACCAGGGTGCTCGCATTGTAGTCACAGTCTTAACAATTGGCTGTTAGACACTCTCTTTTATTTCATCTCATTTACTTTCCTCTTTAAGAAATCCATTTTTAAAGTTCCAAATCTATCTTTGTACTTTAGTAAATTCTAGTGAAGAACTTTCCCAACATATGTGGATTATAATAGGTATGTAGAAAATGGGATTTTGTCTTTAAATAAGTAATTTAAATGAATTTTAGAAAACTTTTTTAGTAGAACTTATTGCTTTAATATGTTATCTGAAAAACTACTCAGTCTTTCCTGAAGTTATTTGATCATGCTGTTCCCTACTTCTGCCAAACCTGAGGAATCTTAGAAAGCTACTATCATGTAACACACATTGGGAAACAGTGCTTAAATCACTAGATTTTTGTCAATTTTTTATCAATCATCTATTGTTGAATTACAAAATCTCAGTGGTATATAATAATAAACATGTATTTCTTTCACATCTGTATGTCAGCTACTCTAGGCTGGCTGAAGGCACAATGAATTTTGTTAGCACAATTCAGGTACCTGCATTGTATGTCCCTCTGGCCAAAAGTTATGTGGCCAAGTCCAAAGTTAAGAAGCTGGAAAGTATGTGATCCTTTCTGTGGAGGGATTGCAAAATTACATGAAATATGATGAGGCTATGGATTATGAGGAAGAATTTGACCTTGTAACTCAATCTACCAGAGTTCTCAGGATTAGCATTTTGAACGATGCTGCATGTAGGAGTCAGGACATCTGAGTTTGAAGTGTTTTTCGCTGGAAGTACTACTGACATTTTACAAAGGAAAGCCTTCCTGGATGTTGTCAGATTTTATCATTGCTGGCTTTCATCTACTAAATGCCAGTAAGCATCCCGACAAACTTTTCCAAATATTCCCCAGGGAATCAATAACATCACTTTTTGAGAAGTACAGTTCTATTCTACGGTTTATTAATTTTTTGACCTTGGGCACATAATTAATCATCTCACTTTTCTAAGCCATTAAGAAGAGGTTAGAATTAACAAACTCTAATTTTTGTTTCAGCATTAACACTTGACAAATTGAAAGATAGAAAATAGGGATGACTGGACTGAATGTATCTGAAAACCAGTATATATGCTCCAGGTCATTTATTCTACCTCCAGATCATCCTAGAGTGTATGGTTCCTTTCTCGTACTTTAGGATGACAGTAATAAGCTAAAGAATGTCAGAGGAAAGCAATTAGAATGGTTGCTGAGGACCAAACAATGTCATATTAGTGACATTTGATCCAACTAGGGTTGTTTAGTCAAGAAATGAAGAATGAACTTGGTTAGAAAAGAGAATTGGAACATGAGGATAAAAGCCCAATAACAATTTCACTCACTCATTAAATCATTATTGAGTGCCTAATATGTGCTATGTGTCATGTTGGCCCTTTTCAAGTTTATCGTGGAAGACAGACATAATATGGGTTTTTCAGGGTCATTGGGTGAAATGGTAAGTAAATTATTTTTGACTGAAAGTAAGAAAGAAGGGCATAATTATTAGGGAGTTTGAAAACGAGATGAGTAATTTCAGCAGTTAGTGAGGTTCCCATCATTTAAAATATTCAGCTTTCCAGAGGGTAAGGGATTAATGTTTGAATCTTTGAATCCTTTGAATCCTTGAATCTTTGAATGCTTTGAATCCTTGAATCCTTTGAATCCTTTGAATCTTTGAATCCTTGGTAACTTAGTACGTGCTGAGCACACAGTAGGTGTTCAGTAGGAATTTGTCGTATAAACAAATGCATCAAATGGGTGACAGAAATAATTTCTTTCTAAAGTTATCCAACTCAAAAATTTGGTGACTTTAAGAGAGTATGGAACCCCATGAAGTCATAGCCTTTTGTTTTCTCACCTGGTAAAGTATGTTAAAGGGAAGTATCTCTTCAAAAGAAGTTTGAAGACAAAACAGAGGAAGAAACTAAGTTATCCAAGGGTAGCTAGATACATGTATATGGAGTAGTGCTGAGCTTTTCATGGTGATATCTGGTTGGGGGCTTACCGTATGCATGAGTCATCATTCCCTCTTGCCTACCATCTATAGTGCTTTAAGAAGTACTAAGATAAATTTTCTAGAGAAATTACCTTAATCCTCCATTTCCTTCATTACTTTTGAATTGCTACAACAGATTGCTTCTTGTCATTAGTTTCCTTCAAACAAATAAACAAAGCTAAATAGAAGCATAATATCAGAGAAAAACAAGTCAATTACAGGCTTCAGTTAGTTAGGTTTTGGTTAATCAAGGTTTTATCTTACTAAAAATGTGAGAAGGGATGTTTTTATTGATTGGAAGTAAATAGTTGCCAGATATAAGCAACTGAGTAGGAATATATGTTTGAGTCACCTATGACTCCCCAAGGAAAATGTTAAGAATTACAATGGCCCTTCTTGATATAACTTAATCATTCAAATATAATTTGCATTTCCAAAACATATAAATTTTACTACCAAAACAGGTAATGAAATTTAAAATATTATCTGTTGCCGAATTACCTATCTATTGCCACCTGAGGTTAGGGCTGAATCAGAATTATATTGAAATGAAAAGATACATCCTGAGCATCAAGTCATCTTAATATATGCACATTGATTCAGCACTTACCACAACACTAGAAACGTGCTCATCCTGTGGGCAATAAAAAAGTAGATAAAATATATTTCTCATTTCTGGCTATGGTGAAATAATAGAGACTAGGTTTATCCTCCCACCGAAAATAACTAGAAAATTAGACCAAATATGTGAAATAACAATTTTCATACATTGGACAACAGGCAGCACGAGGAAAAGAAATGAGGTGAGCCCTATGATAACATTGATTTTTTTTTTGCCTGAAGGCATATTCTACACCACAAAGCAGCAGGGGGACTCTGTCTAGAACAGGAAGGTTGATGGTTTCCTGAATTTAAGAGACAGAGATTTAGGGAAGCTGAATGGGCTAGAACATAAAAAGGGCAGAGTCCTGAGAAGGCAGAGCTACCCAGAAAAAAGAACTCCAGAAGTTTACTTGCTGAAAATATGCTTCAAAAATAAAGGCAAAATCAAAATACCCAAATAAATAAAAAATGAGAAAAATTTGCCCCAGTAGACCTACACTAAAAGAAATGCTAAACGAATTTCATCAGGCTAAAGGACAGGTATACTTGATAAGAAATGAAATCTAAAAAAAGAATGAGAACCAAACATTTAATATGTGAATAAATATAAAAGACTTATTTTTGTTCTTCTTAATTCATGTAAAAAACTATTGACTATTTAAAGCAAATATAATAAGGAATTCTGGGCTTAGACATATGTAGAAATAAAATATCTGACAGCAATAAGAAAAAAATTAAGTGGGGTTAAATAAAAATATACTATTGGAAGGTGCTTAGACTGTATGTAAAGCTATATAATATTAATTCAAGGAAGAGACTAAGTAAAGTACATGTAATTAGCAATCGTTAATCTACAAAGTATCAAGAAAAACAGCAGACCGAAGACATCTGAAAAATCAAAAATCACAATGGCAAAAATTGTGAGAATCAGCGTTTTCAGGATGCTGGAAATTTACTAATTGCTTGCAGCAATCCAGAGAGCATTTGTTCTAGAGTATATCCTGAATCTCAGTAAGAACAGTGTATTCTGTGGCTTTTTAATTTGCTCAGTTCCTGTTCTCCTACCCTGCTGAAACTGAGGTTCATAGTAGCCTTGAAAACCAACAACCCACAATTATGGTGAAAACCAGCAGTCTGACAGCCAGCACTGGACGGGATAAAACAGAGTTGGAGCTCCTTTCATATCCTCATTCCCAGAAAATTGATGTTATTTTTTGTCTGGTGATTCCCTGGAAGACCTCACTTGCAAGGCAGTCTATTTGACCTGACCTGAAAGTAAAACAAAAACAAACAAACAAACAAACAAAAAAAAACAGAACAAAACAACACAAAGCACACACACACACACACACACGCACACACTCACACACACTCCCTGGGTTATTTGTCAAAACATTTTTTAAAAAATTGCTTAAAATGAGACATGCCTAGAGTGGTGCATATCAGCTGGGGCAAAAGAGGGTAGCCAAAAACCTTAAAATGAAACCCTAAAGAATGAGATATCCATAGGAGCTTTGGAAACCTCGGACATATCACTGGGAATCTAGAAGACAGTGTCAATATGTAGGGCTGTGTGTACATGCTCAACCAAAATCTGAGAAGACCTTCAGGTCTCACTAAATTCCTAGCTACAAATCTTTGCAACAATTAACAATCCTAGTAAGGCAATAAAGCTAATATAGGAGCAGAGTTTTCTATATTAATGACATTGAGTTGGTACTAATTTAAAAGAGTGTTATGTTAATTAATTTTAATACTCTGGACAAGCACCAAGAAAATGATCCCACAAAACATAGTAAAGAAATGGCAAAGGAGGGGCAGCCCGGGTGGCTCAGTGGTTTAGCACCGCCTTCAGCCCAGGGTGTGATCTTGGAGACCCAGGATCGAGTCCCACATAGGGCTCCCTGCATGGAGCCTGCTTCTCCCTCTGCCTGTGTCTCTGTGTCTCTCATGAATAAATAAATAAAACCTAAAAAAATAAAAAAGAGAAATGGCAAGGGACTGGGATGGTACACAGGAAAATGTCTATTTAAGACAAAACCATAGGGACCTGTGGGTGGCTCAGTTGGTTAAGCATCTGCCTTTGGATTTTGGCTCACATCATGATCTCAAGGTCATGAGATGGAGCCCCGTGTCAGGCTCTGGGCTCAGTGGGGTATCTGCTTGAATATTCTCTCCCTCTGCCTTCCTACCCTTCCTCTCATACTCTTTGTTTCAAAAACAAACAAACAAACAAACAAAAACAAAACCACATATTAAATAATTCAATTTATAGGAAATGTTCAGAGTAGGCAATTCTATAGAGGCAGAAAATGATTAGTTGTACCTAGGGCTGGAGGGATTGGGTAAATGGGGAGAAACTGTTTATATGTGTGGGATTTCTTTTGGGGGTGATGAAAATGTTATCAAAGTAAATAGTGACAATTTTTATGCATCTCTGTGAATTTACTAAAATCACTGAGTTGTCTACTTTAAAAAGGTGAATTTTACGGTTTTTAAATTATATTTCAATTTTAAAGTACACCATAAAAATGTAAATAGCCCATAAAGAAGAACAAATGGAATTGTAAATACTCTATCCAAAAGAAGATAGGAAGATAGAAAAGAAGTACCAAGAACAGATGGGAGAAATAGAAAACAAATTCTAAGATGGTAAACTAGATCCAATAATGTCAGTAATTAAATAAAAGTAGACGAATAAACTCTGTAGTTAATAGGTAGAGATCATAATAAAAGATACAAAGTAAAATCCAATCATATGCTGCTTATAACAGATTCACTTAAAATATGAAGACACAAATAGGTTAAAAGGAATATACTGTAAACAAACAATATCATTGTAATGCTAGAATGACCATCATTATCAAGATGAACCATATCCTGGACCATAATACAAATGATTTCTGAAAATAGCAATGGCTTAAAATGACATAGGGTATTTCCATCTTTTGAAGCTAAAATATACTAACTCAAAGCCACAGTGATTTGAAGGGAAGATATTAATAATAAGAGTGGAAATAATAGAGGAAACCAACAAAGCAAAACATTGGTTCCTTGCAATGGCTGTTAAGATCTATAAATAGGTAGCAAGAATAATAAAGAAAATAAATGAGTATAGATTAGCCAAATCAGATATGAAAGAGGAGTCATAACTGGATACTAGAGACATTAAAAATAATAATGGAGTATTATGAACAACTTTATGCCAATAATTTGAGAACATTGACAAAATGGACAATTTCCTTGAAAGATGCAACTTAGCAAATTGCCTCAAAGTAGCTTGTAATATAAAATTTGTAATTAAAATCCTGTCATAATGGAAATATTGGACCCAGAGGGATATTCCAATCCTTTTAATGAGGCAAATATAACACAGATACCAAAAGCTGAAAAAGATATTATAAGCAAAGAAAATTAGAAATCAATACTCTCCATGAATGTAAATATAAAAATTCATTTAAAATATTAACAAATAAAATTCAGCAATATGTAAAAGTGATAAATCATTATATCCAAGTGAGTTTTGTCTCATGAGTGCAAGCTTGGTCCAACTTTGGAAAGTCAATCAATGTAATTGAATACATTAATAGAACAAAAGAGAAAAACACATGATAATCTCAATGGATGCAGAAAATACATGAGACAAATATCAATGCCCATTCCTGATTTTTTTTTAAAAGAACGGTTTAGCAAAGTAGACATGAAAGGAAATTTCTTCAAAATGATAAAGTACATTTGTGATAAACCTAAAAGTAACCCTAAACTTAATGCTAAAGCATTTAATGTTTTCCACCTAAGAGTGGGAACAATGCAAGGATGGTCACCCTTACTATTTTGAATCAACACTGTACCGAAAATTCCAGCCACATAAATAAGTTGGAGAAGTACCAGCAAATATGTTTATTTTCATGGCACGATTGGCTATGTAGAATATCCTAAGGAAGCTGCCTCCTAAAATTCTCAGTATTAATTAGTGATTTTAGCAAATGCTTTGGATACAAGGTCAATATAAAAAATCAAAATGCATTTCTGTATCCTACCAACAAACAATGTTAATATAAATGTAAAAGTAAAAAGTTACAATAGCATAAAATAAAGTAGTAATAAATCTGACAAAAATATGCAAAATCTTTTCAACAAATACCCAAAACATCGCAGAGATAAATAAAGAATAAATTGATAGAGGCCTTTTGTTTTTAGATGAAAAGCAGGTAATTAACAATGTCTTTAGATTTGAAATGAGAGCTAATTCCCTCTTAAGCAAAGCTCTTTCCTTTTATTACGGCAAGATTAGAAGGCCTGGAAATTTGGGAACCCGTTGCCCAGTGCATAAAATCAAAATTCTGATTCCCTTCCAAATAAAAATCTTGGTTTTCAGCTTCCTGCAGGTGTGTGTTAAGCATATGCGGCTGGAAATGCTGCTGTGCTATTTTGCACAGTAAGTAGTTTATTTTACTGCTTACTGCAATGAAAAGCAATTCCCTGAAACCTTGATTCAACTTTCCAAGGAATAGTACTTTTCAGTACTTTGAATCTCCTATTTTGAATAAATATCCAGTAACAAGAGAATTGTCATGTCTGCCTCTTGAAATTTAGCATGTTTTTGAACTGTGTACTGACTTTCTATCAAGTTAGCATTATCACTGAAGTGCCAAATTAGTAATGTTGTGCTGTTTCATATTTAGATAGTAGCAACAGGATAAGAGCCTGAGTAATTATCTTTCTATTTAGCTAGAACCTATTTCCATCTTCAAGAGGAATTTAGCCTATCCTCCAAATCATTTTGCTTGTAGAAGATGTGCATTCTTCATTTATAGTCTTCATTTTGCAGAAGGCTTACCTGATGTCATTGGGCCATTCAGGAATCATATTACCACATTAAATTCTATCAATGAAAATTTTGAAGGAAAATAGTGTCTCCTAGCTTTCCCACAAATAAGAATTTGAACCGATAGCTTAGTAGTCAATGCCATTTTAAAAATAAATTATGAAGGGAATTTCATATTACATTGCTTCTCCTTAGAGTGTGAAAAATGGATTATACTGCAAAACTACATAAAGACTCTCTGAAAGCTCAGAAAGTGGAGCTGCTCTTTGACTTAACACTTAAGCAAAGGGATCTTACTGTCCCAGTCTGGCCTTGGAGGCCTGATATTCACTCGTGATTTTCTTTATGTTCCCAGCATCAAGGATTATCAGGAAAAACCTCAGTTTTACAGTGGAATTCTGTTCTTGCACTGGTTTATTCAAGAAACCAACCAGTCCAGTTCTTGCCATCTGATCTATTATATCCCAGTTTAGCTGTATAAAATTACGTGTCTTCCTTCTAACCCACTGAACCCAAGTACTAGTGAGTCCTCCCATTAAAGGTGATTTTTCTGTGTGTTACTGAAATATTGCTTATTTCTCACTGCGTAATTATGTCTATTATGTCTAAACACCTGAACCAGTAATAGAGAAAACAAAACATTTGGCAGTTTCATGATCAGAACCTTTTAGAACTTGTTGAGCTCAAGGAATGTACATTATTCAGCTTTGCATCCCCAGTGTTGAGAACAATACCTGATAAAGGAGTAATCAAGAAATCCATGTTTAATAAGTAAATATGTTAATGAAGTAAAACACCTCCATTTTAAGAATATTCAACATCATCATAACCGGTTTCACTGATGTTTTTCCAAGTTTTGTGTTAAGGGTATGTGTGATTTTATGGATGAAAGCAGAGTCAAACCCATCTAATTACTGCAGTTCTTGTGTTCAAAATCAGCTAGGTGAAACTACAACTGATCTTTTCTGTAGGTTTTATGTTTTTATCTCTGGAAAAGCAATAGACATTTCTCCTTAAATCAAGCATGCAGTGTCAAGATCATTTCCCACTCATTCCCACACATTTAAACATAAATAACTAAGTCTACCGCCAACTGCTTTATAATCTCCCAAGCCCTTCCTTGTCACTACATCTAGAGACCCTGTCTATGCTCTAGTTACTAAAAGACTTGGTAACAACCTTCCTTCTGACTCTATTTGCCTTTGTGCCTGTACTATATAGCATAATGGAATGACCATCACTAAAACCAGTTTTATTTTTAACTCATTCTACCTTTCTTTGTGTTCTTACGATGGTTCGCTATTGGACTGTAGGTTTTTAAATATTTGTTTTCTACACTTACTTTAAGCAAAATATAGTACACATGCGCACACATGTGTATTTGTGTATATAGAAAAGAATAGGGTCTTCAACCTTGAGAAAATTGTAATCCGTAGGGGAAAATACACACACACACACACACACACACACACACACACATACTTTAAGGCACATTTAATGCAAGCCAGTCATCTAAAACTCCTTTGCATGTTAATGAAAACATAGTCAAAATACATACATATATATTTATATAGTTGAATCCACATATACATGTACTTCAGAACTAACTAGAAATATTAATCAATTTTCATAATAAACTGTTTTTATGTCCCCTGTAAATGATGCTTTCCTTCTCTTATTCTCCCATTCTTTCTAGATGCCTGTGTCAAATGCAAAATAATCTGTATATCAAAATTTTTATTAGTATTAAAATTTATTTAAGAATCATCAGATTCTGTACAGGAAATCTCATAGCATGTCATCAATAACATGTGGAGAAGCTGCACATTCCAAAAGACATGCCTTCGTTTTAAATATCTATGATCCCTGAACTCACAGATTTTAATGCATGAAGGGACACATAGATTCAAAAAGGGACAGACCGTATTCATGTCTCATTTTATACTGGGGCAACTTTCTTCAACTTGTAAAAGGGTAGGTAAAGGGGCATCTGGGTGGCTCAGTGTTTGAGCATTTGACTTTGGTTCAGGTCATGATCCCAGAGTCCTCAGATGATCCTGGGGTCCTCAGATAGAGTTCCGCAGCAGGATTCCTCCTGCTTGTGTCTCTGCCTCTCTATGTCTCTCACGAATAAATAAATTTAAAAAATCTTCAAAAAAAATAAAAGGGCAGGTGAAGGAAGCTGGCACCAGGATCATGGGCACCAAGATCATGCCTCCAATTTTCAGTCCAGACATGTTTATAACAACACTAGCATTAATTATTTTACTCAGAACTTTAGAATGACAACAGAAAAAGTTAATTGAGAGTAATCAAGATCACCCTATCAAATGAACTATATACAGTTTACAACAATCAACATCAGCACAATTATATACAAGAAATGATAGATACTATGTTTTGTATTTCGACCTCTAACATCCATTGTTTCTTACTAAATTGGTGAAGCCATTAGCAAGGTGGGGCCTAAAAGGACTATCTCTATTCTGATAGAATCCATATCTTCTTCCACTGCCTTTATCCTGGATCTGACACTCTTCTATGAGTGACACCAGTCTGCATTTGTGCAGTGTACTTCTTGTAGTAGATATATTAACTGCCAAAGATTCTATCTTCCTATCTTCAATGCCTCAAACTTCACCCTTTCTGTATAGTCTTTAGCAGCTATATTTGCATGGCCCCGGCAATCCCTTTTCTTGCTTTGCTACTGGACAGATCTATTAAAGTCCTGGAACTGCCACACATTTTCTTCAGAATGTTCTATGCCTCTCTCTCCTGAGAATGACTTCTTTCTCCCTGCTGTGTTGTTGCTCTCAGAACTTAACTTTCTTTCTTCTGTGCCTGTGATTGTCTGTGCACAAACAGTGAGAGGTTTTACTATCTGCCTTGGTTTCTTGGCACAGAGAAGAATGCTATCTCTGTAACTGAACATTACCCAAAGAAAGCTCCAGGCTGCTTAGAAGACACAGGCAGTGATTCTGCTCAGGTAGCATGATCAAAGGCTCCAATTTCCTGTCTTCAAAGACCACCTGGGCAAAACTTGGCCAGATTAGAACAGCATAGAATTGTGTGAAATGGGACCACAAAAGGAGTGGGCAGGAACATCTTAGGAGCTCTGCTAGGCAGCAGAGGGTAAATGGCACATATCCATGAAAATAAGAAAGTTCTCCAGGGAGAACCAGTCATTGGGGGCCCAAACACTTTCAAGAATTTTACCTCCAGGAGCTTGACCAGGTTCTCACTGTGACTATCAGACAAAAATTCCCTGATAATTTCTGGGCAGGTGGAGGGGAAAAGGAACCATTTTAAAATGGCAGTCCACTTTGTTCTTAACAAAGCCTACCGTCAGGAGAAACTACTTAACCAGAGCCTAAACAGCTGGGGTTTCTAGCAGGGAAGAGGGAAATACCAAACTCCAGCTCACTCTAATCATCTTGTCCCACTGAAGGTAGGTCTGGGGACTGAGAAGTACAGTTGACCCTTGAACAACATGGGTTTCAACTGCATGGGTCCACTTACAGTGAGGTTTTAGAGTCCAGTACTGCAAATGTATTTTGTCTTCCTTATGATTTTTTAAATAACATTTTCTCTTCTCTAGCTTACTATATCATAAGAATACAGCATATAATACATAAACATACAAAATATGTTTTAGTTGACTATGTTATTGGTAAGGCTTCCAGCAACAGCAGGAAGTTAGTAGTTGACTTTTTCGGGAATCAAAATCCATACATCGATTTTTTTTACTGTGCAGGGGAGTGGGCACTCCTAATCCACTCATTGTTCAAGGGCCAACTGTACATGTGAAGTTCAGAATCCAGGGGTACAGACTTACTAAAAGACTGACACCTACTCATAGGACTATAGAACATGTTCTCTCCCCAACACCTTAATGCCACATTACTAAGGGTCTATTTACAACAGTTGCTTTCACGCAATGCATCATGTTTGGCTATCAAGAAAAAAATTACAAGACATACACACACACAGTTTGAAGAGAGAGCAAACATTAGAACCAGACTTAGATATGGCAGGGATGTTGGAATTGTCAGACTGGTGATTTAAAACAACTATGATTTATGATTTTTTTTTGATTTATGATTTTTTAAATTTCTTTTTTATTGGAGTTCAATTTGCCAACATATAGCATATCACCCAGTGCTCATCCTGTCAAGTGCCCCCCTCAGTGCCCATCACCCAGTCACCTCATCATCCCGCCCACTTCCCCTTCCACTACCCCTTGTTCGTTTCCCAGAGTTAGGAGTCTCTCATGTTCTGTCACCCTCTCTGATATTTCCCACTCATTTTCTCTCCTTTCCCCTTTATTCCCTTTCACTAATTTTTATATTCCCCAAATGAATGAGACCATATGTTTGTCCTTTTCTGATTGACTTACTTCATTCAGCATAATACACTCCAGTTCCATCCATGTTGAAACAAATGGTGGGTATTTGTTGTTTCTAATGGCTGAGTAATATTCCATTGTATACATAGACCACATCTTTATCCATTCATCTTTTGATGGACACTGAGGCTCCTTCCACAGTTTGGCTATTGTGGACATTGCTGCTGTAAACACTGGGGTGCAGGTTAAAACAACTATGATTAAGAAGCTAAGGCCTCTAATGTATAGTCTATATTATGCAAGAACAGATGGAAAATGTAAGCAATGAGATGAAAATTCTAAGAAAAACCAAAAGAAATGCTAGAGATCTAAAACACTAACAGAAATGAAGAATGCCTTTAATGGGCTTAGTATACTGGACACAGCTGAGGAGAGAATCTCTGAACTTGAGGATATTTTAGAAGAAACCAATACAACTGAAAAACAAAGAGAAAAAAAGCCTGGGGAGGGGGAATAAGACCAGAATATTTAAGAACTGTGAGACAACTACAAAAGATAAAACACATGAATAATGGGAATTCCAGAAGGAGAAGAGAGAAAGGAATAGAAGGAATCAGTAATTAATAACAGAATTTTCCCCAAATTAATGTTAGACACCAAACCATATATCCAGAAAGCTCTGAGAACATCAAGCAGAATAAATGCATATGTTTTGTAGGAGATCTTGAAGAAGAGAAGAGAGTGTTTAAGGTAGAGGGGCAATATAAGAGATTATAGAAAATTTTTCATAATGAGGATATAGATGTATTTTTGGATTCAAGAAGCACAGTGAGACCCACAGAGAAAGAGAAGATACTCAGATGTATCGTAGTGAGATTGTAGAATGGCAAGGAAAACAAATAACCCTAAAACCAACAAGAAGTAAAAGAGAAGTTTTGTACAAAGCGCTGAGAAGTCATCTGACAATAAGCTCATTCAAATGTGTATTCCAAAATGCTATGATATTCACAAAATTTGGTGAGGGAATGAAGAACTACAAAGATTCATAATAGCAACTATTTAGAAAATCCTAATTTTTTTAAATGGGAGGAAAAGCTATAGTTCTCTGTGATGGTTTGACACCTGAAATAAGTAGCAGTTCTTTTGTATATAGAGTGTGAGTTCACTTAAAGCCACAAGATGTAGCTGGTGATAACCAACATTCAACCACATAGAACTTTTTTTCCCCTCCCACTCAAACACACCAGAATACTCATGAGTGAGAATGTCATCATCCTAGAGACAGTCTTGAACCTGTTCTAAACTATAAAAATGAAACAAACCATCACTGTACTAATTATACGACCAGTAACAAATTTTATGTGAATATAATTTGACACTACTTATAAGACACATCCTGTCTTGACAGACACCCAGAATAGTTCAAGTATCCCTATAGAAGGATTGGCATACTGTTATTTTTAAAATATGTTTATTTCACTACTTTACAGAAACTGGTGGAGAATAAAAGAATAAACAGCACATTTTTAAAAACAAAATTGAGAATTCTAACAACAGAGAACATTTTCTTGATTGATTGATTTTCCCTTGTTCTTTACAACTCAGAAGCCTTATTGTTCTGAATTGGACAATATCGATCTCTGAAGTAGTTCTATTCAGAAGCTTTATTTATAGGAGTTAAATGCCAAACACTCTTCATTAATGTCCACATGAGGCTCAGCTCTCAGTGTTACAAATGTATTCCTAATTCTTGGGATTTTCACATCATTGATCAAAAAGGAAAAGAAAGGTGTGTTTTTTGTTTCTCCTAAGATCCACATCACAAATAAGTCTAGATAGTTAAGAAACAATTTGAACATACTTAACTATAATATTTTTTCAGTATTCTTGGCTTTCCTCCAGAAAAATCCAAATGATTCTAAAAGACTAACCACAATGTACTAGCCACGTATGGATGATGACGGGGAGTTAGTGAAAATAAAAGCAAAAAAGAAGTCATTCATCAAAAGCAAACTTACTTTTGGAAAGTAAATATGTGGAGAAAGTATATATAATAGCCTATGAAATAAATCTTATTAGTAGCATTGTTCAAATCTTCTATATTTTTATAATATTTGGTGTGATTTATTAGTAACAGAAAGAGGTTTTTTAAAAGATTAAATTGTTAGTGTGGATTTATCAATTTTTCCTTGTAGTTTTACCCATTTTTGTATCATATATGTATAAGTACACTATATATAAAACATATGTTATATTTGGTGTGTTGAAGAGTTTGTTTTTTGTTGAATAAATGTGATGCATATCATTGTATGAGTTTAAGGTATACATAGTGTTACTTTGATACTCATATTGTAATATGATTGCTGATATCGTGACATTTATCACATTACATAATTACAGTACAATATTATTATCTATATTCATTATATTGTGCATTAGATCTCTATGGTTTATTTACTACCTATAAGTTTGTAGCCTTACACACCATCGCTCTTATCCCCCCATCCTCTCATAAGCATCATTTTTCTCTCTGACTTTTACAAGGTTAACTTTTTTTAGATTTCACACAAAAGTGATATCATACAGTACTAGTCTTTCCCTGTCTGACTTATGTTTCCATAATGTGCTCAAGCTCCATCCATGTTTTTGCAAATGGGAGGATATCTTCCTTTCTCATGGCTGAATAATATTCGATTCTGTGTATGTACCACATCTTTTTATCCATTCATCTGTTGATGGGCATTTGGGTTGTTTCCATATCTTGATATTGTGAATAAAGCTGTGATAATCATGGATGTGCATAAATCTCATCAAAATTCTGTTTTCATTTCTTTGGGTATATACTTAGAAGTGGAATTGCTAGGTCATATGGAAGATCTATTTAAAATGTTTTGAACAACCTCCATATTGTTTTCTCTAGTGCTTGCACCAATTTGCATTCCTACCAAAAATAGATAAGGGTTCCCTTTTCACCATATCCTGCCAGCACCTGTTGACTTTCATCTTCTTGATAGTAGCCATTTTAACAAGTGTGAGGTGATAATTCATTGTGGTTTTGATTTGCATTTCCCTGATCATTAGTAATGTTAAATACTTTCTCATGTGTCTGTTGTTCATTTCCCTTATCAAATATATGGTTTGCAAAAAATGTCTCTTGTTCTGTAGGTTGTCGTTTCATTGTGTTAATTTTTTTCTTTTCCCATGTGGAACCTTTTCAGTTTGATGCAGTCTCCTTTATTTATTTTTTCTTTTGTTGTTTATACTTTTGGCATCATGCCAAAAAAATTCTTGCCAAGACAAATATTGATGAGCCTCTTCCCTACGTTTTCTTGTAGGTCTTACATTCAAGTCTTCAATGCATTTTGAGTTAATTTTTGTGAGTGCTATGAGATAGAAATTTAATTTCATTGTATTGCATGTGTTTCCCCAGTCTTTCTAGTGTGATTTGTTGAAGAGACTATCCTTTCCCCATTTGGTATTCTTGGCTCCCTTGTTGACTATTAGTTGACCATATATGCCAGGGTGTAATTGTGGGCTCTCTATTCTGTTCTATTGTTTGATGTGTCTATTTTTGCATTAGTACCATATTGAATTATCACTATACTTTGTAGTATAGTCGGGAATCTGGAAGCATGATACTTCTGACTGTTCTTTTCTCTTGGATTAATTTGGCTATTTGTTGTCTTTTGTAGTTCCACACAAATTGTGAGATTGTTTCTTTTATTTCTGCAAGGAATGCCTTTGTATTATGATGGGGGCTGTGTGGTATCTGTGGATGGCTTTGGATAGTAATGGCCATTTTAACAATATTAATTCTTCTGATTCATGAACATGGGGTATTATTCCATTTGTTTGTGTTTTCTTCGATTTCTTTCAGCAAGGTTTTGTAGTTGTTTTCTTTGTACAAATCTTTTGTTTCTTTGGCTAAATTTATTCCCAAGCATTTTATTGTTTTTGATGCTATTGTGAAGGGGATGGTTTTCTTTACTTTTTTTTTACAGATTCTTCATCATTAGGGTGAAGGAATGCCACTGATATCTGTAAGTTGATTGTGCTTCCTTCCACTTTACTGATTCTTTGGGTTTTTCTATATATAGGATCAGATCTTATCATCAGCAAATAATGACAGTTTCACTTTTTTCTTTACAATTTGGATACCGTTTATTTCTTTCTTTTGTCTAAATGTCATAGCTAGGACTTCCGGTACTATATTGTAAAAGAGTAGTGAGAGTGGACATCATTTTCTTGTTCCTGATTATAAAGGAAACACTTTTGATTGTTCTCCATTGAATATAGTGTTAGCTGTAAGTTTGCTGTATATGGCCTTTATTATGCTGAGGTATGTTCATTCAATACCCAGTATGTTAAGGGTTTTTAACATGAAAGAGTGTTGTGTTTGTCAAATGCTTTCTCTGTGTATATTGAGATGACCACATAATTTTTATATTTTATCTTATTGATGTGATGTATTATGTTTATGTTTTCAAATTATATATCTGATGATGGCTTAATATCAAAAATACATAAAGAATTTGTGCAACTCAATAACAAAAAATAATTTGATTCAAAAGGGGCAGAGGATCTGAATAGACATTTTTCCACAGAAGACAACCAGATGGCCAACAGGCACATGAAAAGATACTCAGCATCACTAATCACCAGAGAAATGCAAACCAAAACCACAATGAAGTATTACTCCCTACCTGTCAGAATGGCTAGTATCAAAAAGACAAATAACAAGTGTTGGCAAGGATGTGGAAAAAAGGAAATCCTCAAGCACTGTTGATGGGAATATAAATTCGTATATCCACTGTGGAAGACGGTATGGAGGTTCCTTAAAAAAATAAAATATAACTACCATATGATTCAGTAAGTCCACTACTGGGTATCTATCCAGGGGAAAAACACTAATTTGAAAAGGTATACACACCCCTATGTTCATTGCAGCATTATTTCTATAGCCAAAATATGGAAGCAACCTAAGTGTCCATGGATGGATGAATGGATAAAGAAGATGTGGTAAATATCCACAATGTAATCCTACTCAGGATAAAAAGGAATTAAATGTTGCCATTGGGGGCAACATGGACAGACCTTGAGGGAATTATGCTAAATGAAATAAGTCAGACAGAGAAAGATAAATATTGTGTGATTTAACTTATATGTAGACCCTCAAAAAAAAACAAAACAAATAAGCAAACAAAATCCAGACTTAGATACAGAAAACAGATTGGTGACTGCCAGAGTAGAGGGGATGGGGAGGTGAGTGAAGAAGATTAGGAATTACAAACTTCTAGTTATACAATAAGTAAGTCATAGGGATTTAATGTAAAGCATGGGGAATATAGTCAATAATATCTTATTAACTTTGTAAGGCAACAGATGGTAACTAGACTTACCGTAGCGACCATTTTGCAATGTATTCAAATGCTCAGTGTATATACAATGTACAATTGCTATGTTGTACACCTGAATTAATATAATATTAAATGCCAATTATACCACAGTAGAAAAAAGAACAGATAGTGGCAACAAAGTGATTTAGGAAGATTGAAAGTAAAGTAACATGAAAAGGTGTACATAAAACCTAGTAGAATTTATAGCCTTAATATCAGGCAACATTGAATATGAGGCAAAAATTTTAAATGAAACAAAGATATAGCATTGTATGATACTGAAAGTTATAGCCACAATAATGTTATAACAATTATAAATATATATGCATCAAATAAAATGGAAGTGATATTTATATAGTTAAAACTACAGGATACCAAAGAAAAAGAAAAGAGAAATGCATTATTGGCAGCAGATTTATTTATTCACTGAGTCCATTTGAGGCCAAGTGGACAAGGAATAAATACAAAAGATCTAAAAAACACAACTAGTGGGATCCCTGGGTGGCGCAGCGGTTTGGCGCCTGCCTTTGGCCCAGGGCGCGATCCTGGAGACCCGGGATCGAATCCCACATCGGGCTCCCGGTGCATGGAGCCTGCTTCTCCCTCTGCCTGTGTCTCTGCCTCTCTCTCTCTCTCTCTGTGACTATCATAAATAAATAAAAAAAAAAAGAAAAAAAACCACAACTAGTAAGGTATAGTTATTTGATATATATTATATTCTATACCATGAAATACAGAATATACTTTGTACTAAGGGATATCTTGGGATATTCTCAAAAAATGACAATATTTTGCTAGAAGAGAAATATCATTGTTTTTCAAAATACCTGAAAAGCAAAACAATGAAAACAACATTCACTAATTAAAATTCAATAAAAGCGGAACTTGTTAACAAAACCACAAGACAAAAAAAAAATCATGCTCTAGACACTTTTACCTTAAACAATTCAAAGAGAAAATAAAACCTTATATTAGAATATCTAATTTGATGATAATAAAAACACTACTTTCAGAACCTCTGTGATGTTTCTAGAACAGTGCCCAGATAAAATTCCAAAAATTTAAGTCTTTTGACCAGAATATTAAAAACTAAAAATATACGAATCATCAAGCCAGAAAAAGGAAAAAAGACAAATAGAAAATAAGTAAAATGAAATCAGAAGTTAGGAATTAAAAATATAAAAGAAAAATTATTAAATAAGAATATAGTGGGTTCTTTGAATAACCATAACTTTTATTGGCAATTAGCAACTAATAAAAAACAAACATGAGAGGGGGTTAAAATGAAGAATAAAATAATCACAGATGGAGACATTACAGAGAATGGTAAGAGACCACTTTGTTCAACACTGTGCAAATAAATGTGAATAACATAATGAAATGGATAGTGTTTTAGAAAAATACACCAAAAGTCACTCATGAAGACATAGGAAATTGATCCTAAGAAAGCATTAGGGATCAACAGCTTCATGGCATTTCTGCTTTTTGTAATTTATCCTGTGGAAATGATGTATGCATAAGGTTGTTTACTGAAGGATTTTTTGTAATAGCAAAAAATTGAACCTAAATGCCATCTGTACAGAATTGCTTACAATGAAATATAATACAGTCATACAGAATACTATGCAGCTGAAAAAACAAACAAACAAACAAAGCCTAACAAGCACATAGAAGCTTTCTATGTCATAATGGAACAATCTCCAAGAATATATTGTAAAATGAAAAAAATTGATACACAAATGAGTGTATAGTATATTAGCATTGCCTAAAAAAGATCATTGTATTTGATTTTGTATGTGAATGTTTGTGTATTCATACACATATATGTGCATAAAAGTGTTTTGGAAGTAAAAGGAGAAATAAACATGTAGCTAGGTTCTATAAAATAGAACTGGATATTTAGGGGACAGAAGCAAGAAAGATTTTTTTCATTTTATAAACTTTTTTACATTTTGAATTTTGAATCATGAGAATGTTACCTATTTAAAAATAAGTATAGGTGAGGTGGGGTGATGGGGTAACTGGGTGATGGGCATTAAGGCAGGCAGGTGATGTAATGAGCACTGGGTGTTATATGCAACTGATAAGCTATTGAAAACTATGTCTGAAACTAATGGTGTTCTATATGTTGGCTAATTGAATTTAAATTTTTAAAAAAGTATGGAAGAAATTTTTTAAAAAAAGTATGGGGTGCCTAGGTGGCTCAGTCAGTTAAGTGTCTGCCTTCAGCTCAGGTTATGATCCTAGGGCCCTGGGATCTAGCCCTGTGTCGCACTCCCTGTTCAGTGGGTAGTCTGCTTCTCCTTCTCCCACTGCCTCTCCTTGCTTCTTCGCTCTCTCTCTCAAATAAATAAATAAGTTTAAAAAAAATCTTTAAAAAAGGGAAAAATAAAAATAAGTATACTTTAATTTTTAAAAATAAAAAAGGAAAAGCAATGACCAAAAAAAAAAAATCCTTCATCAAGAGAAGAGCTGAAAATTAAGGGTTAGTTTAGATATTTGAGCTCTGAAACCTTATGTCTTCTACCCAAAACAAAAGTGGAGGAGCCTGCTATGTTTCTATTATACTGAGCTACCTTGTCCTTCAAAGTAAAATTAAACTGTTAATATACTTGGGAAAAAAAGGAATACATTTTAAAAATTCAAGTGAAATCTTTTTAAATGCATAAGATTTTCTTATGATAAATTAGTTCTTGGACTTTAATACCTCTTTTTTTTTTTTTCCAAATGGTAATGCAATTTCCACTCTAAGTTACTGTTTGGTGATATGTAACACGAGTCTCATTTAATCATTGGGAAGATATATTTTTTTTAATGTTTACAAGGTCTGCTATTTATTTCCAGGATCATAAACAGTTATCTCTATAACATTGGATGACTCACAATGCTTTGATGCCCAAGTCTGAATCTTTCCAAATTGGGTTAAAATCAATGGTTTAAAGCCATCTCTTTGTAATGTTCTTAACAAAATCATGTTTAATCAATGGATAGGTTTGGGTTCTGAAACTGTCCCTTAGGCCCTAACAATACAAGTTAATGTGATTTAACCTGCTGAAGAGAAAGTAAAAGTGCAAGAACAGTTTTAGCCCGTCAGGAATAATTTGAGCTATATCCAAGCACAAGAGCTACTTGAACTATATTGTGTTAATGGGTATGTTAAGATAGTCAAGTCCATCACGTGGCCTATTCATAATTTAGTGCTATCTGCCTAATGAATGATTAAAGACCAATTATTTCAGATTGGTAAAAGTGTTTGCTATGTATAACCTTTATTAATCTTTTTTTTTCTTTTTGCATTTCCTTTGTCTTTACTAATTATTGTTTAGTAAGCAAAAACCAAAATTCTTATCCAGAACAAGCACTTTCTAAAAAAAAAAAAAAAAAAAACAACTATTTTGTAGTCTTCAATGTCCTTTACATACAGTAGAAGCTGTCACCTGATAGTCTTTGGGAAAATGTTTTATCTTTAATCTGCAGGTTTAAATCCTGTCAAACTATTTTTCATTTTATTTTTGTTTTTAATAGCTTGAATGAAGTATAACTGACATAGAATAGGCTGCATGTATTTAAAAGGTACAGTTTGATAAATTTTGACCATGATACTATCCCCACGATGAGGATAATGACCATATCATCCATAACTCCCAAAAGTTTCCTTGTGCCATTTTTGCCCTTCCTGCTCCCTTGTTCCCAAGCAAGCACTCATTTGCTTTTTGTCACTACAGATTAATTTGTATTTACTAGAAATTTATATAAATGAAGTCATAAGTATGTGCTCTTTTTTGTCTGCTTCCTTTCACTAAGCATAATTATTTGAAATGTAGTCACATTGTTGGGCTATCAGTAGTTAATTCCTTTTAATAGCTAAGTAGTATTCTATTTAATGTGTATATCACCATGTGTTTATTCATTCACCAGTGGATGGACATTGGGTTGCTTTCAGATTTTTGCTTATTACATACAAAGCTTTGATGAACAATTATGTACAAATCTTTGTATGGGAATAAGCTTTCACTTCTTACATAGCCGCCTAGGAATAGACTGCTTAACCATGGTAGATAGGTATGTTTAACGTTTTAAATTGAGATCTAATTGACATATAACATTATATTAGTTTCAGGTGTACAACATACTGATTTGATATTTGTATATATTGTGAAATGATCACCACAATAAGTCCAATTAACATCTATTGACATACATATAGTTTTTTCTTATAATGAGAAATTTTAAGATCCACTCTCTTAGATACCTTTAAACATGCTATACAATATTATTAACTATAGTCACCATGTGAGACATTACATCTCCATGACTTATTTATTTTATAATTAGAAATGTGTACCTTTTGACCCTCTTCATCCATTTTGTTTTTTTTTTTTTTTTTTTTCTTCATCCATTTTGACCACCCTCAATCCCCACCTCTGACAACCATCAATCTTTCTTTGTATCTATGAGCTAGCTTTTTTTTTTTTTTTTTTTTTTTTTTTTTTTTTTTTTAGAAAGCCACAGTATGCACAAGCTGAAGTGGAGAATCCGCAGGAGGGGGAAAGGGAGAAACAGAATCTTAAGCAGGGTCCACACCCAACATGGAGTCCAATGTGGGTCTCGATCTCATGAACCTGAGATTATGACCTGAGTCAAAATCAAGAGTCAGATGTTTAACCGACAGAGATAACCAGGCACCCCATGAGCTATTTTTAAACATATTTTTATTGTAGCAAAATATACATAACACTTATCATTTTAGCCATTTTTAAGTGTATAGTTCTGTGGCATTAAATACATTCACATTGTGCAACCATTACTACCATCCATCTTCAGAAATTTTTCATCTTACAAAACTAAAACTCTGTACTCATTAAATACTAACTTCCCATTCCCTTCTCCTCTAGCCCTTGCCAACTATCATATTACATTTCATCTCTTTCAATGTGGCTATTCCAGATGTCTCAGGTAAGTGAATATTTGGGCTTTTAGTGACTGGCTTATGTCACTAAGCATAGTATCTTCAAGGTTCATACATGTAGCATGTGTGAATTCCTTTCCTTCTTAAGGTTAGTAATATTACATTATATGTGTATACCACCTTTTTGCTTTATCTATTCATCCAATAATGGACATTTGGCTGTTGTGAATAATTGCTGCCATGAACATGGGTATACCAATATCCATCTGAGTCCCTGCTTTCATTTCTTTTGGGTACATACCCAGAAGTGAAATTGCTGGTTCATATGGTAATTCTATGTTTAGTTTATTAAAGAATCACTGTACTGTTTCTCAGAGTGGCTATACCATTTTACACTCCCACCAGAAATGCACAGGGGTTCTAATTCCTATAGATCCGATCCTCACCAACACTTGTTAATTTCCTCTTTTCAATAACAGCCATCCTGATGGCTGTGATTATATAACCTTAATGAATACTGACTACGTGAAATGAATGAAAACCTAATTAAATGATACCCAGTGTTGTTTAAGAGCATTTGAGCCATAGAACCTTTTGTTCTAACAAACTGTATGCAAAAGCTTACTCTGTGAAAGAGATAACAACATGGCCACTCTGTTTGAAGTGTGGATGGGGGCAACAAAGCTCTGTCAAACTTCTAGGCTCTCAGCCTTGTTCTTCTCCTGGTGGCATCCTAAAGAGACAGTCTAAAGCAGTCAACAGTGTCAAATGGCTTAAAATATCACCACTTCAAACCTATAATGTTTCAGACTTGTAGCTTCTGCTTGTAACCTGTATAGCCATCATTTTGTTCAGTAAAGTGAGTTTCAAAAGTTAATGCAAATAATTAAAAACTCAGAGCTAGACTTGAAGTGGTTAAATATCCTGTGTAATCCTACAAGTGCCCTCATGGTTCCTTAGTATCTTAAAGTACTTTGGCAAATCCATATTATCCCTTAATCCTCTCAAATTGACTTGAATGCATTAAGATCCTAATTTGGATCTTAAAAACTAATTTGAAGCTGATGAACCTTTTACTGTCCTTGTATTTTAAACATGAATAGGCTGGAATCTAAATTGCATGATCATCTAGTTATCCTTACAAGCATGATTTTTCCAACAAATATACTCTATAGGGGCCACTACATAGTGAGTCCACAATATTCCATTACTCTTAAATTCATGAATGCTTTTTAGATATGTATACATAAAAGAGTTTCTGAATCAATCAGACAGTAAGGAGGCAGCATTGTGTAATGGTTGAGAGCATGGACTATAAACCAGACTGCCTGAGTTGGATCCTGGTTGTACTACTTACAAGCTGTTCCACATTGGATAAATCAGGTAAATTCCCTGGGCCCAATTTTCTGATCTGTTTAGAAGGGGTAATGATATTGGAACCTATTTCATAGAATTGCTATGAGAATTAATACACTAATACTCATAAATTAGAACAGTGCTTGGCACATAGTAAACACCATATATAAAATTGGATGAAATTTCCTTCTTTTCTGACAAAGGCTATGTTACAGCTATATTTCTCTAGAGATGTGCTAAGTTCTAATACTGATCTTCCTTGACTTGGGATGGGGTTATGTCCCAATGAACTCACTGTAAGTTGAAAATATCCTAAGTCAACAATGCATTTAATACACCTAATTTACCAAACAGCCTAGCTTAGCCTAGCCTACCTTACTAAGTGCTCAGAACACTTCTGGTAGCCTATAGTTGGGCAAAATCATCTAACACAAAGCTAATCTTATAATAAAGTGTTGACGATCTCATGCAATTTATTGAATACTATATCTACAGTGAGCAACAGAATGGTTGTATGGGGACACAACTGCTGTCAGTGTGTTAGTTGTTTAACCTCATGATTGGTTGCTGACTGGGAGCTGTGGCTGCCAGGCATCATGAGAGAGGATTGAACTGTGTATCTATCTCTAGCCTGGGAAAGAACCCAAATTCAAAATTTGAAGTATGGTTTCTATGGAATATATATCACTTGTGTGCCATCATAAAGTCAAAAAATCTCAAGTTGGGCCAGCATACATTGGTCTGTGTATATTGTCTGTGTGCTACCTCACTTTATAAAGCCAAGGAACAGGAAGCCTGGGTGGCTCAGTTGTTAAGTGTCTGCCTTTAGCTCAGGTCATGATCCCAGGGTCCTGGGATTGTGTCTTGCATGAAGATCCTTGCTCAGGGGATAGCCTGCTTCTCCCTCTGCCTGCTGCTCCCCCTACTTGTGTGCTCTCTCTCTCTCTCTCCAACAAATAAATAAATAAATAAAATATTTTAAAAAATAAAAAAAATATATATAAAGCCAAGGAACTGCCTATGTACTTGATCACTGTCTTTCTACAAAGTGTTTTCAATGCCAATAGAATGGGAATAGATGACTAAGAGCATTTATCTTCCTCCATAACCTGTCGCCTGATAATTTTCTTGCCCTCTCCCACCAATCTGTCAAATACATCTGATTCCAGCCATAATGAAATCCTTATAATTATCCAAAGGAATTATGCCTTCTCAACTTCTACACCATGTCACATCCTTTACCTTCTTCCTTAATCATCCTTTCAACACATCTTTGCCTAGCTAAATCACAGGAGATTTCAATACTGATTAAGAAATTGTGATTAACAGGTGAATTTATTTGAGTTCTGGGCATGAGGACAGGCTAGCAAAATAATCCCTAAATCAAGAAACACCGTCAGTAAGCAAAATTTTTTAAAAAATTCCATGTTACCTTTCTCATCAAGCATTATGTTATAGCATAAAATTGATTCCACTTAATATACAACTTATTTCTTTACTTTTTAAAAAGATTTATTTATTTTTAATTTTAGGGAGATAGTGTGTGAGTGCACATGAATAGGCAGAGGGGCAGAGGGATAAGGGGAAGCAGACTTCCCTCACTGAACGAGGAGCCAGGTGAGAGGCTTGATCCCAAGACCTTGAATCATGAGTGGAAACCAAGAGTCAGATGCTCAACCAACTGAGCCACCCAGGTGCCCCACAACTTATTTCTCTTATAGAAAAAGAAACTGGGTGGTCATGCTACATGTAACCAAAGCATTGGTCCTTCCTATCTCTTTATCCCATTCTCCCTTTCCTCTCTCTGACGTCTGTCCCTTGGCAATGTTGCTTAGTGCTCCTGGTTCAACTCTAGACCAGTATTCACCACTTGTCACCCTATAAAGTTCAGAACACAGTTGCCTCACAAGTTGTCATTCCCTTTCTGTGCAAGCCCAGAGACAATGCCTGCTGCATGTTATAACTACCACACACACTAGATAGAAATACATTCAAAACCTTCATCCTACTTCCCAAATGCCCTCTGAAGTAACTGATAATATTTTACCATCATATACTAGTATTGGCTCTTCTTAAATTTCACATAAATAGGGACACCTGGGTGGCTCAGCGGTTGAGCATCTGCCTTCAGCCCAGGGCATGATCCTGGAGTCCCGGGATCGAGTCCCACATTGGGCTCTCTGCATGGAGCCTGCTTCTCCCTCTGCCTGTGTCTCTGCCTCTGTCCTGTGTCTCTCATGAATGAATAAATAAAATCTTTAAAAAATATTTCACATAAATGTAATGTAGCATATACTATTTCATTTAGCACTAATGTAAATAAGATGCAATATTGTTCCATGTAGTAGTAGTTTGTATTTTCATTGTTGCTTCTCATATGAACTTACAGCAATTAATTTAAACATGGTATAGTTGGCTATCTGTGTTATTTTCAGTTTTGTGTATTTTAAGTAGAGTTTTATAAAGTTTTTGACAAGTCTTTTGGTACAAATATCAAATATGCACTTCTTTTTTTAGAGAGAGAGAGGAGAGAGAATCTTAAGCAGGCTCCACATCCAGCATGGAGCCTGATGCGGGCTTGATCTCACAACCTTGAGATCATGACCTGAGTATAAATCAAGAGTCAGAAACGTAACCGACTGACCCACCCAGATGCCCCTACACTTATTTCTTTTGTGTGTATACCCTAGAGTGGGATTCCTGGGTAGCTATTGGGACTTTTACTATTTTATGAAGTCCGGTGTTAGTGATGATGCATACTTTATTTCCCAAACTTGGTGAACAAGAAATTGTTTTCTCAGACTACCTAGTAACATCTTTTTGAAATCAGTGATTTTTAGAACCCAGTTTGAGAAATACATGCATGGTTATATAAGGGATGCCCTATGGCCAAATGAGCTGAGCCCATTGCTTCTCTCTAGAGGGGCTGGAGAAGAATCCTCTGCTCAACAGTTATTTGCTGCATGACTCATATATTGCCCTCCCTGCAATGGGTACAGGGGAGATAAAAGATTCAAGCCCTCCTCTAGAGTTGCTTAGAGGCATGACTAGCTCTCACTTGTGCAAAAATCATCTTATTCAGGGCTAGAATCATAGAGCAATTTTCTTACCTGGAAGCATATCTAGGAGTAATATCTCCATAGGGCTAAATTATCCTTCTGTTTCTTTACGAATGCAATTATGCATCCCCCTTAATTCTGACCAATATTTATAGGAGCACTCGGTTTTAGAATTATACTATATTTGGATTGTACTTCCTATTTTGCATGTTCTGTATCTCATTTTAACCACTCAACTCCTATGATTATTGGACAAAAGAGAGATTGTTATTTTTGTTAGATATATGGAGAACTTGAGATAGTTAGGGAAGTAATATGGATGTTAGCATGACAGAATCAGAAAATAACTGAATGAAGATGAGAAAACCTATGCCCTGGTTCCCTAGCAGCTATTACCTGGCTGTATAAGTTTTACAGTTACTTAGTTATCTATTTATCTTTTGAAATAATAAAATCTGTGCTATGTACTTGTTGGGGTTGTTGTGACTTAAAATGCAGATAAAATACTTTGAATAGTATAAGCACTAAACAAATGTGAGGTGTTCTTATTAACATGTTCACAGCTCTACACTTCATCATGGATGCAGTCAGTATGAGGAACCAACCCTCATAGATGAATCTGGTGCTTTTTACCATGATGTTAAGATCACACAAATGGAAATGTTCAAATGTCTTCCTGTTTTTCCCCGATTTCATGCTGGAGCTACAGTAGCCTGAGTAAGCTTTTAAACCATGAAAATGTTTATTGTGTCATTCTCCTGCCTAAAATTGTTTTATGACTTCCCAATGCACTAAAAATAAAATCTACATTTTGTTCCATGATCTACAAGACCAGGCCTGATCTGGCTAATACCTATCTTACCAACCTCTATTTACTATTCCTATCAATTACTGCCCTTCAGATACATCTATTCTACTTCCTTGAATTCTCCAAGCTTTTTCCTATGTCTAGAGCTTTTGTACATGCTAGTGCCTCTATTTGAAATGACTCCTCTGCCTTCACCTGGCTAATTGTTCCTTATATTTTAGCTCTCAGATTAGATATCACTTCTTCAGGAAGGCTATCCATGTATGTTATATATATCATGGCATTTTCTCTGATTTTTCTCCCTTTAAAAAAAAATGTCAGTCTTTATAATCTTTATTTAAAAAAAAAACAAAACAAATGAAGGATCTTTTTTAATGCTTTCTTTCCTTGATATGTGATAAACCTCATGAAGGCAACGACTTTATATGTGTTGTTTATTGGGCTCTGCCCAACGCTTATCACAGTAACTGACACATAGTAGCCATTCAATAAATGTTTGTTGGATTAACTGGGGGCATTCTGCTTTTTATCAAAAGTATCAATGTTCTCTTTTGATAAAGGAAGGAATACTACTTTATGATGGCAAGCAGCGACTAAACCTTTATTTTGAAAGAATAATCATGAATAGTATCAAATATTTTGAGATTATATTACTAATTTTTTAACCTATGGTCCCCATGTGAAGCATACTAGTAAGTCCTTCATCCCTAACAACTCACTGGCAGCCACCATTCACTTTTGTCTTTACTGTCAGTACCCACTTCTCTGATTTCATACAAACTTTGGGAGAAACACAGGTCTTCCTGGAAAATATGCATTTGTTGGGCAAGTGAACAGAGTCACAACCAATGGGAAGGATATATTAACTGTAGCATCTATACAGCATGCTATTTTTAAAGGAATTCTTGAGCATTAAGTAAAGATTTCCCCTTAATCACATGCCATTTTGGTTCTTATTTAAAAGGACTAGAAAAATAAAATTTTATTTGTATGGTATTTACTTTGTAATAAATGGCACCAGAAGACAAAAATCAAACACTAAGTCATCAGACAGAATTTCACTCCAGTCTTTTCTTTCTTCTCATGTCCCAAAGGACCACTCCTGCTTTCCAGATATTTTAGCCTGAATGAAACAAATGGCTTATAGATCATGCCATTGCTGGGGATGTCTTGCAAAGACCTGTATATTTTGTTCATCTTTGAGCCCATCTGCAGTCTTCCTGTGCCAACCCTAAAAATGATCTGTAAAATATTTAACAGTTATCTTCAATGCTTCTGGATTCCCAATGATATCAAGATACTAAGCTTTGACCATAGCATAATATCTTCTACATAAAGGAAAAAATTATAAAACAAATCATATCTAAATTCTCATTTCTTCTTTTTTTCTTGTCACTAATCAACAGTTGAGCATAGTTGCAGGCCTCTGTTTATTGTATTACTTCTTCTTTCTTTACGTATATATGCACTCATTCAGTCATATGTTCATTTTTCAATATTTTATTTTGAAAAATTTTGAAATTAACTTAGTAATTGCAAGAAAGGTACAGAAAGGTCTCATGTGTCCTTCACTTGGCTTCCCCCAGTGACAATATCTAACAAAGCCATAGTACAATTACCTAACAAGGAAACCAACATCACTGCAACACAGATTTTATTCAGATTGCAACACTGTTTACATGGATTTTTTTTTTTGGTGAATAATTATGTGAAATATTATCACATGCATAGGTCTGTGTAACCAGTACCATGATCAGGACACAGACCTGTTCCATCCACCAAAGAAATTCTTTCATCCTGTCCCTTTAGAGCTATACACTCCTGGCAACCCGAATCCCTGACAAATACTGATCTGTTTCCATCACTATAATTGTTATTTTGAGAATGTGGTACAAATGAGATCATAGACAAGGTAATTTTTAGAAACTGGCTATTTCTATACATATGTATTTCCAGTTAGTTAACATACAGTGGTACATTATTTTCAGGTGCAGAATACAGTGATTCAACAATTCTATACATTACTCAGTGCTCATCATGATTAAGTGTACTTTCAACCCCTTCATCTATTTCACCCATCCCCCAAACCACCTCTAGTAACCGTTTGTGTGTTCTGTATAGTTAAGAGTCTATTTCTTGGTTTGCATTTCTCTCTTTTTCCCCCTTTGCTCACTTGTTTTGTTTCTTAAATTCCACATATAAGTGAAATCATATGATATTTGTCTTTCTCTGACTGACTTATTTTGCTTAGCATTGTACTCTTAGCTCCATCCATGTCACTGCCAATGGCAATATTGCATTTTTATGGCTGAATAATATTCCATTGTATTATACATACCACTTCTTTATTCATTCATCTATTGATGGACACAGGCTACTTCCATAATTTGGTTATTGTAAATAATGCTGATATAAACATAGGGGAGCATGCATCCTTTTTTTTTCTTTTTTTTTCTTTTTTTTTCATGCATCCTTTTGAATTAGTGTTTTTGTATTTGGGGGGGCGGGGGGTAAATACCCAGTAGTGTGACTACTGGATCATAAGTTAGTTCTATTTTTGAGGAACCTCCATACTGTGTTCCACAATGGCTGCATCCGTTTGCATTCCCATCAACAGTGCATGAGGGTTCCTTTTTTTTTCTACATCCTCTCAACACTTGTTGCTTCTTGTGTTACTGATTTTAGCCATTCTGACAGATGTGAGGTAATATCTCATTGTAGTTTTGTTGTGAATTTTCCTATTGATGAATGATGTTGAGCATTTTTTCATGTATCTGTTGGTGATCAGCATGTCTTCTTTGGAGAGATGTTTTCATGTCCTCTATCCATTTTTAAATTGGATTGTTTTTTGGATGTTGAATTATATCGGTTCTTTATATATTTTGGATACTAACCCTTTATCAGATATGTCATTTGCAAATATCTTCTTCCATTCAGTAGGTTGTCTTTTAGTATTGTTGGTTTTTTCCTTTGCTGCACAGAAACTTTTTATTTTAAAATAGCCCCAATAGTTTATCTTTGCTTATGTTGCCCTTATCATAGGAGACATGTCTAGAAAAACATTTGTATGGCCAATGTCAGATACATTACTGCCTATGTTTTCTTCTAGGGTTTTGATGGTTTTCTGTCTCGCATTCAGGTCCTGAATCCATTTTGAATTTACTTTTATGTATGGAAGAAAGTGGCCCAGTTTCATTCTTTTGCATGTAGCTGACCAGCTTTCCCAACACAAATAGCTTAAAAGACTGTCTTTTTACCATTAGATAATCTTTCCTTCTTTGTTAAAGATTCATTGACCATGTAATTATGGGTTTATTTCCGGGTTCTCTATTTCATTCTATTAGTCTATGTGTCTATTTTTGTGCCAGTACCATACTGTTTTGAATACTACAGCTTTGTAATATAAGCTGAGGCTTAGAATTGACAAAGTACAACATCCATTCATGATAAAAGCCTTCAACAAAGTCAGTTTAGAGAGAACATACCACAACATAATAAAGGCCATATATAAACAACCCACAGCAAACATCCTACTCAATGGAAGAAACTGAGAGCTCTCCCCCTAAGGTCAGGAACAAGACAAGGATGTTCACTGTTACCATTTTTATTCAACATAGTTTTGTAAGTCCTAGCCACAGCAATCAGACAACAAAAAGAAATAAGAGGCATCCACTTTGGTAAGAAAGAAGTAAAACTTTCACTATCTACAGATGACATGATACTCTATATAGAAAACCCTAAAAGCTCCATTAAAAAAAATACTAGAAAAAAAAAACTACTAGAACTGATTAATACATTCAGTAAAGTTGCAAGATACAAAACCAAAGTGCAGAAATCTGTTGCATTTCTACACACCAATAATGAAGCAACAGAAAAATTAGGAAAACAATCCCCTTTACAATTGTACCAAAAAAACCACCTATAAACCTAATCAAAGAGGTGAAAGATCTTTACCCTGAAAACTATAGAACGTTGATAAAAAAAAAATTGAAGACAACACAAAGAGATGGAAAGACATTACATGTTCATGGATTGGAAGAACAGATATTGTTAAAATGTCTATATTAAAATAACCTACAGATTTAATACAATCTCTATCAAAAAACCAACACCATCTTTCACAGAACAAAAACAAACAATTCTAAAATTTATATGGAAACACAAAAGACCCCAAATAGAGCAATCTTGAAAAAGAAAAGAAACCGGTATTTTAAAATTCAGTATATTGCTGATATCCATACATGTTGTATATATCAATGTTTCATTTTATTGTTGAATAGTATTCCATGGTAAACCATTCAACAGTTGTAGGACATTTAGGTTTTATACATCTTTGTGCATTAGAAATAATGCTGTTATGAACATTTCTATACAGGATGTTGTGTGTATATATGCCTTCATTTCTCTTGAGTAAACACAGGATTGAAATTGCTGGGTCATCTGGTAAGTGTATGTTTAATTTTGTTAAAACTGCCAATATATTTTTCAGAGTGACTGTGCCATTTTCATTCCCACCAGTAATGTAAAAGTACTCCATTCTTTCCATATCCTTGTCAAAATTTTGTGTTGTTGCTAATTTCTATTTTAGCCATTCTTTTATGTATATAGTACTATCTCATTGTAGCTTTAATTTAAATTTCCTTAATGGCTAATAAAGTTGAACATCCTTTCATATGCTTACTTGGAATCTATGTATTCCCCTTGATGATATGTTTATTCCTGTCTTTAGCCCATTTCTAATTGCCTTTTTTATTGCTGATTTTAGAGAGTTCTTTAAATGTTCAGGATATGTCCTTTTGTTGGAGGGTTGATTTGCAAATATTTTCTCCCAATCTGACTTGCCTTTTCCCTCCTTTAATGGAGTTTTCATAGTGCAATGGTTTTAAATTTAATGAAATCTAATTTTAAATTTTTCCTTTTGAGATCATGCCTTTGGTTGAGCCTAAAAACTTTTTGCCAAATTCTGAACAATGAAGGTTTTCTCCTATTTTTCACTAAAAGTAGTATAGTTTTACACTTTACATTTAGTAGCATGATCCATTTTGAGTAAAATTTTTTAAAGACTTATTTATTTGGGAGAGAAAGAGTGTGCACATGTGCAAGTAGAGGGCAGAGGAAGAAGGAGAGAATCCCAAGGAGACTCCTTGATCTCACAACCCTGCGATAATGACCTGAGCCAAAACAAGAGTCAGATGCTTAACTTACTGAGCCACTCAGGCACTCCTTGAGTTAATTTTCATGTAAGGTATGAGGCTTAGGTTGAACTTTCTTTTTTTTTTTGAACCTATGTATATCCAATTGTTGAAAAGACTGTCTATCCTTCCTTCTTTGAATTGCTTTTGCATTTGTCAAAAATCAGTCAGCCATATATGTTTGGATCTATTCTGGACTCTATTTTGTTCCATTGATTTATATGTCTATCCACTCACCAATACCACATTACCTTGATTATTATAGCTATCTAGTGAGTCCCAAAATCAGGTAGCAAGATTCCTCCAACCTTAGTCTTCTTTCAAAATTGTTTTGTATATTCTACATTCTCTACTTTTCCATGTAAATTTTAAAAGCATCTTGTTTATATTAACATAACATCTTATTGGAATTTTGACGAGGTTTTCATTAAACCTGTAGATCAATTCGGGAAGAATTTACATTTTTGCTGTTCTGAGTCTTCCAATCCATGAACACAGTATGCTTCTCCATTTATTTCAGTTTCTCATTACTTTCTTCATACTTAATTTATTAGACGTATATGTAAATATTTCACTTTGGGAATATTGTAAATGGTATTGTATTTTAGATTTTGATTTATATTGCTAAAATTTGATTTTTTCATTGCTAGTATATAAAAATATGATTCATTTTATGTGACAATAGTGTACCTAGGCAATTGCTAAATTCATTCATTAATACCAGGAGTTATTTAAAAAATAACTATATATGATTATATATACATGTACAGTATATTATATAATAGTTATATATAACTATATGCATAATTATTTTAAATATATATATATATATATATATATCCCTCCTCATGATTTTCTACATAGATAATCATGCAGCATAAGTAATTTTGGCATTAGATTTACACTACAACTCTGTGAATAGGGAACTTATAATGGTTTTCCTTTTTTTACAGACTATTCAAAGTTTTTTAAATTTTTCTTTCTTCTTTAATTCTAAAGCTCCAAATCAAGTAATGACACTAGATAAGGCTTTGCATCTCCAACACAGTATTCCTAAATTGAAAATTCTGTCTCTCTTGCCTCCTTCATTTTGACCTGATTGTACTATCAAAGGTTATCCTGAAACCATCTGCACATCTCTGCAGAAAAGAACTTTTGGAGAATTAAAATTTAGAGATAAGAACCTCATAGTAAAAATAGCTACAGAGGCAAATCTTTCTGTCTTGTGAAAAATATAACAAATAACGACAAGTCTCCTTCCAAATATAAAAATGTGCCTTTTGTTTAATCATTAGATATTACAACTATGAATATACAAGACTTTCTCCGTGTTTGTTCCTTTCCAATATATTCTATACCCAACAGCAGAAATTATATTTTTTCTCAAATGTTCTCATTAGATATCTTTGCAGAGAGAAAATTTATGTTAATATTTGTCTCTTTCATACATCTGATATTGTCACTATGTACCCACTCAAACTTATTTATCACAAGCCAGCTTGTACTTGCTGGACAATTAAGTATTGCAGACAGGGAGTGTGGATCAAATTTATTGCATTTATTTATGTTTGAGTTCTTTGTTGAGAGGCAGTCCCTCTTTGGAGGGCATCAGAATCTGACAAGGTGAATCTGGGTATGCTAGTTCAAAAAGCTGGCCATTGATCACCACCATTCCCTAGTTGAAAATTACTAGAGAACATTTTCTGTGTTTGGGTGGCATAGGGTTAACAAGAGCATTTTTAACCTAATAAAAATAGTTGTTTAAGGCCTTTCTTTCCCAACTGGATTAGTGCCAGATTAAAAATCCCACAGGGGAGATATACTATTTATTGACTCTTTGATATCCATGCTGTAGTATCCTTATAAGTTTCCTGATGGCCAAGATAGGCAAAACGTTAGTCTTCAAAATCCCTATACAGAAAAGAGTTGGCATTCTTTCTCAGTCTATGTCATCTACCCAAGTCAGGTGAACTGAAAAAGTACTGAACAACTATGTTTCTTATTTTTAAAATAACTAAATTCTATGCAGTATTAATTTTTAAAGACTTTTGCTGACAAAATCTTACTATTGTAATTCCATTACCTCAAAGCAGCTCAGGTGCCTCTGAGATAAAATCAATAACAGCAATAAATTCAAGATAGAATTGACATTTAATAAGAAAATTTTGAGAGTAAAATTGGTCTGTAAACAAGTAAGAGTTGATGTACATTTGTACGATGTCAAAGTAGAACTTTGGGGGCCAGATGTTTTATTCAAAAGGTAAACAATAGTAAAGACAATGCAATAATCTTGAATTAATTGAATTAAAATTCATGATGTAGCTCACAGAAATGAGTCAACCCACTTTCTGGCAGATTCCTATTTATACTGGTTACTATACTTTGAAAATGAGCGGTATTATCATTATTTGCCTCCCTTCAATTTTAATGTCCTGAGACAAAGTCATAGTCCCTTTGCCCTAGTTCCAGCTTTACTTATCAATCAAAATACACATCCATTAACCAAACTCAAGTAACCATTATCCTCAAGTTACTGTATGTCTTATCTGCACTCCACCAGAAAAGAAGAGATCAGAGTTTTAATTTTTAAAATGCAAAAAAAAAAAAAAACCAGAAAAATTAATCCAGAGTAGTCAACCTGTAGTCAGCATACTTTCACCCCAATTTCCTAAATCTACTGTATTGACATCTAATGTTCTGAATGAGGATGGATCTTCAATCAAGATAACTTTGAAACCTTCCTTAATTATAAAGTCAGGCAATTTGGCACATTCCTTGGGAAATGGGGAAAAGGGGCAGCATGTGCTATTTGAATATTAAAATAAGATAGGTGGGGGAGGTGGTGCATATGTAGGTAGGTGCAGGCTGTATATGAAAGAACCTTCATACCTTTGGCTTAGTTTTGCAGTGCACCTAAAACTTCTCTAAAAACTAGCCTATTTAAAAAAAACAAATAAATGGCATGTTCTGCTAATCTTTAGCTATCCTGAAGTTCAAATGATCAGAATCAAACTTCCAAAAATATATGCCAGTTAAATATGGCTTTTTTTCTTTTTCTGTGTTTCAAGTCAAAATGATAAATTAGCAGCCTTCTGTGCTTTAGGTATGAGTCCCACATCAACTACAGCTGATAGAGCATTCTACTGAAGGCTGATGAAACTGTAAAGCATTTGGCAGTGACAGATACATTCAGCTGACAGCAATAGAGACTCAACACTTGGATATTGAGTTTTATTCAGCCAACAGTAGTATGAGGAATAGCTTCTAAAATACTTTTTCACGCACTGATGTTTCACTGCCAGTAGAGCAAAAATACTATGAGCATTTTTTACTACCTCATCAGCAGGTACAGAAAATCTTCCTGTTTCCCAAATTTAGGACTCAGTTTTAGAAGTCTCAGTTCTGACATTCACCTCCTGCCCCAAATAGCTAATTATGTTTTCTGTTTCTTGGCATTGCTTCTGTCGTAGCCTGGGAGGACCCTCCTTATGGAAAAGGGTATTGGTTAATGTCAGTGTAGGTTTTCAGACTTATAACATTTGAAAAATCAAAAGTCATGGAAAGGAGAGAGCTTTATTTCAATAAAAATAAGAGGAAGAATAAGAAAGCTAATATCTACTTGGGGAAAACTATAGTCTAGTCTATAGGTATAAGTAGGTATATTCCTATAGTTTGAAAAGGCCAAACTATAAAATGAACCACATTTTCTTTCTGTGGGACATTCTAGGGGCAAAATGTTTGCCATATAATTCATTTTAAGGATGACAGTCAGAAGGATGATTTTTGTCAACATGCTCCAATCCTAGAGCCAGGCTAATATCTGTGGTAGCAGTGCCATACAGAGAGTTAAAACTGTTTAGATGTAATGTGCTAGACTAAAAGAATATGCTAGATTAAAAGAACCAGATAACTGTGAAAAAAAATTAGAAATAATTTTAAAGTCCTCTTTTTCTCAGAAAGCTTTTGAATGTGTAGTGAAATAAAAAGAAAGGCATCTGTACCTCTCTCAGGCAATCTAAATGAATATAGCCAAACAGAGGTTACTGGCAGATGTTCTGTCTCCAATTATTAATCTGGACAGAAACAGATTTCAGCAATTGAATTCTACGTGCACTTTCCATAATCCTGCAAACACCTTTCAAAGTACTGTACTTATATTGCAGTTCCAGGGTTGTTGAGGGGAGAAAATGCCTGGCATCCTTTGGAATTGGCATAGCCAATGTTTTTCAAAAGGGACTAAATTCCTGGCATCTTTCCTAAGCTTATTAAAGTGTTGTATTTGCCTTCCAAGTGTCATTTTTTAACCAGAACATTCTCGCAATTTTACCCTAACTCTGTGACAGCTCCTGTTTTTTAAGACAGCCGGAATTTTAATGTTTTGTACACATAACAAGTGAATAAATGGTTCCTCCGTGAATAATTTTCATTTTTGCAGGATGAAGTTATTAAGCAGAAAGCTTCAATAGACCTGCTGTCACTGTTTTAGAGACAGGAAAAAGAAATAATATTCAAGGTGATATGTCTGACTGCCATGAACAGCCACAGTAATAATACTCGTTAACTTTAGGTGAAGGGCCACAGATTTTAAAATCCATTCCAGTAAATTAGGGGGAAAAATCTGTTCTAAGTGAATAGTTTTAAAGAAGCATAGTTATAAGCATATGGGAAAAATACAAAGTGAATTGATAAAATAATTCCCAGCCAAACAGATGAAATATGGAGTCAAGCCTGTTAGAATGCCTTTGTCTGGAGAAAAAAAAAAGATAGCAGTTACATTAAAGATGCTCATATGGTGCAGAGAGGGGGGGAGAGACAGAGAAACAGACAAGTAGGTAAGTAGGTGAGTAGTTGTAGACCCACATTTGACTCACAGGGTAATACTGTGTGGAATACTGAGGTTCTTTATAATGAAGGTCTTCTACATTCTTATGATATTAACAATAAAGAGGGAGGTTGAATTCCTCTTTCAAGTTAGGAAGCAAGATAAATTTGTATGCGTCCAGAATTGCCCTCCATACTTCTTGTCAAAGAACTACTGAGGGTGTCCTGGTTGTCAGAGATAAAGTATCCTTTCAGGGGGAAAAATCCCCTTACCACTTGTTATAACTGTGAAATAAAGTTTTCTTGGAGTGAGACTGGAGGTCATCCCCTTGGTGCTCTTTCCCATTACTGTTGTTCACTATCCTCATGTTGTCAAATAAATGAATATGAGATATCAGTGTCTGATGAAGCCTAAAACATTACTCTCTGTCTCAGAGCTATCAATCCTTTAGCTAGGAATCAAAGAATAAGTGAAAAGAATGAAACTATAACTACAGCATCTGTCCAATTTTGAGGGTCCAGGTACATCCTTGGACAAGAGAAATCTCTTGATGTATACTATTAGGGTTTCAGTGCAAAACTCTGTCATTGCTATTTGCATTTTAATAAAGACCAATTTAGTGTCTTAAAATGTTAGTCTCATGCATGCATTCTCATATTAGTTGTTACTGTGTATGCTTATGCTTCCTCTCTCCTCAGATAGATTATACACTTCTTTAAGTGTGGGAATCATTTCATCAAAGCTTTCTTGTACTCTTCCCTGCATGCAACATATGGCTGGCTATGTAGTCAGTGTTCCATATAGAATTCTAGAATGAACGGATTTATTACTTCTCTCTAAGATAATAGATAGATTGTTTTTATGAAGGACACAGGCTTCAGAGACTGACAATCTCAGATAGGATGATACAAATTTACCAGCTGTGTGGTCTTGCAGAAATTACTTGACAAGGCTGACACTCAGTTTCTCACCTGTACTATTGAGAAAAATATCAATGATTCTATCTCACAAGCTTGCTGTGAAAAGAGATAACATTTGTGAAATATCTAGCACATTTCCCACCTCCCACAATGGACAGAAGCAATAAACATCCCTTTATTTTTCTATTTTTGTTTTTCCTTTAAATTAGAATCAAATAATCACAGAAATGACCTGGAAGACCTCAACAGAAAATCAAACGAAACATCATGCCATAGAATCACACAGAACAAGTGACTTTACTGCAATTCATTATTTATAAAATGAAGATAATATTACTATTCTTGCAAAGCTAATGGGAGGAGCAAGTGAGAATAATCATGTAAGTAAAGCAATTGCTGCAGTGCCTAGTTCAGTCCATGATCTATACATGACATTTATTATTGGAGTGATTTATTAAACCAAATTTCTCTATGAGTATGAACTCAATTTTTAATACATTCATCAGTTCTAACATTATAATTAAGAGATAATATTGTCTAACTCTATTTATGATATACCCATGGCAGTATGTGTAGACCCTGCACAGAATGTGTCTGGTTTAATCCGGTTGGTAGTGAAATGAAATAGGCCAGGCAAAAGTTGGTCGAAACAGGCTTTTATTTATTGTTTTTAAAGATTTTATTTATTTATTCATGAGAGACACAGAAAGAGAGAGAGGCAGAGACACAGGCAGAGGTAGAGGGAGAAGCAGGTTCCATGCAGGGAGCCCGACGTGGGACTCGATCTCAGGTCTCCAGGATCACGCCCTGGGCTGAAGGTGGCGCTAAACCGCTGAGCCACCCGGGCTACCCCAAAACAGGCTTTTAATGGACACACTCTCGGGCGACGTTCTGCAGGCTGCAAGGGAGTGAGACAGGGGACGTCGCAAGGCTGGGAAGTCAGGCTCAGAGGAGTACTAGCGGGCTTTTTTAAGGGGGAGGGGTAAGGGGTTGTGTGTATAGGGTGATAGGGCATAGTACTGGTGGAATTGGTATGCGGTGATAACTGCTTATGCCCTTATATGGGGTTTGGGTAAGGTGCGGTTTCTGTTTCCTGCATAGGTCCTGTCTCCCTATGATGACGTGTCCTTGGCGGTCGGCTGGTGGCGGGAAAGTCCCAAGGCGAGGGTGACAAGATGGAGGGTCCACTGCCATTTTGTTGGTGCCTCCTGATCCTCCTTGATCCCAACGGCCCAACAGAATGTATTTATGGGTTGCTTTCAGATTGATCCTCAGCCTATATTAGTGTGTCTTCTGTGCTGGTGTTCAAGAGAAACAGGCCACCACTCAATATACTGCTGAGAAGAACAGGCACAGTGCTGGGGCCACAACAAGGAGAAAAGGGAAACACTGGGGATGAGAAGACTAACCCTCTATCTTTCCAAACCTACACAAAATCAGAGAAAATCATGTAGAGAACTCCTATGTCCACATTACTAGTTTCAATAATCATCAACCTTTGGCCAGTTTTGTTTCCTCTATCAGGTCCTAACTCTGTAATGTGTGGGTATTGGACTCTTTTAAATACAATACCAGACATCATGTTATTCCACCTACAAATACTTCAGGACATATGATACAGACTTTTTGCTACAAGAAACACCATGCCATCATCTCATTCCCCAGAATTAATGTTAATTCCATACTATCACCTAATACTCAGTTCAAATTTCAATTGATCTGATCTTCTCAACACATTTTTACAGTTGAGTTTGGTCCAATCAGGATCCCAACACGGTCTATATATACATTATCTTTAGTTGTTATTTCTCTTATGTCTCTTTTATTCTGAAAGAGGCATTTCCTTTTCTTTGCCAGTCTGAGTTGTGATGTGAGCAAATTTGTGACCCTCATTCAGCCATGTTGCTTCGAGCTGGAAATGCAGAGTTAGAAAGCCTCATTGTAATGCTGAGATCTGGTGACCATTATAAACTTATTCAATAAACACTAGCAAACACTACAAAATAATTTGACTATACCTGCTGAATGTGACTATATCACACTTTAAAATAAAGGAACAGAAAAACAAACAGAAGCCATAGTTTTGTTGCTTAATCTTACTCCTGTGTATCATCAGTTGCTTTACTGTTATGCTTCCCTTTTCCGAAGGTAAAAGAGATTCTCTAGAGTCTTACAGGGCCTACCACTGAAAAGGTTACTGTACTAGTGATAACAAAGAAAAAATACCTCAGTTTCTTTGTTTCTTCCAGAACTGCCCTCTGGAGAAACTTAGCTTCAAGTTTTATTCTGCAGCACGATCCAGAGCTTGCTCTTCCACAAAAATTTTAGCTTCAAGATGCATTTAGCTGATAAACCCTAAAATGATCTGTACTTTTCACCGTTTAACACATTAGAACATTTTTCTTAACCATTCTTTATTGCTTTTTAGATTCCCCAGGCGTGTCAGTATCCTGGAGGGTAGTGACCTGACTCATGCAGTTTGCTGCAAAGTAAGGTAATAGACATTGTAGTCATAGTTCCTTTATAGGAGTGGCATCTTCGTGGTAAGCAAGTTCACCCCTAAAAGAGCAGTTGGTCTTGGGCCCCTAGCATATCACTTTGTATGGAAATTTATTCTAGAATTTACATTTTAAAAATCCACACTAACATTTTATATTCCCTTAGTGTATTATATCCCTTATTCTATGTGTCTTATTTCTTCATCAAATATAACTTTTAGGTTTACTCTCTTCATCTTGGCATTCAAAAATCTCAAAAATCTCACCCAGAGGTACAATTTCTGTGAAGCTAATTGAACTTAATCTATAGATACCTGACTTGCATGGGTCCCTTTTCAAGATTCTGTGTTCAGGGCAGCCCGGGTGGCTCAGCAGTTTAGCGCCTGCCTTCAGCCCAGGGTGTGATCCTGGAGATCCTGGATAGAGTCCCACATCAGGCTCCCTGCGTGAAGCCTGCTTCTCTCTCTGTCTGTGTCTCTGCCTCTCTCTCTCTCTCTCTCTCTCTCTCTGTGTGTGTGTGTGTGTGTGTGTGTGTGTGTCTCCCATGAATAAAAAAAATATTCTGTGTTCATATGGCCATGAATTTCTGAAAATTCTGCAAAAGTATCATACTTTAACTAAATTCAGTTAGGACCCCTGTTTCCTCCCACTCTGATTTTGCCTTACGTCAGATGGCATTGGAGGGATCATAGTCATAGGCCTTTTTATAATCAGACTAAAAAGAAGTTGACAAGTTATCAGAAACTGACAAGGATAACACAAAATTCATAATTTGCCATTATAATGAGTATACTGATGACAAATTTGTTAATGGGTGCCATCAATTCAAAGAGTGTCTAAGATTAGTCATTGCCCAAGAAAATCTGGTGTCAAAGAATCTTTCAGCTTACATCTGAAAGAAATTCGATAGCAGTTTTATCAAATTTGACAATCCTAAAAATTTACATGACATTATTTATAATGACTTGTGAAGCTGAAAGAAGTGGTTTTAAACTAGAAAAAAAATTCCTATCTATCACACTACAGGTTAAAAGAAATCATCCCTCTATTCTTTCCATGGACATTATATTACAAAACCATTGTCTAATGAAGAGGCAATCAACAAGTGTCAGGCAAAACTTGTATAAAGAAAAGTATTGTAGAGGTGTTCAAGTGGTAATTTAATAAAAATGTTGTTTCTAGATGTTAAAAATGTTTGTCAACTTTCTAAAACTTGAAGTTTGTTGAGATTGCTTTTCTCTTTCTAAATATTTTTGCTTGCACCTAAAATTGCATTCAAAATTTCATACTATTTCCCTTACAGAGGGCCTCAAATTATATAAGCTTTAAAACCCACCAAACCTAGATGTGCTCCCACTCTGACCATTCGTTACCTAGTTAACATCATCTCCCTCTACTTCCCAATATGGCATCCTTCGGTTGCCCAACTATGCATATATTCTTCCTCCTTAAAGAGTTAACTCAAGAGCCATCATCTGTTTTTCTTGATTTGATCATTCCCCTTCAGATGCGATTTGGCCACTCTTTTCTCTGAATCAGCTTTCTCCTTATATTAATTTATATGGGAATAGGTACTGTAAATTAAGCCCTCCCTAGATTGTGATTGTTCTAAGAGAAGGAGGAAGCACCTCTAGGGTAGTTTTTCCCAGAATGCTGGGGACATGATTTTCCTCACTGTAGGCTTTCAACTGATGGTTGAATCAGTAGGTGAGTGTGTAGTGGGAGTCTATTTTTAGAACACAACTGCATTACACCCCTATGAAGCTATTTTTTCCTCTCTACACAAGCCCAAATCAATTTTTCCCTTTGTAAAAATTTCCTTTTTTTAATTTCCTTTTGCATTATGATCTATATCTTGATCTTTTGTCATATAACAATAGCAATTAATATATGTTGTCTTCCCATTTGAATATAGAGTAGGAACCATGACAGATTTCCTTAGGAACTACCCTAGACAATTACTATTCAACTGAATTGTTTAATTGCATTTTTAAGCACATTTTACTTATTTCTCCACTACAAAATATTCTTTCCTTTATTTTAATTGATGATGGAATGTAACAATCCCAATCACTGCCATACCTTTCCAACATCTTGCACTCATTTACCTATTATTTTCTCTCAATACACTCATTATATATATATGATTAAAAAGGATATTATATATATATATATATATATACACACACAGCTTAAGTAGAAAGTCAGGATTCCTAGTCACAAAGAACAGTTCTGATTTCTAGCTTCTGTCAAAATGCTCTAATCCCAAGCCCATTTCCTATTTATGAAATAAGAAGATTTTCAAATGTTAGCACCAAACTGGGACTTTCTCCTCAACGTGATCCAGTCATTCATACAATTGATATTTGTTGTCCTCCTACTCTGTGCCTGGATACTCAAGATACCTGGTCTCACTAGGACCCTACCTGGCAGAAACTAGTAATTAGTACAAATAAGCACATAAGTTAATTTGAGTTGGAGCAAATTCACTGAAGAAAATAAAATAGAATAATATGAAAGAGAGTGGCTGGGATGAGATCATTTTTGATTGGGCGAGTAGAATAATAAAAAGAAGATTAAGAAAATAGCTTTCTCACAGTTATTATTTGTAAAAGCTATCTCTGTGTGTCACCCAAAATAATCCATGTATGGCACAGATGTATGTGTCTTACACTTTGGCAAACAGTAGACTGCATGTACATTTTACAGTAAATAGATCTGAATAAAAGTTTCAGCTCTACCACTTAGCAGCTGTGAGATCTTGGCCAAGTTACCTAATTCTTTTCAGCTTCAGTTTCCTTAACAGAAAAATGAGGACAATCAAAATAAGATAAAAAATAAAAATCATAGGAGTGCTATAAAGATTAAAGGAAAGTAGGTAATATGCTTAGCAGAGTGCCTGGTGCATCACACAGTCTTTCACAAGAGCCCATTGGCAATTTCACCCTTTAACAATTGTCAAGTCCTCTTGGTAAATAAAGGGAGCCTTTGGTAATTAGAAAGTGTCAGAGGCTATGCAGTTCCTACCACAAAACCTCACCACTCTATGGTATGCTTCATTGAAAATAGGTCTTTGACCAAATTCTGTCATATGTACAAATATTTGTAAGCACAAAAACATTTATGACTCCACGTAGCTGAAGTGAATTTCCACTCTGCACTGAGGTACACAGAATGACACTTTGTAGGAAAGGTTTAGTCTGGGGTAGATACAATGATATTCCTCCAGCAAGAACAGCCCATGGGGTAGTCTCATCAGGGGGCAGAAGAGGAGGGACAGGGAATCCACAGGGAATGCGGATCTAGATATTGAACTCTGCACAGAAGATCATAGGCTGTTGGTATTGTCAGATTCTTATACCTGCTTCTTCTAGGCATAGCAGGACCTGTACAGTCTTTCTAACCAGCCATCTCTCTAGTAATGAAACATATTAACATCTCTAACATCTCTTATTTTAATTGCAAGTTCTATGTATTGATTTTGACAATAATATTGGAAATGCTAAATAATTATTTCTGTTTTGTGGATTCCTACCTAAGTTATTTCAGATGCTAAATAACTGTCCCTACAGTGAAGTTGTCTTAATTTGTACACACATTTATATCATACTGTATATAGGGAAGTATTTTTAAAGTAAAATACTCTACCATATAACAAATAATGTTAGCTGTTATTTACAGTATAATAAATATAGGTAGAACCTTTGTTGTAACAATTACAACTAGTTTAAAGGAAAATTCAATTATCTTATTATTGGATAGCTACCTATTCTTTTTATCCCCATGTCAGATAAATAGTAGGTGTTTACTGTATCCTTCTTGCTGGATGGACAGGAGTAGTCCCAAAACACTGATTTATAGGTATTATTATGATGACTACTTCTGTTTCAGAAGGAAAGAGAAAATGAAAACTAATAGTTTTCTTTCATTTTCCCTCCAGTTTTATTTGTTTGTAATAGAAACAGCATGGTGTACAACAGGAAGATATGAACACCCAGGCCAGTTCTGCCACTAATTAGCTATGCAATTATGCACAAGTCACAGCTTCTGTGCTTCCATTTCCTTATCTATAAAATGTGGATTATACGCACTCTACTTAACTGGCAGAGTTGTTTTGAAAAGAAAATGAAGTTGGTAGATAAGGACAGGCATTGAAAACTTTAAAAGCACTATAATAATATGGTCTGCTATTCTTAATATTTTTCTTTCAGCTTGAGTTTTAATCAGAAAGCATAGTAACATAGGAGCCAACAGTAATAGCATTAGTGCCAACAGTCCAATTAGACATCAGTGGATGGCAGAAGGTAAGCTACTAAAATATATCAGCATATACAGAAGTCATTCATTTTTCATAAATGCCAGAGTAAAAGAAATGTTTTCTTCAATGGAGAAGCTGATGCTGTTATTTATAGAATGGCAATAAGCTATTCGCCAGTTCTCCATCTCCAACTTTTTACATTTGTATTTTACATTTATATCTATAAGTCTAGCAGAAACATTTTCTTGATGTTTTTGAGTTGTATTTGAGTACACTGTCATGACCAATGTTGTAGGCTAGGTAACTGCCTCTATGCTGTGCTTCTAAAAAGCTCAAAAAGGTCTTCTTTCTCCAATATTACGTCTGCATTCCTAAAAAGGAATTTGCATCAACTTTTAGGAGTTTTCCTAAGATTTTTGACTGGATTAGGTGCCCTTTACACTGGAGGAGGAGTTGGTAACCGTACTGTAGGAATTTATAATATTGTTAATTTAATGTCAATGTCCAGGAAGCAATGGAATGAGTATGAACATAGAGAAAAAGCTCTAAAATGAATATCTGACTTCATACAGAGCATAACATGGTAAGGCTTAAATGAAATAGTATTTTCTGTGCAATACTTCTTTACAAGGCTGGCCAGAGGCCAAACTATAAATGAAGTAAATTTTTTCTTTGGAGATTTTTCATTTTGATGTGGCCTCCCTATCTCTGAATGTTTGATAACTCTCACTGGGAATTGAGGGGCTAATTGGGCTTTTACCAAACCAGTTGATCCCTCATCTCTGTTTTCAAAGTAATCTCTAGCAAAGTGGTGAAGGACATCAAGTTGGTCCTCTGTTTGCCCCATCTCTCTATCCCTTCTGTTTTTGTTCTCAAGCAGTCCCCTGCTGTCCCTTCTCTCTCCCTTGCTTCCCTTACATTTCACAAGACCAAGGAAAGGTGTACATAAGATTCTGAATGATTCCTGTTGCTATAAGTCAAATATCTGATATTCCTCAATCTCTTTATTAAAGCCAGATATTCTCCAGTTCAAGAGCCACCTACTAATGGCTGGGCATAGTGATAAAATCTGTAAGATACAATCTGTAAGATATAAAAAAGGGGGATCTTTAATCTCCAAGAAAACTAGCTCCTTTTATAATCCTTTTTTAGTATCTCATCTGCAGGCACTCACATCTTCCTACTGTAGGCTCTGAAGCCATACACAACCAGGGAAAAGTGCACACAGATTTTGAATTAATCCTGTTGCTATAAGTCAAATGTCTGATATCCCCCAATTTCTCTGTAAACCACATATATGTACAATTTGTGCTATTGAGTTAGGTCTTGGTTTCTGATTGTTAATCTGTTCACTGTAACTGAAGCCTTGTCTGGATCCTGAATACTGGAAAACAGAGTATGTTTGGGGCCTTGAAAAACTTTCCATGTATCATCAACTACTTTTGTCTATATTTCCTCCACCTGCCCAGAGCCTTGCTCAAAATTTGATATAACACCTACAAACACATAGTGCTGCAATAAATCTGAAATTGCCAATCTCGCTTTCTGAAGCCTCCTGTTTCCGTGACTTTTCACAGTAGATCAGATTCCTTAGGACTCCATTGCCAGCCAAGATAAAGCACAAGTTAACCATGTTTGATTGAACACTTTAATTTAAAGCTATTGATTATCCTTCTCAGGAATTGGTTTTATAGTGATGTCAGCAAATCATCCCCATTCTACCTTTTCTCCTATTCTTTCCCCACTGGCTTTGAACTTTAGCCTATCTGGGTCACTGTTGTCACCTTAACAGTCAAGAACCAATGATTGATTTTTTTTTTAAGATTTTATTTATTTATTAGAGACAGAGAGAGAGAGAGAGAGAGAGAGAGAAAGGCAGAGACACAGGCAGAGGGAGAAGTAGGCTCCATGCAGGGATCCAGACATGGGACTCAATCCTGGGTCTCCAGGATCACACCCTGGGCCGAAGGCGGCGCTAAACCCCTAAGCCATTGAGGGCTGCCCTCAATGATTGATTTTGATTGATTTTCCTATGATTGATTTTCCTAATCATAGTCAAAATATATATACAAATTTTCTACTGTGTCTTGTCTGCTCTTACAATCCAGAAGTGCAAACTATTTTTATTTTCACATCTTCAAACCAGAAGATTAATTTATGATGGCACAACCGTCTGTTATTTCCAAGAAATATCTACAATGAATTTACTGATACCTTAAAAAAAGTGAGAAAAAGGGAGGAAGAAAGGAAGGAAGGAAGGAAGGAAGGAAGGAAGGAAGGAAGGAAGGAAGGAAGGAAGGAGAGTAGGAAGGAAGGAAGGAAGACTCATTAAGCACAATAAAAAATTCAGTGTTTGGGATGCTGGCTTATATTCTAAGTATATTTCAAATGGAACATAAAAATCTGCAACTTAAGATACAAATGTGAAAATTTCTCCCTTGATGCATACTTTCTTTGGTATGGAACTCAGAACAAAATAAAACAAAACAAAAAACACTGTTCTCTGTTCAAGGAACACTCTTGTTATATGACATAGCACACCATTAATGCAGAAATAAAAATTTTTTAACATTAAAAATTTATATTTGTGATTTACATTAGTTTCCACAGCATGGCATATGATATTGTTTGCTCTTATGATTAAAGCACTTATCTTAAAAACACTGCCTTAGATGGCAGAGGAGAATAAATGAGCATAAATAGGAGTACAAAACATGAAGGTGTAAATTGCCTTCAAAAGTCAAGTCTAGAAAAAGAGATTAGAAGACAAATTTCACATTACTGTTTAGGATCTAAATTGAAGTGTAATTATAAGATAATGAAAGTTATTTTCTTGTGTGATACATCAACTGGCGCTGATGGCAGCTACCAAAATTGAAATGCACCCAGATTTGCAGGGATGTCAATAAAGTTAGAGTATGTGTATGGTCTCATAAGGTGACTATGAAATAAACAATGTATTTGTTTTGGTCATGAGTTTCAGATATATTGGTCTACTAACCATCACCCCATAAATCATTCAATGATGTGAACAAAGACAGAAACATAAAAATGGACAAGAATACAGGCTATTCATACTATCATATGAAATTATAAAAATACCAATTTCAAAGTCATAAAAAGCTGAGGAAATTTCATAATAAAATATATCACATGACTAAATAATTCATATTCCTTTTTTGTTTCACATCTTTTGTTTTTCTTTCTGAGAATTACTTAGTGTAAAGATGGCATGTGAAAGCAACATTCAAAGATTGGAATGTCCTTAGGTGGTAGCCAAGAAAACTTTACTTTATGGACAAAAGACAAATTATGACCATAAAATAACCAAAGCAGAGAGTAGTATGTTTTAAGAATGAAAGTGGGATAGAGTTTCTTGGGTGGCTCAGTTGGTGAAGCTTCTGACTCTCGATTTCCACTCAGATCATGATCTTGGGGTCCTTGAGATCCAGCCCCAGGTCAGGCTCTGCACTCAGTGGGGAGTCTGCTTCCCTCCCTCTCTCTGCCCCACCTCCTGGGCACCTGCACATACTCACACATGCACACTCTCTCTCAAATAAATAAATCTTAAAAAAAATGAAAGTGGTATAAATTTAGGTTTTATAGTATCACTTCTTCCCAAGGGGGACATGAAAAGGGTAAACAAAATTAAGGTATCATTGAAATTAAGACAGTATCCTGGTCATATAACATAACTTGGAGGAATATCACACAGATAATATTTTGGAGGAAGTTAAAAGTATACACTAAAGGAATTTAAGAAAGTAAACAGATGAGGGAAAAGGGAAGAGGGAAAAGGAAAAAAAGAGAGAGGAAAACAAGCCACAAGTGACTTTTTTTTTAAAATATTTTATTTATTTATTCATGAGAGACACAGAGAGAGAGAGAGGCAGAGACACAAGCAGAAGGAAAAGCAGGCTCTATGCAGGGAGCCCGATGCAGGACTCAATCCCAGTACTCTCGGATCACACCCTGAGCCGAAGGTAGATACTCAACCGCTGAGCCACCCAGGCATCCCCACAAGTGACTCTTAATGATAGAGAGCAAAGTGAGGGTTGATAGAGGGGAAGTTGGTGGGTGATAGGCTGGATAGGTGATGGGCATTAAAGAGAGCACTGGGTGTTGTATGTAAGTGATGAATCACTGAATTCTACTCCAAAAACCAATATTGCACTGTATGTTCACTAACAAAATTTAAATTAAAAAAAATATACACTAAGAATCAACTATAGAGAGATCAATGTAATTTGGTGGGATACAAGGACAAGAAAGAATAAAAAAAAAATCCTCACTGCTATTTTTCAAATTGGATGGGCAGCTAAGAGTATGATGTCAGCCAAGAAACAAATTGAGGAACTATAATAGTATCACCTAGCATTAAAATGCGATTAAAGTAGAAAATTGTTGCTGTTTTTTTATTGGTAAAAACTAGAATGGAAGACAGGCATGAGTGCATAACAGATAATGCTAAAAAGGGTAAAGAAGAAAACCCACTATGAGCAAAATAGGGTAAATACTCATAAAATGGGGATTCAAAATCTGAATAACTGATATGCCTGATAAAAAGAAAAAAATAGAGCAACAACGACAAAATATTGACCAGTATAAAAGAAGAAAATCTTCCAGAAATGACAGAAGTCTTGAGTCTGTAAATCAAAAGGATTCGTTATTTCAAGAAAAGTTTATAATGATAAAACAACACAGAGGTATTCCTCATTATTTAACTTTGGAGATGGAGAAGGATTGTTACAGATACCCAGATATAAGAAGAAGACCACTATAGTATGGAGATATTTTTGGCTACAAGTCAAAGAATGAATGGTTTAAAGTGGCTTAAAATTTAGTGTTTCTATTTTTGTTCTGTTTTTGTTTTCCTGACACTAGAAGAAGTCCAAAAGAAGTTGTTCCCAAATTGGTACAGTGGCTAAGCAATGTCCACAAGGATCTAGGCTCTTTATAACTTTCCACATCACCATCCTTAGCATGAAGACTTTTGTATTCAGCTTTTTCTCTCATGGTCAACATGACTATTGTGCCATGTCTCAAGTCCTTACACAGCTATTAGCCAAAAATAGAAATAAAGGGTAGATATTTCTCCTCATTGTGTGTCTATCTATCTACTTATCCATCTATCACCAATCTATTTAGCTGTTTATTTGACTAGAGGTTTTATTTTAGCAGTACAAAGGATGGAGGTGCAATAATATTGGGAATTTTTCATTCAGGTTTGTTTTATTTAATTTTAATGCTACATCCATGTTGTGTTGAGGTGAGAACAATACAGATTCTGTATCTGTGGCTCGAGGCAGATATCCCATAGTACAAATGAGCTTCAAGTTACACACACTGAACAAAAAATGTTGAGGAAGTGAAGTGGGGGAAGGCACGTGCCAGAGAAAGAGAAAAAAAACAACAACAAAGAATTGAATACCCATGCAGACATTTCCATATCACCTTCAGTGCTAACCTGCCTTAGAGGAAGAGTAAAAAAGAGGCAAGAATAAGATTCAATAACTGTTGACCTGTTACCAGCATCATGCTTTTCAGCAACATTTCAGGAGAATCTGAAGCACTTTTTAAAAAGATTTTATTTATTTATTCATGAGAGACACAGAGGTGGAGGTAGAGACATAGGCAGAGGGAAAAGCAGGCTCCCCAAGGGGAACCTGATGCAGGACTCGATCCCAGTACTCGGAGATCACAACCTGAGCCGAAGGTAGATGCTCAACCACTGAGCCAACCAGGCGTCCCATCTGAAAGCACTTTTTACAACAAATTCATAACAACAAACTCCCAAACAACCTTAACCACCTCAAGCTAACACCCAATTAATTTTAAGCATTGACATAAAATTTGATTTAACTACTTAAAGAAAGGAAAAATGATACCACTTGTACCTCCATAGTGTGATTAACCTCTCTCTTAGATGCTTGCATTACCTAGGAGTTAAATGGCTTTTGAATTTAATTTCCATTCCTAATGGTGATCTTGCCCCATCTGGCAGAAGATAATACAGTAATGCTGAAAAAAGTTTCTGTGCAGTTCTGCGAGTGTCTTAAAGAGCCGAAAAACTGGAACCAGTAAAACGCACCAACGTGCATTCTTGCCTTTAAGAATTTTTGAAAAAATGTTTTTAAAAACCCAGCAGGGCAGAAACCTAAATTCTGAGATCAAATGTAAAAGTCAGATTTGGGGTTCCTCAGTGACAGTGGGGAATTTCCAAAGGCAACAGGGCAGTCGCGGGGAGGGGATGAGAAGGAGTAGGGAGGTCAGAGATGGTTTCTCTTGTTGGCTTTTAGGTCTCATTGATTTTCATTTTCTGTATCCTGCAGAAATTCTTTATTCTGCTCTTTCCCATCACCCTGCATGTCTGAAATCCACAGTGTCAGATTATCACGTGACAACTGCATCATAAGTATAGAGTTCTAGAGTTTCCTTCACTTAACATATTCATTTCTGTAACTGCATCACCAAAAGCCACGTTGGCCAAACTGCAGGCATGGTCAGAGGAATTAAGAATTTCACAGTAGAATACAGAAAAATTGAGAGCAAGACCTAAGTGAGTGAGATGTGGTGGCCCAAGTTTTACAGCCGCAATATCATTAGTGGCTTTAAAGCAACTAGGTTGTTCTCCACAGCCTCCTTCCTATAGGGAATTCAGCCAGATGCCTATAATAGTGCCCTTTCATTTTATTATAGAAAACCTTGGACTCTCCAGTATTAGCCACTGGAACGAAGTGTTTGTCCAATGTTTCCAAACTGTCATAAAAGACCAACCCTAGCTCAATCTCAACCACTTGCCAATATTCCTGAATTATTTTCAGTTTGTCTACTCCTTCCTTGTTTTCTTCTACCTGTTCAATGCTACTGATTAGTCTCCAAGAGGATCTTCTAGCTAGCTCCAATCACATGTTTGTATGCAACAGATAGAAGGGTTCATTCTTTGAGTGTCATCTTAACATTCATCCCTGCTACTTTCTTTATTAATTTTACCATTTCATCCTATCACAAAGATTGCTTGGCCAGCTTTACCTGGTACACCAGATCTTCATGAGCATCCATAGTGGTGGCAGCTCCAGTGGGGTCTGTGTGACAGATGGAAGCAGATAGCATCTCGACTCAGCCTCTCTCTCCACACCTCTGTCTCCATTTACTAGTGAGGAAGATCTTTTTTATTATTAGTATTATAAAGAGAGAGTGTGTATGCATGTGTGTGAGTAGCAGGGTGAGGGTGGGGGGCAGATGGAAAGGGAGAGAATTCCTGACTCTGCACTGAGCTCAGAGCCCAATGTGGAACTTGATTCCTTGACCCTGAAATCATGACCTGAAACGAAATCAAGAGTCTGACGCTCAACCAACTGAGCCACCCAGGTGCCCCAAGGAATTTCTTAGAACAATCTAGCTAAATATCCTTATATCTATTGAGTTAGAACAAGGCCATATTACCATTATCCTATAGCTATAAGGGAGGCTATGGAAGTGAGTACCTGACATTTTCATGCTCTGTTATTAACAATGGACTCTGATGGCAAGTAAGAAGTAAAAGGGAATTGGCTAATACATAGGCAACTAAGTGTCTCCTATAGTCATCTACTAAGGGAAAAAATGATTAGGCTATTCTTATATTTTCAACAATACCAGATGCCAAATATAAAAGTAATATCAGAAAATTTTATGAACTATATATTTATATATATACATATATTTGTATACATATACTTGTTTTTTTTTAAAGATTTTATTTATTTATTCATGAGAGACACACAGAGAGAGTCAAGCAGAGATATAGGCAGATGGAGAAGCAGGCTCCATGCAGGGAGCCCGATGTGGGACTCAATCCCGGGACCGTGGGATCATGCCCTGAGCTGAAGGCAAATGCTCAACCGCTGAGCCACCCAGGCGTCCCAGGTTCAGGATTTTTTAAATACCAAAATCCTTAACTTGATAAATTTCTGGAATATTCTCTTTTATAAATAATTATTACAATATTGATCTATTAGATAATACTATATTAATACTAATTAATATAAACGTAATTGTTTATACGTGTTTACACATATGTGTACTTAAAAGTACATAAATAATGTTTACATGATTTAATGAATTTTATACACAATGAACATACTTATAAAATCACCCAGATTAAGAAATACATTATTACCAGGACCCCAGAATCACCTCTTTTACCCACCTCCTCTCCAAATGTAACCATTATTTTGACATCCAACATCTCTTATTAATTTTGCCTGTTTTAAAATTGTATATAAATTGAAGAATACAGTATATACTCTGTTGTGTTTGGCTTCTACTCAGTCACTTTTGCACAAATTGAAGTTGAATTTAGTTCATGTTGAACTCTTTTCTGTATTGTAATAGTATTACTCAATAAAATCTATCCTTACCACTTTAGCTGGTATCTGACTTTATTGGCCTTTGGCAGTGATTAAGAGCATGGGATGTTGCCAGATGACAGTGTTTCAAATCCCGGCAGAAGCACTAGTTGTAGAACCTTGGTCAAGTCACAGACCTGCTCTATATCTCAGTTTCCTCATCTGAAAATAGGAATAATAATACTAGGTTTGTAGACAGGATTATGTGAGCTAACACATGCAATTAACTTAGAACATAGCCTGGCACATAGTGAAGGCTACATAACAGTTTTACTAATTACTATCACCGTTCCTCAGCAACCTACTAGAAATTGGTGGCAAATTGACAAACAGGGAAATATCTGCATAAATATTTGCAGTATTTCTGTCAAAGGGTTTATATAAAAAGGGTCCTTTTAGGGATGCCTGGGTTGTGCAGTAGGTTACACACCCTACTCTTGGTTTCAGCTCAGGTCATGATCTCAGGGTCGTGAGATTAAGCCTCATGTTGGGCTCAGTGCTCAGCACAGAGTCGGTTTGGGTTTTTCTCTCCCTCTCCCTCTGTCCCCCACCAAATAAATGAATAATTATTTTTAAAAATGAGTCCTTATAAATTAATAAGAAAAAGAATGAATGTTCTGATAGAAATGTTTGCAAAAAGCAGCAACAGACAATTCATAAACAAAAACAAAAATCTGTCAATAAATGTATGAAAAGCTCTTTGACCAAAGAAATGCAAACAGACAGACAAACAGAAAACCAACAATGAGATATCATTTGCTTTTGTGAGCCTAACAAAAGTGAAAGAATTAAAGAGAAAATTGAAATATCCAGTATTGGTGAGCATGTAGGAAAATGAACACACATTCTTGGCCTCTTCAAGTTCCAAAATAGTAAAATATTCCAGAAAGTTATCTACCAATAAGTATAAAATTTCTATGTGTATATATATATATATATATATACTCAGGAAATGCCTGTACTAGAAATATATCATCATTAAATCATCATAAAAAAGAAAGACATGTATAAAAATAGTTGTCTTTGCCTTGCTTATAAATGCAAAAAAAATGAGAATAATGTAAATGCCCATCCATAGATATTTGGTTAATTAAGTCATGAGTTTTCCACATAAGAGAATGTTAGGAAGCTATTTACAAATGATGCCACTTTTGTTTAGTGAATAAAATTGATTGACTAGAGAAAATGTCCACAACACAATGATGCATGAAAAAAGCACATTGTGAAACAGCATGTAAAATGTGGTAGTTTTATCTTGTGAGGATTTCACTGGTTTTAAAAAAAATCATGAAAAAAAAAAACAAAAAAAAAATAAATAAATAAATAAAATAAAAAAAATAAAAAAAATCATGTTTTAGTTTTTCACATTATTTGAATTTTTCTAAGCATTTATTTTTGTAAACAAAAAAAAATTGATAACAAAATTGGCTTGGTCATAAGTAGTGGATGAAGAGTGAATACAGAACTTTTAGGACAAAACCAGTGAGATTAAAACAGTGCCAGTAAAAAGCCCACCTGCCCAGCATTATATAGTAGGAACACTGGCAAGGAATATCTTACTAGAGTTCAGTTAGAAATGTTCCTGTGGTGAGGCGCCTGGGTGGCTCAGTTGGTTAAGTACCTGACCCTTGATTTTCGTCATGACTCAGGTCATGATCTGCGGAGAGTGAGATACACCCTTGAGTCAGGGTCAGCACTGGGCTTGGAGCATGCTTAAGATTCTCTCCTTCTTCTGCCTTTCCATACCCTCCCACCCCTGCAAAAGGAAAGAAATGTACCTGTGGCCTTAAGTAAATTTGGAGAGACATGGTACTGGTCAAAAACATAACTTGGATATTGATTAGGGCTAGGGACTAAAAGAAAATATATAGAGAAAACTTCCTTTTTGGGCAATGCCACTATTGGTGAGTGATGTCATAGTTGGTTAGAGATTAACTAGGTAGATAGAGCTAAATACAGACTTTGAGTGATTATAAAAGAAGACAACTGAGAATTGAACGAAGAGAAGGATGCATTAATACATTGAATCCTTACAACAATCCTATGAGGTAAGGACAATGATTTTTCCCACTTTGTAGATTAGGAAACAGAAGCACAGAGAAGACAGATACTCTCCCAAGGTCATACGATTTCTTATGAAAACCCTAGTTGGGGGTGTTTAGGATGTATATATAATAGTATACATGAAGTCAACTTCATTTGTAGCATGTGGAAGAAGAGGAATCCTGGCACCAGAAGTTGGAAGCAGGTGGTTCAGAGGCATACCCAGCTTGTATATTGCTTTGCTTGGCCAACACAGTGTTTGATGTTTGCTTATTTCATTGTGTATTTAAAATATGGTAGATATTTTAAAATCCAAAAAGTCCACATAATATTTCAGACCAGCAGTTGTTTTGTAATTTTTTTTCTCTTTTTGGAAAAAAAAATCAGATCTGCTGATACTCATTTCTTCACTGAAGCCATCTGTCAGGTCTGAGTTGAGGCAGTCCCATTTGGAAGATGCATGCACGCCCCACTCAGCCTGCCTTCCTTCCTTCTATCAGCTGCTCCGCCATATCGGAATTCATAGCATTTGCATCTGTGAACACACAAAGATCATTAAAGAGTACCCTTAATTGTCTGTGAAGATTAGGATGGCAATTCGCTCTTTTGTAACCCAGATACAACGGGGTGAAGACAGAAACAATTCTAACTAACTTGTAATATATCTTGTCATTTTCTATACCCTGATAGAGAATTCACTCTACCAGCAGTATTAATAAACTGATATTTTGCTGATGATTTGTTTGGGGAGTGGAGGTTAGTTTTACATTACACCCAAAAGCAAAATTCTAAGAAAGTATCAATGAGGTATCTCTGTTGTCCCTCTAAAGTTCTTCAACCACCAGCACCCTCATCCCTCAGACCCAGCTTTCCACTGGGCTACCTTGTTGGCTTGGGCCTACCAAATCAAGTATGCCACACCTCCAACAGGTCTCCCTTTTCCTGTGCAGCAGAGCAATTCAGTTTTTTCTTATTCTTTTAACTTCACAATTATAATGCAACTCTGGTAACAAAGGGCTGACCTTAGGATCAGCTCTCCATAGAAATTGCATGGTGATTATAAATAACAAATTATTCATCCCCAGTTACAATTTTTCCCCCTTTTATACTTGTATTTTAATTCTTCCAAACTCATGACTGTTTTACACATTGAGACAGCAGTTGACTTAGGGGGGAGAAAAACCACATTTTTCCCCAATGCCCGCCCGCCACTTGCTAACTGGATTACTTAGGGTAAGCTGTATACCTATTGGGTTCTCAGATCTTTCATTTGTAAAATTACAATATAATAAGTACATTTCCTATCTAACAGGTCTCTTATTAACATTAAATGCACTTTCTAACCTGGAAATGCATAGAAAATAAAAATTGTAATTTTTAAAGTGCATTTTTAAATGTTCTGGAAGTTAGGTTTCATATAATGAGCATCTTCTCTTGAACTCCTAGTGTACACCATGCACTGTGGTGGACGTTTTGCAAACACTTTCTATTTTAATCTTCTCTACAATCTTTTGGATTAACAGTGATATGCATTTTCCACCTAAAGAAATTGACACTCAGGCAAGTTAATAACTTGTCAAAGGCCATCTGGCTGAGTCAAAAGCCCATGTTCTTTCAATGACGCTGTAGTGTCATCTGCCCATTAATCTGGAACTCTCTGGATGTGCCTAGGGAGGATCACAAAATTATTGGACTTTATAAAAACATTTTCATACTCCTGTACACAGCCTCAGGGTTAAAAACACTAAGCAAACTGAGGATATATTCTATCAAGGACTCAGTGTTTACGAAAAGTATTTCGTATTAGTATTTCTGTAGCAATCAATTCTATTTACAAGTAGTCTTATTCTATTCAGTGTTACTTATCAATTGGTCCTGGCTTCTTTATTTTATTTTATTTTTTTATTATTTATTTATTTATTTATTTATTTATTTTTATTTTATTGATTTTTTTTTAAATTAATTTTTATTGGTGTTCAATTATTCATGAGAGACACAGAGAGAGAGGCAGAGACATAGACAGAGGGAGAAGCAGGCTCCTCGCAGGGAGCGGATGCGGAACTTGATCCCAAGACCGAGATCATGCCCAGAGCCAAACAAAGGCAGAGGCTCAACCGCTGAGCCATCCAGGTGTCCCTGGTCCTGGCTTCTTGCAAACTAGGAGGCAACCAAGGAGATTAGGCCCCAGGGGTGTGGAAACAAACTATCAGTTATGTTTAGTTAAATGTGCTGAAACAATATGTTTTTTTCCTTTTTCTTTTTTTTAAGATTCTATTTATTTGAGACAGAGAGAGAGAGAACAGGAGTAGGGGGACAGCAAAGGGAGAGGGAGAGAGAGAAGCAGGCTTTCTGCTCAACAGGGAGCGGAATGTGGGGCTCGATTCCAGGACCCTGGGATTATGACCTGAGCTGAAGTCAGACACTTAACCAACTGAGCCATCCAGGTACCCCTGGAACAATACACTTTGAACAAAAAAACCTGATGAAGCTAGTGGATGTTGTGAAGATACAGGTTGAGCATTTAGAGCCCCCTCATGACCACCAACATAAGCTGACCTTGACTGATTTTCATTTTCAAATGGCCTTGTTCTGATGTGACAACACTGTCCCAACATAGTCTCTTCTCTCTTTTTGTGTAAAGGTTCTTTGCAGTGCTCTCTGAGGGGCAGAATTAGAATCAGAATGATTTAGCAAAAAGAACTGAAAAGAGTTCCTCTTGGTTTTTTCCATCGTTATGAAGAAAGATTTTCCATGAAAAAAAAAATAATGTTCATGTCTACTCACTAGGTGGGAACTGAGTTTCCAATTTGATTGACAATGTTGTGATAGCACAATAAAATTAGGTTTGTATGCTAATAAAATATGTTTCCTATTTCATTCTAGTAATACTTCTAGGGCTCTCAATTCTATTTTGGCTGAAAGTAATAACAGAGAATTGAATAATAATTTGATTTTTGCCCACTCCCCCATCCACAACCATCTATTCTGTAAGGCGCTTCTCTTTTGGATATAAACGAAATGTCTTTAATTTTAAGAAGCCTGGAGAGGATAATACCTTTGCACAGCCTCTGGTGCTGTAAATTTATAAAAAGTGGCCCCTAATTCAAGTTAAATCTGGGAAAGCTCCCAAACATGTACTAATTCAGGAGTTATGGGGCTGTATAGTCCTGAGGCTTAAGAATTTGACAAGTAGAAGGATGGTAGAGGCAGGCCCAGATGTTTTCTTCCAGACTGAATTGTCAGCCATCTCTGCTCTACCTTCCTCAGGCTTGAGGCTAGTACAGTCAGAGAAAGGAACAAACATGATCAGCAACAGTGACTTCTAACTTGTTGAAAACAAGAAATTGAGTACTTCACATGGGGCCCTCGAGGAAATATGGAGAAGCCAGAACTCCTTAGAGGGAAAAATGTCTTATGTATGCTGACAATAACAAGAGAAAAGCTCAATTGTGATTTCTAAAACAAGAAAGTTAAAAGGGCTGCAGATGTTATTTTCTTTAAAGATAATGATAGTTTAAAAAACAGTATTGTCACAGGGATAATGGTCTCCTATAGCTATGTAAATGTCAGGAGGAAACCAGGATACCTACTTCCTGAAAATATTGGATTGATCCTTTGTGAAAGTTCAGTGACAAAGAACTCTATTATGCCAAATAATAGATGAACGCCAAGCTGTTTTGTCAAGTATAGAGATGTGATTGAATCACAACTGTATCGCAGTCTATTAATAACTACCCCCTTTTTTTAAAATACAGAGAAACAAGGAATTATCACCTACTATGGCAATCAATTAACTCTGGGGGAAAAAAAACAACAGATTCAGTCATTTTGTTTTTATTCTCTTTTGAGAGCACCTTACATATATTAATACAAGATAGGATTGTAGAAGAGTAAGACTAGTCTTATCCTCTTCAAAGTAATCATCTTGCCTGTATACTTGATAACTATCAGTTCCAAATTGTCAAAGACATATAATCCAGATGTCCCATAATTTTATTATACTTAATAAAGGTGATTCATTCAAGGTAGAATGCAACATTGCTTAATCTGAATAATTTTCATGACTTTTTCAGATATTTATAAATCTGGAAAAACACTTGATTGAATCACATGTTGTGATTTGGAGTTCAGCAAATATGGTTGCAGAAACCTTGTAGTCACTCTAATAATGTGTGGAATTTTTCTGGCAACTGACACCCGAATCAGCTTATGAGTCACACAAGGAAATCATTACTATTATTTTCACAGTGGTATATGTTCCTATGGATGAGCATAAAAGCATCTCAGCAACCCATTTTCTTCACACAGTTTTCATATGCTGACTTCTGAGTCCAGTGTTTCCGTGTTAAACTGACATACTTACATGATTCCCATTCTTAGAGGTTTCCTTACTGAAGTGTTCAAAAATGTGGAATTCTGAGGGCAGTACTATAATGAAGTACAGTATTACATTATTACATAGCATATTACATTAAATTCATTGGAAGCATTTATTCTGGGGATTTAAAATACTCTCATCATTTTCATATATTACTTTCCTATGGATCTATCCATTAATTTATAGATATTGAGTGATGAATTTGTGCCTAATACTGTAGAAGGTGCAGCCAATTAGTTTGCAGAAAGATACTGTCAGCTCCAATTTTAATAATGAAAAATAGATGAACTAAGAAATTAAATCATTAGCCTGAGTTCACATAATGACACATTGGTAATCCCACTGAGAAAGCCAGCCTTCTTAATCTTAACTTAGTGATCTTTCACGAATAACTCTTTTTTTTCTCTCTTTCTCAATCTAAGGGCTCATGTGTACACACATGTGCACGCATGTGCATGCACACACACACACACTCTTTGTAGCTTTATTTTCTAAATTATTTAAAACTATATGAGTTGATGGCTTTTGCACTGACTATGTTGCATCTACTTAAGGATGTTCAGAGTGAGGTATGGGGATGTGAAATGTGGGGAGGGAAAGTGAACCCATAGCCTGATCTAACAGACTTATGCTAGGTCTGTTAAAGAAAATTTTAAAAGACTGCAAATTCACAAATAACCCTATTGGGCTCACCCTACTTGAACAAATAGGAGAAGTCTCTCTTACCTGAGTTGAGACAGGAAGACAGTGATCCACAGAGAGAAGATACCAACTGATCAGGAGAAAACATGGGAAAGGCCGGACTCTAAGAACGTTAAGTTTATATTTTGCTTACCTATGACTTAAAGGCACCCTGCCATATCTCACACTTACACTCTGAATTCCTGGCTGAGTGAAGTATCAGTTATGGATCAGTGAGGAATGGTAGGGAAAATGGTTAGGGTAAAGATTGCAGTCCCATAATGTCAGCTTAATGAAAAAACCATAACAAATCTGAGGACAGGGGTGATAGAATTACAAAATTTTCTGATAAAATGTCAAAGGCAATTTTCAAACCTCTTCCAATCCACAGTCGTCCTTATCATTGTGATGCATGGGTCCCAACAAAAATGTTTATATATTTGGGGTAAATGATCATAATGACACTTTACCAGCGAAATTTATTGTTCCTTCTGTACAGGCAGGCACCATGTTGCTTATTCTATCAATTTGTGTGCACAATAGTCTTCTGAGATAAGTGCTATTGTTATCCCTGTTCTACAGATAAGAAAATTCAAGCTCAGGGAGTTTAAGCAACATGTCCTTATCACACTACAAAATACTGATGGAACTAAAGCTCCCAATTAGGTTAGTCTGAATCCATTTGGTCCTCATAATGCCCTGTAGGAAAAGTGGGTGGAAAATGGAGTCTCCTGCTAGGTTCTTCATTTACTCTTTAATTAAACAATTATTTGACCTATAGTCAGGTCACTCTGTGTATGCACTGAGAATATAGTGGTAAACAAAACAGACCTGGTTACTGTTATCATGGAGCTCACCATTACTGGGGAAATAGAATTATAAACAAAATCTCCTCCCAGCCCAGAAAACATTTCCACAAAACTAGCAGACAAAGAAAACAATTTTATTATTGAATAAGCAATAAATAAGAATGCAATGCACATTAAAGGCAATCCACTAAAGAGATTGCAAAGACAGCAAGAAATATCACTCTTTTTTATAGCTAAATAGATACAAGACATTAAATTCATATTTTCAAGATAAAATGGCTAATTTTCGGGGATCCCTGGGTGGCTCAGCAGTTTAGCACTTGCCTTCGGCCCAGGGTGTGATCCTGGGGTCCTGGGATCGAGTCCCACATCGGGCTCCCTGCCTGGAGCCTGCCTCTCCCTCTGCCTATGTCTCTGCTCCTCTCTCTCTCTCTCTCTCTCTCTCTCTCTCTCCCTCTCTGTCTCTGTCATTAATAAATAAATAAAATCTTTTTTTTAAAAGGCTAATTTTCTACTCTTTTTAGGACTTAAGGTAGGTTTTGCCCTTTGGAGTAAGGTGGCAGCTGAATTTAGGCATATGTCCTATGAGGACACTGGGAGAAAGGGTGTTATATTCCTTGATGATTATACTTCAACAGGATGGCTCTCAGATACTCAAGGAAATATTCCTGACTTGTGAGACTGGCAAGAATTTTATTTAGTCATTAAAAAGATTTACACATTTATGGAGAGGACAGGGAAAGAAATTCCAAAAGAAAAAGGAGGAGGAGGATTTCTCCTTTCTTTTCAATAGGGAGAATTTTTAAGTCACTTATTTGAATTTGTATTTGCTCTTATATCATTAAGTGAGGAAAGATAATAATAAGTAAAACTTGAATAAATATAGTTATACATTTTGATAAATTCTCTGAAACCAGCATTCTATAAGAATAATAAGGGGGGGTGGTTAATCTAAGATGCATCCTGAGCAATGAGCAGGAATTAGTTTCTTGACAGACAGGAAAAAAACTATTCTGGGAAAAGACAAAAATGTGAGTGAAAGCTCTGAGATAAGAGAGAGCTCATTGTTTTCAAGTAACTAAAGGAAAGCTATTGTTAGGGAAGAATGAATGAGACAGCAAGTGACATGAGGACTACAAACGCAGCTAGAGTTATAGCATCTCTTAACCAAGGGACACGTGGAGACAAGGGAATCTGTCCTCTGAGACTGAAATTTTAAACACATAAACAAGCGAGCCTGGGTGGCTCAGTCTGTTGAGCATCTATCTACCTTTGGCTCAGGTATGATCCTGGAGTTCTGGGATGGAGCCCTGCACTGGGCTCTCCACTGGGCAGGGAGTCTGCTTCTCCCTTTGCTTCTCACCCCGCTCATTCTCTCTCTCTCTCTCTCTCTCTCTCTCTCTCTCTCTCAAAAGAATAAATAAAATCTTTAAACACATTAACAGGAGTAGAAAGCTGTTTCAGGCTACTCAAGGAAAGAAAATGACTCTCAGATTTGCAAGCCTTGACAGGGACTTGACTGCATTTAGTATTGTATCTAAAGGAAGGAATTGGGGGTACCTAGGTGGCTCAGTTGGTTGAGCATCTGACTCTTGGTTTCATCTCAGGTCTTGATCTCAGGGTCATGAGTTCAAGTCCCACACTGGGCTCCATGTAGGGTGTGGAGCCTACTTGGAAAAAAAAGAAGGAATTGTTAAGAACATCACATTGTGCACTCAAGAGGATAGATTGTATATGAAGTGCCCTTATCACAATAAAAAATAAAAAGAAATAGAGGAAGCAATACTGAGTCATACCAAATCAAATTGCTTAAGACTAGTGCTCGAGAGAAACTCTTACAAGCAACTAGAAAAAAAGCAACAAATGTACAGAGCAGCAGATAAAAGAAGGATAGCAGATTTCTCATTAGAAACAAAGCAGTGAGAAGATAGTAGGGCAATTTTTTTGAAGTGTTGAAAGAAAATATAAATTAATCAGCTTTGGCTTCTATAACCCAATGGGAATATCTTTTTATAGAAAAGGTAAAACAAAGACTTTTTGAGATACAAAAAGATGAAATAATCACCAATAGACCATTAATACAAAAATGTTAAAGGAAGGTCATAGGACAGAAGGAAACAGATGCCAGATGGAAACATGCATCTACACAAAGGGAATAAAGAGCATTGGAAATAGTAACTACATTGGGTTAATGTATACCATTATTTTCTTATTATTTAAATCTCTTTATAATGGACTTTAGGTAAAAATCTAAATTAAAAGAGTTGACCAGTAAATATAACAAAAACATCACTAAAACAAACAAAGATAATCCTAAACAAGCAGAATGCAAAATGCCCTGGCCCAGAGATAAAATATTTTGTCCCTGTAGCAAGTACATCTTTATTACAGGAATGCAATTAAATAGAAAGCCTAATAAACTCTTCTTATCCTAAGTTCAGATTCATCAGTTAAAATTTGGATAATATTTAGGTATTCCATATAGGGGAGAAAACAAAATGGTGAGAGAAGCAGAGTCCTGCTCCACTTGACAGTTTTATTTTTTAATATCACATTGCTGTAAAATATTAAGTGTAATGTGAGTTTGTTTTGTTGAAAATTATTTCTTAGTAAAAGCTGAAAGTCCTCCATAAGTGCCTACTTAGGCAAATCTCTGGCCTTTCTCTTCATTGCTATTCAGTTTCCTATGGAAACTTCTATAGGCCAATTATTCACCATTAGTCAACTCACTTATTTTTCTTCACTCATAGGGTTTCAGTTATAGAGTTTGATTCATCTTCTTTCTCTATGTTGTTTGTCATTTATTTTGTCATCTAGATCCTTCTCCCCCAGCTGCCTATAAAACAATGCTAGCCATCTTTACCCCATATCTAATCATTGCTCAAAACATAATAATATAAAAGAATTGTTCTAAAAATATTTAGAGAGCAAGATGAGTTCTTACTAGTTTTATTTTCTTTTTTCCTATCGACTGGCCCCCATTGTTTACTGAAATGCAGAAGGATAAGGGATACTTAGTGCCCTTATGAACTCTCGCTTGCTTATGATTTCAGAAAGTGACATCTTCCCTGACTCCCTTTTTAAACATAATTTTGCCTCAATCATGTTACTATAGCTAAGCGTCAGCACACAGTATGCAGCAGTGTGGCAGGCAAGTATGTATGTACTGTAGTTAGGCTTCCTAGGTTCAAAATCAGAGTCTAATCTTGGCTCTTGGGGAAGTTACTGTGTTTTGTGCCTGTTTCCTCATCTGTAAAACAGGACTTGTAATCTTATCTACCTCTTAGGGGATTAAACAATACAAAACTCAAAAAGCCTCTATAAAGTACTCAAATGATAGTTAATACCATATTTTCTATATTTATTATTTTATGCTAACTTTACTCACATTAGACAACCAGCATCTGTATGTGAGATATACCCACCAGGATGTAAGCAGATTTTGATAATACTTCTTTCCAAATGGCAAGGAAGTAAAGCACTCCCATCATTTATAATTCCTCATTGGTTAACACTGGAAATGGTAGTTTATACAGGCTGTGGCATAGAAAAAGATACCCTTCAGGATCCGGGTAATTATCCATTGAACTGTAGGGTAGGGAAAATTTTTCTTCTACCTGCTTAGGTTTAGGGCTGGGACTTGAAAATTAGACTTAAAAAAGACAGGCAAATAGGGGGAAAATGCATACAAATTTTATTTTACATGCATAGGGGCTTCACATACACAAAGCAATAAAAGGATCAAAAGAAATGGTTAGACCTCAGGGTTGACATACCATTTTAACAAAGGGCAATAAATTGGAAAGAAATGATTAGACAAAGAAAAGGGAGTTTGGGCTTCTAAGGGTGGTAACTGTGATAAATATATGGGGAAAATGAAGGGTAGATAGGGTTATTTAGTAAGATTTGTTCATTGCAGGTTCATCTCAGTGTTATTTCCATCTCTGGTATTAAGAGTTGGTCTCCTCTTCTTGGTATAGGAGAGAGCAACATGTTCACAAAAGAAATATATTACCCTGCTCTTTTTTTTTTTAATATTATTTTTTTTTAATTTTTATTTATTTTATGATAGTCACAGAGAGAGAGAGAGAGAGAGAGAGAGAGAGGCAGAGACACAGGCAGAGGGAGAAGCAGGCTCCATGCACCGGGAGCCTGACGTGGGATTCGATCCCGGGTCTCCAGGATCACGCCCTGGGCCAAAGGCAGGCGCCAAACTGCTGCGCCACCCAGGGATCCCCTATTACCCTGCTCTTAGATAGATAGGGGGAGTGCAGAAAGTTTTTCCTGTGTCTGTTTTTTTTTTTTTTGAGTTGCCTGCAACTCAAAATAATACTTATGCCAAAGTGGCATATTTTGAGGTGTCATATTCTGGATCAGCAAATAGTTTTTGAATGCCAACTATATGCCAGGCTCCAGGCACTAGAGTTCACAGAGCTTACTTTTTTGATTGGAGAGAGAGAAAATAAATAAGCAAAATATATATGGGGGCAGCCCTAGTGGCTCAGCAGTTGAGCATCTGCCTTTGGCTCAGGGCGATCCTGGGGTCCTGCGATCGAGTCCCACATCGGGCTCCCTGCATGGAGCCTGCTTCTCCCTTTGCCTGTGTCTCTGCCTTTCTCTCTCTCTCTCTCTCTGTCTCTCATGAATAAATAAATACAGTCTTTAAAATATGTGTGTGTGTGTGTGTGTGTGTGTGTGTGATATTGGAAAAATAACAGGGATTGAGAGCAATAGAGTGGGAATACTACTTTTGATGTATATGCTCTCCAGTGAGTTAACTGTAACTCCACTCTTTGTTTTTCTCCCATTCCTAAGAACACTTCATAGTGCAAGCCTGAGTGACTTTACCATTGGGACCATATTCTGTCCGTTTTATTTTACCTTTAAGTGTAAACCTTTTGGAAACTTTCGACAAAACATAGTTTGTAATAAACATTAATGCAGAGCACAACTGATCGCGATATTCATCAGTGTTCCACAGCCACACTAAAGATCTCTACCTCATCCTTACCCAAATCATCACCCACTAAATCTTCCACTGCATATTGGTTTCTGAAGGGCTCCCCTTTGTTTTTGGCAGAGTTACGAAGCAGAAATGATTAACACAAGCTCAAGGAATGATCGATTCATTTCTGGCTCAGGTTATGAGCTATTCCTACTTCCTCTCTTTCTCATGGAAGGAGCTACTCTCTATGTGCTCAGAGGAATGATGTTCTGAAAATTATTATTAATAGTTCGCCTTCACAAAAACAAAACATTGTCATCGTCATCATCATCATCATCATTTTCAACAGGGACAGTGAAATATTAACCTAAGGTAACAATACAGTTTTAATCGGGGAGGTTAATGGACTTGCTGAAAGTCATACAAGTTCATGACAAAGGTAGAAATTGAACCTTATAGTTCCTCATTTTAAAAGATCATGCTGAACTTTAAAACAGAATTGGAAGTACCTTTAAAAGGGGTAAGAAAGGAAAACAAAAGAAATTTTCTTCTGAAAAGTTCCAGTACATAATAGATTCCTCTCAGTATGTGGAAATATAACAATCAGTATGGGACAACGGAATTAGATAAGACTGAAAAATTCTGCTAGTCCAGGTATCACTTTACAAGTGGAAAAGAGTGTTATTTTCAGCCTGACACAAGATGCTTCAAATCCTCAAATCCTCAGTCACATCTGATTCAACTAAAGGCCTAGCCAAGGTCTTTGTTTTACCAAGATAAGGGTGTCACCACGGAAGCTTCACATAAAACTCTATAGAATCCAAATGGCCAGTTTCCTCATGAAAGGAGAAAAGAACATCACTGACATGGGAATATGAAATTAATTGGATCTATATTTCATTTCAGATCTCCAAATCATCGCTGATAAAGGAGTCTTTAATCTCCAACGTAGGAGGATTCTGTATTGCAAGCACAATTGAAATCTATCCACCAAAACTAGCTCTTTGAAAAAGGCAGCCTTCATAACCTTAGCAGCATTCGGGGGAATAATTTCTTACCACCTGTACTATCAGCTCTATGCCTTTTATTAGAGAATCTGTCAAAAACGGAGTCTTGTAAAATGGTTATGATTTTAATCTCTCTGGTGATTGGAAAAGGAGCACAAATGGTTTTGATTGCAGGCAGAAATGTTTGCTAAATGTCATTACAGCTTTTGCTTCTAACCCTCTTAAATAAATTAATAATGTTTGGTGAGAAAAACACCCTAAGGTCTCAATATTATTTCTGTAACACCTAGGTAGTCTCAAATAATGAACATGTTCTGGAACCATTACTTTTTTCAAATTGCTAGGAAAATGTATAAATATCAAATAAACTTTTCCTCTGAAAGACATACTAAAAAAAATAAAATAAAGATATACTAACTCCTAGTTAACACGTAAATACATTTAGGTGTGCATATGTAAAAATATATACTATACATACAACAGGATACACGTATATGCATCAAATGAACTCCCACAGTTTAGTATGTTTCTGAATTATCCCTCATAACAACAAAGAAGAGAAGAAAGCATCTTCGGGGGGCTCAACGGCATCACACAGATAGGAAAACTATATCAGTACAAAGCACATAATATTACATGAAAAAGTGCTATGCCTGCATGGGCTGGATATTATTCACAGAGAGAGATGGTTTATTATGAATTTTATTTTATTACTGTTTCTGAAAAAGAAGAATGAAAGATGATAGAGAGCGAGGGTACATGCTCCATAAATATGTTAATATTTTAGAACTTAGATGTGTGCTGGTATATACACACACATGCACATGTGCGTGCGTGCACACACACACACAATGAGCGTGTGTGCATGCATGTGCACCAGGTCAGTGAAATTGTAAAAGCTGTAGCATGTGTGCAGGTATTGTTTTCTGACCTCTCTCTAACTCACAATCTATGCTGTGTAATAGATCCATTCCATCCAGAAGAAAGCCTCTCTCAAAAGCCCTCTACAAGTTACTTTACTGGGATTACTTGAACGTGTAAAAGAGAAAAGGGAAAGGCTTGTTAGTTTAATGTGGAGAAATGGAGAAGCAGAAAAAAATGAAGAGGAGAGGCGGGGAAAGAACCATTATCTGGAAGCAATCAGACCTCACTGTTCTCTTAGTTACACCAGTATCAGCAATTCTTTCTCTGGGTGTACCAGACCCTCCTTGATACTAAGAAACTGGATATATTTAATGAAGTTCACTAACATACTCAGCATGCATCAGTAGACATGTGAAATATCTAGATTATTTTATATCTGTACTAGATTTTTATGCTTGCAAGGCTTTAAAAATCTCAAACTATTTTTGCATATTTTATATTCTATTTGATTGGTTTGTTAAAGGTTTCTCTTTTGTTTGAGTTTTGCTTCGGTTGATTTTCTATACTTAACCCTACTTTCCCTCTGTCTTCATCTGTCTCCTGAAAGGCTGACACACTTAATTCTCCCTCTTCTTGTTCTGGAGTTTCAAGAATAGGAATAAGTCTGATGTGCTCATTTGAATAATACCATCATCTATGTCATCCCCAGAGGTTTTCTTACTACCTGTCATACAAATGACAGAGAATTAGACATGCACAAAAGCCCTTCTGGGATTCTATTTACTGTAAATAATACTGTTTTGTTGCTGATCTTAAGAATCATATGGGGATGCCTGGGTGGCTCTGTCAGTTAAGCATCCGACTCTTGATTTCAAGCAGATTATGATCTCGGGGTCCTGGGACCAAGCCCCACATTACGCTCCTTTCTCAGCGAGGAGTCTGCTGGAGATTTTCTCCCTCTTCCTCTGCCCCTCCTCTCTTTCTTTCTTTCTTTCTTTCTTTCTTTCTTTCTTTCTTTCTCTCTCTCTCTCTTTCTCTCTCTCTCCCTCTCTCAAATAAATGAATACATCTTTTTTTTTTTTTTAAGTAAGATTTAGGTGGAATAACTACTCTCCATAACATACTTACTAGTAATTAGACCTATGTTATTTAGTTTACTGAATTGTTGTTTATCAATTATAGAAAAGGAATCTGGCAAATCAGTTTTGCTCATTCTGAATATCCTAGAAGTGATGGTCAGGGAAGACATTGAGAGTGAGAAACTGAATTAGATTAATTTCAATACATGATCACCATTATCTTTCTTACTTTCTCTAGCCAGAAAATTTTGTACCCTACCTATGGCACTACGAAATGGCCCTTACCTATTCTGTAATCTTTGAAACTGCATTCCTACACCCCTGCTTTAACTACTTCTGCTAAAAAAAAATCCTTCTTACTCCATTGGATATGGTTTGTATATGACAACAAAGCATAGGAAATGTCCCCAAAATCTTAAATTGACTTCAGGTTATTGAGGTTTGTTTTTATTTTGGAAGGTGAGGTAGGAAGCCAGAGGGCTAGGGAACTCTTTTTAGGTGAAGTATAACCTCTTAAAATAAGCTTTGTATAAGAACAAAGATAAAGAAAAAGAAGACAGAGTAGAGGAGGGGCAAGATGGCAGAAGAGTAGGGTCCCCAAATCACCTGTCCCCACCAAATTACCTAGATAACCTTCAAATCATACTGAAAATCTAAGAATTCCGCCTGAGATTTAAAGAGAGAACAGCGGAAATGCTACAGTGAGAAGAGTTTGCGCGTCTATCAAGGTAGGAAGATGGGAAAAAAGAAATAAAGAAACAAAAGGCCTCCAAGGGGGAGGGGCCCCACGAGGAGCCGGGCTAAGGCCGGGGCGAGTGTCCCCAGGGCAGGAGTGCCCCGTCCCAGAGGAGCAGGAGCTGCATCAACCTTCCCGGCGGAAAGGGGCTCGCAGGGGGTTGGAGCAGGACCCAGGAGGGCGGGGATGCCCTCGGGCTCCCTGGGACACTAACAGGCACCTGCGCCCCGGGGAGAGTGCGCCGAGCTCCCTAAGGGCTGCAGCGCGCACGGCGGGAGCAGGAGCACCTCGGAGGGGCTCGGGCGGCGGCTCCACGGAGGGGGCTGCATGGCGGAGAGCGCGAATCCAACAGCGAAGGACCCAGAGCATAGGGCGGCAGGGACACAGCCCAGGATCCGGCCTCCCCCCGGGACAGGCAGAGGCCGGGAGGGCCCAGGACCGCAAGGACGCTCCTGCCCCGAGCTGAGCAGATCAGCGGCCCCGCCCCGGAGCCTCCAGGCCCTGCAGACGAAGAGCTCCAGAGCTCCGTAGTTACTGCTGGAGCTGAATCCAGGGCCCCAGACCTGGCCGCCGCCACTGGGGTTGTTCCTCCCGGGGCCTCACGGGGTAAACAACTGAGCCCTGCACCAAGCAGGGGACAGAGCAGCTCCCCCAAGTGCTAACACATGAAAATCAGCACAACAGGCCCCTCCCCCAGAAGACAAGCTAGACGGACAAGTTCCAGGGAAGTCAAGGGACTTTTAAAGTATACAGAATCAGAAGATATTCCCTCGTGGTTTTTTTTTCTTTTTTTGTGATTGCTTCCCCCACCCTTCTCTTTCCCCTTCTTTCTTTTTTTTTCTCTTTTTCTTCTCTTTTTTTTTCTTCTTCCTTTTTTCTTTTTCTCTTTTCTTTCCTTTTTCTCTCCTCTCTCTTTCTCCTTTTCCCAATACAACTTGTTTTTGGCAACTCTGCACTGAGCAAAATGACTAGAAGGAAAACCTCACCTCAAAAGAAAGAATCAGAAACAGTCCTCTCTCCCCCAGAGTTACAAAATCTGGATTACAATTCAATGTCAGAAAGCCAATTCAGAAGCACTATTATACAGCTACTGGTGGCTCTAGAAAACAGTATAAAGGACTCAAGAGACTTCATGACTGCAGAATTTAGAGCTAATGAGGCAGAAATTAAGAATCAATTGAATGAGATGCAATCCAAACTAGAAGTCCTAAGGACGAGGCTTAACGAGGTGGAAGAACGAGTGAGTGACATAGAAGACAGGTTGATGGCAAAGAGGGAAACTGAGGGAAAAAAGGACAGACAATGAAAAGACCATGAAGACAGATTAAGGGAAATAAACGACAGCCTGAGGAAGAAAAACATACGTTTAATTGGGGTTCCCAATATCAGAAAGGGAGACAGAACATAAAGACTCCTAACTCTGGGAAATGAACTAGGGGTGGGGGAAGGGGAGGAGGACGGAGGGGGGGGTGAATGGGTGACAGGCACTGAGGGGGACAGTTGACATGGATGAGCACTGGATGTTATTCTGTATGTTGGTAAATTGAACACCAATAAAAAATCAATTTATTAAAAACAATAATAATTGGGGTTCCCAAGGGTGCCGAAAGGGACAGTGGGCCAGAATATGTATTTGAACAAATCATATCTGAAAACTTTCCTAATCTGGGAAGGGAAACAGGCATTCAGATCCAGGAAATAGAGAGATTCCCCCCCCTAAAATCAATAAATACCGTCCAACACCTCAACATTTAATAGTGAAGCTTGCAAATCCCAGAGATAAAGAGAAGATACTTAAAGCAGCAACAGACAAGAAATCCCTGACTTTGATGGGGAGGAGTATTAGGGTAGCAGCAGACCTCTCCACAGAGACCTGGCAGGCCAGAAATGGCTGGCAGGATATATTCAGGGTCCTAAATGAGAAGAACATGGAACCAAGAATACTTCATCCAGCAAGGCTCTCATTCAAAATGGAAGGAGAGATACAGAGCTTCCAAGACAGGCAGGAACTGAAAGAATATGTGACCTCCAAACCAGCTCTGCAAGAAATTTTAAGGGGGACTCTTAAAATTCCCCTTTAAGAAGAAGTTCACTGGAACAATCCACAAAAACAAGGACTGAATAGATATCATGGTGACACTACACTCATGTCTGTCAATAGTAACTCTGAACGTGAACAGGATGAATGAACCCGTCAAAAGGCGCAGGGTTTCAGACTAGATAAAAAAGCAGGACCCATCTATTTCCTGTCTATCAGAGACTCATTTTAGACAGAAGGACACCTACAATCTGAAAATAAAAGGCTGCAGAACCATTTACCATTCAAATGGTCCTCAAAAGAAAGCAGGGGTAGCCATCCTTATATCAGTTAAACTAAAATTTACCCCAAAGACTGTAGTGAGAGATGAAGAGGGACACTATCTCATACTCAAAGGATCTATCCAACAAGAGGACTTAACAATCCTCAATATATATGCCCCGAATGTGGGAGCTGCCAAATATTTAAACCAATTAATAACCAAAGTGAAGAAATACTTAGATAATAATACACTTCTACTTGGTGACTTAAATGTAGCTCTTTCTACCCTCGGTAGGTCTTCTAAGCACAACATCTCCAAAGAAACGAGAGCTTTAAATGGTACACTGGACCAGATGGATTTCACAGATATCTACAGAACTTTACATCCAAACTCAACTGAATACACATTCTTCTCAAGTGCACATGGAACTTTCTCCAGAATAGACCACATACTGGGTCACAAATCGGGTCTGAACTGATACCAAAAGATTGGGATCGTCCCCTGCAGATTCTCAGACCATAATGCCTTGAAATTAGAACTAAATCACAACAAGAAGTTTGTGAGGACCTCAAACACGTGGAGGTTAAGGACCATCCTGATAAAAGATGAAAGGGTCAACCAGGAAATTAAGGAAGAATTAAAAAGATTCATGGAAACTAATGAGAATGAAGATACAATCATTCAAAATCTTTGGGACGCAGCAAAAGCAGTCCTGAGGGGGAAATACATCGCAATACAAGCATCCATTCAAAAACTCGAAAGAACTCAAATACAAAAGCTAACCTTACCCATTAAGGAGCTAGAGAAAAAACAGCAAATAGATCCTACACCCAGCAGAAGAAGAGATTAATAAAGATTCGAGCAGAAATCAACGAAATCGAGACCAGAAGAACTGTGGAACAGATCAACAGAACCAGGAGTTGATTCTTTGAAAGAATTAATAAGATAGATAAACTATCAGCCAGTCTTATTAAAAAGAAGAGAGAGGGATCCCTGGGTGGCACAGCGGTTTGGCTCCTGCCTTGGCCCAGGGCGCGATCCTGGAGACCCAGGATCGAGTCCCACATTGGGCTCCTGGTGCATGGAGCCTGCTTCTCCCTCTGCCTGTGTCTCTGCCTCTCTCTCTCTGTTTGACTATCATAAATTAAAAAAAAAATTTAAAAAGAAAAAAACAAAAATCTTTTCAAAAAAAATAAAAGAAGAGAGAGAAGACTCAAATTAATAAAATCATGTTTGAGAAAGGAGAGATCACTACCAACACCAAGGAAATACAAACGATTTTAAAAACGCCAATAAATTAGGCAATCTAGAAAAAATGGATGCATTCCTGGAAAGCCACAAACAACCAAAACTGGAACAGGAAGAAATAGAAAACCTGAACAGGCCAATAACCAGGGAGGAAATTGAAGCAGTCATCAAAAACCTCCCAAGACACAAGAGTCCAGGGCCAGATGGCTTCCCAGGGGAATTCTATCAAACGTTTAAAGAAGAAATCATACCTCTTCTACTAAAGCTGTTTGGAAAGATAGAAAGAGATGGAGTACTTCCAAATTCGTTCTATGAGGCCAGCATCACCTTAATTCCAAAACCAGACAAAGACCCTACCAAAAAGGAGAATTACAGACCAATATCCCTGATGAACATGGATGCAAAAATTCTCAACAAGATACTAGCCAATAGGATCCAACAACACATTAAGAAAATAATTCACCATGACCAAGTAGGATTTATCCCCGGTTCAACACTCGTAAAGCAATCAGTGTGATTCATAATATCAGCAAGAGAAAAACCAAGAACCATATGATCCTCTCATTAGATGCAGAGAAAGCATTTGACAAAATACAGCATCCATTCCTGATCAAAACTCTTTAGAGTGTAGGGATAGAGGGAACATTCCTTGACATCTTCAAAGCCATCTACGAAAAGCCCACAGCAAATATCATTCTCAATGGGGAAGCACTGGGAGCCTTTCCCCTTAGATCAGGAACAAGACAGGGATGCCCACTCTCACCATTGCTATTCAACATGGTACTGGAAGTCCTAGCCTCACCAATCAGACAACATTAAAGGCATTCAAATTGGCAAAGAAGAAGTCAAACTCTCCCTCTTCACTGATGACATGATACTCTACCTAGAAAACCCAAAAGCCTCCACCCCAAGATTGCTAGAACTCATACAACAATTTGGTAGTGTGGCAGGATACAAAATCAATGCCCAGAAATCAATGGCATTTCTATACACTAACAATGAGGCTGAAGAAAGAGAAATTAAGGAGTCAATCCCATTTACAATTGCACCCAAAAGCATAAGATACCTAGGAATAAACCTAACCAAAGAGGTAAAGGATCTATACCCTAAAAACTACAGAACACTTCTGAAAGAAATTGAGGAAGACATAAAGAGATGGAAAAATATTCCATGCTCATGGATTGGCAGAATTAATATTGTGAAAATGTCAATGTTACCCAGGGCAATTTACACGTTCAATGCAATCCCTATCAAAATACCATGGACTTTCTTCATAGAGTTAGAACAAATTATTTTAAGATTTGTGTGGAATCAGAAAAGACCCCGAATAGCCAGGGGAATTTTAAAAAAGAAAACCATAGCAATGCCAGATTTCAGGTTGTACTACAAAGCTGTGGTCATCAAGACAGTGTGGTACTGGCACAAAAACAGACACATAGATCAATGGAACAGAATAGAGAACCCAGAAGTGGACCCTGAATTTTATGGTCAACTAATATTCGATAAAGGAGGAAAGACTATCCACTGGAAGAAAGACTGTCTCTTCAATAAATGGTGCTAGGACAATTGGACATCCACATGCAGAAGAATGAAACTAGACCACTCTCTTGCACCATACACAAAGATAAAGTCAAAATGGATGAAAGATCTAAATGTGAGACAAGATTCCATCAAAATCCTAGAGGAGAACACAGGCAACACCCTTTTTGTTTTGTTTTTTTTGTTTTTTTTTTTTTTTTTTTTTTAGGCAACACCCTTTTTGAACTTGGCCACAGTAACTTCTTGCAAGATCCATCCACGAAGGCAAAAGAAACAAAAGCAAAAATGAACTATTGGGACTTCATCAAGATAAGAAGCTTTTGCACAGCAAAGGATACAGTCAACAAAACTAAAAGACAACCTACAGAATGGGAGAAGATATTTGCAAATGACATATCAGATAAAGGGCTAGTTTCCAAGATCTATAAAGAACTCATTAAACTCAACAGCAAAGAAACAAACAATCCAATCATGAAATGGGAAAAGACATGAAGAGAGATCTCACAGAGGAAGACATAGACTTGGCCAACACGCACATGAGAAAATGCTCTGCATTACTTGCCATCAGGGAAATACAAATCAAAACCACAATGAGATACCACCTCACACCAGTGAGAATGGGGAAAATTAACAAGGCAGGAAACAACAAATGTTGGAGAGGATGCGGAGAAAAGGGAACCCTCTTACACTGTTGGTGGGAATGTGAACTGGTGCAGCCACTCTGGAAAACTGTGTGGAGGTTCCTCAAAGAGTTAAAAATAGACCTGCCCTACGACCCAGCAATTGCACTGTTGGGGATTTACCCCAAAGATTCAGATGCAATGAAACGCCAGGACACCTGCACCCCGATGTTTCTAGGAGCAATGTCCACAATAGCCAAACTGTAGAAGGAGCCTCGGTGTCCATCGAAAGATGAATGGATAAAGAAGATGTGGTCTATGTATACAATGGAATATTACTCAGCCATTAGAAATGACAAATACCCACAATTTGCTTCAATGTGGGTGGAACTGGAGGGTATTATGCTGAGTGAAGTAAGTCAATCGGAGAAGGACAAACATATATTCTCATTCATTTGGGGAATATAAATAATAGTGAAAGGGAATATAAGGGAAGGGAGAATAAATGTGTGGGAAATATCAGAAAGGGAGACAGAACATAAAGACTCCTAACTCTGGGAAACGAACTAGGGGTGGTAGAAGGGGAGGACGGGGGGTGTGGGGGTGAATGGGTGATGGGCACTGAGGGGGGCACTTGACAGGATGAGCACTGGGTGTTATTCTCTGTATGTTGGTAAATTTAACACCAATAAAAAATTAATTTATTTAAAAAAAAGAAGACAGAGTGAGGAGATGAGACAAATACTCTGACAGAATATGATAGGAAAAAGGCAGACAAAGGAGTAAAGAATAAAAGAGAAAAAGAACTGGGATATAAGGAAGTGGGACACTGAGGGAAGGCTACAACAGGAGTCGGAAGGCACAGAGGGTGATTATATTTTCAATCAATACTATTCTCCTTGCTTCTGTGGATTCTGTGGAATAATTATCTATAATTTACTGTGCATATTTGTGCTCAAATTTGATACTCAGAAATATAAAAGCTCTGATCTCTAGCATTTTGAATTACAACAGCATAAAACACCAACACAAGATGATGTACTATGATGAAAGCAGCTTTGCCTAGGCAATTCAATCACAATGTTGGCAAGAAAACAGGGAGCTTGATAGGGAAGACACAAAGTTGAATTTGGGAACAGAGTTTTTTTGAGGTGGTGACAGTATTTCCAAAAAGAGATATCCTGGCAATAGTAGAAAGCCAGCGTCTAGAGACTGCTTGGAATATGTACCTAGTGAGTAAACTGGAGGGTCATCAGCAGAGACTAGACAGTCAAAATCAAGGGAATTAGTTCAGATAAAAAGATATCCTGTGGGAATTCTGGGAATTACAGCCTCGGAGGAGAAAGAAGAGCCATCAAAGAGAGAGAGAAAGGGCAACCACATTTGGTTGCCCATTTTAAACATACACACTTTGCCTGGTACTGTGCTACATGCTGGGGATACAAAGATGACACAAATATGGTCTCTGTCCTTAAGCTCACAGTTTAGCCCCAGAAAACAGATATTCTAGCAACTATCTACACTGAAGGGACAGAGTAGATACAAAGAATCATTGAACTATGAGGGAAAAGAGAATAAAAGTATACACTCATAGAACACCTGATACATCATTACCAATGTCTAAAGCCTTTGTATAATTGTTTATTAAGTCTCCACAAGCACATTGTATAGTAGATTCTACTATCGTGTTCATTTTATAGATGAAGAAACTGAGGCCCAGAGATCTTCAGTAACTTGCCCAAGAGCTCACAGAGTTGAACTAGCAGAGCTGGCAGGCAATCTGGCTCCGGAAGATTTAAGCATACCCACCATACTTTAGAGGAAGGAAGAAAATAGAGTACGATGTATTTCACTTGCTATTAAGGAATGTGTTATAAATCTGTCAGGTATTCTAGGTTGGAGAAAGATATTCTAGACAAAAAGAAAAGCATAAGCATGGAGCCATGGCATGGCATGGCATATTCACTAAGAAGTCAGTACAACCTGGCTACGAACATGGAACAGGTTCCATCCTGTCTTGGAACCCAGCCTTGATGGTTCCTAAGAAAATGCTTTCAGCTGCTGTATAGTTTACAGTTTTATTAAATTATGAAAACTATTTTCCATTTAGTTGGTGCCTCCATTGGTCTCACTTTTAGCTAAATGCTGTATAGAAAACTATCTTCTCAATCCGAGGTGTTTTAGAAAATTATAAAATAAATAAAATAAAAGTAAAGAAGCAGAGTGAAGTCCATTTTTTTATTTTTATTTTTTTAATAATAAACTTATTTTTTATTGGTGTTCAATTTGCCAACATACAGAATAACACCCAGTGCTCATCCCGTCAAGTGCCCCCCTCAGTGCCCGTCACCCATTCACCCCCACCCCCCGCCCTCCTCCCCTTCCACCACCCCTAGTTCGTTTCCCAGAGTTAGGAGTCTTTATGTTCTGTCTCCCTTTCTGATGTACACAATGGAATATTACTCAGCCATTAGAAATGACAAATACCCACCATTTGCTTCAATGTGGATGGAACTGGAGGGTATTATGCTGAGTGAAGTAAGTCAATTGGAGAAGGACAAACATTATATGGTCTCATTCATTTGGGGAATGTAAATAATAGTGAAAGGGAATAGAAGGGAAGGGAGAAGAAATGGGTAAGAAATATCAGAGTGAAGTCCATAATAATAATAATTAAAAAGTCTAAACAATCCAAAGCAGCTCAGATTACTCACAGGTCCAAGCCCCAAGAGTCTGCCAAACTTTGTGGGCTCTGCCAATACACAGACAAGAATTTTTTTCTTGTTCCTCTAACTCAACATGTAGCTGGTGTTTCTACATTCTCTCATAACCTTTATATACGAATTATCACTCTCAACTTTCCTTCTTGAAGCATCATTTTCCATCTTCCTTTGCTAGGCCTGTCATGTTTTCCCCTTTCTTCTGCATATTTTTTTTCAATTTCCTTTGGTCAAGTAGTTCTTCCAAATGCCTCAGCTCGTTCTCAATAACAACCAAGAGCACCAACATCCTAAGACAGAGAACACAAAACTTAGAGGTAGCTTTCTATGCTGATGTGTGGCAGAGCAATTATTATGTTTAATTTAGTGGACTGGCCCAGAGATTAGGTTGGAGATAGGCTGTTGTCACAAAGTTTAGGTCCTGGAATATTGTTGTAGGAGTATTTTACCTGAATTTCTCCTTAATCTTTTTTTTCATGAAGAAGGCTATAGGCTGCTGCATCTTTAAGATTTTTCTCCCTTTTTTTTTTGCTATACCAGTCTTGTCTCAACAAATTGAATTAGAGATGAATTTATTGTGTTTGTCTATGGAAAAACATTCCTTTATAGTAGTGACAATTATCAAGAGATGAGAGAAAAGACTTTGTGAATATTTATTATACTTCAAAATGACTCATATTCTAATGAAGCAAATGCCTTAGGGCCAGTTGAGAACCTTATGCATAGATTAGAAAAGGATTAAGAGCAACAATTAATTTAGTAACAAGGATAAGTGAAATGGGAGTTTTTCTTGAGGGAAGTGTTTTTAGAAAGTGTATTCAATCTGTTTCCACTTTCAAGTTTCCTTTTACCTGTTGACATTTACAAATTCAGAATAAAACACCTGTGCCCCTACATTTAGTGCACATTATCCCTATGCTTTGTATTTTGTGCTCATGAGAAACACTGTTCCTATTCTCAAGAAGGCCACAGTCTCATGGGAGGAATATCACGTCATATTACAACTGCCTGTTTATTTGTTATTAAAGAACAATAGGATACAGGATGTTACTATAGGCATAGGGGGAACCAAGCTCCCTCTAGGCATCCTGAAAGAAGTGATTTCTCTCTCTTTTTTTTATAAGATTTATTTATTTTAGAGAAAGAGAGAAAGAGAGAGAGAGAGCATGGTGGGGAGGGGCAGAGGGAGAAGGAGAGAGAGAGAATCTCAAGAAGACTCTCTGCTGACACAGAGCCCAATGCAGCACTCGATCTCACAACCCTGAGATCATGACCTGAGGCAAAATCGAAAGCTGGACACTTAACTGACCAAGTCACTCCTGAAAGAAGTAATTTCTAAGAAAAAAACTTAAAGAAGAACTCTGGGGATACCTGAGTGGTTCAGTCAGTTAAATGTCTGCCTCTGGCTCAGGTCATGATCCTGGGGTCCTGGGAACAAGCACTGTGTTGAGATCTGTGCTCAGTGGGGATTCTGCTTCTCCCTCTCCCTCTGCCCTCCCCTTGCTCTTTTTCTCTCTCTCTCTCTTAAATAAATAAATAAATAAATAAATAAATAAATAAATAAACAAATCTTTAAAAAAAATAAAGAAAAACTCTTGGCTGGCCAAAGAAAGAAAAGTATAGGACAGTGGTTAAAAGTCAGGTTTTGGCATAAGGTAGAGAGGACCTTAGTTAATATGTCCTTTCATAACAGTAAGAAAACACTGGAAAATGGTCAATATCAACTTTTTCAAAGCTCTGTAAACTAACCAAATGTAACAAATGCAAGGAGTATTAAAGAAAAACTGATAAATCTTGGTAAGAAGATCAGAGTTTGTGGTATTTAATTTAACCTATATCTATCCACCCCCTTCTTCCTAGTTCTCTAATAACTTTGCAAATTAGTAGCCTCACAAATATGGTAGCTGTGAGAACCAGCAGGCTCACATCCACTAGAGGAGATAGACAAGATTTGGAGTTTTTCAAGTGTCATCTCCAGACCATTTTCCCTACTTGACCAGACTGGCAAGTAAAACCTGGAAAAACCCCATTCACTGGGTGTTATTATTTGACTTATCTCCCAGCTTCAGCTCAAACCACAGGATAAATATTATCCCAAGGCAACTATTTACTGTTTTAGCTGCCTAAGATATAAATGCAAGTAGGGACAAACAAGAGGCAGGCCAAAAACTTCAACAGAAGATCTGGAGAAGAGATGTCCATAGGAAGCTTTTAAAAGCTCTGGCATAGTACTGGGGATTTAGAAGGCTAAGTGCATATGCAGGGAGGTGGAAATAACAATGAAAGAATTAAGAAAGCCTTGATCTTGGAAACTATTAAAATTCTAGAGAAGAACACAGGTAGTAATCTCTTTGACATTGGCCTTAGCAACTTCTTACTATAGATATGTCTCCGAGACAAGGGAAACAAAAGCAAAAATAAAGTATTAGGACTTCAACAAAATAAAAAGCTTCTACACAGCAAAGCAAGCAATCAGCAAAACTAAAAGACAACTTCCTGAATGAGAGAAGATATTTGCAAATGACATATCCAATAAAGGGTAGTATCCAAAAAATATATAGGTAGTATCCAAAATATATAAAGGACTTATCAAACTCAACACCCAAAAAACAAATAATCCAGTTAAAGAATGAGAACACATGAAAAGACATTTTTTTAAAAACATTTTTTTATTTTTTTTTTAATTTTTATTTATTTATGATAGTCACACAGAGAGAGAGAGAGAGGCAGAGACATAGGCAGAGGGAGAAGCAGGCTCCATGCAGGGAGCCCAACGTGGGATTCGATCCCGGGTCTCCAGGATTGCGCCCTGGGCCAAAGGCAGGCACCAAACCACTGCGCCACCCAGGGGTCCCATGAAAAGACATTTTTAACAGATTCTTGAAAAGATGCTAAACATTACTCATCATTAGGGACATACAAATCAAAACAACAATGAGATATCACCTTACACATGTCAGAATGCCTAAAATTAACAACACAGGAAACAATAGGTGTTGGCAAGGATATGAAGAAAGGGAAACATTCTCCACTGTTGGTGGAAATGCAAACTGGTGTAGCCATTCTGGAAAACAGTATGGAGGTTCCTCAAAAAGTTAAAATTAGAACTATCACAAATTTAACACTAATAAAAAATAAATTTATAAAAAAAATAGAACTATCATATGACCCAGCAATTGCACTACTAGGTATTTACCCAAAGGATACAAAAATACTTATCCGAAGGGATACATGCACCCTGATATTTGTAGCAGCATTATCAACAATAGCCAAATCATGGAAACAACCCAAATATCCATCAACTAATGAATGGATAAAGAAGTTGCATATATATATATATATAAATATATATATATAGGCATATTATATATATATTCTATTGTGTGCATATATATATATACACACATACACAATAGAATATTGCTCACCCATAAAAAAGAATGAAATTGCCATTTGCATAGATGTAGAAGAGAGTAATGACATGGATGGAGGAGAGAGTATTATGCTAAGTGAAATAAGTCAGAAAAAGACAAATACCACAGGATTTCACACATATGTGAAATATAAGAAACAAAACAAATGAAAATGTGTGGGGGAGAAGAGAAGCAAACCAAGAAACAGATACTTAACTATAGAGGACAAATTGATGGTTACTGGTAGGGAGGTTGGCCAGGGGATGTGTTAAATAAGCAATGGGTTGTTGTTTTTTTTTAAGCAATGGGTTTTGAGGAGGGCCCTTGTTGTGTTGTGATGAACACCATGTGTTGTACATAAGTGATAAATCACTAAATTCTACACCTGAAATTAATATTATATGTATGTTAACTAACTGGAATTTAAATAAAAACTCATAGAATCTAAAAAAAAAAGAAAGAAAAAAAAAAAGAAGGTGCTGATCTCCTATCTGTGCTCACCTTGAGGCTCTGCACAATTAGGAAATGAAGGCTAAATGAAAACTGTGAGCATTGAAAGAATGCCCCAATACATAAACACAGAATCCCTCAGAAAAAGTTCAAAGAATAATTATTTAAAGGCATCTGAGGATCTGTGTTCAATTGTTAGCTGATCATTAAGCTAATCAAGCAGAATTTAGTGGCTGGAGAAGACATGGAATACAGATGTTATCAGATTAGTCCAGAAAAGACACTAAATAGACAAACAGCAACAAGAATGACAGTGACAACAATAAACCTTGGGGCAAGGTAAATCTGATATCTAAAGTTGTCATATATTATTACTGAAATCTGGTTTTCAACAACAAAAAATACTCCAAGAAATACCAATAAACAGGAAAGTATGGCCTGGGCTGGAAAAAATTGTCAGTGGAAACTATTCCTGATATAGTCAAGTCATTTGACTCACTAGAAAAAGACTGTAAATCAGCTATTACAAATATGCTGAAAGAATTCAAAGAAATCATGTCTAAAAGTGCTACAGGAAAGCATGACCATAATGCCTCACCAAATATCAACAATGATGGAGTAATTATTTTAAAAAGAATCAAGTAGAAATCCTGGAGCTTAAATTGTATTAACTGAAATGAGATATCCACTAGAGGGGCTCAACAGCCTAATTGAACAGACAAAAGAAAGAAACAGGTCAACCTGAAGACAGGTCAATTGAGAATATCCAATGTAAGGAACAACAACAAAAAGACTAGGAAAACTGAATAAAGACTCAGAGATCTGGAAGCCATCTTCAATCACACTTCCACATGCAAAAAAAGAGAGGAGAGACAGAAAGGGGCAGAATTAGTATTTGAAAAAAAAGAATGGCTGAAAATTCCCTAAATGTGATAGAGAACATTAACCTACATATCCAAGAAGCTCAATGAGTTCCAAGTAAGATCAACTCTTTGAGGTCCACATGTAGACCCATCATAGTCTGACTGCTGAAACCCAAATGCAAAAAGAATTATGAAAAGAGAAAGAGAATAGCCAGAACAAATGATCTTCAATAAGATAAAAAGCTGACTTCTCACCCAAATCCATGGGACCAGAGGTAGTGGCAGACATTCAAAATGTTGAAAGAATAACTGTCAACAAAAAAGCCTATACCCAGCAAAAATATTCTTGAAAAATAAGAAGAAATTAAGATGTTCACAGATAAACAAAAATGGGAAAATGCATTACTGGGAGACATCTCCTATAAGAAATACTGAAAGAAATCTGGCAGTGGGGGTACCTGGGTAGCTCAGTGGTTGTGCATCTGCCTTCAGCTCAGGTCATACTCTCCGGGTCCTGGGATCAAGTCCTACATCAGGCTCCCCCCAGGGACCCTGCTTCTCCGTCTGCCTGTCTCGGCTCTCTCTATGTCTCTCACGAATAAATAGATAAAATCTTTTAAAAAAATTGTAATTCCCAGCACAGCCCTTCAATCACCAAAGCATTCCAAATATAGAGAAAAAAATGTAAGTGATACAATAGAATCCATCTAACACAAAAGAACACAGTAATGGAGTAATAAAGCAGCAGAAATGACATAAATCAAACAGAAAACAGCAGAATGCCAGACTTAAATCCTATCTTATCAGTAACTACATTAAGCTACAATGAATCAAACATTCCAACCAAAGGGCAGAAACTGATAGAATAGATTTGAAAAAAACATAATCTGGCTACATGTAGTCTATAGGGGACACATTTTAGATTCAAAGATACAAATAGGCTGAAAGTAAAAAAGATGAAAAAAAATATATGATATAAGCAGTAAGCAAAATAGGCAAAAAGCAAATTAGGACCTGCTAGCTCCTTTTAATAGCACACACAACAGCTCATATGAAAATCCTCTCTGTTTAATTTTATTTTCAGTATTGATTTTTACTTTAAGTGAAACATGTTCAGAAAATATAGTATAATACAAATTCCTTGAAATTTGTTAAAGACTGATTTTATAGATAATATAATGCCAATAATCTTTAAATTGTCTCTATATGCTTAAAAAGAATATACATAACTTTAAGGAGAAAAGATGTGATAGGGGAAAAGCTAGTCTCATGCCTTCTCTTCTCTTATTAGAAAAAAAAGGGGGATTTGAGGTACCTATAGGATATTCAGTTGGAAATAACCATAAAATGTCAGATAGATCAGGAGCAGTCTGGATTGGAATAGAATCCTGGAGGTCATCAGCAAAGAAGTGCAATAAGTAATGGACAGAGATGTCTTCCAAGACTAGGCTAGTTTGGTGGGTTTAGGTTGTTTGTGATCAGAAACTAGTTTCATTGTAGGTTCTTGAGGAAGGGCTATGATATTCAGTGTAACCTTGCTAGCACTGGACAAATAGTGCTTTGTGTAGGCACCATGCTAAAATTGCAGAGAAGAAATAAGGTCTCTGATGAGCTTATGATATAAAAGGGAAATTCAAGTATTATCAAAAACATTTAGTTTTTCTGTTACCTATTTAACATCTTGATATTTAGTCATTAATTTTTTAGATTAAATTCTCTGTTAAATGACATAGATTTTATTTAACAGAAAGATTATTTTTTATAAGAAGCAACTCAATGTTTAATATGTTATTTAATATATCTAATAAAAAAGTACTGATAAGTATGTTAGAAAGCCAGATCTGGTTCTGGTCAGGCATTTCACATTAGAGTTCATGTACTCTGCTGAGTTTTCTGTTTGTTTTGTTTTAGTTTTTGTGTTTGATTTTGCTCTTCTGTAATGGTACTGTTGCATTATTTTTTTTGTTAGTCTACTTTATTATTATTATTTTTTTATTGGAGTTCAGTTTGCCAACATATAGCATAACACCCAGTGCTCATCCCGCCAAGTGTCCCCCTCAGTGTCCATCACCCAGTCACTCCAACCCCCCACCCTCCTCCCCTTCCACTACCCCTTGTTCGTTTCTCAGAGTTAGGTGTCTCTCATGTTTTGTCACCCTCACTGATATTTTCACTCATTTTCTCTCCTTTCCCCTTTATTCCCTTTCACTATTTTTTATATTCCCCAAATGAATGAGACCATATAATGTTTGTCCTTCTCTGATTGACTTATTTCACTCAGCATAATACCCTTGCATTATTAATTCAACTTCTCAAATTATTCCATTATGACATGAATCATTAAATAATAAGCAATATACATTTATGATTAATTATAATGATCATTAGTTACATTTAGTAAGTATATATTTATTGTTATAGAAACATTCTCAGCATAAAAACTAACCAATATTCAAATTTAGCAGAATTATATACATTTTTAATATTACATAATGTAATAGAGAATTATAAGCTAATATACCATCTATCCCAGATGTCAAAAAGAAAATTAATGAAATTATCAGCATCAGAAAACACAAAATACAAAGCCATTAAACAAAAAAATTAAATAAAATTATTTTGATAAACTCATTTTTGAAACACAGAGATGGAAAAATGAAAAAAAAAATTCAAAAATTTCTAGCCTCAGTATAACATAGCACAGATAAAATACAAATGAAGTAGACTGAGGATTGAAGACTTTATCTTCAATACCTATGTTAACCAAATAACATTTTTAAAACCATAAAATGTAAATAACTGAACAATTATTGACTAAATGTATTTTTCTGCCAATTCAGGCACGTAGGAGTATAATTTGAATATTAAACAATGGACACTGTTGTTGAAAAGCTGCATGTTTTGAAGTTTATGAAACTTGGTATACAAATCACTTGATTCTGGTTATTTATTTTACCTGAAATAATTCCATCATTTTTTCAATGCTCCAAACTCTTAAGATAGAAAAAAATCCCCTGCAAAATAGAAGCACAAAGATTGGCAGCATGGGTCAAGTTTGTTAAACTTGAGGAAAGTGAAAGCATATTAACAATAGTGCTAGGCACTCAAGACTTAAATCCAGGTTGAAATAACTGACATGATATAGAACATTAAAAATAGGGAAATGAGAAAAATATTATGCTTTTGTTCAATGCACAAATATTGGTTTCTACATTTAGCAAAACAATACCTAGCATTCAGACTAAGATTATCCAAGAAATTTTATGAGCATAATAGTGGCAATATTATTCATTTGGAAAAAATAAACACAACATTTGATAACATTTCTAGTTAAGCATGTATGCAAAACACAATGACACAAAATAGTATTAAAGATTTTATGGGATGAAATCCAAAGACAAATAATTAAAATTATAATAGATGAAGTGAGCAAAATAACTTGAAGTAACGTAAAAAATTTGAAATACTATTTGATTACTTTAGTATAGATAGCATATTTTATTTTATTTTATTTTATTTTTCAATTTTTTTTTTTTATTTATTTATGATAGTCATACAGAGAGAGAGAGAGAGGCAGAGACACAGGCAGAGGGAGAAGCAGGCTCCATGCACCAGGAGCCTGATGTGGGATCCGATCCCGGGTCTCCAGGATCGCGCCCTGGGCCAAAGGCAGGCGCCAAACCGCTGCGCCACCCAGGGATCCCTATTTTATTTTTTTAATAAAGATTTTATTTTTAAGTAATCTCTATACCCAATGTGGGGCTCAAACTCACAACCCTGAGATCAAGAGTCTTGTGTTCTACCAAGTGACCCTGCTAGGCATCCCATATTTTAGATATTTTACTATATTTAGTATCACAAAAGGGCAATGCATAAGAAAGTGACAGAAAATGAAATAAATGAACCTAACTGTATTTCAACTAAATAATATCATCATATTGCAGTAATGCTAACTCAAAGTACTTTTTGAACAGTGTTTTGTTCACAGGCACTTGAAATAAAGATAATTAGAACTATAACTAAATTGTGCACACTCTAATTGGTTAATTTGTTTCCCTGATGGATTGAGTTAGCAATTTTGACACTTCATATATATTGTAGGATTGATCAAATAAATAAATATATTGTGGATAATTAGAATCAGGCTTTCTGCTGTTGGAGAAGAATTAAAAATATGGAAACAGGAAAGCAAGAATAAACCCTGTGTTGTTCACTGTATTTGAAAGTATCAGCATTAGTATACATTAATATATACATATATATTCTAGGTTTATATATATATATATCCTAAAAATAAATGTAATACATACATATGTATATTTACACAAATCTATGTATATATTTATACATAGTGTATATTTATAACATGCATATATAATTGTATACATATATAATGTATATATAGATTATAAATATAATGCATAGTATGTTTCATTTTATATTTGTATACTTAGCAAGAACACAATAGTGGCAATCATTGAGCTCATCTAGCACCCAGATATTGGTTTCTAAATACAATTTTCCACTAACAGGAACCAGGTTCCTTGAGAAGGTTTGGCGCAGGGAAAGTAGAAGATAAGCCGACAAGAACTTACGCCAGAAAATGAGGAAATGCTCAAAAAATGATTAAGACATGTTAAAAAGACAAGTCAGCTTGAAGGGGCTAGCACTTGCCAAATCAGGAACAATTCAAGAATCATAGTAAATAATGCAGTAATAGACAATAATCCATAGAATAAAATTTTAAAACATGAGTTCCTATTAATGTATGTATAAGTGAATAAAATAAATAGGGGAGAAGAGAAAAGTCATTTTTACATTAGAATCCCAACTAAACTAAAACTAAAACTAAAACTAAAACTAAAAACGAAAAGAACAAACTAGAAAATCACCCCTTTGCAACTACCGCAGAAATTATTGCTTGAGACAAGGGTCAACAGTGGACACCGAAGCCAGTGAAAGATGGGAAACAAGATATTTCATTAGTCTCAAAGTATCTTTCCAAAAATATATATACTGATTGCAAAAGGAAAACTAGTAAATTTATAGTGGAGAAATCTGGAAGTCACACCTTTAACCAAATGATCAAAGTTAACATCGCCAGTAAGAGACAAATTGCCATCATGGACCTCATCATAGTGATGAAAAGAACCAATACTAATTCTGTGACATTCCTGTAAAAAATGTGTAAATTGAATCTAATCAAAAAGGAAACATTAGGGGGACACCTGGATGGCTCAGCGGTTGAGCATCTGCCTTTGGCTCAGGGCCTGATCCCAGATTCCCAGGATTGAATTGACATTGGGATCCTTACATAGAGCCTGCTTCTCCTCCCTCTGCCTGTGTCTCTGCGTCTCTTTTCTGTGTCTCTCATGAATAAATAAATAGAATCTTAAAAAAAAAAAAAAAAAAGGAAATATCAGGTAAACCTAAACTGAGGGACATTTGACAAAATAAGTGGCCTCAACTGTTCAAAAATGTCAAGAAAGAAAAACAAACACTTTTGAAAAGTTTGATTAAAGGAGACTAAAGTACTGTGAAAATGAAATGCAATATGTGAAAACAGAAAATAATCCTAGACCAGATTTTTTTCTATTCTGATGAAAAACGTTAGTGTGATAATTGGTGAAATTAAATAGCACTGAAAATCATCTAATATTATTTGATCATTTTTAAGTTCCTCATGGTGATAAGTATATATGCTTATGTAATAGAATACACATTATAAAGAAATACATATTAGCATATTTAGAGATCAGTGGAATTGTATCCCCAATCCTTTCTTAAATGGTCCTGAAAGAAATGATGTACATATGACAAAGGAGAGAAATACAGAGACAGAGACAGAGACAGAGACAGCAAACATGGTAAAACTTTAGCATTTGGGGAATCTTAGTGAAGAGGTATATAGGAATCATTTGATTTTTATAGTATCTTTGCGATTCCGACTATTTCAAAATGAAAAGATAAAGTAAAAAGATAATTCTAACTATCACTCAGCTTTAAGGTACAACTGCTGAAGGGTGAACCAGTTAAAGCAAATAGAAATTAACAGATTTTTAAATTTCTGAAATGCAAATGCAATTTAATAGAACATTTGTGGGTATATTCTCCAGCAGATGTCACAAATGGAGAATTATACATGTTTTAGTAGTCTACTGTCAAAACTGAATCTTAAGAAAAATAACTTGAGAAAGGCCAGGGATACTCTACTGCCATAAATATTCATTGAAAGCATACAAATTTCAACAGGTCTTAAACAAAATCCCACATATTCTATTTTCTTTTCTCTGTAAATTCTTTAAACCTCATAGTGAATATTACAGAAACATCTCTTTTGACATCACTAGGAATTATACTATCCAAGAACTGTATCACTAGTTTTCTGCTTCAACAAAACATTGGAGTATGCTGAAAACACATTCGCCAAACAATTTAGAGCATTCCAAATATGCAATAGAAAAAACCAAGTTGATACCATCATGCCACTAGAAACCCAATTAAAGTAATATGGAATTTCCTTGATATTAATAAATATATAGATTCAAGAATGGGACTTAACTATTTTTATTTTTTTAAGTAGGCTCCAGTCCAGCATGGAGCCCAATGTGGAGCTTGAACTCACAGCCCTGGGGTCAAGACCTGAGCTGAGATCAAGAGGCAGACACTTAACGAACTGGCCACCCAGATGCCCCAATTGTCTACTTTTAAAATGTTAATGGAACATGTATTTTCTCACATGAAGCCATAGGAGACCCTGCACTATATTAATGCATCAGGTATCTGAGCAAACAATGTGAAAATTCAAATGCCAGAACTTCTAATGTCACTTTCTTAGAAAAGATTCACTGTACCCAAATATGGTTCTTGTGCCCTGATGCCCCTGCCATCTTTGTCTCCTCTTAGCAGCACTCCCCCTACATACAAAGCAAAAGCTTCAAGCCTCTCTAGGACTCCAGTTTTTCCTTACAAATGTCAGCAGTTATTGACTTCCTAGTCTGTGCTAGATTGCCAATTCCAGTAAACATGTACCACTCTCATCACCATTGACACTTTAAGACAATTGCCCTATAGCATCACTGGCCATAGAATATCTTGTAATACTGAGGTACTGCATTAGTTTGCAAGGATTGCTGTAACAAAGTACCACAAACTGGGTGGCTTAAACAACAGAAATTTATTAACTCATAGTTCTAAAGGCTGTAAATCCAAGATTAATGTATTAGGAAGGTTGGTTCCTTCCAAAGACTGTGAGAGAAAAATCTGTTTTATGCCTCTCCCCTAGCTTCTGGTGGTTTCCTAGCAATTTTTGACATTTCTTAATTTTTAGAAGCATCATATTGATTTCTGCTTTCATATGTCATTCTATCTATGCACATGTCTCTGTGTCCAAATTTCCCCCTTTTTGAAAATTTTATTTTTTATTTATTTATAAGACACACAGAGAGAGAGGCAGAGACACAGGCAGAGGGATAAGCAGGTTCACCATGGTGAGCCCGATTCAGGACTTGATCCCAAAACCCCCGGATTAAGACCCAAGCCAAAGGCAGACACTAAACCACTGAGCTACCCAGGTGTCCCCAAATTTCCCCATTTTATAAGGACACCGATTATACTGGATTAGGACCTACCTTAATAACGTTGTTTTAACTAATTACATCTGCAACAACCATATTTCCAAATGTTAGGACTTCAACATAGGAATTTTAGAGGGACACAGTCCAACCCATACAAGTGTGAATTACTCCTCATTCAAAAATAGTATCATTTTCAGCATGGGCTAAGCATGATTAATAAAGAAGCTCTTTTTCCTCATTGTGGGAATTTGCTTCCTGTCGATGACTAGAATACTGAAAGAACTATAATAAGTGGTTGTGGTGAACCTCACTTCAGGTTATCTTATGCCTTCTCCTTTGGATATTCCAATGAGATGTTTTTTATGACCTGACTCCTCAAGCTAAGAAGATTATATAATTGACCTGATTAAACTGGATATGGATTTTTGTAGCAACAGAGGAAGTCATCAAATGGAATCCATTTATAAGCCATTAATAGATTATCTACCCCTTGAAGATACCTTTTTGTAGATATTGTCTTGTGTCAGAGTAAAATTCATGTTTCATTGCCTGTTCCACATATTGCATATTTAGAAAACTTCATATAAAGGCACTGACTAGAAATCATATCTCTTGAAATGGAAGTTCATGTAAACTTTCACCATGTTTCCTCATCACTCCTAAGCAAATGGTTCCAGTGTGGTGGTGAAGGAGAAACGTACAAAGAAGAGATTATTCTAGAAGAAATTGGACAACAGCAGAAATGACTAGCTATCCAGCAAAGATTCTTGCTTTGTAGACTAATGGCTGAATAGTGACTACCTAATTTGTGCTGCATGTTGAAGATGAGAGTGCTTTGGGGCATACATTTTTAACATTACCAAAAGGACTTCACATGAGTGAGAAATAAACTCATATTGTCTTAATCCACTGATAATTTTCAATTTAATCTTCTATCACCAAAACCAGCACTTACTTACCTTTCCTAATGCAGACACAAAAAATGTCATCTTTCTGACTGCTCAATGTGCTGTGACAACTAAAATGAGTCCTGGATTTACTTTGCACAGTTTACCATAAAAACTATACTCCAAATTTAGTAAGACTTTTTTTTCTCTTTTTTCCATTTATTTAAAAGAAATGATAAGCTTCCTACAAGCTATGAGGTAAGACCAGTGGAGGTAGTGATATAACTGGATTTCAAGGCTTGTTTTAGCTATTTTTGGGTTGCCGTATGTGGAGAAGGGAAGGGTAAGTAAGGAGGTGAAGCATAAAGATTCTACTCTTTAAGGATGGAGGCAATAGCTTACAGTATTTGGTAGGTTTAGCAACTAGTATAGGGTAGATAATTCAATGATAGAGCAAAAGGCTGAGTAGCCTCTCCAGTAGAGTGATCTCTCAAGAGGATTTATCAGATCTAAGTGCCAACACCAGGTAATTTCAGACAGTGTCTTTAAACATGGAGAGATGACCCTAAAATAATATTTAAAATTATATTAGCTTAGGGAAGAAAGCTAGGAGTTGCCATGATTCAGTGTTAAGTCTTTTGTTGTCTGCTGAACTGAGTTTAATTTTGCAGCAAAAAATTATTTTTGAAGCATGATTTGCTCTTTGCTTAAATTTTGCTATTGATACATCATTAGCCTAAACTGACCTAAATCACATCATACAAAAAAAAATGCAATGCACCTTTCCATTTCTGTATTTCCTCCCATTGTTCTTCCTGCCTGAATATGTCCTGTTTTCCCTGTATCTAAATCTTGCCTTTATTTCAAAGTTGAGCTCAATTCCTATCACTTTCCCCAAACCATTTCAAACTCAAATGACCTTTTCCTTCTCTAAATTCTTTTGATCCTACATTCCTTGTATCATTCGTTAGTTATAGATCATAAACTATGATGTTTCTTTATCTTTCCAAGTCGACATTTTGTTTCTCCAGTTACATCAAAACTTTCAGGGGTAGAGCCCCTGTTTTAGATTATTTTGCATTACCAAAACCTAGCAGAGTACCTTTGCCTTACATGTAGTTAAGAGTCAAATAAACGTTTCAAAAAGGGTACACATGAGGTAGTGGAGAAAATATTCTAACGGGGAACAAAAGACGTAAATTTGAGGCTAGATTCTGATGTTTGTCAGCTTAGTAAACTCATACAGGCATTCAACTTCATTGGTTCTCTCTTTCCTCCTCTGTGAAATAGATTAGTTCTAAAGATCCATGGGGCAGAATTTATCTTAAAGTGCTTTGTACACTGAAAAGTTGTAAAGTGGTATGCAGAATTATTTTTTCATTAAGTATGGTATGATATGGTGCAGTACGTTATGGTATCTCCACAATGCCTTGCCCATAGTTGGCCCTCAATAAATACTTGATGAAGGAATGGATGAATAAATTATTTTCTGATCAGCAAATTAAAGCAAGTAGTTCTTTTAATTTAAGGTCCCCAAGCAATCTTTCTGAGGCAAGCATCTGTTATTACAATTTTTATTTTTCTTAACCAGAGAACAAATAGCTTACCTAGCTCTTCATTTCTCCTCACTCAAAGGCTCTAACAGGAGGAATATGTTGACTTCTGTCAAATATTACTTCTTTTCACACATTCTGCTATTCCAAGCTAGTTTTCTTTCTTTCCTCTTAAAAATTTTGCCAGTCAATATAGAGGTAGCTTTTTCTATCTTAAGTACTTCTAGCTAGTATAAATCTCATGTGAAAAAGTTTTTAGGAGGTAATTGTTAAAACAAATTTTCAAAATCAGTAAAAATGTAGTGTTTAAGTGTCTCAACACTGGAGTCTACATTGCCATATTTTTCACAACTGCCAATTAGTAGTTGTGTGACCTTGGCCAAAGTATTTAACCTCTGTTCCTCAGTTTCCCCAATCCTAAACTTGGGGAAAATAATAATATCTACTTGATCATCATGAGATTAAAATTAAATAATGCATATAATAAAACTTAAAATCCTGTCAGACTAGTAAATGCTCAATAAATGACAACCATTATCATCAAAGTAGAAAAGCTTTAAACAACCCCTACTTCCATTACATTCTTAAGATTTCCTACTACACTAGTCTATTTAACCCAAATTCTCCTCTATTTCTCTCTCTGTGGTAATATGGTAGAATGGAATTGCACACTAATCTGGAACAGTCTTTGAAAAACGGACAGACTTGTGTTTTAATCCTGACTTTACTGAGTTGTCTGACATTGGGAATGATACTTAACCTCTTTCAACCTTAGTCATTCCATCCCTAAAATGGGATAATATCATATCTCATAGAGCTGTGCTGAGGATTAAAAGTTATGATGATTAATTGTATTTTTATTTAAAAAAAAAACACATGTTTTAAATAAGTTCCCTACTGGGTGGCACATAATAAATGCTCAAAAATAGTAACCATTGATATTAAATATAACAATTTTAAATCATCTTCTAATAGCTTTTTCATAGTACTAGCTCTGTGCACATTTCTTATATATTACACAGTAAAGGAAACACTTGATCTGGACAGGAAAACGGATATAACAAAATAATTTGATATAATTCCCTCTGCATTATCCATCAATTAAAAATTTCTGCCATCTGCATATTGGACTAATTTGGTCATATTTAAATTGATCTGATGGATGCTGTGATGGGTGTAATTGGTAGGTGATTTGAACATATAATAAGCACACATAGGGCATCTGGGTGGCTCAGTGGTTGAGCGTCTGCCTTTGGCTCAAGTTGTGATCCTGGGGTCCTGGGATCGACCCTGCATTGGGCTGCTTGTGAGGAGCCTGCTTCTCCCTCTGCCTATGTCTGTGCCTCTCTCTGTGTGTCTCTCATGAATAAATAAATAACATCTTAAAAAATAAATAAGCACATTTACCACAATGAAATTAAAACACAAGAACGTGAATATTCCATTTTAAGTTAGCTATGATGTGATTTGAAATATTAATTGAGCAAGCTATATTAAACTCAAATATAGTCTAAATGGTGAATTGGTGCCTGGTATATAGTAGTGATGAAAACAGACATGCTTACTTTCATACTGGTTTATAAGTTCTATATTAAGCATATTTAACTTTAATGGATCACAAGGGAAAATGGAAAGTATAGTAAAGTCATTAGTTTTTATAGCTAATTTCTGCATGTACTTTTGAAAAAATGCTATAAAACTAATATGTAATAAATAAGAAACCTTTTCCCAGCTTAGAAGAGTAAGATGTAAGGGGCACCTGGGTGGCTCAGTCAGTTAAGTGTCTTACTTCTTCAGTTCAGGTCATGATCTCAGGGTCCTGGGATGGGGCCCATGTGGAGCCCCACATGGAACCCGCATGGAGCCCCACAATGAGTGTCCCCCTCACCTGCCGCCGGCAAGACCCAAGTAAGGCTCGTAGTCAGTGAGGAGTCTGCTTGTCCCTCTCCCCAGCCACCCCCACTTGTGCACTCTCTCTCTCTGTCTCAAAGAAATAAAAATCTTTAAAAAAAGGAAGAGTATGATATAATGATGATGATAATGATAGTAATAATAATAATAAATTAATATCTTCAAACATTATCTTTGGCTCAGAAATACTGAAAATAGAATTGAATCATTTAAAACTTTCATTAGGGACGCCTGAGTGGCTCAGTGGTTGAGCGTCTGCCATCGGCTCAGGGCATGATCTCAGAGTCTGGGATGGAGTCCTGCATCGGGCTCCCTGCATGGAGCCTGCTTCTCCCTCTGCCTGTATCTCTGCCCCTCTCTCTCTGTGTCTCTCATGAATAAATAAATAAAATCTTAAAAAAACAACTATCATTAAAAAAATAAATTTATCATTCAACTGAAATTCAATACTGTAAATAACATTTGATCATCAAAAAAACAATTCTTACTTAAAGATTAAATGGAAATTGTTATGTTGTAAAAGACATTTTTAAAGCCTATAGACCCAGGAAGTATGCTTTCTAAAAATATTAAAGCCCAGAACAAAAATATCAATATAGACATTACTTCCACTCTGCCCAGTACACTTCCTTCCACAGATTTTCTTTAAAAAAAAGATTTTATTTATTCATTCATGAGACACACACACACACACACACACACACACACACACACACACACAGAGAGAGACAGAGACACAGGCAGAGGGAGAAGCAGGCTCCATGCAGGGAGCCCCACCTGGGACTTGATCCCGTGACCCCAGGGTCATGCCCTGAGGTGGACATTCAACCACTGAGCCACCCAGGTGTCTCTCATTTAATCTTTAAATACAGGCTTCCTTTATAGTTTGGTGGAGATTGGAAACAAGTGAAATGTCTATCAAGAGACGGCTGGTGAAATGAATTATGGTACATCCACACAATAGAGTATTTTGTAGTGATTCTAAAAGAATAATCCTACTCTATAAGTGTATGTAGAGAAGTATCTTCAAAATACATATTAAATATATATATATATTAAAGTGAAAAAAGTAGCAAGATAGTATATACAGTATTCTTTGTATAATAAAACATTATGTTTGTATAATCATTGACATTCCAAGGAAAGTATACAAAAGACTATTAACATTAGTTATTTCTGGGGATTAGAAAGGAAGGTCAAAAAAACTATGGCTTTTAAAATCGCAGCAAGATTCTGGTTAGGCCATTTGCCAGATTAATTATAGAAATTAGGTGCATGCCTAAATACATAGTTAATTGAAATCCACTTCACAAAAATACTATAGTCAAAAGATACAGAATGAGTACTAACCAATTGGAGGAGAGATCAGTAAAAAATCAGCAGTCTAGGTGAATACCTGCTGAATACCAGTTTAGCTTCTCAACTGGTTTATTGTGTCAGCTAAATTGGTAGTGAATGCAATTTTAAACTCCTACTCAAAAATTATCCTTAAAAAACAAAACTCTAAAAGCTAACCACCTTTGCTAATGAAACTGCTGAAATACTGAACTGATTAACCAAAGCGCTCTCTTGACATTTAAAGTGTTTGTCATTATTCATAAGTCCACCCTCTGTGCCCATCCTGCCACTGGTTAACAAATTATAAAGCAAAATATCCAAACAGTTCAAGGGAGAAACATCCCCCAAGAGATTTTTATCATAAAGGACACCATGTTTGCTCTTTTTCTTTTAATATTGATTTTTTAATGGAGTTCAATTTGCCACCATATAGCATAACACCCAGTGCTCATCCCGCCAAGTGCCCCCCTCAGTGCCCATCACCCAGTCACCTCCCCCCCCCACCCACCTCCCTTTCCACTACTCCTTGTTCATTTCCCAGAGTTAGGAGTTTCTCATGTTTTGGCACCCTCACTGATATTTCCCACTCATTTTCTCTCATTTCCCCTTTATTCTCTTTCACTATTTTTTATATTTCCCAGATGAATGAGACCATATAATGTTTGTCCTTCTCCAATTGACTTACCTCACTCAGCATAATACCCTCCAGTTCCATCCACGTCGAAACAAATGGTGGGTACTTGTTTCTAATGGCTGAGAATATTCCATTGTATATGTAAATCACATCTTCTTTATCCATTCATCTTTCGATGGACACTGAGGCTCATTCCACAGTTTGGCTATTGTGGACAATGCTGCTATAAACATTGGGGTGCAGGTGTCTTGGTCTTTCACTGCATCTGTACCTTCGGGGGAAATCCCAAGTGGTGCAATTGCTGGGTCGAAGGGTAGCTGTGCTTTTAACTCTTTGAGGAACCTCCACACAGTTTTCCACAACCACTGTACCAGTTCACGTTCCCACCAACAGTGTAATGGGTTCACCTTTCTCCACATCCCATCCAACAGTTGTTTGTTTCCTGTCTTGTTAATTTTCAACATTCTCACTGGCGTGAGGTGGTATCTCATTGTGCTTGGTTTTTTTTTTCCTTTTTTTAAATAAATTAATTTTTATTGGTGTTCAATTTACCAACATACAGAATAACACCCAGTGCTCATCCCGTCAAGTGTCCCCCTCAGTGCCCGTCACCCACTCACCCCCACCCCCCGCCCTCCTCCCCTTCCACCACCCCTAGTTCCTTTCCCAGAGTTAGGAGTCTTTATGTTCTGTCTCCCTTCCTGATATTTCCCACGCATTTCTTCTCCCTCCCTTTATATTCCCGTTCACTATTATTTATATTCCCAAAATGAATGAGAACATACACTGTTTGTCCTTCTCCAATTGACTTACTGCACTCAGCATAATACCCTCCAGTTCCATCCACTTTGAAGCAAATGGTGGGTATTATTCCATTGTATACATAAACCACAGCTTCTTTATCCATTCATCTTTCGATGGACACCAAGGCTCCTTCCACAGTTTGGCTATTGTGGACTTTGCTGCTAGAAACATTGGGGTGCAGGTGTCCCGGCATTTCATTGCATCTGAATCTTTGGGGTAAATCCCCAACAGTGCAATTGCTGGGTCGTAGGGCAGGTCTATTTTTAACTCTTTGAGGAACCTCCACACCGTTTTTCAGAGTGGCTGCACCAGTTCACATTCCCACCACAGTGTAAGAGGGTTCCATTTTCTCCCCATCCTCTCCAACATTTGTTGTTTCCTGCCTTGTTAATTTTCCCCATTCTCACTGGTGTGAGGTGGTATCTCATTGTGGTTTTGATTTGTATTTCCCTGATGGCAAGTGATGCAGAGCATTTTCTCATGTGCGTGTTGGCCATGTCCATGTCTTCCTCTGTGAGATTTCTCTTCATGTCTTTTGCCCATTTCATGATTGGATTGTTTGTTTCCTTGGTGTTGAGTTTAATAAGTTCTTTATAGATTTTGGAAACTAGCCCTTTATCTGATATGTCATTTTCAAATATCTTCTCCCATTCTGTAGGTTGTCTTTTAGTTTTGTTGACTGTATCCTTTGCTGTGCAAAAGCTTCTTATCTTGATGAAGTCCCAATAGTTCATTTTTGCTTTTGTTTCTTTTGCCTTTGTGGATGTATCTTGCAAGAAGTTACTGTGGCCAAGGTCAAAAAGGGAGTTGCCTGTGTTCTCCTCTTGGATTTTGATGGAATCTTGTCTCACATTTAGATCTCTCATCCATTTTGACTTTATCTTTGTGTATGGTGAAAGAGAGTGGTCTAGTTTTATTCCTCTGCATATGGCTGTCCAATTTTCCCAGCACCATTTGTTGAAGAGACTGTCTTTCTTGCAGTGGATAGTCTTTCCTCCTTTATCGAATATTAGTTAACCATAAAGTTCAGAATCCACTTCTGGGTACTCTATTCTGTTCCATTGATCTATGTGTCTGTTTTTGTGCCAGTACCACACTGTCTTGATGACCACAGCTTTGTAGTACAACCAGAAATCTGGCATTGTGATGCCCCCAGATACGGTTTTCTTTTTTAAAATTCCCCTGGCTATTTGGGGTCTTTTCTGATTCCACACAAATCTTAAGATGATTTGTTCTAACTCTATGAAGAAAGTCCATGGTATTTTGATATAGATTGCATGAAAGGTGTACATTGTCCTGGGTAACATTGACATTTTCATGATATTAATTCTGCCAATCCATGAGCATGGAATATTTTTCCATCTCTTTGTGTCTTCCTCAATTTCTTTCAGAAGTGTTCTGTAGTTTTTAGGGTATAGATCCTTTACCTCTTTGGTTAGGTTTATTCCTAGGTATCTTATGCTTCTGGGTGAAATTGTCAATGGGATTGACTCCTTAATTTCTCTTTCTTCAGTCTCATTGTTAGTGTATAGAAATGCCATTGATTTCTGGGCATTGATTTTGTATCCTGCCACGCTACCAAATTGCTGTATGAGTTCTAGCAATCTTGGGGTGGAGGCTTTAGGGTTTTCTATGTAGAGTATCATGTCATCGGTGAAGAGGGAGAGTTTGACTTCTTCTTTGCCAATTCAAATGCCTTTAATGTCTTTTAGTTGTCTGATTGCTGACGCTAGGACTTCCAGTACCATGTTGAATAGCAGTGGTGAGAGTGGACATCCCTGTCTTGTTCCTGATTATAGGGGAAAGGTTCCCAGTGCTTCCCCATTGAGAATGGTATTTGCTGTGGGCTTTTCATAGATGGCTTTTAAGATGTCGAGGAAAGTTCCCTCTATCCCAACACTCTGAAGTGTTTTGATCAGGAATGGATGCTGTATTTTGTCAAATGCTTTCTCTGCATCTAATGAGAGGATCATATGGTTCTTGGTTTTTCTCTTGCTGATATGATGAATCACATTGATGGTTTTACGAGTGTTGAACCAGCCTTGTGTCCCGGGAATAAATCCTACTTGGTCATGGTGAATAATTTTCTTAACGTGTTGTTGGATGCTATTGGCTAGTATCTTGTTGAGAACTTTTGCATCCATGTTCATCAGGGACATTGGTCTGTAATTCTCCTTTTTGGTGGGGTCTTTGTCTAGTTTTGGAATTAAGGTGATGCTGGCCTCATAGAACGAATTTGGAAGTACTCCATCTCTTTCTATCTTTCCAAACAGCTTTAGTAGAAGAGGTATGATTTCTTCTTTAAACGTATGATAGAATTCCCCTGGGAAGCCATCTGGCCCTGGACTCTTGTGTCTTGGGAGGTTTTTGATGACTGCTTCAATTTCCTCCCTGGTTATTAGCCTGTTCAGGTTTTCTATTTCTTCCTGCTCCAGTTTTGGTAGTTTGTGGCTTTCCATGAATGCATCCATTTCTTCTAGACTGCCTAATTTATTGGCATATAGCTGTTCATAATATGTTTTTAAAATCGTTTGTATTTCCTTGGTGTTGGTAGTGATCTCTCCTTTCTCATTCATGATTTTATTAATTTGAGTCTTCTCTCTCTTCTGTTTAATAAGGTTGGATAATGCTTTATCTATCTTATTAATTCATTCAAGGAACCAACTTCTGATTCTGTTGATATGTTCCACAGTTCTTTTGGTCTCAATTTCATTGAGTTCTGCTCGAATTTTAATTAACTCTCTTCTTCTGCTGGGTGTAGGATCTATTTGCTGTTTTTTCTCTAGCTCCTTAATGTGTAAGGTTAGCTTTTTTATTTGAGTTCTTTCCAGTTTTTGAATGGATGCTTGTATTGTGATATATTTCCCCCTCAGGACTGCTTTTGCTGCATCCCAAAGATTTTGAACGGTTGTATCTTCATTCTCATTAGTTTCCATGAATCTTTTTAATTCTTCCTTAATTTCCTGGTTGACCCTTTCATCTTTTAGCAGGATGGTCCTTAACCTCCACGTGTTTGAGGTCCTCACAAACTTCTTGTTGTGATTTAGTTCTAATTTCAAGGCATTATGGTCTGAGAATATACAGAGGACTATCCCAATATTTTGGTATTGGTTCAGACCTATTTGTGACCCAGTATGTGGTCTATTCTGGAGAAAGTTCCATGTGCACTTGAGAAGAATGTGTATTCAGTTGAGTTTGGATGTAAAGTTCTGTAGATATCTGTGAAATCCATCTGGTCCAGTGTATCATTTAAAGCTCTCGTTTCTTTGGAGATGTTGTGCTTAGAAGACCTATCCAGGGTAGAAAGAGCTAGATTGAAGTCACCAAGTAGAAGTGTATTATTATCAAAGTATTTCTTCAGTTTGGTTATTAATTGGTTTAAATATTTGGCAGCTCCCACATTCGGGGCATATATATTGAGGATTGTTAAGTCCTCTTGTTGGATAGATCCTTTGAGTATGATATAGTGTCCCTCTTCATCTCCCACTATAGTCTTCTGAGTAAATTTTAGTTTATCTGATATGAGGATGGCTACCCCTGCTTTCTTTTGAGGACCATTTGAATGGTAAATGGTTCTGCAGCCTTTTATTTTCAGGTGTAGGTGTCCTTCTGTCTAAAATGAGTCTCTTGTAGAGAGCAAATAGATGGGTCCTGCTTTTTTATCCAGTCTGAAACCCTGCGCCTTTTGATGGGGTCATTAAGCCCGTTCACGTTCAGAGATACTATTGACAGATATGAGTTTAGTGTCATCATGATATCTATTCAGTCCTTGTTTCTGTGGATTGTTCCACTGAACTTCTTCTTAAAGGGGAATTTGAAGAGTCCCCCTTAAAATTTCTTGCAGAGGTGGTTTGGAGGTCACATATTCTTTCAGTTCCTGCCTGTCTTGGAAGCTCTGTTATCTCTCCTTCCATTCTGAATGAGAGCCTTGCTGGATAAATTATTCTTGGTTGCATGTTCTTCTCATTTAGGACCCTAAATATATCCTGCCAGCCCTTTCTGGCCTGCCAGGTCTCTGTGGAGAGGTCTGCTGTTACCCTAATACTCCTCCCCATAAAAATCAGGGATTTTTTGTCTCTTGCTGCTTTAAGGATCTTCTCTTTATCTTTGGAATTTGCAAGCTTCTCTATTAAATGTCGAGGTGTTGAAGGGTTTTTATTGATTTTAGGGGGGGATCTCTCTATTTCCTGGATATGAATGCCTGTTTCCCTTCCCAGATTAGGAACGTTTTCAGCTAGGATTTGTTCAAATACATATTCTAGCCCTCTGGCCGTTTCGGCACCCTCGGGAACCCCAATTAAATGTAGGTTTTTCTTCCTCAGGCTTCGTTTATTTCCCTTAATCTGTCTTCATGGTCTTTTAATTGTCTGTCTCTTTTTTCCTCAGTTTCCCTCTTTGCCATCAACTTGTCTTCTATGTCACTCACTCGTTCTTCCACCTCGTTAAGCCTCGTCGTTAGGACTTCTAGTTTGGATTGCATCTCATTCAATTGATTCTTAATTTCTGCCTGATTGGACCTAAATTCTGCAGTCATGAAGTCTCTTGAGTCCTTTATGCCTTTTTCTAGAGCCACCAGTAGCTGTATAGTAGTGCTTCTGAATTGGCTTTCTGACATTGAATTGTAATCCAGATTTTGTAACTCTGTGGGAGAGAGGAATGTTTCTGATTATTTCTTTTGAGGTGAGGTTTTCCTTCTAGTCATTTTGCTCAGTGCAGAGTGGCCAAAAACAAGTTGTATTGGGGAAAGGAAAACAAGACAGAGAGAGAAGGAAAGAAAAGAGAAAAAGAAAAAAGAGAAAGAAGAAAAAAAAGGAACAAAAGAGAAGAAAAAGAGAAAGAAAAAGAAAGAAAGGTGAAAAAAAAGGGGGGTGAGGGAAGCAATCAGAAATCAAAAAGACAGAAAAAAAAAAACAAAGAAACAAAAAAGACAGGGAAGCATCTTCTGATTCTGTATACTTTAAGTCCCTTGACTTCCTCTGGAACTCGTGGGTCTAGCTGGTGTTCTCGGGGAGGGGCCTCCTGTGCTGATTTTCAGGTGTTGGCACTTGGGGGAGCTGCTCTGCCCCTGCCTGGTGCAGGGCTCAGTGGGGGTTGTTTACCCCGTGAGGCCCCGGGAGGAAGCCACAGTGGTGGGGGCAGCTCTGGAAACCTGGAGTCAGCCCCCGCAGTAACTCCGGGGTCTCTGTCTGCAGGGCCTGGAGGCTCCGGGGTGGGGCCGCTGATCTGCTCAGCTCGGGGCAGGAGCGTCCTTGCTTTCCTGGGCCCTCCCGGTCTCTGCCTGTCCCGGGGGGAGGCCGGATCCTGGGCTGTGTCCCGGTGCCCTGTGCTCTGGGGCCTGCGCTGTTGGATTCGCACTCCCGCCCCGCAGCCCCCTCCGCGGAGCCCCGCAGCCCCCTCCGCGGAGCCGCCGCCCGAGCCCCTCTGAGCTGCTCCGGGTCTGCCCTGCGCGCTGCAGCCCTTAGGGAGCTCGTTGCACTCTCCTGGGGCACAGGTGTCTGTTAGTGTCCCCGGGAGCCCTAGGGCATCCCTGCCCTCCTGGGTCCTGCTCCAACTCCCTGCGGGCCCCTTTCCGCCGGGGAAGGTTGGTGCAGCTCCTGCTCCTCCGGGACGGGGCTCTCCTGTCCTGGGGACACTCGCCCCGGCCTCAGCCCTGCTCCTTGCGGGCCCCCTCCCCCTTGGAGGCCTTTTGTTTATTTCTTTTTTCCTGTCTTCCTACCTTGATCGAAGCGCGAACTCTTCTCACTGTAGCGTTCCAGCTGGTCTCTTTAAATCTCAGGCCGAATTCGTATATTTTCAGGATGATTTGAAGGTTATCTAGGTAATTTGGTGGGGACAGGTGACTTGGGGACCCTACTCTTCCACCATCTTGCCCCTCCTCCCTCTCATTGTGCTTTTGATTTGTATTTCCCTGATGGCCAGTGTTGTTGAGCATTCTCTCGTGTGCATGTTGGCCATGTCCATGTCTTCCTCTGTTAAATTTCTGTTCATGTCTTTTGCCCATTTCATGATTGGATTGTTTGTTTCTTTGGTGTTGAGTTTAGTAAGTTCTTTATGGATCTTGGATACTAGCCCTTTATCTGATAGGTCATTTGCAAATATCTTCTCCCATTCTGTAGGTTGTCTTTTAGGTTTGTGGACTGGTTCTTTTGCTGTGCAAAAGCTTTGTATCTTGATGAAGTCCCAATAGTTCATTTTGCTTTTGTTTCTCTTGCCTTCATGGATCTATCTTGCAAGAAGTTGCTATGGCCAAGTTCAAAAAGGGTGTTGCCTGTGTTCTCCTCTAGGATTTTGATGGAATCTTGTCTCACATTTAGATCTCTCATCCATTTTGAGTTTATCTTTGTGTTTGGTGAAAGGGAGTGGTCTAGTTTCATTCTTCTGCATGTGGATGTCCATTTTCCCAGCAACATTTATTGAAGAGACTGTCTTTTTTCCAGTGAACAGTCTTTCCTGCTTTGTCGAATATTAATTGACCATAGAATTGAGGGCCCATCTCTGGATTCTTTTTCTGTTCCATTGGTCTATGTGTCTGTTTTTGTGCCAGTACCACACTGTCTTGATGGTCACAGCTTTGTAAGTACAACCTGAAATCTGGCATTGTGATGCCCTCAGCTCTGGTTTTCTTTTTTAATATTCCCCTGGATATTTGGGGTCTTTCTGATTCCACACAAATCTTAAGATGATTTGTTCCAACTTTCTAAATAAAGTCCATGGTATTTTGATAGGGATTGCATTAAATGCGTACATTGCCCTGGGTAACATTGACATTTTCACAATATTAATTCTTCCAATCCACGAGCATGGAATATTTTTCCATCTCTTTGTATCTTCTTCAATTTCTTTCAGAAGTGTTCTGTAGTTTTTAGGGTATAGATCCTTTACCTCTTTGGTTAGGTTAATTCCTAGGTATCTTATGCTTTTGGGTGCAATTGTAAATGGGATTGACTCCTTAATTTCTCTTTCTTCAGTCTCATTGTTACTGTATAGAAATGCCACTGATTTCTGGGCATTGATTTTATATCCTGCCACACTGCCGAATTGCTGTATGAGTTCTAGCAACCTTGGGTGCTCTATTTGTTTTAACAGCAAAAGAGATGGAATACAATTCTGGAAAACCAATCATTTGTTTCAAAGCCTGGATGGGAGGTGGGGGGCAGTAGTGGGCAATATTGCATTGGCCACTAGGTGGCCCCCATATATATTTTCCTTTATAATAAAAACATGGAAGAAACAAAACAAGTGAAAGAGAGATATTTAATGCTATATGATTCTTTACCTTTTGCCTTAATACTCACATATAGAAATTAGGACTCCTCATTTGCCATTTATTTATTAAATATGTGGAACTAGTGAAACTACTACATTTTCTCAGCAATATTTTCAATGGCTGTATGGAAATATTTTAAGAATTAAAAGTTTTAATGTTTAACTTCTAGGCAACACCAAAATTCTTTATTTAATTTTGTTCTGATAACTAGAAAGGGCAATTTTTTTCTTTCTTAGTTTTGAGTCACTGCTGGTTCCCATATACTCCTCTGCTTTAAGTAAATCTTCCCTTAAAAGAAAACAAAACAAAACAAAACAAAACCTCTGTGAGCTTACTTTTTTTTTTTAAGATTTTATTTCTTTATTTGAGAGAGAGAGCATAAGCAGGGGAAAGGGCTGAAGGAGAATCAGGCTGAGCAGAGAGCCTGTTGCAGGCCTGGATCCTAAGACCCTGGGGTTAGGACCTGAGGTAAAGCCAGACACTTAATCAAATGAGTCACCCAGGCTCAGCCCCCCAAGAGTTTACATTTTGAGCATAAACAAGTCATTTACTTACAGATATGCATAGCTTTCTCTTATTTATCATATTGCATATATTAAAAGGCAATACACTTTTTATGTAAAAATGACAATTAACCTAAAATGTCAGCTGATTTGTATTTCATTTAGCTCAAAACCCATTTAACAATCAGCTATATTTAAAGAGGTGCTTTCATTATTGTGCATTTATAATGGAATATCTGAGATTCCTAAAAATAGTAAAGAATAAGTGATTGCCTTAATGATTAATCACCTGTAGTTTGCTGGGTTACAGAATACCAATGTGTATCACATTTCACTAATGATCATTACCTTGATTTTCTCATTTTCTGCTTTCCCTAAAGAAAGGGCTAATCAGTTTCATGTCCTATAAAATTTTAAATAGAAAACAAATTTAACTTCTCCTTGCAAATTATACTTTCCCCATATGTGATCCAATTCAGACATTCAAGTCTGGTTCCATATAGCCAAAAATCCTGCCACCAAAATCACCTGTTTAAAAAATGTTCAATTCTGACTTCCCGTGTTTATGGGCAATTTCCTAATTAGATTCTGTTTCCTAACGGCATTGGGCAGGACTAAAAATACCTCAAATGTGGGGAGTGCTGTTACCCCCTTCTTTTCCATCAGTCTTGCTTCCTTTGATCAGCTCTTTGATTTATTTTCTCAACCCTTGGAATCTCCTTAATTATGAGGAGGTTTTAGAATCTGAGAATTAGAAATCATTGTGTTAGCACAACTCCAGAACAGCCTTCCTACCCTAACATTTGGCCTTTGGAAAAGGAGAAGCTGGAAAAGTGATCGAAGCTGTTCTTTGAATCTATGAATGACTATCACCCTACTGTACTACTATAACAGCAGTGCGATTTAAAATCGCATTGCAGCAAGCAAATCAGGTTTTTGATGCACTTAGACCTTTCTCTTTTATAGAGACAAGTATCATATGAAGACTGAAATAGCCCTGGTTTTTGTTTCCTGGTTTTACGTGGTCAGAAGATATTAAATGCAATAAAACATGACTATGAAAATATTGTCTATGTATAGGTAAATTTTGTGCTTTGTTCACATTCTCTGGTAAAAAAAAAAAAAAAAAAAAGCTCTTGAAGTTCAGTGGGGCACTGGGACACATTGCCCTCAGGCCAGTTCCCAGGGTGACTTCCGGGTCCCTTGCGTATAATAGTCTGTGTTTTTGTGCTTTTTATTCTTTTTTTTTTTCTTCATTCCAGAGTCCTTCATTGAAAGGTTAAGAGTAATATCTGCAAATAGGTGTTTCATCAGGGGAAACTTTGTATAGAGAGTCATTTGAAGGACTCCTTTTCTTTGAATGCCTTATCAGAAACCATTCAGAAAACACATTCCCTCAGGCAATTTCAGTCTATTCAAATTTCCTGAGAACTTTAAAGGTGTTAGTTTCTAAATTGTATGTTTTTACTGTATAAGTCTTCTTAGATGGCCTTGGAGGAAAGGAATCTTTAAGAGAAGAAAGGACAGGAGTTCATGATCTCCCCTCCACTTACAAAGACACCATCTGAGAAATGAACTTTCTATCTGCATTTACCATTGAATTTGAAGTCAGGAATCAGAAACTCCCAGGATAAGAAAGAACTATAAAATCATTTAATGCTGAATCTTCTGTATAATATCCCTATCAAGTATTTCCCTGGCCTTTGCATCATCTTGCTCCATTACTGGGATCAACTACCTTGAAGAGAGAGCTTTTGAAAATTGTCTAAACTTCAAAGATCAGGTTGAAACTCCTCATCCATGTCCCATCCTCCATTCCAAAGGTATGGGGATAACTTTACAAAAGTAACCACTATTTTAACTTTCTTCTTGGTCATTTACTAAGCTTTTCATATTTAAGTAGACATCTGATTTGAGTTTTGTTTTCGTTATTTGTATTAAACAATGATGGTTTTTCCCGTTTCATTATAATAAGCAGTGCTACAGACATTCTTTCCCATGCTTCCTGTGTGTTCCAGAGCTTCTCTGGGGTAGACATGGAGATTTAATTTTTGGGAGGGAATTGGGAAGGTAATAGACACTTTTTAAAAAATATATTTATTTGAGAGAGAGAGAGCAAGAGACAGAGATAGCATGAGCAGGAGGGAGAGGCAGAGAGAGAGGGAGAGGGAGAAGAATCCCGCTGAGCAGGGAGTCTTATTCCAGAACCCTGAGATCATGACCTGAGCTGAAGGCAAGTGCTTAACCGACTGGGCCACCCAGGCACCCCACTATAGCACTTTTATTCAACAAGTCCAGTCAAGAAGTATTTATCAAGTGCCTACTAAATTTCAGACACTGTTCTGGGTGCCAAGGATACAGCAAGAGGCAAGACAGGAAAGGAGTCCCTTAACAGTTTCTCATTTAATTATCATCATTACCTTCAGTGTTCGCCCATTTTATAGGTAAGGAAATCAAAGCTCCATAAAGCAACGTTCAAAGGAAAGAGCTGTGACTTGAACTCAACATCTATGTGAATCAAGAGCATAGGTTTTATACTTTCCCTCACATTCTAGAGAGCTCTTAATATTAACGAGTTCTTCTGTCTGTTAAGATGCAATTACAACTTACACATGTCTGCTATTTTCTTAGAACATTTGTTTGAAGGTCAAATCTCCTGCTTTCACATTGCAGTCCTTGAAAAAAAAATACTACCAGCTATCATAGTATTTACTATCCATCAGACCTAATAAGAACTTCATGCAGGCCAAGTAGTTTAATCCTGAACAAACCTCTTTGTGGTTTATTTTATTTATTTTGCAAACACTTCTATCACAGTTGATCTCCATCAGGCTTTGTTTTGAGGGCTTTACAGATAATAATTCAGTATATCCTCATAACAGTTCTAAAGGACAGGTGCTATTACAATCCAAATGTTACAGAAGAGGAAAATGAGACTTCAGGAGTAGCTAAATAATTTGCTTGAGGTTGCAGATGTGTGTAGTACAGAGTTTGGATTTAAATTTAAGCAGTGTGTCTCTACAACCTGCTTTCTTACTATATTATGCTACCTTACTTTAAAATCTTAGAGGATGAGGGCACATGCACTCCTATGTTTATAACAACACTATCCACAATAGCTAAACATGGAAAGAGCCCAAATGTCCATCAACTGATGAATGGATTAAGAAGGTCGGTGTGGTTTTGTGAATACATATTCCATTAATAAATATATAATGGAATATTACTCAGCCATCAAAAAGAATGAAATCTTGCCATTTGTGGCAAGGCGAATGGAATTAGAGTATATTATGCTGAGCAAAATAAGTCAAAGAAAGACAAATACCAGATTGTTTCACTCATATGTGGAATTTAAGAAAAAAACATATGAACATAAGAGAAGGGAAGGAAAAATAAGATAAAGACATAGAGGAAGGCAAACCATAAGGGATTGTTTACTATAGGGAACAAACTGAGGATTGCTGGTGGAGAGTAGGGTGGAGGAATGGGGCAACTGGGTGATGGGCATTAAGGAGGGCACATGATAGAATGAGCACTGGGTGTTATATGCAACTGATGAATCACTAAACTCTACTCCTGAAACTAAAAATACACTATATGTGAACTAGCTTGAATTTAAACAAAATCTTGACAGAAAAAAAAATCTTAGAGAATGAGTCATGCAATCTTCTGCCTTTGCCTTATGCCAGTATCTTTTATGACAAGGATAGGATCTTCGGCCTGGTCTTACCAACTGATATTAGAATTCAGTTTCATCATTCTATTTACTTTTCTCTCACTGCAATGCAATTTGTTTATTTTCTTTTATAATGGGTTCCCAGAACAGATATAGTATTCTAGGTGATCATGGAGCCATCCAGAATTCTGGATGTTCCTATCATTATAGCCTAAATTCTCATTAAAATCTTGATAGCCACATCAATCTTTTGATTCATTTTGAATTTACTGTTGCTACTCTAGCCTTATCCTCTTATATATCACCATGGTAGATTCAGTGCATTATTCAAGCTGGCAAAACATTAGAGGATCCTGACTCTGCTACTCAACATAAAGGCTCTTATTCCCAGTTATGTATTATCCACAAATTCTATGAGCATGTTCTCCCCATATCTTCATTCAAATAAGTCACTGATAAAAATAATTAAATGTAAATATCAAGGACAGAGCCTTGCAGCTCATCACTGGAGACTTCACTCCGGATTGGTACTGATTAAAAACAAGGTGGCTTTAGTTACAGTTGTTGAATTAGTAATTAGTCTACCTAAATGTCCTTGCTTCCCTCTTCCACTATTAAGAACCCTCATGATTACATGGAACCCACTGGTTCAGGATAATCTCACTATTCCAAGGTTCTTTTTTTTTCAAGATTATTTATTTATTTATTCATGAGAGACACAGAAAGAGAGAGAGGCAGAGACACAGGCAGAGGGAGAAGCAGGCTCCATGCAGGGAGCCTGACGCAGACTCATCCCAGGTCTCCAGGATCAGGCCCTGGGCTGAAGGCGGTGCTAAACTGCTGAGCCACCCGGGTTGCCCTATTCCAAGGTTCTTAATTTAATCACATCTGCAAAATCCTCCTGGCCACGTAAGGTTGTATATTCAAAAATTCCAGAGATTAGGACATGGACATTTTGAGGGAAGCATTATACCGCCTACCACATCCTGCTTCTGATCTGGGTAGTTGTTTCTTTCTTTTTGAATTATCTAACATCTTTGCTATTTATGTAGCAAAGGGGGGAAATGGGAGATGGAGAGTGAGAGAGGGGTGGATCTCATGTTTTTTTCTTTTCCTAGAAGGACACTAATCCCATTATGAGGATATCACTCTCATGACTTCATCAAAATCTATTTACTGACAAATGCCTCATCTCCAAATAGAATTATATCAGGAGTTAGGACTTCAACATGAATTTTGGGTGTATACAAACATTCAGTCTGTAACAACATGGAAATAAGTTAATGATAATATTTGGATATTTGATATATATTAGGAACTTTCTGAGTAATTCATACACAATATTTCATTTGTCTACTTTTTTTAGCCCTGGGCTGATATGTTGAACCATGAAGAGCAATGAATTTTATTATATTTATTTATTTATTTATTTATTGGAATAATAAATTTTAAACTCCACTAAACATTTCCAATTATCTTGTGTGTCTAATTATCCTAGGGGAGGTAATGTCTAGAATCTACCCTTTCATAAATTCGTAAAAGGAACTAATACTTATTGAAAGCCTAATATATGTTAAAGCACTCTACTAGGCAATTTACATATATGATTTTACTAGAATGGATAGCCAAAAAGCTAGTGAAAGGCAGGAAAAATTTTTCTTTTGCCCTTTTAGGGTCTCCAGCTGAGTCTAAAAATTAAACTAATATAAGGCAGATTAACAGGAAAAAAACATACAGGTTTTACTAGAATTTTACATGTACATGGGAGTCTTCACAGGAAAATAAAGTCCCAAAGACATAACCAGAGCAGAAAGCTTATATGTCTTTAGAAAAGGAAATGATGAAATCATGGAGAAATGATAAGTCAATGGGATATGGGTGAGGTACAGTAAACTGCAGATAAGTGACTAAGTGATATATGGTGGTAGGGGGAAAAGGGGAAGACAGGGGTTATTTTAGTAAGTTTGTACAGATCCATTTCAGAGTTGATTCTCAGTCTTTGGTAATAAGGTGTTCTTCTCTTCCTGGTACAAAGAGGATACCTTTCTCATGGGAAATTGTATGGCCTGCATTTAAGAAAAAAAAAAAAAAAAAGGAAGCCAGCATATTTTGGGAAGCATGTCCTGAGATCCTTCACTAGGATGGGGTTGAGAAAGGAGTTATTATTGCAGGCAGAGGATACTGGAATTTCATGAATGAGACTGACTTTTTTCAATAAAGATGAGCCATTTGGGGAAAGGGTGGACAGTGTTATTGCTACATTTCTCTTTGCCGACCTTTCCCGGTTAAGCTCTTCATTACTGTCAGTAGCACTCAGTACCACTCAGTCCATTACAGCTTCTCTACTTTTTCTTTTTTTTTAATAACAAATTTATTTTTTATTGGTGTTCAATTTGCCAACATACAGAATAACACCCAGTGCTCATCCCGTCAAATGCTCCCCTCAGTGCCCATAACCCATTAACCCCCACCCCCCTCGCGCACCTCCCTTTCCACCACTCCTTGTTCGTTTCCCAGAGTAAGCAGTCTCTCATGTTCTGTCTCCTTTACTGATATTTCCTACTCATTTTTTTCTCCTTTCCCCTTTATTCCCTTTCACTATGTTTTTATATTCCCCAAATGAATGAGACCATATACTGTTTGTCCTTCTCTGATTGACTTATTTCAATCAGCATAATACCCTCCATTTCCATCCAAGTCGAAGCAAATGGTGGGTATTTGTTGTTTCTAATAGCTGAGTAATCCATTGCATAAAAAAACCACATCTTCTTTATCCATTCATATTTCGACGGACACCGAGGCTCCTTCCACAGTTTGGCAATTGCGGACATTGCTGCTATAAACATTGGGGTGCAGGTGTTCTGGTGTTTCACTGCATCTGTATCTTGGGGTAAATCCCCAGTGCAATTGCTGGGTCATAGGGCAGATCTATTTTTAACTCTTTGAGGAACCTCAACACAGTTTTCCAGAGGGGCTGCACCAGTTCACATTCCCACCAACAGTGCAGGAGGGTTTCTTTCTCCACATCCTCACCAACATTTGTGGTTTCCTGCCTGGTTAATTTTCCCCATTCTCACTGGTGTGAGGTGGTATCTCATTGTGCTTTTGATTTGTATTTCCCTGATGGCAGCGATGCGGAGCATTTTCTCATGTGCTTGTTGGCCATGTCTATGTCTTCCTCTGTGATATTTCTGTTCATGTTTTTTGCCCATTTCAAGACTGGATTGTTTGTTTCTTTGCTGATGAGTTTAATAAGTTCTTTATAGATCTTGGAAACTAGCCCTTTATCTGATATGTCATTTGCAAATATCTTCTCCCATTCAGTAGGTTGTCTTAGTTTTGTTGACTGTTTCTTTTGCTGTGCAAAAGCTTCGTATCTTGATGAAGTCCCAATAGTTCATTTTTGCTTTTGTTTCTCTTGCCTTCATGGATGTATCTTCCAAGAAGTTACTGTGGCCAAATTCAAAAAGGGTATTGCCTGTGTTCTCCTCTAGGATTCTGATGCAATCTTGTCTCACATTTAGAACGTTCATCCGTTTTGAGTTTATCTTTGTGTATGGTGAAAGAGAGTAGTCTAGTTTCATTCTTCTGCATGTGGATGTCCAATTTTCCCAGCACCATTGATTGAAGAGACTGTCTTTTTTTCCAGAGAATAGTCTTTCCTGCTTTGTCGAATATTAGTTGACCATAGAGATGAGGGTGCATTTCTGGGTTCTCTATTCTGTTCCATTGATCTATGTGTCTGTTTTTGTGTCAGTACCACACTGTCTTGATGACCACAGCTTTGTAGTACAACCTGAAATCTGGTATTTTGATGCCCCCAGATATGGTTTTCTTTTTTAATATTCCCCTGGCTATTTGGGGTCTTTTCTGATTCCACACAAATCTTAAGATGATTTGTTCCAACTCTCTGAAGAAAGTCCATGGTATTTTGATAGGGATTGCATTAAACGTGTACATTTCCCTGGGTAACATCGACATTTTCACAATATTAATTCTTCCAATCCACGAGCATGGAATATTTTTCCATCTCTTTGTGTCTTCCTCAATTTCTTTCAGAAGTGTTCTATACTTTTTAGTGTATAGATCCTTTACCTCTTTGGTTAGGTTTATTCCTAGGTACCTTATGCTTTTGGGTGAAATTGTAAATGGGATTGACTTCTTAATTTCTCTTTCCTCAGTTTCATTGTTAGTGTATAGAAATGCCACTGATTTCTGGGCATTGATTTTTATATCCTGCCACACTGCTGAATTGCTGTATGAGTTCTAGCAATCTTGGGGTGGAGTCTTTTGGGCTTTCTACATACACTATCATGTGATCTGCATAGAAGGAGAGTTTGACTTCTTCTTTGCCCATTTGAATGCCTTTTATTTCTTTTTGTTGCCTGATTGGTGAGGCTAAGACTTCTAGTACTATGTTGTATAGCAGTGGTGAGAGTGGACATCCCTGTCTTATTCCTGATCTTAGGGGAAAGGCTCCCAGTGCTTCCCCATTGAGAATGATATTTGCTGTGGGCTTTTCGTAGATGGCTTTCAAGATGTTGAGGAATGTTCCATCTATTGTTTTGATCAGGAATGGATGCTGTATTTTGTCAAATGTTTTCTCTGCATCTATTGCGAGGATCATATGGTTCTTAGTATTTCTCTTGCTGATATGATGAATCACATTGATTGTTTTACGAGTGTTGAACCAGCCTTGTGCCCCGGGCATAAATCCTACTTGGTCATGGTGAATAATTTTCTTAATATGTTGTTGGATCCTATTGGCTAGTATCTTGTTGAGAATTTTTGCATCCATGTTCATCAGGGACATTGGTCTGTAATTCTCCTTTTTGGTGGGGTCTTTGTCTGGTTTCGGAATTAAGGTGATGCTGGCCTCATAGAACGAATTTGGAAGTACTCCATCTCTTTCTATCTTTCCAAACAGCTTTAGTAGAATACCCATGGTTTCTTCTTTAAACGTTTGATAGAATTACCCTGGGAAGCCATCTGACCCTGGACTTTTGTGTCTTGGGAGGTTTTTGATGACTGCTTCAATTTCCTCCCTGGTAATTGGCTTGTTCAGGTTCTATTTCTTGCTATTCCAGTTTTGGTAATCTGTGGCTTTCCAGAAATGTGTTCATTTCTTCTAGATTGCCTAATTTATTGGCGTAGAGCTGTTCATAATATGTTTTTAAAATCGTTTGTGTTTCCTTGGTGTTGGTGGTGATCTCTCCTTTCTCATTCATGATTTTATTAATTTGAGTCTTCTCTATCTTCTTTTTAATAAGGCTGGCAAATGGTTTATCTATCTTATTAATTCTTTCAAAGAACCAACTCCTGGTTTTGTTAATCTCTTCCACAGTTCTTCTGGTCTCGATTTTGTTGAGTTTCTGCTCCAATCTTTATTAACTCTCTTCTTCAGCTGGGTGTAGGATCTATTTGCTGTTTTTTCTCTAGCTCCTTTAGGTGTCAGGTTAGCTTTTGTATTTGAGTTCTTTCCAGTTTTTGGATGGATGCTTGTATTGCGATGTATTTCCCCCTCAGGACTGCTTTTGCTGCATCCCAAAGATTTTGAATGGTTGTATCTTCATTCTCATTAGTTTCCATGAATCTTTTTAATTCTTCCTTAATTTCCTGGTTGACCCTTTCATCTTTTGGCAGAATGGTCCTTAACCTCCACCTGTTTGAAGTCCTTCCAAACTTCTTGTTGTGATTTAGTTCTAATTTCAAGGCATTATAGTCTGAGAATACGCAGGGGACGATCCTAATCTTTTGGTATCAGTTCAGACCCGATTTGTGACCCAGTATGTGGTCTATTCTGGAGAAAGTTCCATGTGCACTTGAGAAGAATGTGTATTCAGTTGAGTTTGGATGTAAAGTTCTGTAGATATCTGTGAAATCCATCTGGTCCAGTGTATCATTTAAAGCTCTTATTTCTTTGGAGATGTTGTGCTTAGAAGACCTATCGAGTGTAAAAAGCGCTAGATTGATGTCACCAAGTATAGGTGTATTATTATCTAAGTATTTCTTCACTTTGTTTTTTAATTGATTGATATATTTGGGAGCTCCCACATTCGGGGCATATATATTGAGGATTGTTAAGTCCTCTTGTTGGATAGATCCTTTAAGTATGAGATAGTGTCCCTCTTCATCTCTCACTACAGTCTTCGGGGTAAATTTTAGTTTATCTGATATAAGGATGGCTACCCCTGCTTTCTTTTGAGGACCATTTGAATGGTAAATGGTTCTCCAACCTTTTATTTTCAGGCTGTAGGTATCCATCTGTCTAAAATGAGTCTCTTTATACAGCAAATAGATGGGTCCTGCTTTTTTATCTAGTCTGAAACCCTGCACCTTTTGATGGGGTCATTAAACCCATTCATGTTCAGAGTTACTATTGAAAGATATGAGTTTAGTGTCACCATGATATCTATTCAGTCCCTGCTTTTGTGGATTGTTCCATTGGACTTCTTCTTAAAGGGGAATTTTGAGAGTCCCCCTTAAAATTTCTTGCAGAGCTGGTTTGGAGGTCACATATTCTTTCAGTTCCTGCCTGTCTTGGAAGCTCTTTATCTCTCCTTCCATTCTGAATGAGAGCCTTGCTGGATAAAGTATTCTTGGCTGCATGTTCTTCTCATTTAGGACCCTGAATATATCCTACCAGCCCTTTCTGGCCTGCCAGGTCTCTGTGGAGAGGTCTGCTGTTACCCTAATACTTTGCCCCATAAAAGTTAGGGATTTCTTGTCTGTTGCTGCTTTAAGGATCTTCTCATTATCTCTGGGATTTGCCAGCTTCACTATTAAATGTTGAGGTGTTAAAAGGTTTTTATTGATTTTAGGGGTGATCTCTCTATTTCCTGGATCTGAATGCCTGTTTCCCTTCCCAGATTAGGAACGTTTTCAGCTAGGATTTGTTCAAATACATATTCTGGACCTCTGTCCTTTTCGGCGCCCTCGGGAACCCCAATTAAACATAGGTTTTTCTTCCTCAGGCTTCGTTTATTTCCCTTAATCTATCTTCATGGTCTTTTAATTGTTTGTCTCTTTTTTCCTCAGTTTCCCTCTTTGCCATCAACTTGTTTTCCATGTCACTCACACGTTCTTCCACCTCATTAACCCTCATCGTTAGGACATCTAGTTTGGATTGCATCTTATTCAATTGATTTTTAATTTCTGCCTGATTAGATCTAAATTCTGTAGTCATGACGTCGCTTGAGTCCTTTATGCCTTTTTCTAGAGCCACCAGTGGCTTTATAATAGTGCTTCTGAATTGGCTTTCTGACATTGAATTGTAATCCAGATTTTGTAACTCTGTGGGAGAGAGGACTGTTTCTGATTCTTTCTTTTGAGGTGAGGTTTTCCTTCTAGTCATTTTGCTCAGTGCAGAGTGGCCAAAAACAAGTTGTATTGGGAAAAGGAGAAAAAGAGAGGAGAGAAAGAAGGAAAGAAAAGAAAAATAGAAAAAAGGAAGAAAAAAAGAGAAAAATAAAGAAGGAAAGGAAAGAAAAGGGGTGGGGGAAGCAAAAAGAAATCAAAAAGCAAAAACAAACAAACAAACAAAAAAACAAAACAAGGGGAGTATCCTCTGATTCTGTATACTGTAAGTCCCTTTACTTCCCCTGGAACTTTCCAGTGCTGCTTGGTCAATAATTTGTTTTTCTCCTGTCTGTCTAGCTGGTCTTCTGGGGGAGGGGCCTTTTGTGGTGATTTTCCAGGTGTTAGCACTTGGGGGAGCTTCTCTGTTCCCTGCCTGGTGCAGGGCTCAGTTGTTTTACCCCGTGAGGCCCCAGGAGGAACAACCCCAGTGGCGGCGGCCAGGTCTGGGGCCCTGGATTCAGCCCCCGCAGTAGCTCCGGGGCTCTCCGTCTGCAGGGCCTGGAGGCTCCGGGCGGGGCCGCTGATCTGCTCAGCTCGGGGCAGGAGCGTCCTTGCTGTCCTGGGCCCTCCCGGCCTCTGCCTGTCCTGGGGGGAGGCCGGATCCTGGGCTGTGTCCTGGCGCCCTGTGCTCCGGGGCCTGCGCTGTTGGATTCGCGCTCCCGGCCGTGCAGCCCCCTCCGCGGAGCCTCCCCCGAGCCCCTCTGAGCTGCTCCGGGTCCTGTCGCGTGCGCTGCAGCCCTTAGGGAGCTCGGTGCACTCTCCGGGCACGCAGGTGCCTGTTAGTGTCCCTGGGAGCCCGAGGGCATCCCCGCCCTCCTAGGTCCCGCTCTTACTCCCTGGGAGGCCTTTCAGCCTGGGAAGTGTGGTGCAGCTTCTGCTTCTCTCGACAGGGCTCTCCTGTCCTGGGGACACTCGCCCCGGCCTCAGCCTGGCTCCTCACGGGGCCCCTCCCCCTTGGAGGCCTTTTGTTTCTTTATTTCTTTTTCCCCGTCTTCCTCCCTTGATAGAAGCGTGAACTCTTCTCACTGTAGTAGCATTCCAGCTGTTCTCTCTTTAAATCTCAAGCCGAATTTGTAGGTTTTCAGGATGATTTGAAGGTTATCTAGGTAATTTGGTGGGGACAGGTGACTTGGGGACCCTACTCTTCAGCCATCCTGCCCCTCCCCTCCTTCTCTTTTTCATGTACCTTCATAGCAACATAAAAGACGAATGTCTCTTTACTGTGATATAAAATGCAAATCTCATGTTACAGCAGTCATCTCCAATCCATTACTACTCCCAGACACACAAGAACTTTGCTGATCCCTGAGAAGGCAGTATCTTCTCTGATTGGCTTCCAAAGCTGCCTCTTTGTTTTCCCTCAAAACTGGTTTCTTCATGAAAAAAATAATCTTGTCTTCGTAAGTCCCTAGATCTGAACATAAAGTCTGCATGTAAACTTTATGAGGGCAGATATATTTTACTTATTTTATTCACAGTACCAGTTACACACACACACACACACACACACACACACACACAGACACCTTCTTTTACTTCAGTATGCACTAATTACTTTACCTCCCATGTATCCCAGAAGCAACTCTCCTCCTTCTATACTCTATTATAAACCTGTCTCACTACTTTCCTATAAGCTCCAAGTTAGTAAGAGAAAGAAATCTTAAAGTCAACCAAGTAATGTTTGCATTATGTAAGCCTATAAGAGCATAGGCTTTCCTACATAGCTTTTAGCTGGTGCCTAGTCATGTCATTAGGCCCTTCTTGTGCACTCTATTGTGTGACAGATGATATTGGTGTTCACGAAGAGTTTTGGTTCTCCTCTACTTTCAAGCACATTATTCCTCAAAGTTAGATATCCAAAAGTGTGTGTGTGTGTGTGTGTGTGTGTGTGTGTGTGTGTGTGTTTTGGTCAATTAACTGTCATTGGAAGTGTCACTTCTAGAAAGAAGCACTTAAGAGTTAGTGTACAATTCTCCATGCTCTTTCTTCCCAGATTCTAGAAATTATGGAAGTGTGTATTAATTGATAAAATGTCACAAAATTAAAGCAATCTGGCATACTATGCCACTATGTGGAACACAGCTTCCCTTAGGAACTCATCTGGACCTGAAGCACTTTGAATGAGTAAGGAATATACTTTGGTTATGTTAAGCTGATAAAATTTTGGTGGTGTTACTTCAGCATAATCCACCTCATCCCAACAGATATAGAAATTGTATACACAGAAAAAAGAAGGAAATCTTACCATTTGTGACAACATGGATAAACTTATGCTAAGTACAATAAACCAGACACATAAAGACAAATATTGCATGATATCATTTATATGTGGAATTTAAAATAGACAAACCCATAGAATCAGAGAGGAATGTTGGTTGTCAGGGGCTAAGTGGAGGGTAAAAGAAGATGTTGGTCAAAGGGGTACAGAGTTTCAATTGTGCAGAATGAGTAAGTCCTAAAGATGTAATGTATAGCATGGTGACTGAAATGAATAATAGCATAATACATACTTGATATTTTTAAGGGGGTGTATCTTAAGTACTCTCACCACAAAAAAATTAAAAAAGATAACTACATGGAGGCGATAGATTTTTCAATTAGCTTAATTGTGGTGATCATTTCACAAGGCATACATATATCAAAATATCAAGTTATATTCCTTAAATCCACATAAATGGTTTTTTCAATTATACAGTTGACCAACTGTATAATTTTGAACTTACATAACTGTATAAGTTTGAAATTATAAAATTGTATAAGTTTGAAATGCATGAGTCCACTTACATGAAGATTTTTTATGGTATAACACTGCAAATGTATTTTCTTTTCCTTATGATTTTATTAATAACATTTTCTTTTCTCTAGTTTACTTGATAAGAATACAGTATATAGGGCAGCTCAGCAGTCTAGTGCCACCTTCAGCCCAGGGCCTGATCCTGGAGACCTAGGATTGAGTCCCACGTCAGGCTCCCTGCACGGACCCTGCTTCTCCCTCTACCTGTGTCTCTGCCTCTCTCTCTCTCTCTCTCTCTCTCTCTCTGTCTGTGTGTGTCTCTCATGAATAAATAAAATCTTTAAAAAAGAATACAGTATATAAAATATATATAGAACACGTGTTAATCAACCATTTATGTTATCAGTAAGTCTTCTGATCAATAGTAGCCTATTAGTAGTTAAGATTTTGGGGAGTCAAGGTGCAGTTGGTTAAGCATCTGACTCTTGGTTTTGGCTCAAGTTATGATCTCATGGGTTGTGGGATTGAGCCCTGTTTCAGGCTCCGTGTTCAGTGGGTAGTCTGCTTGAGATTCTTTCTATCTGCCCCTCCCCCTTGCTCACTCTCTCTCCCTATCTCTCTCTCTCTCTAAAATAAATAGATCTTTGGAAAAAAACATTTGGGGGAGTCAAATATATATGTAGATCTTTGACTATGTGGGGGATGGCTCCCCTAACCCCCACATTGTTTGAAGGTCAACTATACTTCAACAAAGCACACACACAAAAAGAAATTGGATAGATAGAAGGAACATGTTGTAACATTGGTTAAGTGGTTGGAAAGGGTGCAACTAGGAAACTATTAGAGGTTATGAAGATTGTGACCTAGATTATGGGAGCAGAATGTTTATCCTGTGGTAACTGGCAAAACAGATCATGTACTAATTTGCTCATACCTCTAGAAAGATGTTGGATAATTGAAGGAGTTACAAGAAAGAATTTAGCTCAAGAAACTGGCCAATTTGTAAACTGATGTAAAGAAATGGAGTTCAGAAATTCAGATCCTTTTTACAGTTGAAGAAATAAAGATAACTACTTCTCAATTTAAAAATGTCTCAACTTTAAACGAAAAAGAGAAACGACTGAGAAAACCTTTGAGAAATAGCCATTTAGTAGATGCTTTCTCCCAAGTAAATTCCATTAAGGCAAACTGATTATGAGTATGGATACCCAATAAATCTCTTCAGTTATATGAATTGATTGAGATTAAGAGCCAAAGGATATGGTTTTTTTCAGTAAAGCCCTCAGTTCGAGGTTCCAGCCTTTAGGTCAAGACAGAGAGGTAAGGGGAAAGAAAGCAAAGAAATATATCAGTTTTGTATATTACATCTTGAAAAATAACTATGGATTCTTAAAACATATTGATTGCAATCAAATGGTTAAGGATCTGCTATGTTTTCAGACTTGCACTGCCAGGAAAACCGTAGCTCTGGAATAAAAATGTCCAACTGTTTAAGATTTAAAACAACCTTTGTACCTTTTTTTCTAAAGGTAAGAAGTAAGCTGAAAAGTTGCATGCCTGAAGTCATACATATTTCCCAATGTCTATTTGCTTGGAGTCAAAGAGGATGATGGAAAGGGGAGAACATCCCAGATAGCAGAAGCAAGATCTACAACTCTGAGGAGACTCTTCCCAGGTTTAAACCATACCCTCATTCAAAGATTTGCTAGCAACAGGGAAAGACTGCCCATTGGGATTTCAGAATTGCTGAAAATATCCACTGCTTTTTGTCTCTCATTCTTCCCCCTTTCCATTGGTGGTGCTAATTGAGATTATCCTGTCCTTGCCCCACCATGGTATGCTGAATATGCAGGGAGCTGATAACTTGTCTTTTTAATTTTCAGAACCATTCTTGGGTTCTGAGGTAGGCAGTTGTTCAGAGACCCTAGGCTTTGTGCTCACTTCCTTGAAAAATTATCCAACTTTTTGATTTGTCTTCCTCAGAGAGGGAGAGTATATACCCACTTGCAAAAGGGAAAGTGAGCGAAATATTTGTTGAGCAGAAGGGTGAACAGGCATATATTCCCTTCAGTAAGACAAAGTCTTGCTTTGGCTAATCCTGGCCTATCTTGACTGAAACATATCTTCAATGTATAGTACTGTTCCTGATATATATATATATAGGCACTTAACAAATATTTCTTGACTGAATGAGTGAAATAACCAATTTGGAACTTGACCTTCTTAGAATACAGAAGATACAATGTGACTCAATCTTATAACAAAATCAGAGGATGTCCTAGTAGCTTCTAGTTCAACCCATCTTGGTAATGGTTTGATCCTTCAAAAATTTCCAGTCTAGCAATATTGATTGAGAAGGTTCCAGTCTAACGATATTGATTGTCAACTGCAGTATTTTGAAATGCTTGTGAATTATGGTTAGTTGTGAAGCCATACATTTATATTTCTTCAACAAACATTTACTGATTGGGTACCTATTATATGCTAGGTAGGGATTGTTCAGTAAGTTGGAGTACACAGTAGTGAACAAGACAAAGTCCCTGCTGTCTAAAAATTTACATTCTAGAGGTTGGGGAGAACAACAATAAAAAATGAACATATGTTTGATTACAACTTGTGCTGAGCCTTATGAAGAAGAGATAGCTAGTGCTATGAAAAGGAACAATAGAAGGGACCTAATTCAAATTGATTGCCAATAAGGAGTATTTAGGAAGACCTCCTCAGGGAAATGATTCTTTGTTGAGACCTGAAGTTTGGCTGGAACTTACCAAGACAGTGTTTGGAAGAATATTTCAGGCAGAAAGAACATCAATTTTTTTTACTGGTGAATTAAAGTAACAAAGATTTATTTTTAATAAAGAGGAATTTAGATTATTTGTACAATTACATTGACTTTCACTCTGATAGACCTTCTTGAATAAGAAAGAAGTGGGTGAAATTATATTCAGGGTACCACAAAATGTGCATAAATAACTCTGGGTATTCTGCAGGCAGTGTGCCTCAAAGTATAAATGTCATGCGTGAGAACCACTGATATAAAGAGAACGATTTTAGAATTTTGTGGTCTTTTTCATATTTATTTTGTTGTATTATAGTACTACAAGAGGTTTTTTTTTAATATTTAGAACATTCTTAGTATTGGGCTTCTAATTTTGCTGCCTTTTTTGTAGTATTTTAGACTTATTTTTGTTTTGATATTTTAACTTTTGTGTTTTGAGATAACCATCATTTAAAAAGTACTTTTGCCTTAAGTTCTTTTTTTGTAAGGATTTTATTTATTTATTTGAGAGAGAGAATGAGCTGGGGGTAGGGGTGTGGGGAGAAGCAGGCTCCTCTCTGAGCAAGGAGCCCAACGTGGGGCTTGATCCTAGGACCCCGGGATAATGACCTGAGCCAAAGACAGATGTGTAACCAACTGAGGCAACCAAGTCACCTTTGCTTTAAGTTCTTAATGCTTTAGTGTTTTTAAATTTCTTTGAGTTCTTTTTAAGTTTTTATCAGTTGTCATATTCCAGACCTTGGAATGTTTTCAGATTGATTATTTTGATCTTTTTTTCCTGATTAAACCAGTAATAATGTTATTTTTGAATATTTAGTAACACTTTACAACTTTAAACATTTTAAAAATAAAAGGTTCAGATATTTTTCAAAATACATGTTACCATTAACTTCTATGGAGTATAAATACAATAAAGGGTCAGGAAAAAAATGAGTATCTATCGAAACAATCATTATCACCTAAACATAAACCCAAATGTAAAAAATGTATTAGTTCTATCATTCTTCATGAAATAATAATTTATTGCACTATCTTCAAATAAATTGACTAATTTAAATGTGGTAAAGTTTAATTTTCAGAATAAGAAAAAGAAAATTAACAACAAACCAGACTCCATTTCAACTCCTGAGCCTTACCTATCATGCCTACATATTTAATTCTAAATATTGAGGGGATTCTGACAAAACTCTTTCATTTGATGACTAAAACTCTTCAAACAAAATGAAATGCTAAATAATTAACAATAGGTAATTTCATTTCAATTAACGTGTAAACAGAGTATGCCTTTATCTGACTAAAATTGATAAAGACAAGATGCCTATTAAAGAGATCAGTGGTACTAAAGGTTTAGATACTTCTTTTATTTATCTCAAAATCCAACCCCAAGCCCCCAGTAAAATATTCTAAGGAATTTTAAATGCAGAAAACTTATTTTTCAAGAGGTCACAAAAAAAGATGCATTTATAGTCTCAATCTGGCTATCTCACTATCTCTCTATCATCTATCATCAAAGGGTATAGCAAAAACCCTGTTATAATTATATGAGCCCAGAATCTATTTGAAAACTTAAGTGATAGGCTCAGAGGTTTAGAAAAAAAACCCACAAGTAATCCTTATTAAGTACCTACTGTGGCAGTTTAAAAATAAATAACAGGGACAACTGGGTGGCTCAGTTGGCTAAGCACCTGCCTTTGGCTCAGGTCATGATCTCAGTGCCTTGGGATTGAGCCTCTTGTCAGGTTCCCTGCTCAGTGTGGAGTCTGCTTCTTCCTCTTCCTCTGACCCCCTGCCCCAGCTTGAGATTTCTCTCTCTCTCTCTCTCTCAAATAAATAAATAAAATCTTAAATAAATAAATACCAAATTTCTAACAGTCTTCCCATGGAGATTTAGGGTCTAATTCCCCTCCTATGAATACTGAGCTGGTTTGACTAATAGAAGTTGACAGTAGTGAACTTCTGGGACTTTTGAGGTTAGGCCATAAGATGTCCTCCAGCTTCCACCTAGGTCTCTGGGGGCGTTTACTCTTGAAGCCATGAGCCACCCTATAAGAAATCTGATCTGTGACTACTTTGCTGTGGAGATAATGTGCAGGGACCCTGAGACTACAGGACAGATAGTTTCAGAAGAATTCAATTTTCTAGTGGCACTGCCAGGACATCAGGCAAGTGAATGAATCTTTCTTGGATCCTCTAGGCCTTCTCAGCCATTAGCTGAATGCCACCGAGTGACCCCAGTTGACACCATGTGGAGCAGATGAATCATTCAGCCAAGCATTGCTGGAATTCCTAACACAAAACCATGAACAAAGGACTATTTTTTTTTAGCCACCAAGTTTTGGCGTAGTTTGTGTCAGAAACTGTGCAGAACCTAATTTATAGTACTTGCAAGCTAACTAGTTGACAGAATACCAGGGTCAGAGACAGAGGACTGTATTACTCACAGCAAAAGGAGTCATGAGAGTTTCGTGCTGATTTGTGTAGTATCCCCATGCCACCCATATCCCACTGGGGCAACCCAAAGGGTCCGTGCTAAATGTCTATACACAAAATGGGTTGTGTTACAGGAGAGTCATGTTAAGTTTAGAAGATTCAAAAAGTAGAAGCAAACCTGTTCCTTGGAAGGAGATAATACCCCATCCTTCAGGTTTCTTTGCAAACAACCTGAAGAAATGGTCCAAATAAAGAGTAATCAAAACTTCATATGCTTGGTATACCCAGTGAGAATATGCTGAGATGCTCAGGGGCTATGGTGGACTGCTTCTCCTAAGAGGCTGTTATTCAACAACACACTTCAGGGATGCCTGGGTGGCTCAGCGGTTGAGCGTCTGCCTTTGGCCCAGGGCATGATCCTGGAATCTCGGGATCAAGTCCCATATCGGGCTCCCTACATGGAGTCTGCTTCTCCCTCTGCCTCTCTCTCTCTCTCTCTCTCTCATGAATAAATAAATAAAATCTTTAAAAAAAACCACACTTCATTTTCTCCTGAGCATTTATCACCACATAACAAGAGCACAGCCTTGTCCCTGGGTACCGAGACATAAAAATTATTATTGCTTTTGTGGAATCTCATGGGAGAAAAGAAATGCTATATGATAGAGAGTTGCCACCTCTTTGCAAAATTTCTAGTCTCATTTTTAAAAATAAAACAAAACACTTCCCTTTCAGTGTGGTCTTCATTTTCAATTCCCCTTTCCTCCCACTAACACTTAATTATAAAACAGGGATTTTTAATGTAGTGTTTTAGTTTTTTGATGGGTTTAATGGAGTATGTGAATGCCCTGAAATTGTGTACAAAATGTTATGCATGTCTATTTATATTTTCTTTCTCTGTGGAAATAATACATAGTCCTTTTCAAATTTTCAGAGAAATGTGTGACTTACGGGCACCTGGGTGGCTCAGTGGGTTAAGCATTTGCCTTTGGCACAGATCATGATCCTGGAGTCCTGGAATCAATCCCTGCATCAGGCTCCATGTTCAGCGGGGAGTATGCTTCTCCCTTTGCTCCTCACCCTGCTTGTGCTTTCTCTCTCTCAAATAAAAATAAAAGAGAGAAAGAAATGTGTGGCTTAAGCAAGGTTAAGAATAGAGAAGATATTCAGAAAGCCACCATTTTTATATTAACCAACCTAGAGATTCATCTTTAAAGCCATAAAAATGATTCACTTGCCATCACTGGCAAGCTAATCTTTAATCACTGATCTTTCCCAAATGGTTTGGTGTTATACTGTGTTACATAGCTACTCTGATGCCTTTAGAAAATTCCTTTCTCACAGTTCAGTGTGTGTCATGTGGAAATTTTATTGGCAGAGTTGGAGTAGATAGATGTGAGAAATGTAATCTGCACAAATGACATGAATCCTTTTTCTGATGAGAATAAGCCAGAACAAACACATAGATTGCCTGGTCTTAGATTTCTCAAATTATTGTTTCTCTATTAGTTATACAGTCTCCATAGAGCTGGATAGAATAGGCCTTTGGAACGTAAACCTTATTCACAAGCAGTCAAAGATCTTAGAGTACATCTGGTCCCATCTGACATACCTAAATTAGGAGCACTGAAGTTAGCAACATGACTAAAATCTCAGGTATCAGTAATAAATCCCACTTTATCCCCCCTCTCCTATGTACCTGGTCTATCTGTATAGCATAAATCCTATGTCAAGATTTATAATTCTCATTGCCTACTTAGTATATACTAGAGTGAACTATATATTTAAAAACTATTATATTTTGATCACCCTAATTCCAGATAGATTAAAACTAATTTTTAAAAACTAATTAATAAAGGGATTCAGGGGTTGTTTTGAGGACAGATTTATTTCTTAGTTGTCAAAGGCTTCTGTTAAACTGAACACTTCTCTTTTATTTCAATGTTAAAGGAAGTCCTTTCAGGTCCAGCAGAGATTTGAAGCTACTTAATTAATTAATTTAAAATATAGTACTACTTAAATGACTCCAGTTATTTTTTTAAAGATACAATTAATTTATAACACAATAGCATTACACTCTTACCCCTCAACTGAATTCCTATCTCTCACACTATCCCAAATATATCTATGTACGCAATCACAAAAAAGTTGGCTATTTATAAATTTGGTCATAATATAATGAAAATGAGCTGAATGCCACATCTTGAACTTTGGTATAAGTAGTGGTATTCTTTTAGAGTAGTATTCTTTCAGAGAATATCACTGTGTTCTCTTGAGAATATGGCAAAACATTTTAATTCACATTTACTGAATATAATTTTGTGTTTTCAAAATGATTCCTCATACAATTAAAATGTTTTTCCAACTATTCTTATTCTGTTGTTCACCTGTCCTTCAATTAGTATGATTTTTTTTGAAAACGAACTGTTGCATAACTTTCACTTTATCAAATAATCAAGGTAGTTATATACAATGTATGTACTTACATAGATACTTAGCATTTATTTAGGTAACTCAAATAATTATAGTGATTAGTCTATAATTAAATGCTACTAAAGTTAATATGCTCAATTGCTTCAGACTGAATATTTCTTTTCTATTTTAGAATGTCTACAGAATGGTACTAGATAATCAGCATGGAGGTGATTTCAGGTATAGGAGAAAGGCCCATCTCCATCAATTTCAATGGAATCTGTTCCACTGCCTTTTATATATTGCACACATATATTATCCCACATATTTTTTATTCCACGTATTTTAATGAAAAGAACCAATTACTGTGACTTATGGAAGGTAGCTTAAACTTTTTGAGACTCAGTTGCTCCATCTGTGAAACAAAGTAGTGATATCTAACTCATATCATTATTTTAAGATTTTAATGAGTTGTTGGTTAAAATAACTATCACTTCTTTACTATTCACTAAGTTCCAGATACATGCATGAGCTGGAACCCAAGCAGAGTACAGTCGTTCAGCTGAATAAAAAAGACAGATAAAAAAAATAGAGAGAGATCAGAATTCAGGGTAACAGACAAGTCTAGACATGTACAGCAGGTTGCCAGAGACAAGAGTGCTGTACAATGGGGGCTCTAAGTCTATGTGGTATTATGGATTCTTTAGTGATGAAGAACTTTGAATTTCTGGCATACCAGAGAGGAGCAATCTGCATAACACTATTCTGATAAATGTAGCATCCAACAGAGATCTACATAAAGGCTGTGCCTTAGGAAGAAGGACTATGTCCTCAAGTGAAGATTGGCAAAATTTTTCTGTAAATGCTAAGTAATAAATATTTTAGGTTTTGTGACCTATACAATCTCTCTTGCTCCTCCTTTTCATTCTCTTCCCTATTCCTCTTTCTTTTTAAAAGCCCTTTAAAAACATTAAAAAAAAAATCTTAGCTTGGTGTTATAGAGAAACAGGTCCATATGTTTGCTGACCCTTGTTTTAGAGTAAGGTCTAATGTAGTATCACATTAACAAAGCCCCAAATTAATGCCTTAGAAAATTCTAGGTGAAAAGAGTTGAGAGGTTGGGTTCTACCATGTTATTGGGGTTTTGAGAATACCTTAGGTTTTTTTTTTTTACAAACTTGCCTTAAAAATGTGCAAAAGCAAGCCTATCCAAATTCATGGTGACTATACAGTTATTTAATTCTTTACAAGATAAAAAAAAATCAGCACTATTCAGAGGAAGAATAAAAAGTCTGGTATCTACACAACATACCAGTCACAAAGGTTTGTGTAGGATAAATAATACTAAACAATAAAACAGGATAATAAGACCCATTGTCAAGAAAAAAGTAGTTACTAAAAATCAACTCTAAAATTGTCTAGACATTGGATGTAGCAGACAAAGATTTTAAAATGCTCATTAAATATATGTCCAAAATATTAAAGAAAATATGATTCAGGGCAGCCTGGGTGGCTCTGCGGTTTAGCGCTGCCTTCAGCCCAGGGCGTGATCCTGGAGACCTGTAATCAAGTCCCACCTCAGGCTCCCTGCATGGAGCCTGCTTCTCTCTCTGCCTGTGTCTCTGCCTCTCTCTCTGTGTCTCTCATGAATAAATAAATAAAATCTTTAAGAAAAAGAAAATATGATCCAAAGGGTTAAGGAAAAATATGGTATTAATGAGTGAACAGATAGGGAAGCTTAGTAGAGAAATGAAAACTATACATAAAAATCAAAAAGAAATTTTAGAAAGGCAATATAGAATAGATGAAATTAAATTTTACTCTCTTGCTTAATAATAGATTGGTAATGGTAGAAAAAAGAGGAAACTGAATACAGATCAATAGAAAGTTCTTAAGAAAGAAAGAAAAAAGATTTCTTCAAACTTTAGAAAGAATTGTTTTTTAATTTATTCATGAGAGAGACAGAGGCAGAGACACAGGCAGAGGGAGAAGCAGGCCCCGTGCAGGGAGCCGGACGTGGGACTGGATCCCGGGTCTCCAGGATTGTGCTCTGGGCTTAAAGCAGCGCTAAACTGCTGAGCCACCCAGGCTGACCCAAAAAAGATCTCTTTAAAAAAAAAAGGTTGGGCAGCCTGGGTGGCTCAGCGGTTTAGCGCTGCCTTCAGTCCAGGGCACAATCCTGGAGACCCAAGATCGACCCACCTCAGGCTCCCTGCATGGAGCCTGCTTTTCCTTCTGCCTGTGTCTCTGTCTCTGTCTCTGTCTCTGTCTATCTCTCTCTCTCTCTCTCTGTCTCTATGAATAAATAAATAAAATTAAATAAATAAATAAATAAATAAATAAATAAATAAAAAGGTTAACAGAGTCACAAAGAAAATGAGACAATATCAAACAGCTTAAAGGAAGTAATAGATACATATATAAGTATAGCTCAAGATTTGTACCCACTTTTCAATAACTGTCATACTCTTATTATCTCCAGATACATATAATTGGAGTCTGGGAGGAAAGGAGAGTTATAGTGAGGGGAAAAAAGATACTATTTTAAAAATAGGAGTCACATAAATGAACTGGTGAAGTTGTCTCCAAATGTCTGTCCTTCCAAAGAAACATTGGAAAACAAGCAGATGTTTTTAGAACCAACTCTGTGAGATTTCTGGAAAATAGTCAAGAGTTTACAGCAATGAAATGAACACTGCATCAGGAAAAAGGCAACTTAAAAATGGTGGAAAAGCTTTGTGGGGTTTTTACCTGGCTTTGTCTCATACCATTCCCTGGCTAAGAAATAGTCCTGAAGATGACAGACTGCATTCTCATGATGAGACTGATCTCCTGTTTTGAAGGGGGTAGAACAAATCACACTGATAAATTATTGTGTTTGTCTGTTTTAATCAGGCTGATCAGTTTGAGGACTACCTGAAGTCTAAAACAAGGCATTCCTCTTTGTTTTACCTACCTTGGAACTCACTCTGGGCAGAAATACTGTTTGAAAATACTGTTAGGAAAATAAAAAGCTAGCAGTGCCTGGGTAAAAGATTATGGTTAAGTCATACAATAGACCACCTAAAGCCTGGGAGGAGAAGCTGAGGTGAGAATTTCCTTAGGATATTAGGATTCTCAAAAGTGTGAGTCTATTCTAGGGAATTAAGAAAGCTACATGCATGGATAGGACAGGATGCACACTCTAAAAAGACATGAGAAAATCCTAAGCTTTTACATCTGGCTGATCTCCAGGTGCAGGGCAAGCAGGAAATGAAGGCTAAAACACAGTTACAAACAGCTCCAGAACAGACACACTCTGCAAAGACTGAGACATGCTTTTTTTGTGGGCATGTTTTCTTGTTTGTTTTTAATCCTGTGTTCAAGGAAATTTTTGTCAAAACACTACCTGAACACAAAATAAAAGAACGGAGATTTTAGTGACCATACATGACAAACAATAGAGTCTTTCTAAAAAGAATTTGGAAGACTAAATAGATGATCACAACCTTTAATAATCCAGAACAGCTAAATCTTGGGAAGAGGGAGAATCTGATTTCCAGACTTATCACATTATAATATTCAACTGCCCAGTTTTCAACAGAAAAAAATCAGAAAGCATAGAAATAAACAGTAAACTATGACCCAAAGAAAAAATAACAATAAACTGACAGAAACCATTCCTGAGGACAGATTTTGGACTTACTAGAAAAAAGACTTTAAACCTACTGTCTTATTAAATATGTTCAAAGCCAAAGGATACCACGAACAAAGAATTAAAAGAATTCAGGAAAATGATTTATGAACAAAATGATAATATCAATAAAGAGATGGAAATTATAAAAATACAAATTCTGCAGCTTAAAAGTAAAATAAATAAAAAATTCACTGCAGGAGTTCAAAAGCAAATTTGAGCAAGAAGAAAAAAATCAGTGACCTTGAAGATAAGATTATTGAATTATCCAGTTTGGGGAACAGAAAGAAAAAAGAATTTAGAAAAATGAACTGAGCCTCAGAAAACTCTAAGACACCTTAAAGCAGACCAATATATGCATGAGAGGGGTCTCAGAGGAGATGAGAGAGAGAAAGGAGCAGAAGATTATTTAAAGAAATAATAGCCCCCCAAAGCCCAAATATGATGACATACCTGAATCTTCCCCATCCAAGATGATCAATAAGCCCCAAGTTAGACAAACTAAAAGAGATCCACACTAGGCTATATTATAATCAATGTGCTGAAATTCAGCCAAACAGAATCATACACAAGGGATTATCAATGATATTCTCAGCTAATTTCTCATCAGAAAGCATGGAGGGCAGAAGATAGTGGGGGAAAACCATCACTCCATTCTATGTTCAGCAAAACTATCCCTCCAATATGAAAGAGCAATGAAGATATCCCCAGATAAAATCTCTCAGCTTTTGTTTACCAGTATAACTGCCTACAAGTAATGATAGAGTTCTCCACATTGAAATGATGGGACACTAGAAGGTAACTAGAAGCTGTATGATGAAATAAAGATCTCTGGTAAAGATAACTACATAGGTAAATATAAAAGCCAATATTAATGTTTTTTTATTTGTAACCACAATTTTTATTTTCTACATGATTTAAAAGACAAATGCATAAAAGAAGTATAAATCTAAGTTATTTGTCACACAATATATAAAGAAACAACTTGCAAAAGCAACAATATAATGGGGAGAGATGGAACTGTATAGCACTAGAGTCTCACTCCCCAGGACAGAGCCTTTATTGCTGAACACAAAATGCCCACCAGGGAGGCCTGGCTGACAGCCTCTTCCCCAGTCAGGAGTCCTTGTGAGGGAGGCTGAGGGGGCATGGAACAGTTGCTGCCACACCCACAGTAAGGACAGGCCTGGGGGTGAGTCCTGCCCAGCACCCCTCAGGGTGGGCTTTGGATACATGTCCTGCATGCAAGGCTGAGGACCCAGGAGGGGAGAGGTGGGGTATGCAGAGGCCTGGCTGACTGGGCCAGGGGGCCAGCCCAAGGAGAAGAGGACTAGAGTTTTTGTATGTTACTTAAGATAATTTGGTGGTAATTCAAACTAGATTGTTATAAATTTACTATGTTAATTGTAATTCCAATGGTATTCACTAAGAAAATATCTAAACCAATAGGAACAAAAGGGAAGGGAATGGAAACATGTCACTACAAAAATCAGCTAAACACAAAGGAAGGCAGTAATGGTGTCAATGAGGGATGAAAAGTATAAGACATTTGAAAACCAATAGCAAAAAGAAAGTAATAAGTCCTTCTTTGTCAGTAATTATTTTGAGTGTAAATAAATTAAACTCTTCAATCAAAAGTAAGATATAACCAGAATGATTGAAAATACATGATCCAATACTATGCTGTCTATGAGAGATTCTTTAGATCAAAAGGCAGGAATATGATGAAAGCGAAAGGATGGGGGAAAAAAAGCTATTCCAACTTCAACTAAAAGAGAAGGGGTATTTATATTAATATCAGAAAAAAATGACTTTAGGTCAAATATTGTTATAAGAGACAAAAATATCACATATTGAGAAAAGGGCCAATTCATTAAGAAAATACAAAAATTATAAACATATTTAAAACACAGAGCCACACAGTATGTGAAGCAAACCCTGCCACATTTGAAGGGAGAGACAGAAAGTTGCAAAATAATACCTGTAGACTTTAATACTCCACTTTCAATAATGAATGGATTATCTACTCAGAAGAGTAACTAACAAGGATACAGAGGACAAAAACAAAACCAAACTAAGTAGACACATAGGCATATAAAGAATACTAACCCCCAAAATAATAGAACACACATCTTTCTCAAGTGCAAATAAAAGATTCTCCAGGACTATATGTTAGGCCTCAAAAACAGTCACAGTACATTTTAGAATATTGAAATCCTGCAAAGTGTCTTCTTGACACCAATGAAATGACTATAGAAATCAGTAACAGAAAGAAAACTGTAAATGTCACTAATATATGGACAATACACAACACATTCAACAACCAGTGGATCAATGAAAAGGAAAATCACAAAGCAAATTAGAGGGTATGTAGAGATGAATGAAAATGAAAACACAACATACCAAAACTTTTGGGGTGCAGTGAAAGCACCGCTCAGAAAAACGTTTACAGGAATCAATGAGTACAATTGAAAAGAAATATTTCAGAGAAATAATCTACTTTACATCTTATGGAATTAGATAAAGAAGAGTTATAATACCAATATTGCTGAAAGGGATCTGCAGATACAATGCAATCTCTATCAAAATTTAAATAGCCCTTTTATAGCAACAGAAATGCAGATCTTCTAATTCATATGGAATTGCAGAGGCTTTCAATAGCCAAAATAATCCTGAAAAACACATTTGCCAAAGACTGAAATGCCTCTGTATTCTTTTTTTTTTTTTTTAATTAATTTTTATTGGTGTTCAATTTACCAACATACAGAAAAACACCCAGTGCTCATCCCGTCAAGTGTCCACCTCAGTGCCCGTCACCCATTCCCCTCCAACACCCGCCCTCCTCCCCCCTTCCACCACCCCTAGTTCGTTTCCCCGAGTTAGGAGTCTTTATGTTCTGTCTCCCTTCCTGATATTTCCCAACATTTCTTCTCCCTTCCTTTATATTCCCTTTCACTATTATTTATATTCCCCAAATGAATGAGAACATACACTGTATTCTTTTTACATATATCCTCAATTTTATGAATGTTTTTCCTTGGAATGCCATATAATTTAGTTTCTTTCTTTTTTTTTTTTGAAACACATATATATTTTTTTATTGGAGTTCAATTTGCCAACATATAGCATAACACCCAGTGCTCATCCCATCAAGTGCCCCCCTCAGTGCCCGTCACCCAGTCACCCCCACCCACCTCCCTTTCCACCACCCCTTGTTCATTTCCCAGAGTTAGGAGTCTCTCTTGTTCTGTCTCCCTCTGGGATAATTTGGTTTCAACAAGAAAACAAACAGCATTCCACCCCTACTACCACAAGGAGGCAGAGGAGTCACTTTGATTAACTCTCCACCTTCCCTGGTGCTCTCCTTAGTATACTAGGGTGAAGCAGTAGGGTGGTGGCTGACTGTGGTATGAGTGGGAACACAAGCAGGGTGACATCTGGACCTAATTCTGGGCCTCTTGATGGAGGCTCCTTTTAGAAAAAGATACTTAGTGATGTAGTATCACTTTTTATCTGTGAGTTGATAATTTTATCAATTTTCAGCTGTGAGTTCTGGTAGACAACCTCAGAAAATTGAAATTTTATCAACTTTCAGCTGTGAGTTCTGGTAGACAACCTCAGGGCAATAAGAAAAGTCCTAATCAATATTCTGTTACATTAGCCTTCCACATTTATTGCAAGTTCTCTACCAAGTCTCCTATATTCTCCCAATCTCACTTTGTGTATCAGTACATTGGAGAGAATAATGTACCTACCCTTTTAGAGTTTCTTTTAAAGTTGAAATAACTGTGGATATAAAGGACTTGTCTAAAAGTTCAAGAAAATTTGTAAGAAATACTTTTAAATGTTTATTTGGGGCAAACTCTGATTTCAGCAGAAATTAAACTAATACAATGAATGTCATGTTTCATAACTTTTGGGGAAATGATTTTTTACAGAATATAAACTTTACTACATATTCTTAGGCCAAAATAAATTATAATACTAGTGAGTCTCACATATGAATTAATTGATTGGTCATAGAATCATAATTATCCTTCAGTGAAGTAGATATCCTTAATTTTATCTTTACTTTTAAATTTGATTATTCTGTGCTTTTGAGAAAGAAGAAATTATCCTTTAGAATTTGCTCAATTTTTTATACCTAAGGACTCCTCATTACTTTGCATTGTTTTCTTCTCCAAAACAGGAGGCTATTCATATTATGCTGCATTACTCACTTTGGAATTAGGTGCTGAGATGATTCATTATAGTATGTATTTGACACAAAAAGTAGCTAAGGTAGGCTATTTGATGATAGCATGTCTCATAACTGGGAGATAGTTTGAGAGCTGTGAAAATTAAAGGAGCTTCCTCCTATAAAGCACTTTAGCAAGGTGACTGGCATATAGTAAAGCCTCCATAAATGCTAGCTACGATTAAAATTATTATGAAGCTTTCTACAGAGGCTTTTAACTATTATCATCATGCCAAGTTAGCTTATAATAATAAAATGCTAATAGGAGAAAAATGGAGTCGGACCATGATAATTGAAAACTATATTTATTCATGTGACTTCTCCATTTTAGAAAGCACATATTTCATGTTATTAAAATACTGTTGAATAGCCAAAAAAAAAATACAGTAATTTTCCAGAAAACTGCCTGGAAATGAAAGTTTCATGGTTAATCACATATAAAAGGGCATTGATAAACCTTTTTTTTTTTTTGTAACATAATGGTAGTTTCTTTTAAGTGTGCTAAATTGAAAAAACTATTGATTTTGTATACTGAAAGCAAAGGCCCTATGTAAAAAAATGGCCAATATATACGGTTCATTCATATATATATATATATATCTTCTTTATGCAGTTGTGGACAATTGGGCTTTTCCATAATTTGGCTATTGTTGACAATGCTGCTATAAACATAGGGGTGCATGCATTCCTTTGAATCAGTATATTTTTATCCCTTAGGTAAATAGCTAGTGGTGCAACTGTTGGATCGTAGGGTAGGTCTATTTTTAACATTTTGAGGAACCTCCATACTATTTCCAGTTTGCATTCCCACCAACAGTGTAAGACTCTTCTTTCTCCTCATCCTCTCCAACACCTGTTGTTTTCTGTGTTCTTAATTATAGCTATTCTAATTGGTGTCAGGTGATATCTCATTGTAGTTTTGATTTGTATTTTCATGATGATGAGTGATGTTGAGCATCTTTTCATGAGTCTGTTTGCCATCTGTATGCCTTCTTTGGAAAAATGTCTATTCATGTCTTCTGTCCATTTTTTAAACTGGATTATTTGGTTTTTGGGTGTTGAGGATAAATTCTTTATAGATCTTAGATCCTAATCCTTTATTGGATATGTCATTTGCAAATATCTTCTCCCATTCTGTAGGTTGCCTTTTAGTTTTGTTGTTTCCTTCCATGTGCAGAAGCTTTTAATTTTAATGAAGTCCCAATAGTTTATTTTTGCTTTTGTCTTCCTTGCCTCAGGAGACATATCTAGTAAGAAGTTGCTACAACTAATGTCAAAGACATTATTGCCTGTGTTCTCCTCTAGGATTTTGATGGTTCCTTGTCTCACATTTAGATCTTTTATCCAGATTGACTTTATTTTTGTGTATGGTGTAAGAAAGTGGTCCAGTTTCATTCTCCTGCTGTCCAGTTTTCCCAGTACCATTTGTTGAAGAGAATGTCTTTTTTTTCCATTGGATATTCTTTCCTGTTTTGTCAAAGATTAATTGACCATAGAGTTGTGGGTTCATTTCTGGGTTTTCTATTCTGTTCCATTGATCTATGTGTTAGAGACATACTTTTAATAATATTTTCCAAATCACTGAAGTTAGTTTTCATAGAAAGAACAACTCTTCTTGCATTTGTATTTCATCACTTCACATAACATTTCCTTAAATCACTTAATACATTAACAAGTACAACTGGCATAAACAAATTTTGGAACAGACTCAGCAGACTCTTAGTAAGCAAAGAATTTGAATAGTGGGAGGAAAAGCATGTGAAGGTACTAAGAATACATACAGCCAACTATCTGCAGTTACCCTGCCCTGGGCATCAATTAGAATGCTTTATAGAGGAAACAGAATATTGATTATTTTGGCAAATAGTTAACTGATAGTGTGGTTAAAGGAACTTCTTTGTATTGTATTCTAATAAGATGACACTTTAAACTGCTATACCTGGGAAAATTAATCCATTCATTCACTATCTCTAGGTAGTATAGATTTTTATCAATGAGTTCAGATTTGTACAATTTATTTTCATTGTTATTGGAATGAAAAAAATAGCTAAATCTCTTTGAACTAAAAGTGAGCTCCAAAGAACCACTTATGTATAATTTTCCTCAGCCCTTTCTGAAAGATGTCCTTGCAAAAGGTAAGCAATATACAATGTACCCAGAACATAATTTCAAGCTATTAAAGTAATGACATAGTTCTCTTATAATAAAGGATTGTTGGTTTTATTCCTCAGAAGGTGCTATATATTTGGGAAACAGGCTTTGTGTCTCGATGTCTTTCTGGACCACTATTTAGCTTTAAATGCATATGAAGCCCTTCCTCATATAGTGTGATTCAGAGTTCCAGACGTCCCTTAGTCCAACCAAGCAAGAAATTGTATTTCTTTTTTCTTGTTTTCCTTTTGCTTGTGGGTGATTTTCAGAAGGTCGAGGTAGAAAATTCCTTTTTAAGACCAGATTTCTCTAATCTTTGCAAAAATAGTTAAATTTAAACATATTTATAAAGCATCTGAAATCAAAGTTATTCATTTACATGCACACACACACACACACACACATCTTGTATAAGTTCTTTGGAAATTAAATCTTCAGACTTGATAAGTATTATTTCAAAGGTCACTGATATAACAATTTATTCCCAAGCCTCCAGAGAAGAGCAAAATATGAGAAGAACCACTTTTTAGTTAAAATACAAATGATAGAGACAACCTTAATATTTTATTTTGGAATAATGTATTATTTACAACTGATTTTTTTATTATAAATCTCTACATTTTCTTTTGGTATTATTTTTCTTAATTCTGAAAATTTTCCTTTATAGTTTTTATGATGCAAGTCCATTAGTGACAAATTCTTTTCTTTTATCTAAAAATGAATTTGTTTTGTCTTTATTAACAAAGTATGATATCAGATTTTTTTCCAGAACTTAACAATGTTTTTCTGCTATCTACTGACTTCCATTGTTTCTTATGTTGTCACTATTTATTAAATAATTTTCCCCTGATTTAATGCATTACTTTTCCTTGCTGTTTTCAAATTTTCTCCATCATTGGTTTTAAGCAGCTCACCTATGATATGTCTAGTGGTTGTTTTTGTTGTATTTATTCTGTTTGGGCTTCACTGAGTTTCAAATCTGGGAATTTATACATCTCACCAAATTTGTGATTTTGTTTCCTATTATTTCTTCAAATACTTTTTATGCTCCATTCTCTCCTCTTTTTCTGGAATTCCAATATTATGTTAGATTTATGTTCATTTAAATAACAATGTTTCTGTTTTTCAGATAGGATACTTTCTCCCTTTTTTTTCATCATGATAAGTATACTCTTTAATCCTCATCACCTATTTCAACCATCCCTCTATCCACCTCCCCTCTGGTAACCAATGGTTTGTTCTCTGTAGTTGAGAGTCTGTTTCTTGGTTTGTCTCTTTTTTTTTTTTCCTTTGCTCATTTTTTTTCTTAAATTCCACATATAAGTGAGATCATATGGTATTTGTCTTTGATTTATTTTGCTTACCATTATACTCTACCTCTATCTATGTTGTTGCAAATGGCAAAACTTCATTCTTTTTATGGCTGAGTAATATTCCATTATATTGGAATATATATTATATATATTTCAGAATATATATATCACTTCTTTATCCATCCATCAAAAGACACTTGGGCTGCTTCCATAGTTTGGCTATTGTAAATAATGCTGCTATAAACATAGGGATGCAAGTATTCCTTTGAATTAGTGTTTTTTGTAATTTTTATGTTAATACCCAGTAGTGCAATTACTGGATCATAGGGTAGTTCTATGTTTTTTGAGGAAAAAAATACTGTTTTTCATAGTGGCTATGCAAGTTTGCATTTCCATCAACAGTGCATGAGGTTCCCTTTTTCTCCACATCCTCACCAATCATGTTGCTTCTTGGGTTTTTTATTTTAGCCATTGTAACTGATGTGAGATGATAGCTGTAGTTTTGTATTTGCATTTCTCTGATGATGTTGATGTTGAGCATCTTTTCATGTGTCTGTTGGCCATCTGCAGGTCAATAATTTTCCTTTGGATAAATGTTTCTTCATGTCTTCAGTCTGTTATTTAATTGGGTTATTTGCTTTTGAGTATTGAGTTGTATCAGTTCTTCATATATTTTGGATACTAACCCTTTATCAGATATCATTTACAAATATCTTCTCCCATTCAATAGGTTGCCTTTAATTTTGTTGATTGTTTTCTTCACTGTGCAGAAACTTTATTTTGATGTAGCCTCAACAGTTTATTTTTGCTTTTATTTCCCTTGCCTCAGGAGACACATCTAGAAAAATGTTGCTATGGCTCATGTCAGAGATTACTGCCTGTGCTCTCTTCTAGGATTTTCTTTTGCATGTAACTGTCCAGTTTCCCAGCACCATTTATTGAAGAGACTATCTTTTTCCCATTGAGTATTCATTCCTCATTTGTCAAAGGTAATTGACCATATAATTGTGGGTTTATTTCTGGATTTTCTGTTCTATTCCACTGATTTGTATGTCTCTATTTTTATGCCATTACCATGCTGTTTTAATTACTACTGCTCTGTAATATAACTTGAAATCTGGGATTGTGATGGATCCAGTTTTATGTTTTTCTTTTTCAAGATATCTTTGGCTATTCAGGGTCTTTTGTGGCTCCATATAAATTTTAGGATTGTTTGTTCTAGTTCTGTTAAAAATGCTGTTGGTATTTTAATAGGAGTTGCATTAAATCTGTAGATTGCTTTGGGTGGTATGAATATTTTAACAATGTTTGTTCTTCCAACTTATGGGCATGGAATATCTTTCCATTTCTTTGCTTCATCTCGAATTTCTTTCATCAGTGTTTTATAGTGTTCAGAGCAAAAGTCTTTCACCTCTTTTGTTAGGTTTATTCCTAGGTATTTTTTAAAATTTTTTGGTGTAATTGTAAATGGGATTATTTTCTTAATTTCATTTTCTGCAGCTTCATTATTAGTGTATAGAAATGCAAATATTTATGTACACTCATTTTTTATTCTGTGACTTTACTGAATCATCTACCAGTTCTAGTAATTTTTTGGTAGAGTCTTTAGGGTTTCTACATAAAGTATCATGATACCTGCCAATAGTGAAAATTTTGTTTCTTCCTTACCAATTTGGATGCTTTATATTTCTTTATGTTGTCTACTTTTGTGACAGATGGGGTAATTTCTATTGATCTATCTTCAAATTTCCTGACTTTTTTTCCTGGCATTTCCATTCTGCTGTTAAGTCTATTCAACATTTTAAGATATTGCACTTTTTAATACGACAAGTTCCCTTTTGCTTATATTATAGGTTCTATTTTTTGCTAAGATTTCTTTTAATTCATAACAAGCATACTTTCTTTACATTCCTGATCATAGTTCTAAAAGCTGTGTTATATAATCTTGGGTTTTTATGAGGATGGAGAAAGAATGCACACTGAAGGTGAAATGTTCCTGTGGCAAGCTTTCCCCTTGGTATTAACAAGGTGAAGGAGGAGAATTTGGGAACCCTGTTTTCCCACTTCTCCTTGCCAAAAAAAGTGGTGAGATGAGGTGATCAGATCATGAAAAGTTAAGAGTGGAATTCGTCCAAGCTCATGCAATAAACTTGATTTTTTTTTTCAAAAAGGAGACTCCCCTGGCAAGATGGTGGAGAAGGGGGTCTTCATTCCCAATTTCTCACAGTTGCCAATTTGAGGGCTTCTTCTGGTGGGATCAGAAATAGTTCAGAGTGTGGGAAATTGAGAGTTTAAATCTCACCTGGGAGAAATAAAAAACCTTACAATATATAAATAAAATCTTGGGTTTTTAGAGTAATAAAATAGTCATAAAATCTTGATGTTGATCTCTACTGATTTTATTTCCTTTTGAATCAGTCGTTTCGCTAATTATTCATATTCCGAATGTTTTTGATTGTACATTAAAGTTGTAAGCTTTGTGGAGAGTGTGGATTTCATTTTGTAATTTTTTTCTAAAGAGTATTATTTTTAAAATAGGCTGTTAATGTAGTTGAATTCATAATGTGAGCGATGTCTACCTTGTGATGGATGACAGCTCAGATCTCAATTCAGTGCCTTTCCTTTAGTTTTATTCATTGCATTCTGTCTCACGCATGTGTAATTCAGGGGTCAGCCAGAGATTTGGTCAGAGACTATTCATAGTATTGGGCATGTCTCTCCCAGGCTCTTCCTTCTGCCATTTTCTCTTCACTTTTCAGTGGCTGGGGTTTCCTAGAACTTTTTCCTGCTTTTTCAAGCCAGTTAGACTACAATTTTTCTATCATAGTATTATCTATAAAGCTGGCAGTGACTGGGGCCTGTCTTCAGGCTAAAAGACACTAGAAATAGAAAATAAAATCTCCTCTAGTACCTTAACTTTCTTCCAAAAGTCAAATGTATTCCCAGTTATTGCTTGCATTTGGTCAAATCCAATGCCTTATAATATATTTTTTTTAGTGTTTTGTGCAGTGCAGTGTTATCTTTACAAGGATTTCTCTGATAAGGGATACTTAGCCATTACTGAATGCTGAACTCATCTATATATATATACACATGAGAAGACAAAACAGTCACATGGATACTAAAAAATACCAAGTTGAGTTGTTCTAAAGGTTTAGTTTCAGAAAAAAATAGAGGTGAGTCTTTGATTCTTATAGTTGCTAGCTATTTTTCTTCAAGTAGAAAATTAAGGGAAGAGAGAACAATATGATTTGTCTTTAAAATAAAGCAGAGAAAGTAGACTTTGTAGGAAAAGTTGTGTGAAAACAGATATGTTTCTGGAGTAGTAAAAATATATTGCCAAATGCACTTTGATATGCATAGATAATTCCAAAGACATGTAATGTAGTGAACAAATTTTAAGTTATGCATATATATGTACATCCGTGTGTGTGTGTGTGTGTGTGTGTGTGTGTGTGTGTGTAGAGAAAGAGAAGGGAGAGGGAGAGAGATGGAGAGAAAGGAAAAGAGAGACAGACATGACACATATTAGGGCACATATTCTTCATATTCACAGTCAATTTAATTTAAAATGCATAGAGTACTCTAATCCCAACTTAACTGTTCCTTAGTTTTGTGCATATCCTACCACATCTTGGTTTAGAAAAACATGTACTTCAGCCTTAGAAAGTAAGGATTTTTAAAAATGAGGTTTGCTCTACCTGGATCACTAGGTAATTGAAAGGCTTATAATTTAGCAAACGACAGTAATTATTACTTAGTGTATTATCATGTTTAACCATATGTGCTAAAAATGAAGAACCACACATAAAGTAGCATAAATTTTCTCCAAAATGTTAGTAATATTGACAATCATAAAGGTATAATTATATTCTACTCCCTCCTTAGCCAATAAATAACTAATGGTTGCTGAAAAAGACTAGTTTCAGTTTTCTTTAATATTAAAAGTGTTTCTTTCTTACTCATTGATTTCTAAATCCAAGGGGTTATTTCATGTGGTTAACCTGAGTAGAGGTACAAGAGTATAATCATGTCTAATCATATTTTTTTTGATTACTGGCAAATTTAGAAAAATTGCAGGAACAAGTAATAGCTTTATTCTCCTATACTTTTATGTAATCATTTATGAGTATTGTCTCCATGAAGCTAGCTAATGGTGTTCCATAATAATCATCAAATCCATTTTGCCAGTTATCCAGGTTCAAAATCTGAGTCATTTCTGAAGTTTCCTTCATTTTCACAATCAATGCAGTCACAGAGCCCCATTTTTATTTACCTCATAATATCCTCCCTATCTGTTCTTTCTTTTTGATTATTATTTTTTTTCCTTTTTGATTATTATTGAAATTGACCTGGCTCTGATGCTTAATGCCTGTACCAGTACCTTTGATTTAATGATACCTTTCCTTGTTATTGACACCCTTACCTCCAATCCGTCCTGCACAGTGCTGCTACTAATAATAGTCCTAACTATTGCTAATAATCATAAAATATTCTTTTTTAATGTTAATTGCTTGGTCATTAATACTTGATGACCCATCTTTCCATAAAGAGTTTAAACTCCTTAACCTGATGGCAAACACCATTCCAGTTTGAGCCATCTGTTTCATCAGTTTAATCTGCTCATTACTCCTCCAAGCATTCATGTTGTTGCAGGGTAGGGGCAGCATAATTCTCTTTTGAATTTTAATGTTTTAAGCCTCTATCTTGGTGTTTTCTCATGATTCAGTGTAGGTAAGGATCACTTGATATATTCCTAGGCTTCCATTCCCAGAGACTCTAACTCATTAGGTCCATAGGTGGCACTTGGGAATCTGCACTTTTAGCAGCTACCTGAGTGGATTATGATGAGAGTGATCCATGGAACAAAAGGAGAAATATTGGTCTGTCCATTTGTTAACCTTACTTATGCTCCTAAGACTTTTATTCCATTTTTAAACATGAAGACTTCAAGATTACTCTAGTGAAGTAAATATCTCTCTGTACCATTTCACTCATTCAGTTCTCACAGAGGACTGGTTTTTAGAATAACTATTCCACTCCTTTATCCTCTTAATTTGCTTTATTTTCCTCTATACCACTTATCACTGCTTGATATTACAGTATGTCTATTAGTCTATTTTCTTATTTGTTATTTTCCCCACTTGAAAATCAGCTTTATGAAGACAGATATTGTGTAGTTCACTCCTATGGTATTGTCAGAGCCTAGAACAACATAGCAGGTACTCAAGAAATACAAATGAATTTGTATTGAACAAATGAATTTGACAACATATAAGCATTTCATTGTTAATTGTCTTTTTGTGAATGTTCCTGATGATTCAACAATATAGTATGCTCTTTGGGGTAGGGCCTACTTCTTTGTATTTTACTTTATAGCACCCAACCCAATAGCACAGATTTGTCGATACACTATTGCTCTATTGACAGAGTCTGAAATGATATTGATAATCGACTTAAGTTTTATTCTTTAAGTAATAATGTAGAAGAAAGAATAATGCTCACCCCTCAAAAATGTCCATGTTCTAATCCACAGAACCTGTTAATACATTACTTTGCATGACGAAGGGACTTTACAGATATGTTTAAGGTTAAGGGCCTTGAGATGGGGAAATTATTCTGGATTATCAGGGAATGTCCAATCTAATCTCACGAGATTTTAAAGGTGGAGAGTCATTCCCAGCTGCAGAGAATTAGAGACATAGTACCATGAGAACAACTAAACCTGCTGTTGCTGGCTTAGAAGGTGGAGGAGGAGGAAGGCCATGAGAAAAAGAATGTGGATAGCTCCAAGAGGCTAGAAAAGGCAAAGAAATGGATTCTCCACCAAAGTCTTCAGAAAGAAATGCAGTTCTGTGGATGCCTTGATTTTAGCCCAGTGAGGTCCATGTTGGATTTAGGATCTACAGAGATTATTTTAAGTCACTAAATTTGTTATAATCTGTGTGGCAGTGATAGAAAATGAATATAAACAATTTTAATAAAAATATGCATTTTAACTTCTCCATATGAGAAATGAAGCAGATTTACTGCAGGGCTGGAGAAGTTTCCATATATGCTCAATTATAAGATAATGTTGAATATAGATACTTTTTTTCTGTTTCCTCGAGGAGAAAAAATTTAAAAAGAGTGTGTGGCTAGCGTGAAAAAAGAAAATTATATAAATAGAAGTTAAATAAGCAAGAATCTTCTTATAATATTGACTTTGAAAATAATAAAATAGTTACACATGTATACTTAAAACCACACATTTAGCATGCTATATTCTCTCTCTCATGTTTCATGAAACAATTTTATTCACACTCTATTTGGAAATTTAACATCAGTTGTGATCATCACTGAAGTTTCTTCCTGAGTGATCCAACCCAGTTTTCCAGAGCACAACATATTTATTTTCGTCTAAGACATTTTAGAGAAAACACGTTTTATTTTTTATTTTTAATTTCATTTATTTATTCATGAGACACACACACACACACACACACACAGAGAGAGAGAGAGAGAGAGAGAGAGAGAGAGAGGCAGAGACACAGGCAGAGGGAGAAGCAGGCTCCATGCAGGGTGCCTGAAGTGGGATTCCATCCCGGGTCTCCAGGACCACGACCTGGGCCGAAGGCAGAGCTAAACTGCTGAGCCACCCGGGCTGCCCGAGAAAACACTTTGTAAATCTACATGTAATGCTGTCATGAGAAATGTATTTTAAATCATAAGTATGTATCTATTTTCATCATTTTTATGATGTAACTATTTATATATTTGCTTTTAAAGTAGTCTTTAAAACGTTTGTTCATAAAACAAACAAACAAACCAAAAAAAGATTTCTTCTTAATGGTATCTAAAATCTGCAATTGTGACATTATCTCCCCTCTCCATAGACAATCATTTTAAATTTAGCACTAATTTTTCATCATCCTCTTTTTTCTTACCAATGGTGACTGGTAATTTCTATTAGCATCCCAAAGTAATATTAATAGGGCTTAGTTTAGATCAATGTATCTTCCTCAAGTAGTTGTTTAAAATAAAGCAATTGTGAGATGTCTTGTAATATGAGATAAGAATTATAAAGATCTCTTCTTTGCGATAAAATTTTGGAGCTAAAAATTCACCTTTTATTCAGGAAGATAAATAATTCATTTACTTAGCTTTCTTCCCTTTTTATGGCTTCTTTAATACAGATATTTTAATAATATCCTATTTAGTATTCTCTTTAATTGCTATGTGCTATTTTCCCTAGTCCTCTATTAATAAACCTTTAATTGGGGATCCCTGGGTGGCTCAGTGGTTTGGCGCCTGCCTTTGGCCCAGGGCGCGATCCTGGAGTCCCGCCCACATCGGGCTCCAGGCATGGAGCCTGCTTCTCCCTCTGCCTGTGTCTCTGCCTCTCTCTCTGTGTGTGTCTATCATAAAAAAATCTTTAAAAAAATAAACCTTTAATTCCAAATTCTAACAATGAAAAATGATGATGCAATAAACATTACCTTGCATATATTGTTACATGCTTGTGTATTTCTACAGGATAAATTCCTAGAGATAGAATTGCTATGTGAAAGGGAACAAGCAGAATACATTTGAAAACTATTGCCAAACTGACCTACAGATATATAAATAAATTTATGTTGCCATGCATAATGGCATGAAAAGGTCCTTCTCATCTCTCTGATGATAGGGAGTATAATTGACCTGCAGCCCAGCTGCAGCACTTTGAAATCAATCATTGTATTTGCTCTGTTCAGGGGCCATTCTTCTCATCAGTTGCTCCCATCAGTAAATAATTGGACATAGCAAATATAAGACAGGTCTACTTCTGAGACATTCAGGACTGTTCTGATGGGAGACTTTGGCTCAGGGATGCCCCAATGATCTTGCAGAAGTTTCTTAGGACTGCAGTGCAGGCTAGAATGCTTTTAGCCACTCTTTATTTCTCTCCTCTTTACCTTTCTCTTTCATCTAGAAGGCCACATGTATAGGACTGTGAACAGGTCTAGGGCTATCCACAAGCTCAGAAAACATCTGAGAAGGCCTAAATCTCTCACCTCTCACTAACCTTAAGTCTTTAAACAAGCAGGAAGTGAAAGCTAAGGTGGAGTTGTAAACTTCCTGGCCAAGTGTTTAAGATATATCTGGGCATTTGCATATATCCCCACAGATAGCCCTGCTACAAAAGCTAGGAGATTTATTGGTTTCAGGTATCTAAGGAAATCTTCATATAATCACTAGCTGCCCAGTAAGCAGCCTGAGCAGAGATGTCAGAGGTTACACATCACAAAGAATACAGACTTTACTGCATTATTTTAGAAACTCCACTAAAAAAAAAAAAAAAAAGAGAGAGAGAGAGAGAGATAGCACTACACATTTATTAGAATGGCCAAAATCCAGAACATTGGCAATACTAAATATTGGCAAGGATATGCAAAAGAATCTGATTTGAAGGTTTCCTGCATAATAATATCTAAAATGTGCAGGTTTCAATAAAAATTCGGGCAGCCCCAGTGGCTCAGCAGTTTAGCGCCACCTTCAGCCTAGGGTGTGATCCTGGAGACCCCTGATCGAGTCCCACCTCAGGCTCCCTGCATGGAGTCTGCTTCTCCCTCTGGCTGTGTCTCTGTCTCTCTCTCTCTGTGTCTGTCACGAATAAATGAAATCTTAAAAAAAAATTGCAACATATGCGAAGGAATAAGAAAGTATGGCTGATACATAGGAAAAGCAGTCAGTATGACATGTCCCTGAGGAAGCTCCAACATTGGACTTACTAATTAAATGTTGAAATTGCTAATTTAATATGTTCAAAGAACTAAAAAAAAAAAAAAATCACACCTAAATAACTAAAGAAAATATGAGAACGAGGTCACCAAATAGAGAATATAACAAAGGAGTATAATGTATTTCTTAAAAAGGACCAACTAGCAATTCTGAAGTTGATTAAATAACTGGAATGAAAAATTCACTAGAGTGGTTCAGCAGCAGATTTGAAGAAACAGAAGAAAGAATCAGCAAAACTGAAGCTAGTTCAATTGAGATATCCAATCTGAGGAAAAGAGTCATGTAATTGAAGAAAGAAACAAAGGATCACTGCTATTTTTGAAGGTACAAAGGAGCATGAGCCAAAAAAGAGTGCAGGTAGTTTCCAGAAGCTGAAAAGGCAAGGGAACAGGTTCTCTTTTAAAGCCTGCATAAAGAAATACAACTACTTAAACATCTTGACATTAGCCCAGTGAGACCCACTTAGACTTCTGAGGTATTGAAATGTAATTTTAAAAATTGGTTATTTTAAACTCATAAGTTAGTGATAATTTGTTACAGCACAACAGAAAATTAATACAAATTTGGGAACACAATCTCCAGAACTGACTACAGTTAATCCTTGAACAATGCAGTAGTTATACATGCCAATCCCTGACAAAATTGAAAATCCACATATAACTTTTGACTACCCAAAAAGTTAACTACTAATAGCCTACTGTTTAGTGGAGCCTTATAGAAAATATGAACGGTTTATTAACATGTATTTTATAAGTCATATGTAGTATGTACTGTATTCTTACCATAAAGAAAGCTAGGGAAAATAAAACGTTATTAAGGAAATCCTAAGGAAGAGAAATTGTTTTTAAAGTACTGTGCTATAAAAAAATCCACATATATGTGAATTTCCACAGTTCAAACTTACGTCGTTCAAAGGTCAACTATATATGTTAGGCCACAAAATAAGTCACAATAAATATAAAAGGAAATCATATCAAGTATGTTTTCTGACCACAATAGAATAAAATTTGAAATCAATAACAAAAAAAACCCTGAAAAATCCTGCAATCTATGAAATTAAATAACATGTTACTAAATAACCAATGAGTCAATAAAGAAATCACAAGACAAATTAGAAAATACTTTGAGCCAGAAACACCCCTTCAGTTGTGGCCTTTACATCAGATGGTGAGCGACTTGTTGGCATGCCAGCCGAGAGACAGCTTGTCACCAACCCAAACAATACATTCTATGCCACCAAGCGTCTCATTGGCCAGTGATATGATGACCCTGAAGTACAAAAAGATATTAAAAATGTGCCCTTTAAAATTGTCCGTGGAGGAGGGGCAAGACGGCGGAAGAGTAGGGTCCCCAAATCACCTGTCCCCACCAAATTACCTAGATAACCTTCAAATCATCCTAAAAATCTACGAATTCGGCCTGAGATTTAAAGAGAGAACAGCTGGAATGCTACAGTGAGAAGAGTTCGCGCTTCTATCAAGGTAGGAAGACGGGAAAAAGAAATAAAGACACAAAAGGCCTCCAAGGGGGAGGGGCCCCGCAAGGAGCTGGGCTGAGGCCGGGGCGAGTGTCCCCAGGACAGGAGAGCCCCGTCCCGGAGGAGCAGGAGCTGCACCAACCTTCCCGGGCGGAAAGGGGCTCGCAGGGAGTTAGAGCAGGACCCAGGAGGGCGGGGATGCCCTCGGGCTCCCTGGGACACTAACAGACACCTGCGCCCCGGGAGAGTGCGCCGAGCTCCCTAAGGGCTGCAGCGCGCACGGCGGGACCCGGAGCAGCTCGGAGGGGCTCGGGGGGGGGGGGGGCGGCTCTGCGGAGGCGGCTGCGCGGCTCCGGGAGCAGCTCGGCGGCGGCGGCTCGGGCGGAGGAAGAAGCTCCACGCGGAGGGGGCGGCGCGACTCCGGGAACAGCTCGGAGGGGCTCGGGCTGCGGCTCCGAGGAGGGGGCTGCGGGGCGGGAGCGCGAATCCAACAGCGCAGGCCCCGGAGCACAGGGCGCCGGGACACAGCCCAGGATCCGGCCTCCCCCCAGGACACGCAGAGGCCGGGATGGCCCAGGACAGCAAGGACGCTCCTGCCTGGAGCTGAGCAGATCAGCGGCCGCGACCTGGAGCCTCCAGGCCCTGCAGACGGAGAGCCCCGGAGTTACTGCGGGGGCTGAATCCAGGTTCCCAGAGGTGCTGCCCCGCCACTGTGGCTTCCTCCTGGGGCCTCACGGGGTAAACAACCCCCACTGAGCCCTGCACCAGGCAGGGGGCAGAGCAGCTCCCCCAAGTGCTAACACCTGAGAATCAGCACAGCAGGCCCCTCCCCCAGAAGACCAGCGAGACAGACCAGTTACAGGGGAAGTCAAGGGACTTAAAGTATACAGAATCAGAAGATACTCCCCCGTGGTTTTTTGTTTTTGTTTTGTTTTGTGTTTTTTTTTCTTTCTCCTTGATTTCTGATTGCTTCCCCCACCCCACCCCCTTTTTTTTCCTCCTTTCTTTTTCTTTCTCTTTTTCTTCTCTTTTTCCCCCTTTTTTCTTCTTTCTCTTTTTTCTGTTTCTCTTTTCTTTCCTTCTCTCTCTTTTTCTCCTTTTCCCAATACAACTTGTTTTTGGCCACTCTGCACTGAGCAAAATGACTAGAAGGAAAACCTCACCTCAAAAGAAAGAATCAGAAACAGCCCTCTCTCCCACAGAGTTACAAAATATGGATTACAATTCAATGTCAGAAAGCCAATTCAGAAGCACTATTATACAGCTACTGGTGGCTCTAGAAAAAAGCATAAAGGACTCAAGAGACTTCATGACTGCAGAATTTAGATCCAATCAGGCAGAAATTAAAAATCAATTAAATGAGATGCAATCCAAGCTAGAAGTCCTAACGACGAGGTGGAAGAACGAGGTGGAAGAACGAGTGAGTGACATAGAAGACAAGTTGATGGCAAAGAGGGAAACTGAGGAAAAAAGAGACAGACTATTAAAAGACCATGAGGATAGACTAAGGGAGATAAATGACAGCCTGAGGAAGAAAAACCTACGTATAATTGGGGTTCCCGAGGGCACCAAAAGGGACAGAGGGCCAGAATATGTACTTGAACAAATCCTAGCTGAAAACTTTCCTAATCTGGGAAGGGAAACAGGCATTCAGATCCAGGAAATAGAGAGATCCCCCCCTAAAATCAACAAAAACCGTTCAACGCCTCGACATTTAATAGTGAAACTTGCAAATTCCAAAGATAAAGAGAAGATCCTTAAAGCAGCAAGAGAAAAAAAGTCCCTGACTTTTATGGGGAGGAATATTAGAGTAACAGCAGACCTCTCCACAGAGACCTGGCAGGCCAGAAAGGGCTGGCAGGATATATTCAGGGTCCTAAATGAAAAGAACATGCAACCAAGAATACTTTATCCAGCAAGGCTCTCATTCAAAATGGAAGGAGAGATAAAGAGCTTCCAAGACAGGCAGGAACTGAAAGAATATGTAACCTCCAAACCAGCTCTGCAAGAAATTTTAAGGGGGACTCTCAAAATTTCCCTTTAAGAAGAAGTTCAGTGGAACAATCCACAAAAACAAGGACTGAATAGATATGATGACACTTAACTCATATCTGTCAATAGTAACTCTGAACGTGAATGGGCTTAATGACCCCATCAAAAGGCGCAGGGTTTCAGACTGGATAAAAAAGCAGGACCCATCTATTTGCTGTCTACAAGAGACTCATTTTAGACAGAAGGAAACCTACAACCTGAAAATAAAAGATTGGAGAACCATTTACCATTCAAATGGTCCTCAAAAGAAAGCAGGGGTAGCCACCCTTATATCAGATAAATTAAAATTTACCCCAAAGACTATAGTGAGAGATGAAGAGGGACACTATCTCATACTCAAAGGATCTATCCAACAAGAGGACTTAACAATCCTCAATATATATGCCCCGAATGTGGGAGCTGCCAAATATTTAAACCAATTAATAACCAAACTGAAGAAATACTTTGAAAATAATACACTTCTACTTGGTGACTTCAATCTAGCTCTTTCTACACTCGATAGGTCTTCAAAGCACAACATCTCCAAAGAAACGAGAGCTTTAAATGATACACTGGACCAGATGGATTTCACAGTTATCTACAGAACTTTACATCCAACCTCAACTGAATACACATTCTTCTCAAGTGCACATGGAACTTTCTCCAGAATAGACCACATACTGGGTCACATATCGGGTCTGAACCGATTCCAAAAGATCGGGATAGTCCCCTGTATATTCTCAGACCATAATGCCTTGAAATTAGAACTTAATCACAACAAGAAGTTTGGAAGGACCACAAACACGTAGAGGTTAAGGACCATCCTGATAAAAGATGAAAAGGTCAACCAGGAAATTAAGGAAGAATTAAAAAGATTCATGGAAACTAATGAGAATGAAGATACAACCGTTCAAAATCTTTGGGATGCAGCAAAAGCAGTCCTGAGGGGGAAATACATCTCAATACAAGCATCCATTCAAAAACTGGAAAGAACTCAAATTCAAAAGCTCACCTTACACATAAAGGAACTAGAGAAAAAGCAACAAATGGACCCCACCCCCAGCAGAAGAAGACAGTTAATTAAAATTCGAGCAGAACTAAATGAAATTGAGACCAAAAGAACTGTGGAACAGATCAACAGAACCAGGAGTTGGTTCTTTGAAAGAATTCATAAGATAGATAAACCATTAGCCAACCTTATTAAAAAGAAGAGAGACAAGACTCAAATTAATAAAATCATGAATGAGAAAGGAGAGATCACTACCAACACCAAGGAAATACAAACGATTTTAAAAACATATTATGAACAGCTGTACGCCAATAAATTAGGCAATCTAGAAGAAATGGACGCATTCCTGGAAAGCCACAAACTACCAAAACTGGAGCAGGAAGAAATAGAAAACCTGAACAGGCCAATAGCCAGGGAGGAAATTGAAGCAGTCATCAAAAACCTCCCAAGACACAAGAGTCCAGGGCCAGATGGCTTCCCAGGGGAATTCTATCAAACGTTTAAAGAAGAAATCATACCTCTTCTACTAAAGCTGTTTGGAAAGATAGAAAGAGATGGAGTACTTCCAAATTCGTTCTATGAGGCCAGCATCACCTTAATTCCAAAACTAGACAAAGACCCCACCAAAAAGGAGAATTACAGACCAATATCCCTGATGAACATGGATGCAAAAATTCTCAACAAGATACTAGCCAATAGGATCCAACAACACATTAAGAAAATTATTCACCATGACCAAGTAGGATTTATCCCCGGGACACAAGGCTGGCTCAACACTTGTAAAACCATCAATGTGATTCATCATATCAGCAAGAGAAAAACCAAGAACCATATGATCCTCTCATTAGATGCAGAGAAAGCATTTGACAAAATACAGCATCCATTCCTGATCAAAACCCTTCAGAGTGTTGGGATAGAGGGAACTTTCCTCGACATCTTAAAAGCCATCTATGAAAAGCCCACAGCAAATATGATTCTCAATGGGGAAGCACTGGGAGCCTTTCCCCTAACATCAAGAACAAGACAGGGATGTCCACTCTCACCACTGCTATTCAACATAGTACTGGAAGTCCTAGCGTCAGCAATCAGACAACAAAAAGACATTAAAGGCATTCAAATTGGCAAAGAAGAACTCAAACTCTCCCTCTTCGCCGATAAAATGATACTCTACATAGAAAACCCAAAAGCCTCCACCCCAAGATTGCTAGAACTCATACAGCAATTTGGTAGCATGGCAGGATACAAAATCAATGCCCAGAAATCAATGGCATTTCTATACACTAACAATGAGACTGAAGAAAGAGAAATTAAGGAGTCAATCCCATTTACAATTGCACCCAAAAGCATAAGATACCTAGGAATAAACCTAACCAAAGAGGTAAAGGATCTATACCCTAAAAACTATAGAACACTTCTGAAAGAAATTGAGGAAGACACAAAGAGATGGAAAAATATTCCATGCTCATGGATTGGCAGAATTAATATTGTAAAAATATAAATGTTACCCAGGGCAATTTACACGTTTAATGCAATCCCTATCAACATACCATGGACTTTTTCATAGAGTTAGAACAAATTATTTTAAAATTTGTGTGGAATCAGAAAAGACCCGGAATAGCCAGGGGAATTTTAAAAAAGAAAACCATATCTGGGGACATCACAATGCCAGATTTCAGGTTGTACTACAAAGCTGTGACCATCAAGACAGTGTGGTACTGGCACAAAAACAGACACATAGATCAATGGAACAGAATAGAGAACCCAGAAGTGGACCCTGAAATGTATGGTCAACTAATATTCGATAAAGGAGGAAAGACTATCCATTGGAAGAAAGGCAGTCTCTTCAATAAATGGTGTTGGGAAAATTGGACATCCACATGCAGAAGAATGAAACTGGACCACTCTCTTTCACCATACACAAAGATAAACTCAAAATGGATGAGAGATCTAAATGTGAGACAAGAGTCCATCAAAATCATACAAGAGAACACAGGCAACACCCTTTTTGAACTTGGCCACAGTAACTTCTTGCAAGATACATCCACAAAGGCAAAAGAAACAAAAGCAAAAATGAACTATTGGGACTTCATCAAGATAAGAAGCTTTTGCACAGCAAAGGATACAGTCAACAAAACTAAAAGACAACCTACAGAATGGGAGAAGATATTTGCAAATGACATATCAGATAAAGGGCTAGTTTCCAAAATCTATAAAGAACTTGTTAAACTCAACACCAAAGAAACAAACAATCCAATCATGAAATGGGCAAAAGACATGAAGAGAAATCTCAGAGAGGAAGACTTGGACATGGCCAACATGCACATGAGAAAATGCTCTGCATCACTTGCCATCAGGGAAATACAAATCAAAACCACAATGAGATACCACCTCACACCAGTGAGAATGGGGAAAATTAACCAGGCAGGAAACAACAAATGTTGGAGAGGATGCGGAGAAAAGGGAACCCTCTTACACTGTTGGTGGGAATGTGAACTGGTGCAGCCACTTTGGAAAACTGTGTGGAGGTTCCTCAAAGAGTTAAAAATAGACCTGCCCTACAACCCAGCAATTGCACTGTTGGGGATTTACCCCAAAGATTCAGATGCAATGAAACGCCGGGACACCTGCACCCCGATGTTTCTAGCAGCAATGTCCACAATAGCCAAACTGTGGAAGGAGCCTCGGTGTCCATCGAAAGATGAATGGATAAAGAAGATGTGGTCTATGTATACAATGGAATATTACTCAGCAATTAGGAACGACAAATACCCACCATTTGCTTCAACGTGGATGGAACTGGAGGGTATTATGCTGAGTGAAATAAGTCAATCGGAGAAGGACAAACAGTGTATGTTCTCATTCATTTGGGGAATATAAAATATAGTGAAAGGGAATATAAAGGAAGTGAAAAGAAATGTTGGGAAATATCAGGAAGGGAGACAGAACATAAAGACTCCTAACTCGGGGAAACGAACTACGGGTGGTGGATGGGGAGGAGGGAGGGAGATGGAGGGGAATGGGTGACGGGCCCTGAGGCGGACACTTGACGGGATGAGCCCTGGGTGTTTTTCTGTATGTTGGTAAATTGAACACCAATAAAAATTAATTAAAAAAAATTAAAAGGGAGAAAGAACAATAAAAAATAATAAAATAAAATAAAATAAAATTGTCCGTGCCTCCAATGGAGATGCCTGGGTTGAAGCTCATGGAAAACTCTATTCTCAAAGTCAGATTGGAGTATTTGTGTTGATGAAGATGAAAGAGACTGCAGAAAATTACCTTGGGCATACAGCAAAAAATGGCGTGATCACTGTTCCAGCGTATTTCAATGACTCAGAGGCAGGCCACTAAGGATGCTGGCCAGATATCTGGACTAAATGTGCTTTGAGTAATTAATGAACCCACAGCTGCTGAGCTGGCCTATCGTCTAGATAAATCAGAAGACAAGATCATTGCTGTATATGATTTAGGTGGTAGGATTTTTGATATTTCTATCCTGGAATTTCAGAAAGGAGTGTTTGAGGTGAAGTCCACCAATGGAGATACTTTCTTAGGTGGCGAGGACTTTGAACAGGCCTTGCTATGACACATTGTGAAGGAGTTCAAAAGAGAGACAGGAGTTGATCTAACCAAAGACAACATGGCACTTCAGAGGGTTTGGGAAGCTGCTGAGAAGGCTAAGTGTGAACTCTTCTCATCTGTGCAGACCGATATTAATTTGCCATGTCTTGCTATGGATGCTTCTGGACCCAAGCGTTTGAATATGAAGCTGACATGGGTTCAGTTTGAAGACATTGTCACTGATCTAATCAGGAGAACCATCGCTCCATGCCGAAAAGCTATGCAAGATGCAGAAGTCAGCAAGAGTGACATTGGAGAAGTGATTCTTGTTGGTGGCATGACTAGGATACCCAAGGTTCAGCACACTGTACAGGATCTCTTTGGCTGAGCCCCATGCAAAGCTGTCAATCCTGATGAGGCTGTGGCCATCGGAGCTGCCATTTAGGGAGGTGTGTTAGCTGGTTATGTCACAGATGTGCTGCTCCTGGATGTCACTCCTTTGTCTCTGGGTATTGAGACAGTGGGAGGTGTTTTCACCAAACTTATCAACAGAAACACCACTATTCCAACCAAGAAAATCCAGGTGTTTTCTACAGCTGCTGATGGTCAGACTCAAGTGGAGATTAAAGTGTGTCAGGGTGAGAGAGATGGCTTGGAATTCTAATCAAAGGTAAGCAGCCCCTCGTGGAGTCCCTCAGATTGAAGTTACATTTGACATTGATGCCAATGGATTGTACATGTTTCAGTCAAAGATAAGGGTACAGGACATGAGCAGCAGATTGTGATTCAGTCTTCTGGTCAGTTAAGCAAGATGATATTGAAAATATGGTTAAAAATGCGGAAAAGTATGCTGAGGAAGACAGGTGAAAGAATGAACGAGTTGAAGCAGTTAATATGGCTAAAAGAATCATTCATGACACAGAAACAAAAATGGAAGAATTCAAGGACCAATTACCTGCTGATGAATGCAACAAGCTAAAAGAAGAGATTTCCAAAATGAGGGAACTTCTGGCTCGAAAAGACAGTGAAATGGGAGAAAACATAAGGCAGGCAACATCTTCCCTTCAGCAAGCATCACTGAGGCTCTTCGAAATGGCATACAAAAAGATGGCATCTGAGTGAGAAGGCTCTGGAAGTTCTGGCACTGGGGAACAAAAGGAAGATCAAAAAGAGGAAAAACAGTAATAACAAACTTCAGAGTCAAAAAATGATGCTTGGGAGTGAAGGGACTTTTGAGCAGAAATGGGGAAACTTCAATCTTTTACTGTGTTTTTGCAGTATTCTATATATAATTTCCTTAATATGTAAATTTAGTGACCATAAGCTAATGATCATTTAATGAGAATTTCAACCGTACAAAATTCACAGTACTCTGTACTTAGTCATTTATCACCTGCTGTAAAGGGAGGGGAAGATTTGTTGATCATTATATAAACAATGTTTTGTGTTTTAGTAGCTGTATTTTCAAGAGGTGAAACCATCTCTAAGCAGAATGATGAAGGTAGTCAGCCACACACCTGGAATGAGACCATGTGGGGATGAGATCTTCTAGTGAATTAAGAACTACTACACCAGCCTTTGTGTACATGGGATTCTTCATGAAACTGAGGCCTTACAAGGCAAGCCAGCTATGCCATGTTGGAGGGTAGGGCAAGAGTAGCTAGATAACAGAAAAATAGCTGTTAGTTACAGCTTTATATTTTTATTTTATTATTTTTTTCAGCTTTATATTTTTAAAGGTAATAGGGCTCCCTAACTTTCCTAAGGCATATTTTTCTAGCTACCTTCTGGCCTGTGTCTGGCACTTCTGTCCTTGTTGATGGCTCTTTTTTTTTTTAATCCATTCTGGTTTTTTTTTTAAATAAATATGAAAAAGTAAAAAAAAAATACTTTGAAATAAATGAAAACAAAAACAAAACATATCAAAACTTGGGATGAATAGTAAGCAGTGCTTAGAGCTAAAATTATTGCTCCATGTGACTATATTAAAAAAAGAAAATCTCAAAATTAGTATCCTAATCTCTTACTTTGGAGTTTGGAGCAAACTTCAGCAAGCTGAAGAAATAAATAACAACTAGAGTGGAAATAGATAAATAAGTAAATAAAATATAGTAAAATAATAAGGATACTCAAAATCAATTTTTTTTCTTTTGAAAAAATCAACAAAACTCACAAATATTCAAGTAGACAGATCGAGAGGAAAAAGAAAACTCAGATGATTAAAATTAAGAATGAAAGAGGAAATACTGATTTAAAAAAATAAAAATAAATTAAAAGGGAATATTAAAAAATGGTTGTATGCAAACAAAATAGTAACATAGAAAAGACAAACTCTTCTGGGGACACAGTCTATCAGAACTTACTAAAGAGGAAATAGAAATCTGAATGTACCTTTAAGAAATAGATTGAATAAATAATAAAAAAAATTCAACAAGGAAAAGCCTAGCACCAGAGGGCTTTCTTGATGAATTATACAATCACTTAAAAAAGATTTAACACAAATCTTTCACTAACCCTTACATATAATAAAAGAGGAAGGAACAATTTCAATTCATTTTAGGAAGTCAGTGTTATCCTGACTCAAAAATAAAGCAAAGATATAACAATAAAACTAAAAGCTAGTATCTCTTTTGAACATAGAACCAAAATCCTCAACAAAGTAGCAAATCACATTCAGCAACATATGAAAAGGTTCATATGGGAGTGAGCCCAGCAAAACTGGAGGAGCAATTCCAAACATCCATTACTTCACAAAAGCATTGAAAAACAAGCAAGAACTGTCAGAACCAGCTTTGTTAGACATCTGGAAAACAGTTAAAGGTTTACAGCAAACAAGTAAATGCTAAATAAAGAGAAAAAAACAACTTAAAAATGGTAGGAAAGCTTTGTGGCATTTTTACTTGCCCTTACCTCACCCTCTCCTTGGCTCAGCAGTGTCAGGCCTTTGTACCTGGTTCTGGAGACAGCCTAGTGGATGTTATTTGCAAATTACAGTGTTTATCTGTTCTAACCTGCCTGGGGCTATCTGAAAGACTGACAAAAGGTCCCATATCTTTGCCTAACTAAAAATTCACTTAGAGTAGAAAAAAAATGGTAAGCTTTGCTCAAAAATATTGTAAGCCTAAAGAAAAATCCACAGCCAACTGGGACCATAGATTATGTTTGAGCACACAATTGACCACCTACAGCCTGGCAGAAAAATCTGGGGAGACAATTGCTTTGGGAAATAAAGACATTTAGAAACACCTGTGTACACTGAGGGATTTAGAAAGCCACATGCATAGCACTAGACAAAATGCATGCTCAGAAAACAGAATGAAAAACAATTCAGCTAAGTTTTCTGGTGTATATAATAAAAAATAATCTTTCTTCTGATTACCAATGATAAACTCCCCATTTCTTTCTGCACCTTCTCCAGAAATGCCTCTAATGTACATGTTTCTACCATCATTCTGTTCATCATGACAGGCAATATATGTATTCCCTTAGATGATACAGGCTTTCTCTACCATGTTTCTCATTTCCTCCTGAGCTCTCACTGGAAGAGCCTTTAACATCCTTATTTCTATCAAAAGTCTATTCAAGGAAATCTAAGCTTTTTCCACCATGCTTCTCAAATTTCTTCCAGCTTCTATCCATAACTCAAGCCAAAAATCACTTTCGGATTTTTGTATTTGTTACAGCAGCATCCCATTTCCAGGCACAAAAATATCTGTATTATTTTCTTATGGCTTCTATAGCAAATTACTAAAAAGAGTGCATTATTTAAAAATAAACACAAATTTATCCTCTACAGTTCTGGGGACCATAAGTCCAAAATCAAGGTATAAGCAGAGCCATGCTCTCTCTGAGGATCTAGGGTAGAATATGTTCTTGCCTCTTCCAGCTTCTGGTGGCTGACAACATTCCTTTGCTTATGTCCATATCACTCCAATGGAATGTCATTCTACTTTTTTCTTATACGGACACTGATGATGGCCCACCTGAATAATCTCCTCATCTCAAAGTTCTTTTTTTTAAATATTTTATTTATTTATTCATGAGACACACACACACACACACACACACACACACACAGAGAGAGAGAGAGAGAGAGAGAGAAATAGACAGAGGGAGAAGCAGGCTCCCTGCAGTGAGCCTGATGTGGGACTTGATCCCAGGAACCCAGGATCATGACCTGAGCCAAAGGCAGATGCTAAACCACTGAGTCACCCAGGCATCCCTCAAAATTCTTAACTTAATCACATCTGCAAAGACACTTTTTCTAAATAAGATGGTATTTACATTTTTCAGGAATTAAAACTTAATACTTTTTGGGCCACCATTCAACCTACTACATCCTTGAAAAGAGGAACCAGCTTTAATTAAAGAAAAATTATAAACAAACTTCTTGGCCCTACAATCACTTGACTTATTCAGCTTATTCAGCTTCTCTGTTGTAAATAGCTGTTTCTGAGTGGATAAGCCAAAAGGTAGAAATGATTCATAATGCATTTACTGACTATTGAAATTGACAAAAAAATAAAATGAGAGTAATCTGGTCTATTCTGTGTTCTTGATTTTATGTAACAAATTTCTCTTTACTGAATTGAATGTTTTCTAATTGAATGTTTTTGGCCTTCAATAAAGATCTGTTATTGCCAAATTGTTTTACTACAGTTCCTGTTTTTATCCATGTGAAATGTAATATCTAAGTTTTATTGAAGGCTAGGGAAAGATGTTACAGATAATTTTGAAAAGCCATAAAGTATGAAAAGTTTTATATATATATGTATATATATATATATATATATATATATATATATATATATATAGTCAGTCTGGTTTTTCTTCCTTTCTTCTCTTCTAACTTAAAGTGATTTTTTTGTCACTTCATATACTCTAAAAGTTCAAAGCAGCTTCTGATTGTTGAAATAGTTGTTTAAATTGCTATCTCTCTGTTATTTGTAGCTATTGATATGAAGCTTTAATTACATAAAAATAGCTTATGGCAGTTTCTAAATCTAAAATAAAACAAAGAGCTTTGTTAAATTTTGAAAAAGCAACCCCAAATTCAGAGATTTTCTGCTAGTGCCAGGACACTGGCAGTGTGTCAGGTCACTGCCATCATCTTTCTATGGAATAACAGGCATCAGAGCTTTTCTCAAGGCCTATTTGATAGACAGGAACTAGAAGAAACAGAAAAAATGATGAGAAGAAAGTATTGTTCAGGACAGGAAAAGACTGTACATGGCAGGTTAGTGCATACTGGAAAATGTAGTGTGGGTTCAAGCCAGAGTAAGGAAGGTATGGGAAAGGCCAAGAGGGAAGGTACCTGAGTGGCTAAGTGATTGAGTGTCTGCCTTTGGCTCAGGTGGTGATTCCAGGGTCCTGGGATCGAGTCTCGCATCGGGCTCCCCGCAGGGAGCCTGCTTCACCCTTTGCTTCTGTCTCTGCCTCTCTCTCTCTGTGTCTCTCATGAATAAATAAATAAAATCTTTAAAAAAACAAAAGAAAGAAAGGCTAAGAGGAATTGACAGGACCTTTACTCTTCTTCTCTTTAGAGACAGAAAGGTAGGATAGGACAGAAATGTCTAGAACAAGGAAGGGTTGAGCAAGTTGGAACAATGAAGGGAAAAATACGGCATGATAGACTATGTCAGGGTGAACTAGCATAAGGCAGGTGGGGCACCGCTGACAATTGGTCAGGATAAGGTTGAAAAAGTAAAATCTATATAGTGCTAAGAGGGAGGAGAAGAAGGCCATTATAAAACTAAGTGTAAAGTGGGTTATGGTAGGGCATAACTATACCTAACAGAGAATGGAAAGACTAAATAGGATAGAATAGTAGAGGGCACAGAAGACATGGATAAGGTAACACAGGGAAGGGAAGGGCAAGGAATAAGCTGAGTTTGTAAAGACGTCTTGAGTCCCTGATGAAACTAAGAGAAGGGTCCCACTAATTAATAGAAATTATGTGGAATATAGTTATGATTCACATGAGTTTTGAATACTGGTAGTATATACTAAACAAGTCTAAATATTGATTATCCCAAACTCTAAGGGTCCTACATCAAGGTGCCCATCAACACTCATGTTACTCATCACGGAATTTTGTTTTACTCTTGGTCCTTAAACCTTAAATTTGATTTTAAACATATAAATAAAGTAATGCCTACTGTCATAACTAATCTCCACATATTCATAATATAATAGTATTTCTCAATTTGAGTGTTAGGAATCACATGTGGAATTTGTGGAAATTCATATTTTAAGGTTCCTCCTATAATGGCAGATGTAATGAAGTTGGTGCTATATTATTCTCACCAGATTTTTTCAATCAGAAAAAATGAAACCTTACATTCTAGTGCAAAGATCTAAGAGGAGCCAATAATACCACATCTGTCATTAGCAACATCTATTCCAAAGGGAAGAATGTTCACAGTCTTCTTCCCTGAGACAGAGGGTGGGACAATGGAAATATATTTAGTGGACACTACTCCCTCTTTCCAGTTAGTGGATATATTTCCATCTGTTTTAATGTGCCTAGCATTTGAGTATACAACTTACATAAGTCATAATGGAGGTTACTGCCTTGGTTAAGGACTAGATTCATCTCATCTTTGAACTACTGCAAAAGTATTCTAAGTGGAGTCTCCTAGAGTACTATCCCTCTTCATTTCTTTCTCATAGCACTACTTGGTGTAAAATTTTTCGGGAGCTCCCACTACCAATAGGATAATCAAAACAACCTTGAATGAAATGGAAAAGCACATCATTCTAGACTATTATTTAGGCTAAGAAAATCTATTCTTCCCCTTTTTTTGCCAAATGGTCATGCACTCAGCTAGAATCTACATTTCCCACCCTCCTTTGCAGGTAAGTATAACCATATAACTAAATTCAGGCCCATGGAATATGAATGTAAGTACTGTATGCAAGATCTGAGTCATTTCCACTCAAAAGACAAGTTAATTTCTATGGACTTTGATTTTTTAATCCTTCTCAAAGGCTAGCTTGATCTTGTGGATAAGGTCAAGATCCTAGGAGAAGGTGGAGTGAAAAGATGGAAAGAAAATTTGTTTCTTCTATCTGTCCCACCTAGTCTGGAATTGAGAGAGAAATAAACACATGTATTGTAGAATCCAGTATAATTGTGGATGTCTTTTTAGAATAAGTATAACCTTTAAATTAATAAATTAAATATATTTTATGGTCTTTCTTATTTATCTGTGTCTCACTCATGAAGTGTTTCTTGAATGAATGAATAGTGATACACTAATACTGACCAGTCCCTATGCTCAGTGGGAAATCTGCTTGGTATTCTATCTCTCCCTCTCCTTCTTCTGCCCCACTCCCCACTCACATGCATGTGCATGTGTGTTCTCTCTCTCAAAAAAATAAATAAATATTTTAAAATATGATGGCAATTAAATATAGAAAAAAAGAAATGTCTGCAAGCACCAATTGATAATATCTTGGGTTTAAAAAAAGATATCTTAGATAAACAAAGTTAAAAAAATAGAGGATGGACTGAAATAATACTGTCAGGAAGATCACAAGGAATTTACAATGTTGACTCAGTATCATACCCAAAACTGAAAAAGATGAATACATTTTAAGAAACAAATATTTTGGTTTTCATTCTGAAATTGAGAAGTAAAATGATCATGTTTACAGTTTGAATAAAATTTCTCTGACCTTATTCATGAATTGGTGTATTAGATAGTAAGGGGTTTGATCTCAAATCATTCCCACTCCCCTGGCAAGTTACTAAATGAAAGTAGAATAATTGCCCATAATAAAATTGTCATTTTCTTTAAAGGTTCTTGATCTTTCCATATGGTAGTCCTCCTGGTGAATTTTCAAAATATATTATTGGTCATTGATTTTGTTCATGCAAAGTTAGCATTAAAACCCCATTATGAGATGATAAATGGTAAGTTGGCAAGCCCACCAATAGGTAATTTTTTCTGTCAACTTTAAGTGGAATAATAAGCCACAAATATCTTTCTAGAGATGTCAGAGCCTACTAGCCATTAACTTAAGTATTCCAATCTAGCCCTCTCCTATGGGGTTTCTCATAGCTGAAATCCCTCTTCTGGTCTCTATTCTGCCACAAAGTACTCTTGAGTATACCAATTTACAGTTGTCTCCTGCCTAGACCTTACCTTTGAGATCTACTGAATAGGAATGCTGAGTTGATAAGTATCACAATATTAGTAAAAGGAGAGAAGAAGGTCCTAGGTCTTCTTCTTTCTTTATAATCCTCAACACTACATAGTCTTTTAATTTAAACATACCCCCATCATGTCAGTAAGAGAAACAAGGAGTGGCTACCATCTTTCTCCACCCCAGTAGCCTGCTGCTCGCTAAAAAGAATCCTTAGATTTAATCAGTCCAACTAATCTCCTTTACTATGAATGTACTACCATTATTCCATCTGTGACTTTATTTCTTTTGCCAAAAATGCCATCCCTTCTCTATTTACACGTCTTGCATCAATTCAGTTCTTACCTCTTCCATTGAAGCCTTCCCTAAAAAATCGATTATAATTAGCTTCCTCCTTTTAAATTCTCTAAAATATACAGTCTTCACCGTGAATGCAGTAAGGTTGCATACCTATCTTCTACTGATAACAAACTGTCTTATATTAACTAATTCTGGGTTCCATCTACATTGTGTTTATGTACTTCCAAATCCTCCATAGCATCTTACAATGCTCAGCTAATCGCCACTCTTATTCCAAGACAATATATTTCACAGAGCATCCAGAATAATCTTTTCAAAAACATAAATCAAATTATTCCACTCACCAGATTTCAAATCCTCAATGACTTTCTATCACAGGTAGAATAAAATCAAATCTTTTTACCATGGCCTACAATGCTCTGTGTAATCAAAGTACAAACCATATTAAGGATCAGCTCTAACTGGTTTTAATCTCATGACTAAGACTCTTCTACCAACTTTCCTTCTAATCAAGACATAAAAGTATAGTGTTCCACTGAAATGCAGCCCAGCTCAGCTTGTTGCCACATTAGGATGGATATGTTCAGCAAACACTTGCCATGTTATTTTACAAGTTATTTCATTCAAGATATTTATTCAACACCGACAATATGCTGGGTTATGTTCTAGATGTGGCAGTATAGAAAAAACAAGAAAATGTCTCTGACTTCTTGATTTATTCTAATTAGGGTAACCAACTGTCCTGGTTTAAATCAGGAAAAAGAGGTTTTCTGTGACATAAGGTTTCCAGTGGTAAAACTTAGAAAATCTCAGAGCTAAAACCTGTGATGAGTTGATCATTGTAATTCTAATGGAGGAAACAGAATAAATATATACATACAGAAAAGACATCTAACATATACCTGTTGAATCAATAAGTCAATACAAATTGATTAAGGAGGAAAAAAGTCTGCATATGTCTTAAAACATCAGTTAATGAGCTTGAAGCCCACCTTATGATTTTCATATGGAATTTACCGTGTGTATTGTTGCATAATAAATTATCCCAAAACTCAGTGGGTTAAAAAAACCAAGCATTTACTTTCTTACAGATTCTAAGGTTGAGGATCCATATAGGAGTGGCTTAGCTTCATGGTTCTGGTTCAAGATGTGCCATGAAGTTGCTGTCCAGATGGCACCAAGGGCTTCAGTCATTAGAAATATTGATGGAGGCTATGGGGTTTTCCATTAAGCTCATTTATATGATTATTGGCAGGCCTTAGTTCTTCATAAAATCTTGGCCAGAGGCCTCAGTTACCCATAATGCCAGCCTATCTCTAAGCCACCTTACTGTCCTCAGCTGTCTTATTCCAGAGCAAATGATTATAGAGATCCCCCAAGATGGAAGCCCTCAGTCTTTTTATAACTGAATATAGGAAGCAATATCCCATGTACTATCATTTCTGCCATATCTTATTGGTAATAGAGACCAAAAATGATCAAATGTGGAAAGAGCCTATATAAAGCTGTATATACTGGGAGATGGGGCTTATTAAATGCCAATTTGGAGTGTTGTTAACACACCATGTTTCTATTTCAGATCATCTCTGTTTCTTACCTTAAACCAGTAGTTTTAAAATTTAGTGCTAAAGAATCCCCTTTTAAAAATACAGAATATCAGGGTCCATATCTAAAGATTTTGATTCAGTATGTTAGGGTACAGCATTTTTATGAAGGCTGTGTGAAGATCACACATTAAGAACAGAACTCAAAGCATATTCTCAGGACATTTTCATTTAGTCCTGTTGGTTTAAACTCCCTCTTATATAAAGACTTCCATACATATTTTTTTCTGGTCTAGCTTCAGCATCATTTCACAGAGATGTTTCCCAGGTAGTTCAAACCCATTTTTTTTATCCCAACCCAAACCATTCCATAGCTGCAACTTTTCCTCAGTTCCTGAAATTGATGAACAGAAATACCATTTTTTTCAATAGCTCAAGTGAGAACTCCTTTGCTTTGCTAAAACCCCTCATATCAACATATCACAAAGTATATTGATTCTATTTTCTTATTATTTTTAAACTAGTCTTCTCTTTCTTTGCCAATGACTTAGTTCATGCACTTACTTCCTATTGGATTGCTGACGATTACCTTTAACCAACTGTACATGATGTCAATGCTACCCTTTTCCAATCTATTCTCCATACCACTGCCAGAACGTTTTTCTAGAACAATGATTTGATCATCTTACTTCCTACTCAAAACCCTTCCACAATTCCTATTACTTTCTGAATAAAATACAAACTTTGTACTGCAATATAGAAGGATCTTTTTTTTTTAATCCAGGCTCTGCCAATATCTCCAGTTTTGCCTCCTGAAATTCCAGGAGGAATTAATAGAACAATGTGAAGTTACAGAACTCACTGCAGTATCTCAGGTCTCCATGATATTTTTAAATCTGTAAATTCCTATTCATTTTGGGACTCAGTTCAGGTATCCCTTTCTCTAGAAATCTTTTGCTATGGTTTTCTACCAAAAGAAAAAAAATCCTCTTAATCGCTTTCTTTGTATGGTTACTTTACTGAGTGCCTATTAATTGAATAGTAAATGTTTCATAAAACCTTTATTATTCACTGACTGATAAGTATAATATATGAATTATTATCAGGAAATATAAGAGGAGATTTTAATTTAGGCTAACAATACATCTTCTTTGAATCTGCCTTTGGAATCATAGAACAATGAAACAGCAACAAAAATGACCTCAAGTTTGGATAACATCTAATTTTTGTCCTATCCTCATTTTGCATGTAAGAACACTCAGATTTTTAATTATTAGTTTCATTCAAAATCAATAGCAAGTTAATGAGAAGATGAAACTAGAATATATTGGTATAGGCAGCATATGCGTATGGAGAATGAGACATAAATACACACACATCCCCTATATCCTCATATATCAAGCAAGACCAGATTTCACTTAACCTGGCATTAAGATAATATCTGAGCATACCAGTTAATGTTTGTTGAGCAAGAATGAGAAGACATAGTTTGCACAAAGTTAAGAGGGGTTTTGTTTTTTAGTGAGAGAGAGAGAGATCAAGTGAGTGCCTGGTCAAATGAAAGGAAAAAGAAATGCAGGTGATATACCATTCATTGGAAAAATTGGACCCTTGACCCTACTTAATGAGTTAGCAATTGAGTCTTATAGAGAAATGGGCTTTAGGCAACAGCTCTCTGTTTCCTAGGGAGACTGTGAAATATGGTGAAATAAGTAATACTATTTCAGGGCCTGGATGACAAAGCATAACACAAGAAGAAAGGACATTTTTCCATTTCTGCAAGGACCATGACATAGTTTTTAGCCACTTAAGATTCCAAAGGGCCATGTATCATTTCTGCACCCCACAGGTTTGCAGCTGGAAAAGAATTAGAAGATAGTTCCCTGTCATTCATACTATGGATTTGGGAAAAATACAGTGTCAGCTCGGGTTGCAATAACAAATTACTACAGACTGGGTGGCTAAACAATACACATTTATTTCTCACTGTTCTGGAGGCAAGAAAGTCCAAGTTCGAGGTACCAATAGACCAGTGAGAATCTCCTTCTTGGTTTGCAGATGATCATATTCTCACTGTATCATCACATGTCAGAAATTAGAGAGAGAAGGAAGCAAACTCTCCTATGTCTCCTCTTGTAAGGACACTAATCCTATTGTGAGAATTCTACCCTCATGATCTAATCACTTCCCAAAAGCCTCTTCTCCAAATGACAACACATTGGGGATTAGGATTTCAGCATATAAATTGTGGCGGGACACAAACATTCAATCCATAGTGAACACCATCACCAAATACTATCTTGAAGTATTTTATTGAACATAGTAAACACCATCACCAAATACTATATTGAAGTATTTTATTGGACATGGTTCAAAAACATGGAATATAACATGAAAATATTGCTTGTGAACATGTGTGAGACACACGGTTTTGGATAAACAAAAATGAATCTGAGAATGGTGGTCTTTCTAACATTCTAGGATCTTCCACATGAGACCCATCTAGTTTGAAGAATGCTGAATGAATAATCATTGTATTTGCAGTATGTGCCATTCTGACTTCAGTAGACAATGATAAACATTCTGTGTTTGTCAATATAATTTGAAACAAAGTAAACATAGCATGCTTCAGAGTCATGCAATGAAATTAGCCTTGTTGACTAATGTCCACAGAAGACGAATTAGTGTATACATGTATGGAGTGGGAGGGGTACTGTAAAATGAGAATTGTTATTGCCAAAATTCTCATGGAATTATATTTCCTGCCTCAGTATGAGATACACTATCTATGGAGGCAGCAAAACTTTTCTGAAAAATAAAAATTAAATAAGGTTAGCTTTTAAATAGAACAGATGGCTTTATTTGTATCCCAAAATATTCAACTGTCAAACGCTTTTTCTCCATATTGTGCAAAGAAGTATTATTGGAATTTATTATTGTATGAAAGAAGACAATGTTCTGCAGATCTGAAGAAAAGTCAAAGAACTGTCAAAGGTCCTAATAAAGAAGCTCTCTATTGGAAGAAAAATATTTAAAATCAACGCTTTTTAAAACTCTGAAAATTAACTAAAGACATATAATAATCCAAGGGGTAATTTTTTCAAGATAAACAGTTGAATCTCTGTAAAAACAGTAAGCTATGTGGTATTTTAGCTTGCCCTATTACTATCCTCCACTCCCCAGATCTATGGGAACATTAAAACTAATAGCTTTGGAAGTATAGTAGCTATGAAAACCAGCACAGTAGCAACCATTGGAGGGAACAGAAATAGGTTTGGAATTTGACAAAACCTATCTCCTGGTAATTATCATTACTTGACATGACTGGAAACTCCTTGCATAGCTCCCTTCTCAGGATTGTCTTTAATTGACCTGAATCAGAGCTCCCTCTGTGCCAACAAACCAATACTTAGAAAATTTGTTGAAAAAAATAATGGTAATTTTTAAACACTGCAGCTGCCTGATATAGTGTTATCAGTGGAGTTAACAAGAGGCTGATTAAAAAAATGTAAAAGGAAAAACTGGTGAATGAGATGTTCATAGCAGGCTTTGAAAAGCTCAACATGTTTCTGGGATGCTAGAAGTCCATGTAGGTGTTGAGGACTATAGGCATGCCCAAGAATGACCTCAGAAAACCTTAATCTTTCACCTCTGACATTGAGGCTCCAAATAAACAGGAAGCAAGGCTAAGCCAGAGCTGTAAAGTACAGGACCATTGAAAGTATGTGTCAAGGAACATACAAAATTCTTCAGCATAAGCTGGAAGAATTGATTGTTCACAGCATTGAAGGAAATCTCTGTCCAGTTGTTAGCTGATTGTTGGACTAACCAAACAGACATTTTACTGGCTACATATGAAAAACAAAACAGATTTTCTAAAATTAAGAAAGTCGCTAAACAAATGAAGAATAGCAACAACAACAGCTAAGAGCAATAACAGCAAATCATGGGGAGAGTGAAATTCTGATTTCCAGTTATCACATTTTATTATTTAAACTGTCAAGTAAAACATTAGAATACATGCAAAGAAATAGGAATGGATTGCCCATACAAAGGAAAAAAGGCAGATAACAAAAAATGTCCCTGTGGAAGCCAAGATGTTGGACTTATTAGAAAAAAAGCTTTAAATAAGTTATTAAAAATGTTCAAATAAAGAAAAACATATCTAAAGAATTAAATGGAGCATATGATAATGATATCTCACCAAATTGAGAATGTTATTAAAGAGACAAATTATTAAAGAAAAAAATAGCAATTCTATTGCTTAAAAATCACAATAATTGTGTCAAAGGTCTGTAGAACACCATCACATATACAAATAGATGATAGATAGATAGATAGATAGATAGATAGATAGATAGATAGATAGATAGATAGATGATAGATAGATGATAGATAGATAGATAATAGATAGATAGATGATAGATAGATAATGGGAGTTCTGAAAGGAGAAGAAAGGGCAGAAAGAGCAGTTGAAGTACTACTTGGTAAAAATTATTAACATTTGGTAAATCTACACAGCCAAGGAGTTCAATGATCAATCAGTAGGATAAACTAAATAATATCCACATATCCACACATCACAAACAAATTGCCAAAGTCAAAGATAAAGAGAGAATCTTGAGAACAGCAGGTGAAACGTGACTCTTACATATGAGGGGTCCTCAATAAGAATAACATTTGACTTCACATCAGAAATCATGGAGGCCAGAAAGCAGTGGGACAATATATTTAACATGAGGAAAGGAAAAAAAAAATCAAACAAGAACTCTACACCAAGTAAACTACACTTCAAAAACAGATCTTAAGGGACACCTGAGTGGCTCAGTTGGCTAAACATCTGACTTGATTTCAGCTCAAGTGCTGATCTCAATGTCATGAGATCAAGCCCCACAACTGGCTCCCTGCTCAGCAGGGAGTCTGCTTGAGATTCTCTCCCTCTGCCCCTACTCATGCATGCATGCACTATCTCTCTCAAATAAATAAATAAATCTTTAAAAAACAGATTTTAAGACCCTAAATTAAGAGTAGTTACAACTAGTAAACTTTTATAAATCAGCAACAAAAAATAATCTAATTTGAAAAAAGGCAAGTCTCTGAATAGACATTTATTCAAAAAAGATAAATGAATGGCCAATAAGCACGTGAACGTTTGTTCAAAATCATTAGCCATTAGGGTAATGCAAATCAAAATGATATTAAGGTACCACTATACAGGGGGCGGAGCAAGATGGCAGAGGAGTAGGGTCCCCAAGTCACCTATCCCCACCAACTTACCTAGGTAACTTTCAAATCATCCTGAAAACCTATGAATTCGACCTAAGATTTAAAGAGAGAACAGCTGGAACAGTACAGAGAGGAGTTTGCACTTCTAACAAGGTTGGAAGGTGGGGAAAAAAAAAAAAAAGAATCCAGTGGGGGAGGGCCCCCGCGAGGAGCTGGGCTAAGGCCGGGTGGTGAGAGCCTCCAGGACAGGAAAGCCCAGCCCTGGAGAAGCAGGAACTTTAAAAATCCTCACAGGATTCTTTCCAGACAGAAAGGTGCTTAGCAGAGAACTCTGGCAGGACCACAGGACGGGCGGTGGAGCCTCCAGTCTCCCGGAGTCACTAACAGAGGACGTCTGCTGAAGAGAGAGGACACCACAGACTGTGGGCCGATCCCTGTAAAGCCCTGGAGCGTGCCTGGTGGGGCCTCGGGAGAACCTCAGGTGGTGGCTCTGGGGGAGGGGCTGAGCCCTGCAGCCTTCGGGAGCCACAGCCCTGGAGCGATGCCAGCAGCCCTGGATCCCAGGGCGCCAGGGGACACAGCCCAGGATCCTGCACTTGCCCTGGGACAGGAGGAGGCAGGGAGGGCATAGGACAGTGAGGACTCTCCTGCCGCTGGGCACCCCCAACCTGTGCAGATCAGTGCCCCGCCGCCCCAGGAGCATGTAGGCCAGTGCGGACTGGGGGCTGGGGTAGTTATTGCGGGAGCTGACTCCAGGGCCGGAGACCTGACCACTACCAGTGTGGTTGTTCCTCCTTGTGTCAACCTGTGCCTAGAACAGAGCAGTGCTGCCAGGGAACAAGGGCCACACAGGATAAACAGCTCCCACTGAGCTGTGCACCTGGCAGTGGGCAGGGCAGCTCCCCCAGGTGCATACACCTGAGAATCAGCACAGCAGGCCTCTCCCCGAGAAGACCAGTTGGAAGGACAGGGGAAGAGCAAGTTCTTGGCCGAGCACCACTGGAAAGTCCTGGAAAGTCGAGGGATTAGAGTTTACAGTATATAGAACCAGAGGATACCCCTCCTTGTTTTGTTTGTTTGTTTGGTTTTTCTTTTCTTCCTTTTTCCAGTACAACTCGTTTTAAGCCACTCTGCACTGAGCAAAATGACTAGAAAGAAGAACTCACGACAAAAAGATTTACCCCAAAGATAGAGATGCAGTGAAACGCCGGGACACCTGCACCCCGATGTTTATAGCAGCAATGTCCACAATAGCCAAACTGTGGAAGAAGCCTCGGTGTCCATTGAAAGATGAATGGATAAAGAAGATGTGGTCTATGTATACAATGGAATATTACTCAGCCATTAGAAACAACAAATACCCACCATTTGCTTCAATGTGGATGGAACTGGAGCGTATTATGCTGAGTGAAGTAAATCAATCAGAGAAGGACAAACATTATATGGTCTCATTCATTTGGGGAATATAAAAAATGGTGAAAGGGAATAAAGGGGAAAGGAGAGAAAATGAGTGGGAAATTCAGAGAGGGTGACAGAACATGAGAGACTCCTAACTCTGGGAGATGAACAAGGGGTGGTGGAAAGGGAGGTGGGCAGGGGGTTGGGGTGACTGGGTGATGGTCACTGAGGGGGGCATTTGACAGGATGAGCACTGGGTGTTATGCTATTTGTTGGCATTTCAAACTCCAATAAAAATTATATATACAAAAAAAATGGTACCACTCTACACCGCAAGGATGGCTATAATCAAAAGAAACAACAATAGCAAGTGTTGGTGAGGATGCAGAGAAATTGAAACTGAAGGTGACAAGGATATGCCACTGCAAAATATGCCACTTGGACATAAAGATTATTTTGAGCTGAAGGCAATGAAGAAACATAAGACAGAAGAGGAACTCTCTGCCCTCCCTTTTTCTAGCCAAATCTGAGCATACATTTCCCTTTGGTAGTGTCCCCCTCTCCTTGCATCTACCAGAAAGTGGAGATGACTCATCAATTGAGACAGCATTGACTTTGTCTACACAACTAATCTTACTAAATAACCCTCATTTTCTTGTCATGACCTCAAAATTTAACACCCTTTGTTAGAGTGGTATATAAGCCCCTGGGCCTAACCACTTCCTTGGGATTTTCATTTTCTTCCAATAGAACTGCTGAGCGCATGTGAAATAAACTTGTCTCATATTAATCTGTCTTTTGTTATTTTAATTCACAGTTCTAAGACACTTAAGATAGTAGAGGAAAAGTTTCTTTCCTCCCCTACAGAAGCTTTATTCACTGCTAATGGGATTGTAAAATGGTGTAGCTGTTTTGGCAAAACAGTTCGATAATTCCCCTAAAAATTCAATGCAGAGTAGCCAGCAATTTTACTGCTAGGTATGTACCCAAAAGAACTGAAATAGATAAGTACACACAAAAACATGTGCAGGAATGTTGAATGCAGCATTATTCATAATAGTCATAGGGAAATGGGGAAATGGGGAGTGACTGCTAATGTATAGGCTTCTTTTCAGTTGATAAAAATTTTTGAAATTAAATAATGGTAACACTTGTAGCATTCTAGTTGCCCAGTGAATATACTATAGACCATTAAAGAATAAATTTTATGATATGTGAATTTCATCTCAAAGAGTTGTAAAATTGCTAATAAATCCGATTAAAAAGAATATCCACAGTTTTTCAAAAATGTTAGTCTGTCATATGGATAAGATATTCCCTATCAGTGCCCTCCTATTGCCATAAGAACAGAGTAACATTTGTCTGTCAAATGACAACCTTTTGTATGCTAATTATCAATATTTTCATTAGAGTTCCAGAATTTTTTCTTTCACATGCTAATCATCTATAGTATTCCAATTAAATATTGGATTTCCTATTAAGACAGAAGGCTTTCACTGAGTTCTTATAAATGTCAAGAATATGAGAAATTTGAAATCACGAGTAAATTCATGAGTACTAAAAATATTAATGACTGCCAAAAGAAGTCAAGTCTATATCAGCGAACCAACAGGTCTGGCTTCTTTTATTCAAATTTTGGTATAGTCATATAATAATAACAATAATAATAGGTAAAATTTATTGAAACTTACTATATAACATCAAATGAAATAAGAAAACTATGATTTTTATAGATATGGAAACTGAAACATAAAGTGGCCTAAGGCCACTCAGTTAACAAGTGGCAGAACTGGGATTATTTGAGTTTATCCATATACTGACATGTCTAATCCTTTTAAACTTGATTTTCAGTAACCAGTTTAGAAAGCAAGTATTTCTTTTAACAAAGTGGAATAATAAAATATGATAATGTAGCATATTTCTTCTATTCTTGTAGTAAATAAAGCTAGGTATAGCATAAAATTAGACTTTTATTCTTTTTTTTTTCAATCAGAATCTAACAACTCTGGTCTTTTGATCTCAATATTCTCAAGGAATCAGATTTTAAGGAAAAGTATTTGATCACAGTGCTATCATTTCAGTTATTTTCAAATTCCCAAACAAAATATATTGTTACTGTATATGTACATCTTTCAAATATGAATACAATATGTAGTTTGATGAAATGGGCGAATAGACCAATGGACTATTGTATTCCCAAAATAAAACCTAGCTTTGATCAGAGTTTTAGCTGTATAACAGTTTCTGATTTGTAAGTACACACGAATATTTACAAATTCCAGATAAATCATGTATGTCTTAATGTTTCATAATCATATGATCAGGCAATATGAGAAAAAATGGTGAGTTACTTGGTTGTAATGACTATTTCTTAGCCTATTAGCAACATTCATATTTCTCATACTGTATTTATAATTCATAACATTTGGCTGAACAACCAACCAAAACATCTCATAGCTTTGTTTTTATGTTATCCCAATACCTACTAAGGAAGAATGTTTTCATTGCATAGATATAAACGTTTCAGAGTCAAAAGTGGTGGGGAAAATGTGAGTACACCCATTCAGAAACTCTGCAAGTAGTTAACATATACACTTGATAAACAGACAAATTTATGCTTTCAAATGACATCCCAGAATTTTAAACATCACTCCAAGTCATGACGGTTGTCACAGAAATTACCTGCAGTAGAGGATAAGGAATTACAAGGTATACATTTTACAATTCCTGTTACTAGGATTTTGATCTACAACATGCTTTGAAAGTAGTAGTATGCAAGGTACTAAATTGAGTTATATCAGTAATAAGTGAGTATCAATTATTAGTGATATTTAAAAAAAACTATGATCAAGGTTTTTTTTTTTTTTAAAGATTTTACTTATTTATTCATGAGAGAGAGAGAGAGGCAGAGATACGGGCAGAGGGAGAAGCAGGCTCCATGCAGGGATCCAGACGTGGGACTCAATCTCAGGTCTCCAGGATCACGCCCTGGGCGGAAGGTGGGCACTAAACCACTGAGCCACCCAGGGATCCTCCTATGATCAAGTTTCAAAGGCTATTATCTTAGAAATTTTCTTCTGAGTCTTACATCTGAACATCTCAAATGATTTTTAGGGAAAAATCATAGAAAATAATAGACATTTTCACTTCACAAAAATATGCACTGCCTTTTTTTTTTAAGATTTTATTTATTTATTTATTTATTTATTTATTTATTTATTCATGAGAGACACAGAGAGAGAGGCAGAGACAGGCAGAGAGAGAAGCAGGCTCCATGCAGGGAGCTCAATGTGTGGTACTTGATCCGGGGACTCCAGGATCATGCCCTGGGCCAAAGGGAGGCGCTCAATCGCTGAGCCCCCCAGGCGTCCCTATGCACTGCCTTTTTAATAGCCCCTTTAGTAAAATGAGGTTTATTACATTACCTTCAACATAGGGATTTTACCTTAAAATATGGTTCTATTATGAAAACCTTATACATGTAACCCAGTAGCCTTTCTGGACAAGGAGATATTACATTTAGGGATAGAACTGCCAACCACCCCCAAAGTTCTCTACCTCCCCAAGTATTAACTCTTCTGCTTCTTTCTGTCTGATGTGATGTCTGGACTTCTTTCAATATGTATTAGAAACGGCCTAATGAGTTTATTAAATGTATTGTATTTTCTTGTGTCATTGCTGCCCATTGACCCGATCATTTGTAGTTCTTACAATTGGGCAAATAAGAACTTCTTTGAAAATACCATTCTAATGTCATAACAAAACTGATCTCATGTATGCACAAAGTAAAGCTATAAAGCAATGAAAATGATTCCTCAAATGAACAAAAAAAAGGAAATGAAGGATGAACTAAGTATCAGTTACTTTCTTATTTGACAGATACATTTGTTTTTATTCACTGTTTTCCTCTCAGCTTATTCACAGTTTTGTAACAAAATTGAATTTTTATATGGCCCTTTCTACAATTACTTTGTGAAAACCCACAATTTAAGAGACACTAACGTCTTTTCTTTTAAAAATAAAGAAGCTTCCTCTTTTTAGAGAAGGATCGGCAGCAGTTTTTCTCTCTAAACAAAACCTCTGCTTTATGGTTCATGTTCAGATGTAGACTTCATTCAAATCTGCTTCCCTTCTTCTCAGCTGCTAATGGGAGCATATGGTAACATTTCTGCCGAAGCTAGTTTAAATCATCTCCCTTAAAGTGAGGCTGAGTAGATAACTTCACAAGTTATCTGCTTTATACAAAGAGGTCTATTTTGACACAGTGTATGGTTGTATATATACAACTGAATAAATACATTTTAAAATAATAGATTTTCTTCTCCCACACACTGAATGGAGTTCATTGTATGGTGAAAATGGCTGACATGTAATCCTTCCCTGAGAGCAGCATTAACCAAAAAAAGTGGGGATAAATCAACAGACCCATGGGTTTGTTCAGGAAAGGGAAAAACACTGTGGGGGTAGGATTTACATGAGTCTTCTTTTCAATATACCTTTGCCTCAGGGATGATGGGCCATATAAGGAAGCTTGTATTCCACTCCCCTTGCAGAATTTGAGGTATTTTTGTTTTTTGTGCTTTTTTAAAAAATCTATGAGTAGGAAGAAATGTACAGCACATATTAACAAAGAACCTTCCTGCAACATTTTAAGTGTCAAAAAAGTCATGTCTATATCCAGTGGGATTTTCTTTTTAAGATTTAAATCTATTCCTGCTACAATAAATTAGGCTATTCAAACAATTCAGTGCCCATCCATCTAGTCTCATGCTTTTGAAATATAAAGCTTTCAGTCCTGTTGCTTATAAAATCATATAGTGCTTTCATTCCAATTTATGTTGATTTAGTTCAAATAATGGAAATTTTAAATCACATCACAGCTATTTTGACAGGCATACAGACCATGGTAAAATGGTTTTGGACACGTGTTCAGAATTTTATAAGCAAAGCAAAAAATAACAAATATAAATATCAAGGATATAAATATAAAGGATTCCTGACTTACAATGGCTGTTCTTTGCATGAAATTCATTTGTAAGCAATTATTTTATGAGGTTTCAGTAATATACACTAAAATAAACATAATATTGTAAATATATCAAAACTTCCATTAAGTTTAGTTTTACATCAAAATTCTCATAAAAAAGATGTTGCGGGCAGCCCCGATGGCTTAGTGGTTTAGCGCCTGCCTTCGGGCCAGGGCGTGATCCTGGAGACCGGGGATCGAGTCCCACATCAGGCTCCCTGCGTGGAGCCTGCTTCTCCCTCGCCTGTGTCTCTGCCTCTCTCTCTGTGTCTCTCATGAATAAATAAATAAAATCTAAAAAAAAAAGATGTTGCATTCTATTTCCATAGAAAATAAAGGGCAATGACATTGCCAAGTTATGAGACTGAGTTCTGATCCACAAAAATTTAATTAGTGAGGTCCTAATGCCATATATTCCAATAGATCAAAAAAATTTGGACTAAAAGTGAATGATTCCCTTAATCCTGACAAACATTGAGTGTCTTACCTACACAGAGAGTTTTCCACACAGTACTCCAATTGATTGACAAGTTTATAGATCAAAGTTCTTTTCCCTTTCACCTCATATTATTTCTCTTCCAAGGTTATTTCTACCACAGATGCTCTCTGCACTTGGTAGTTATAATTACTGAACTTGAACAGTTTAGCTTTCTGACCATTATAAGAACTCAGGGTAGAGTTGGCCTTACACTCCAGGATAATAGCCAGTGGGATATAAAGATTACTAGACTCTGTAATACCCTACTCTCCTGGAGACTCACTATAGTGTAATTCCCATCAGTAAGGGTTTCCCCTTTATGAGCAGTCTCTTTCAAAATTTCTCTTGGAGACGTAAGAGATCAGGTATCTGGTACCTTATTGACAGTTAATTTACCAGAACTCTTTCCTTCATGACTTGGAAGATACGGGCCATCAGGAAGGCACTGGACACCCGAGGCTGAGGCATTACACGGGGGCAAAGAACATTCAAGAGGGTGGCAGAACATCTCTGAGGATCAATAGTACCTCCTTTACAATTTGACTAAGGACTGAACCCTTGAGCCAAAAGAACCTCTCTAATGAACAGTTGTGTCCATAGGGCACACCTCTGAAGGACAATTATTTCTGGCTGGAATGTACAAAATTAAATAGCTTATTTTCCCCCTCTTGTTCCATTTAGGTTATAAAATCTTAAATACAAATCCCAGGACAAAGTTCCTTAATAAAGAGGAAATTCCTCCGGAATTGAGTAGGGAAGATTAGCAGTAGCTATTATCCCCTTTTATATTCATGTAGCTACTTAAAACAAAATGAAAGAAGACCCCCTGCCTTGCTTACATTGTAAACACATGGGAAAGAATGGGATCACTTGCCCAGGCAGGCCTGTATGTGCTTGAAGGGCATTCCAAGGTCCTGCACCTCCACCTCCCAGCTGACTTGGCATTCATACCATTCAAGTCATTCTAGACCTGTTTTAACAAATGAAATAGAAGAATCAGGGGACCCTAGAGCCCCCAGGGTCATCCTCTTCCTAGTTCCATGATAGTAGCTCTATGACATCACTGAATGCCTCACTACATGGAATAAATAAAGATAATATTTTTTTAAAGATAATATTAATGAAAGTTCATCATACACCTGGAACTACGTTTATCTGAGTTAACTGTGGCAACAATTCAGTTTAGTATGCTTATTATATTCATTTTGTAGATGCAGAAATAGGCAAGGAAAGGTTATTGAATGCCCTAAAGTGACACAACTAGTGAGCAGCTGAAAAAGGATTTGGATCCTAGCAATGTCCCCACATTGCCCACTCTTCCTACTGTTATACTAAATTGTCAGTGGATGAACAGGGCCCAATGAAAATGTCATCAACAGTCCCACACTTTACACACTGTTGTATATTTTACATCATGGAGACAAATATTCCGGTGGATGACTAAACATTTTAGTTTTTTTCTGGGTGTTCTGGCATTATAGGAAGAAAGGAAAGGGACTTCTATTCAGTTATTTACCATTTGTGGTGATATGAGCACTCCATAAACAGAACGAGAGAAATACATGGTAGTGGTCGTACTATGTCTCTGTTGTGTTGAAATGCACCTCTACAACTTCAATTGCTTGGCTTAATATATTTCAGTAACATGTCTCCAGGAGCAGCCTCAGCAAAACTGTGAAAGATTCATTTCTGGCGCCTTTTACATCTTCAGGGATGCACTACCCTTTTGTTCTCACCAGATGAAAAATGATTCATGCTTTATAAATCCCCCACTCACAGCATGCTCTTTAAAACAATCCATTTATAGTAAGTCATCGGATAAGGGTCAACATTTTAAGTAACTGTGGTGCAAACTGATGGTAAAATTTCAGGTACCTGTCATGGGTGACACTTGGTGAACATAATGGACTTCTGAGGCCCTTACAAGCCCCCTACAAAACCACAGGATTATATGATTCCAAGGCCTGTGTAAATCTTTGTATAGGAAAAATACAGTGATAAAATCAATGACTGATTAGTTACTAATTATGTAAGTTAAAAGGATGGGGAACACAGATTCCACATGGTAGTGGTTTAGACCAGAACTATTTCTTTGAAAATTTCAGTGAACAAACTACTTTCACTATGCTCCTGCCTCCCAAAGGCTGTAGTTGAAGACCCATTGTAAAGGCTACACAGGTGCCAGTTACTGTAAAACATAACCTGTTAATTTCCCTGTGTGTCAACCTCTCTCTCCTTGTCCCCTTCTCTCAAAATTGTCTTTAGAAATACAGCTCTCAGCTCTGCTGTTGTAGCATAGACGCATCTATAGAAAACATGCAAACACATGGGTGGAGTTCTTTTCCAGTAAAACTTAATTTAAAAGACAGGTGGCTAGCACACAGGCCATAGAAAGTTGAACCCTTTTCTACAAGTGTTATAATTTTAGGTTTTATATTTAGATCTATGGTAAATTTTGAGTTAACTTTTGTATATGGTACAAGATATGGATCAAATTTCATTTTCTTGCATATGGATATCTAATTGGCCAGTAACTTTTGTTGAAAATCCTTTTTTCCACTCGCTTTCTTTTGTACTTTTGTCAAAATCAGTTGCCCATATACTTGTGAGTTTCTTTCTCAGCTCTTTCCTCAGTTCCATTGATTTGTCTATACTGGAGGTGAAAATCACACTGCTTTCTATGTTTTATGACTATATAATGAATCTTGAAATCAGATAGTGTTAACCCTCCAAGTTTGTTCATTATTTTCTGCCTGCGTTTTCTGTTCATTTCTGGTTTCAAGCAATCCAATAGTGATGTGCCTTGTAGTTTTCCTTGAGCTCTTGTCCTTGAGGTTCTTTGAACTTTCTGGTTTATGATTTTTATCAATTTTGGAATTTTTTTGGCCATTATTTCTTGAAATATCTTTCCTGTCCTCCTCTTTGTCTCCTCTTCTGTAAGCACATGAATTATACATATATAGTAGGCTTCTTGAAGTTATCCCAGAGCTCAGTAATGGTCTGTTTCTTTCATTGGATTATTTTTCACTCTTTGCTTCATTTTGGAAAGTTTCTATGGATATGCCTTTGAATTAATTAATCCTTTCATCTCCAATGCCTAGTCTGCCCTTAATCCCAAGCAGTGAATTTTTCATCCCGTACGTTGTAGTTTTCATCCCTAGATATTTTACTTGAACCTGTTTAAATATTTTTAATGTCTCTGCTTACCTTCCTGCACATACATAATACAATTATAACAACTGGTTTAATGTCTTTATCTCCTATATCTAATATATAGGTCAATTTTAATTATGTGATTTTTCTCTTCATTATAAATTATATTTTCCTCTTCTTTCCATGCCTGCTAATTCTTTTTTTTTTTAATTTTTATTCATTTATGATAGGCACACAGTGAGAGAGAGAGAGAGGCAGAGACACAGGCAGAGGGAGAAGCAGGCTCCATGCACCGGGAGCCTGACGTGGGATTCGATCCCGGGTCTCCAGGATCGCGCCCCGGGCCAAAGGCAGGCGCCAAACCGCTGCGCCACCCAGGGATCCCCCATGCCTGCTAATTCTTTATTGGATGATGGAATTTGTGAGTTTTACCTTGTTGAGGTAACATATATATTCTTATAAATAAATATTCCTGGGGCAACCCGGGGAGGATCAGTGGTTTAGGGCCACCTTCAGCCCAGGGCATGACCCTGGAGACCCGGGATCAAGTCCCATGTCCGCTCGCTGCATGGAGCCTGCTTCTCCCTCTGCCTCTGTCTCTGCCTCTCTCTCTCTATTTCTCATGAATAAATAAAATAAAATAAAAATAAATAAATATTCCTATGTATATGCATATTGTGTATATATATATATATATATATATTCTTATGCTTTGTTCCAGGATACAGTATAATTACCTGAAAAGGGTTTGATCCTTTCAGGTCTTGCTTTCAAGAACTGTTAGGCAAGACCTAACAGTGATAAGTCATATTTATTCCCCACTAATGAGTCAAGACCCTTCTGAACACTCTGCCCAATGACCCACAAACTACGAGATTTTCCAGTCTTACTTGTGGAAAAAGGCATGATTTCCAGTCTTGTGTGAATGCCAGATACTGTACTCTCTGATCTTCTCTGACAATGTTTTCCCCTGACTCAGGTAGTTTACTCACACACTTGATCCAGTCATCCACTCAAGATTCTCAATACTCTAAGTTCTCTCTTTGTGTGAAGAAAAGGCAGGCCTGAGGCTTCGCTTATACAGGCTTGGCTTCTTTTGGTATTCATAAATTTCTTTAGTACTCGTGTTTTCTTGTCATTTCTGACATCTAATATCCCTGGCATTTGTTACAACTTCCTGAACATGCTCTCTAATACACTACCCTACATATTTTAGTTAGTTTGGTTTCTCCAGACCTTCAGTCCCTCAGCACAGGAACCCCACAGAACTCTACGTGGCTTCTCCCTATCTGTACTATGGCCTAGAAACTCTCTTAAAGCAGTAAACTTGGAAAATCATATGGCTCACCTTGTTTAACTGTATTTCAGAGTTTACTGTCCTTGATTACCTGCTGTCCAATGTCTTGATACCATTGTTTCAAATACTTCGTTATTTTTTGTTTGTATGCCTGAGGAAGGAGCTTAAATCTGGTCCCTATGACTCCACTTTTTGCCAGAACTGGCATTCTCCACCTGTTTAACTTTACATTTAAATGTGAGAAGGTATCCTTCTTATTGATATGTCTTTCAGTGACTTATAAATTCTAGTTCTGTGAGAGCTCATTTATTTTTTTTAATAAATTTTTTTAAATTTTTATTTATTTATGATAGTCACACACACAGAGAGAGTCAGAGACATAGGCAGAGGGAGAAGCAGGCTCCATGCACCAGGAGCCCGATGTGGGATTCCATCCTGCATCTCCAGGATCGCGCCCTGGGCCAAAGGCAGGTGCCAAACCGCTGCACCACCCAGGGATCCCCTGTGAGAGCTCATTTAGATGGCATCTAATAGACTAATTGAATATTTTAGTCTTTACTGAAGACTGTAGTAGTTATAGTACTTTAGTAGCTATAGCTACTAAGATCCTCATTTGATTATTTTATAACTTAAGGTACTGAATGCTAGTATTTAATATTATCATTATTAATTTATATGGATATTCACCAGAGCATTGTTTATAATTTCAGAAATTAAAAAAAAACACTGCACATATCCAATAATGGGAATGTTAAGATAAATACAGAGGGTGGAATATTATACAGTCATTAAATAATACAAATTAAAAATATTTAATTACATTAGAAAATAATACTGTTAAATAAAATTGTATGGGCAGCCCAGGTGGCTCAGCAGTTTAGCGCCCCCTTCAGCCCAGGGCGTGATCCTGGAGACCAGGGATGGAGTCCCACATCGGGCTCCCTGCATGGAGCCTGCTTCTCCCTCTGCCTGTGTCTCTGCCTCTCTCTCTCTCTGTGTGTGTATCTCTCATGAATAAATAAAATCTTTACAAAAAAATTGTATAGAGTCAAATATCAATTCCATTAGTAATACACAAATACACATTTTAAAATTGGATGAAAATGCATTACCTCGTTAATAATAACAGTGGTTATTTCTGAATGTTAATATCTGGTAAAATTTTAGCCTTCTTGACACATGTATTTCCTGGCTTTCTTCTAGTTGGATAGAGCTATATAACTACTTCTGGACAGGGTGTTGTGAATAGAAATGATAATAGAAATGATAATGATGCAGCATTTGCTTGGTATTATTAAACTCTCTAAAATCCCCCTGCCTTCTGACATGACTCACAGTAATGTTAAATTCAGTTGCTGCTCCATTAAGCTCAGTCCTCAAATGACTATCATGAATAGAAATTATCATTGCCAAATCACAATTGACAGAATGAGTAAGCAATAAATCTTTGTTTTAGCAACTGAGATTTGGGGTTGCATGTTATAATGTGGACTGGACTATTCTGACTCATACCTGGCAATTATGGAAGATTTCATTTTTCTTTTTTATACATTTCTCTATTTGACAAAATATACACAATGAGCCTGAATCAATCTTGTGATATAATAATCCTTCACTATTAACTTGTTTCACCCAATGAAAGATGACATCAATTGTAAGAAACATTGTTACTGGAGGAGGGGCAAGATGGCGGCAGAGTAGGGTCCCCAAATCACCTGTCCCCACCAAATTACCTAGATAACCTTCAAATCATGCTGAAAACCTACGAATTCGGCCTGAGATTTAAAGAGAGACCAGCTGGAACGCTACAGTGAGAAGAGTTCGCGCTTCTATCAAGGTAGGAAGACGGGGAAAAAGAAATAAAGATACAAAAGGCCTCCGAGGGGGAGGGGCCCGTGAGGAGCCGGGCTGAGGCTGGGGCGAATGTCCCCAGGACAGGAGAGCCCCGTCCCGGAGGAGCAGGAGCTGCACCAACCTTCCCCGCGGAAAGGCCTCCCGGGGAATTGGAGCAGGATCCCCAGAAAGGCGGGGATGCCCTCGGGCTCCCTGGGACAGTAACAGAGGAACTGCGCCCCGGGAGATGCGCCGAGCTCCCTAAGGGCTGCAGCGCTCGGCGGGACCCGGAGCAGAAGATACTCCGCCGCCCCGCCTTTTTTTTTTTTTTTTTGATTTGTTTCCTTCCCCCACCCTTTTTTTCCCTTTCTTTCTCTTTTTCTTCTCTTTTTTGCTTTTTTTCTTCCTTTTTTCTTTCTCTCTTTTCTTTCCTTCTTTCTCTCCTCTCTTTTTCTCCTGTTCCTAATACAACTTGTTTTTGGCCACTCTACACTGAGCAAAATGACTAGAAGGAAAACCTCACCTCAAAAGAAAGAATCAGAAACAGTCCTCTCTCCCACAGAATTACAAAATCTGGATTACAATTCAATGTCAGAAAGCCAATTCAGAAGCACTATTATACAGCTACTGGTGGCTCTAGAAAAAAGCATAAAGGACTCAAGAGATTTCATGACTGCAGAATTTAGATCTAATCAGGCAGAAATTAAAAATCAATTGAATGAGATGCAATCCAAACTAGAAGTCCTAACGACGAGGGTTAACGAGGTTGAAGAACGAGTGAGTGACATAGAAGACAAGTTGATGGCAAAGAGGGAAACTGAGGAAAAAAGAGACAGACTATTAAAAGACCATGAAGATAGATTAAGGGAAATCAACGAAGCCTGAGGAAGAAAAACCTCTGTTTAATTGGGGTTCCCGAGGGCGCCGAAAGGAGCGAAGGGCCAGAATACGTATTTGAACAAATCCTAGCTGAAAACATTCCTAATCCGGGAAGGGAAACAGGCATTCAGATCCAGGAAATAGAGAGATCCCCCCCTAAAATCAACAAAAACCGCTCAACACCTCGACATTTAATAGTGAAGCTTGCAAATTCCAAAGATAAGGAGAAGATCTTAAAGCAGCAAGAGAAAAAAAGTCCCTGACTTTTATGGGGAAAAATATTAGGGTAACAGCAGACCTCTCCACAGAGACCTGGCAGGCCAGAAAGGGCTGGCAGGATATATTCAGGGTCCTAAATGAGAAGAACATGCAACCAAGAATACTTTATCCAGCAAGGCTCTCATTCTAAATGGAAGGAGAGATACAGAGCTTCCAACACAGGCAGGAACTGAAAGAATATGTGACCTCCAAACCACCTCTGCAAGAAGTTTTAAGGGGGACTCTCAAAATTCCCCTTTAAGAAGAAGTTCAGTGGAACAATCCAGAAAAGCAAGGACTGAATAGATACCATGATGACACTAAACTCATATCTTTCAATAGTATCTCTGAACGTGAACAGGCTTAATGACCCCATCAAAAGGCGCAGGGTTTCAGACTGGATAAGAAAGCAGAACCCATCTATTTACTGTCTACAAGAGACTCATTTTAGACAGAAGGACACCTACAGCCTGAAAATAAAAGGTTGGAGAACCATTTACCATTCAAATGGTCCTCAAAAGAAAGCAGGGGTAGCCACCCTTATATCAGATAAATTACAATTTACCCCAAAGACTGTAGTGAGAGATGAAGAGGGACACTATCTCAGACTTAAAGGATCTATCCAACAAGAGGATTTAACAATCCTCAATATATATGCCCCTAATGTGGGAGCTGCCAAATATATAAATCAATTAATAACCAAAGTGAAGAAATACTTAGATAATAATACACTTATACTTGGTGACTTCAATCTAGCTCTTTCTATACTCGATGGGTCTTCTCAACACAACATCTCCAAAGAAACGAGAGCTTTAAATGATACACTGGACTAGATGGATTTCACAGATATCTACAGAACTTTACATCCAAACTCAACTGAATACACATTCTTCTCAACTGCACATGGAACTTCCTCCAGAGTAGACCACATACTGGGTCACAAATCGGGTCTGAACCGATACCAAAAGATTGGGATCATCCCCTGCATAGCCTCAGACCATAATGCCTTGAAATTAGAACTAAGTCACAGCAAGAAGTTTGGAAGGACCTTAAACACGTGGAGGTTAAGGACAATCCTGCTAAAAGATGAAAGGGTCAACCAGGAAATTAAGGAAGAATTAAAAAGATTCATGGAAACTAATGAGAATGAAGATACAGCCGTTCAAAATCTTTGGGATGCAGCAAAAGCAGTCCTGAGGGGGAAATACATCGCAATACAAGCATCCATTCAAAAACTGGAAAGAACTCAAATACAAAAGCTCACCTTACACCTAAAGGAGCTAGAGAAAAACAGCAAATAGATCCTACATCCAGCAGAAGAAGAGAGTTACTAAAGATTTGAGCAGAACTCAACGAAATAGACAATAGAAGAAGTGTGGAACAGATCAACAAAACGGAGTTGGTTCCTTGAAAGAATTAATAAGATAGATAAACCAAAAAAGAAGAGCGAGAAGACTCAAATTAAAAAAATCATGAATGAGAAAGGAGAGATCACTACCAACACCAAGGAAATACAAACAATTTTAAAAACATATTATGAGCAGCTATATGCCAATAAATTAGGCAATCTAGAAGAAATGGACGCATTCCTGGAAAGCCACAAACTACCAAAACTGGAACAGGAAGAAATAGAAAACCTGAACAGGCCAATAACCAGGGAGGAAATTGAAGCAGTCATCAAAAACCTCCCAAGAGGGATCCCTGGGTGGCGCAGCGGTTTGGCGCCTGCCTTTGACCCAGGGCGCGATCCTGGAGACCCGGGATCGAGTCCCACATCAGGCTCCCTGCATGGAGCCTGCTTCTTCCTCTGCCTGTGTTTCTGCCTCTCTCTCTCTCTCTGTGTGTGACTATCATAAATAAATAAAAAAAAAAATAAAAAAATAAAAAAACCTCCCAAGACACAACAGTCCAGGGCCAGATGGCATCCCAGGGGAATTATATCAAACGTTTAAAGAAGAAACCATACCCATTCAACTAAAGCTGTTTGGAAAGACAGAAAGAGATGGAGTACTTCCAAATTTGTTCTATGAGGCTGGCATCACCTTAATTCCAAAACCAGACAAAAACCCCACCAAAAAGGAGAATTGCAGACCAATGTCCCTGATGAACATGTTTTTTTTTTTTTTAATTTTTTTAAATTTATTTATGATAGTCACAGAGAGAGAGAGAGAGGCAGAGACACAGGCAGAGGGAGAAGCAGGCTCCATGCACCAGGAGCCCGATGTGGGATTCGATCCCGGGTCTCCAGGATCGCGCCCTGGGCCAAAGGCAGGCGCCAAACCGCTGCGCCACCCAGGGATCCCCCTGATGAACATGGATGCAAAAATTCTCAACAAGATACTAGTCAATAGGATCCAATAGTACGTTAAGAAAATTATTCACCATGACCAAGTAGGATTTATCCCCGGGACACAATGCTGGTTCAACACTCGTAAAACCATCAATGTGATTCATCATATCAGCAAGAGAAAAACCAAGAACCATATGATCCTCTCATTAGATGTAGAGAAAGCATTTGACAAAATACAGCATCCATTCCTGATCAAAACACTTCAGAGTGTTGGGATAGAGGGAACTTTCCTCAAGATCTTAAAAGCCATCTACGAAAAGCCACAACAAATATCATTCTCAATGGGGAAGCACTGGGAGCCTTTCCCCTAAGATCAGGAACAAGACAGGGATGTCCACTCTCGCCACTGCTATTCAACATAGTACTGGAAGTCCTCGCCTCAGCAATCAGACAACAAAAAGACATTAAAGGCATTCAAATTGGCAAAGAAGAAGTCAAACTCTCCCTCTTCACCGATGACATGATACTGTACATAGAAAACCCAAAAGCCTCCACCCAAGATTGCTAGAACTCATACAGCAATTTGGTAGCGTGGCAGGTTACAAAATCAATGCCCAGAAATCAGTGGCATTGCTATACGCTAACAATGAGACTGAAGAAAGTGAAATTAAGGAGTCAATCCCATTTACAGTTGCACCCAAAAGCATAAGATACCTAGGAATAAACCTAACCAAAGAGGTAAAAGATCTATACCCTAAAAACTATAGAACACTTCTGAACAAAATTGGGAAAGACACACAAAGATGGAAAAGTATTCCATGCTCATGGATTGGCAGAATTAATATTGTGAAAATGCCAATGTTACCCTTGGTAATTTACAAGTTTAATCCAATCCCTATCAAAATACCATGGACTTTCTTCAGAGAGTTAGAACAAATTATTTTAAGATTTGTGTGGAATCAGAAAAGACCCCAAATAGCCAGGGGAATTTTAAAAAAGAAAACCATAGCCGGGGGGATCACAATGCCAGATTTCAGGTTGTACTACAAAGCTGTGGTCATCAAGACAGTGTGGTACTGGCACAAAAACAGACACATAGATCAATGGAACAGAGTAGAGAACCCAGAAGTGGACCCTGAAATGCATGGTCAACTAATATTCGATAAAGGAGGAAAGACTATCCATTGGAAGAAAGACAGTCTCTTCAATAAATGGTGCTGGGACAATTGGACATCCACATGCAGAAGAATGAAACTGGACCACTCTCTTTCACCATACACAAAGATAAACTCAAAATGGATGAAAGATCTAAATGTGAGACAAGAGTCCATCAAAATCATAGAAGAGAACACCGGCAACACCCTTTTTGAACTTGGCCACAGTAACTTCTTGCAAGATACATCCACAAAGGCAAAAGAAACAAAAGCAAAAATGAACTATTGGGACTTCATCAAGATAAGAAGTTTTTGCACAGCAAAGGATACAGTCAACAAAACTAAAAGACAACCTACAGAATGGGAGAAGATATTTGCAAATGACATATCAGATAAAGGGCTAGTTTCCAAAATCTATAAAGAACTTATTAAACTCAACACCAAAGAAACAAACAATCCAATCATGAAATGGGCAAAAGACATGAAGAGAAATCTCGCAGAGGAAGACATGGACATGGCCAACATGCACATGAGAAAATGCTCTGCATCACTTGCCATCAGGGAAATACAAATCAAAACCACAATGAGATACCACCTCACACCAGTGAGAATGGGGAAAATTAACAGGGCAGGAAACAACAAATGTTGGAGAGGATGCGGAGAAAAGGGAACCCTCTTACACTGTTGGTGGGAATGTGAACTGGTGCAGCCACTCTGGAAAACTGTGTGGAGGTTCCTCAAAGAGTTAAAAATAGACCTGCCCTATGACCCAGCAATTGCACTGTTGGGGATTTACCCCAAAGATACAGATGCAATGAAACGTCGGGACACCTGCACCCCGATGTTTCTATCAGGAATGGCGACAATAGCCAAACTGTGGAAGGAGCCTCGGTGTCCATCGAAAGATGAATGGATAAAGAAGATGTGGTTTATGTATACAATGGAATATTACTCAGCCATTAGAAACGACAAATACCCACCATTTGCTTCTACGTGGATGGAACTGGAGGGTATTATGCTGAGTGAAGTAAGTCAATTGGAGAAGGACAAGCATTATATTTTCTCATTCGTTTGGAGAATATAAATAATAGTGAAAGGGAATATAAGGGAAGGGAGAAGAAATGTGTGGGAAATCTCAGAAAGGGAGACAGAACATAAAGACTCCTAACTCTGGGAAATGAACTAGGGGGGGTGGGAAGGGAGGAAGGTGGGTGATGGGGGTGAATGGGTGACAGGCACTGAGGGGGGCACTTGACGGGATGAGCACTGGGTGTTTTCTGTATGTTGGTAAATTGAACACCAATAAAAAATAAATTTATTATAAAAATAAATAAATAAATAAATAAATAAATAAATAAATAAATAAATTCCAGTTAAAAAAAGAGAAAAAAGAAACATTATTACTTTATGTACTCCTAAGAAAAAACAAATGTAATCGGGTCTCCAAGGACTAAAATTAAGTTGTCAGCATGGCTACATTTCTTGTAATTGAGAATCTGTTCCTTGCCATTTCCAGCTTCTAGAGACTACCCACATTCCTTGGCTCATGGTTCCATTCAAAGCTGACAATGTCAGGCTAAATTCCTGCACTGCCATATCTCTGATTCTCTTATGCAGTCACATCTCCTACTGACTTTGAGTCATCTCCTGCCTCTCTCTCCCACTTTTAAGTACCCTTGTGATCACACTGGATTAACACCGATAATCTATTAGGATAATCTCCCTATTTTGAGGTCTTCTGATTAGCTGCTTTAGTTGCCATTTACTATATAAGATATAGGGTAACATTCTCAGCTTCCCTATATAAGATATAGGGTAACATTCTCAGCATTCAGATGTTGACATCTTGGGTAGAGGGGAGGCATTATTCTGCTTACCATGATCACTAATATCAAATTCAGGCCCCCTGTTCTTCTTCTGTCCCCTTCCTGCATGCTTAGTAACTTTTGCCTGAAAGAGAAATCACATTACAGTCTTTCTGGAGACAGTTTTAAAAATAACATATATAATACCAAAAAAATATATACAAAACCTTGTAGTCATGACTATATAAACAACTCTGATCAAATTTTACTATGCAGACAATGGCAACCAACTTATACCCTATATCAGCCCTATATCAAAGATATTGAATGTAAGAAAGCAATGTGTGTCTTAGAATGAATGAGATACCCTATATACAAAGGAACAATCCACCAATCTGCCAGCAAATCATCTGATGGGGCTCTAAAGAATGGAATCCATACATGGTAAGCTTTGACAGGAGACATAGAACAACAAGGGCATAGACTACGGTAAATAGTGAAAATGAGGCATGAAGACACTACATGCCTGTGTCACAAAATGAGTGCCAAGATGACCAGCATACACAAGGACTGAAATGTAAATAATCTCATGTTCATTCAGAAAAAGGAAACCTTCAATAAATCCTCAAGGAGGTTTTCCATTTTGATAAACATAAACTATGTATGGTTTACCTGTGTTTATATATTTTGACATTTTGAATTGCACAGCAATGAATGTGTTTTGAAGAGTGATTAATTTAAGAAATCAAATCATGCACCATAAATCAGATAATGAGTATAAAGCGATTTCACAATCTAACATAAAAAGTCTTCAAGTGCTCTTTTCTAAAAAACATTTTTTGTAGTTAATTTCCTTTCTCTTTATATCCATGATAGGGACATTGATTTATTAACTTTCTTGAGATGATAAAAATACAAGGATAGCGAATAGAAACAAAACTTTATCACTGTTTACTAAATTTCCACTTTAAAAAATAACAAAGCTTCAAGATGCAACTATGGATGAAACTTCAATAATTAAGAATAATTGGGAGGAAGGCAATTCTGATGTAGTGAAAAGCCTAAATCACAAAGTTTGAAAAGAGATACAGTGCAGTTGCTTTCACATTGTCATGAGATGGATTTTTAAAAAGTTAACCAATTATTAGGAATTGATGGGACCTGCTTTTAGATTATAATTGTGACTAGGTTATAAACAGACAGTATGAAACATAGTAGAAATACTCAATGGACTCAGAGTCAAGTCATGTACCCTGTTCCCCTGTCACTAAGCATATGCTGTCTCCTCATCTATAAAATGAGGGGATTAGAATGGATATAAACTGAGATTTTTGAAGCTCTACAATGCTTGAAGTATTTATTTATCAGTAAATAGAGGTTGCTACAGTGGTTTTAGAATTTAAGAGCTTGAATCAGTGATTTTAGCATTCCTCCTATAATCCTCTGGAAAATATTAATTGGTTTAGCAATCCCCTTTTCTTGACATAGCCCAAAAATGAGTCAGTCTCTGGCAAGGCTTGTTATTGCTGTTGTTGTTTTTAAATTGGAATTATTTTTTCTGGTATTCTGATGGCTTCCTGTAGTTTACAATCACAGATAAATGTCAGTTGAAGCAATTAAAAAAAAAGTTAACACACTAATGGGAAACACAACAAAGGAAGACATCAGTATTTCCACCTGCTTTCATCTTGGCAAAGCATTAACATTGCTCTTTATATAAAAATGATGCAATGCAGTCATTTTGCTGTCAGTCAAAATTTGCTCTGTGCTTTCAACTGAATGACAGCAAGGATTAGCGGGACTGATCTAGTCTGAAATGTGTGTGGGAAGGACAAGGATGAGAAAAAGAGGAGGAGTAAGCTCACAAGAATTGAGACTCAAGCTCTTTTTGGTTTTTATGTGTCTCACAGCCCACTCTTCTGTGTTTGTGCAGCTGCAAACCTTTCCAAAATTCCTTCCTTGTCTTCCCCACTTGTTTGCTTTGTTTTACCCCTTCCTTTTCTTTCTTTTCCTTCTCTTCCCCTACTGTCCCTCTGTAACCATTCCTTGCATCTCTCACTATTGAGAAAAAGGCAAACCTAGATGAGATGAAGTAGTGCCTATTTTGCTTAAAATTTGCTAAAATTCCAGTTAGAATGCCAAAATGGGATTACTCTGCCAGCAGCTGTTTCCTTCTATTTTATCAGGACCATTTGTAATAAAAGCAGCCCACAAATTTTCTTACAGTTTTACATTTAGCTCTGTTTGTAATGGAAAATTCTATTTAAATTGAAAGAAAAACTAAGTCATTTGCATGCAAATATAGCAATAAGGAGAAGTTGCACAAATAATGAACATGGTATATTAGCCAATCTTCCCGCAATCAGTGACCAGAAATATATTCATTCTGAATGATTCTCTGATATATTTTAGTCATTACCATAAGTGTGTCCTAAGATGTGTATATCACTTTAGATTAAATGGCAGTGACTCACAGTATATTTTCCTCACAATGCCATGAATTATAAGGACTGTATCTGCATTGGATATGCTTAACAGTCATATCATTAAATTATAAATTGCTAAGTGGACTTTGATCAGAAAGCATTTGGAAAACTAACACTTCATGAATGGTTCATGAATGGTTTGTGTATGTTTTTCTTCATGGAGCTTCATCAAACTGAAATATGACTTATCTTCTTTGACAAGAAAAGGTTTGGATTTCTTTGACTTTGAGAATACTGCAATATATGTGGATACTTTTAGCTAAAGATGAATGAGCAACTAACAGCAAAATGACAAGTTTGCTGCCATCCACAGTAATAACCATGTCTCTCTTTTTTTTAATCACATTTTATGGGATAGAAAGGGCCTTTCTATCTAGTGTTTCATTTGATTCCTGGCACATCCTGATACAGGATATCAAGCCTGGGTATTTATCCCTGTTTTACAACAGGTGGCTGAGGTTCTTCCTCAGAGACTGTATTACTTGTCTAAGGACACTCAGCACATGTTGTCATATCTGTTAAGTCAGTGTTTCTTAAATGTAAGAATGGATGGAAATTGTATTTTGAAAATAGAGGTAACTTTTGTTGCATTAGCTTCAATCTGTTTTCAATCTTTATATTTAGTTTATTTTAAAATTACAAATACCATTAAGAGTAACTTAAAATTGTTTACATATACCAAAGAGGCATGGCTTATAAAATGTGGGAAAATAATATTCTAAATATTCTGATATGTTTTGACATTAAAAAATGTTCAAGGCAAAATTACCATTAGATGAAATTGGCAAGGAAATCCTAGTTTTGCTTGTCTTTTCCCATTTATTTGTTAACACTTGTGGACAAAAACTTTTTTTTTAATGAATTACTATATTTGAAATACAAATAGCCTCTCATTATTGATAACTATCAGCTGGATGATATAATAAAAACAGTAACAATAGCTACCACTTATTTAGTACATTCTTTGTATCAAGCATTATTCTAAAGCTTTAAAATTTTTACTAACTTTAACTCATTAATTCTTCTGATAACAACCCTATGAGGCAGACACTATTATTGTTCCATTTTATAGGCATGGGAACTAAGGCACAGAGAGTTAAGACATTTTTTTATGGTCATGCAACTAGTAATTGAAACAATTAAAATTAAGGGATCCAAACCCAGGCAGTCTGGCTCCAGAGCCATAAGTCTTAACTATTATGGATGCTGCCTAAACAAATAAAGAAAGAGAAGTTTCTAGAGCCTGCAAATCTGGGCTCCAGTCCTGGATCTATCCCTGACTAGTCACAGGCAAGGGATATCTCTAGACCTCAGTTTCTACATCTGTAATGCTATGATCACATCAACCTCATAGGGCTAATTAATGTAATATGGATATAAAACAAATTTAATGAAATATAGCAAGGTGCCTAGAAACTAGTTGTTAATGGCTGTTAATCCTCCTTTTTAAAAAAGATTTTATTTATTTGAGGAGTGAGAGAGAAAACATGAGTTGGGGGAGGGGCAGAGGGAGAAGCAGACACCCTGCTGAACAGGGAGCCTGATGTGGGGCTCAATTCCAGGACCCCAGAATCATGACCTGAGCCAAAGGCAGACAACTGACTAAGCCACTCAGGCATCCCAATTTTCCCTTTTTTAAATGACAGTTTGAGTACTGCCTCATGAGAATCCTATATCTAAATTTGGAGTTTATCATAAGTCTGTATTTATAACACAATCTCATCTATGCCTCCTATCTCCCAAAGAACTGCATTTACACTATCTAAAAGTACCTAGGTGACCTAGCAAAAAAGAGTTAGTCAACCAGATGATTAATTGATTTACCTGAAAGAGCTACTGATTTACCAAATTTTTATTTATCTTGAGTAATTTGATTTTAGATTAAGATTCCTTAAGAGGCTGCTCTAGATTTGGTCTCGTGTATAGACTAAACTAACACTGTTAAAAGGCACTATACAATTAGTGTCCACCTCTAAGAAATGAATGTGTTCATCCACTTTAGTTTGTTTAGGAAATTACTAACAAGTACCCTGAATGGAGAAATTTCAAAATCCTAAACCTCTATTACATTAACCACTTTATCCAAACGTGCTTTCCTGGCATCTGACTACAGATCAACACATATTACATTTTCAAGAGTTAAAAATAACGTTCAGTGAAGTAATTACGAAGCCCTCTTTATAGGCAAGAAACTGGAAGGGCTCTCAAAAGATTTCAGAAGTTTTGTAATTATGAAGTCAGTTTGCCAGAATTTGTCTGTGGTGTGCACTTTAGTAAGCCCAGTTTGGAAGGATGTTTCTGATTGATAACAGAATCTTAACCAAGATCCAGTAATGAGTTACCCAAAAACACAAACTAAACTCATGTTTAGAGCAGAAGCAAAGTTCAGTCTTGATTAATCTATCTAGATTTTGTAATAAAAGATATCTAGAAGAAAAATATCTAGAAAAAATATCTAAATTATTTAATTTTAGCTTATATTCAAGTTTTATGTCATTTTGAAAAACAGTTTTATTTTTAATTGAATATCAATGTATCTTTCATACTCTTTCAAGGCTTAGGATCTTAATCTAATTCCACCAAAAGTTATTTTATTGGTGACACCACTGTGATCTGTGTGGCTAATAACCAAATGGGGTATGTTCTGGGAGAGGGCCTTGGAGCAAAGATAGTATGAATAAGGACAGGCCATTTCTAAACAATCTTGCCAAAGCTGAACTTTGAGTTAGTATAAAAACTATGGAATTTCTAACTTCTGAATTTCAGCTCACTTTTTAACTATTAGAGCTTGACACAGAATAGCAGCTTGGTAAAGGCTAGTTGGTTGATTGCTGATTGCTTCAGGGGTCTGTTCTGAAGAGCCTTTAGAAGAGCTGCCTGCCTCCTGCCCCTGTGCTGTTCCTGCAACACAGGCACAGATTTCCTTGCCAAGGCTGACTGCCCATTGTTCAGGGAACGAAGCCCCTTCAAGCATCCTTGAAAGGCCTTTTCTCTTTGGAAAGAGCATCTTGCAAACCCTCACAATTTTGTTTCCTTGGATGCTAATTGGTTTCTAAGCCTGATGCATTAACAAAAGTTAGCTAAAATTTTAAGTTGCCTTTGACGTGTAAGTACCCAAATGGATAGGCATCTCTAGCTGATTTTCTCTTTCAGGTGACTTTGTCGATATAATCCTAGTTTCATATTGTAGAGTTGAGGCTGAATATAGCCATGTTTGAAATGGATGTTAATTGCATGTTAACAGATTTCAATCACTGGGCAAAAAGGCCATTGTATTTAAGGGTTCTCTTTAAAAGGCAGAAAATAGTTCAAGCTTATGAAAGACAAAAACAGGGATTTTACCCCTACATTGATTAACACTCCTGTGTACCCATATGAGCATAGGCTTTTCTGGGATTATGTAAAGAAATTGACAGTTGCACAAAATAGTGACCCTGCCTCAACTGACCTCAGGTTCAACTAAAATTAGAACTAAGGAACTGGAATTAGTTCCCAGAAACTTTCGACTATATGACAATCACACGTTTACAGAAGTATGGAAGTACAGAAGTAAACACATGCACATATACTCACACACAAATTGTGAAAAACTTACCACTTCAAAATACATCCTTGATATCTACCTGAATTTTGGTTGAGCCAATTAATTAAATTAATTAATTTATTTATTTTCTTTTGTTTACTCTCTATATTCCCAAATAGCCTCCCTTCAAGCTTGCCCATTCTTTTCTAACATGCTGATAGTTGAGTTATTTAGGTTGGCATGATTGGATATGGGCAAGATTGGCTAGATGTATGCATGCATGGGAAGAAAAGTTCATCAAATCACTCAGTCTTTTTCTTTCACCTCAACCTAGAAAAACAAGGGTATCTTTTTTTTTGGAAGGACAATACCCAGAATTGTTCAGGAGTGTGGAGAAATGTTTAAAATTGCGTTATTTTTATAAGCACTAAATCAACATCTATGGGTTTTCACAGATAACAATATCATTAAATGCTCAATTCATTACATATTCTTTTAAAAAGATTCCAAAAACATTTAACATCAACGTGTTTCCCTTTTTCAGCTCTTTCCATAACAATGAAAAAAGGTAAAAAAAAAATTTTAAAGGAAATCAAAGAATGATAAGCTGAAAACCAAATAAAAGCTTCCTTTGAGGTAAGCAATTTTCTTATAATGTGAGTATCTACTTAAGTTTGGAAAATTCTTTTCTATTAATAGTGCTATGTGGTTTTGTTTCATAGTTATGTTTATTCATTTGCATGACTTATAATTAATAATAAGCATTACAGACACCTTGAAAACCTCTGAAGCCATGAATTTCCTTTATTGAATCTTCTTTATGTTCAGCATAAAACACATCAAAATGGTAACATGGGGATCCCTGGGTGGTGCAGCGGTTTAGCGCCTGCCTTAGGCCCAGGGCGCGATCCTGGAGACCCGGGATTGAATCCCACATCGGGCTCCCAGTGCATGGAGCCTGCTTCTCCCTCTGCCTGTGTCTCTGCCTCTCTCTCTCTCTCTGTGACTATCATAAATAAATAAAGATTAAAAAAAAAAAAAGAACTCCATTTATAAAAAAAAAAAATGGTAACATGTGAATTTATCAAATGGAAATGTGAAGAAAGGTAATAGCCTATCCTCTGCTCATGCACACTTTTCTGGGAAAAGCTTTGAATGATAAGAACAATGTAATATCTTGATTCCTTGCAGAAAATCACAATTCAAATCCTTACGAATATATTCACAATGCTGCTTGGAAAAGAAAATCTGGCTTCAATATTGAAGAGTTGTCACAGAGTTTCGATTATGTTGTTGAACTAGGAAATATTTTGATTTTGGCCCTTGTGATAATGGTTTACTTGTATATATTTTAAAATGTTGCATGTACATGGTGGGGATTTTGAGTGCTTATTGGGGTTGGAGGAACAGATTTTCATGTAATTAATATAATGAATCAACCTAGCTAAGGACTGGAGAAAAACTGACAAAGTAGGAAGACAGGAGTTATTCATTAGTTAATGAAATCAAGTTAGAGTTCTAAGATTAGGCTTAATTGGATATATACATTTGGAGCCTTATTGAGAAACTCAAAATCCGTGTTTGCTAACATCAGTAATTTATGAAATACTTGTTTATTATAAACAAATAATGCCTATTCCAAAAATGTAATTTTCAAATTACTTCTCCTGAATGAGAATTCTTTGCTTTACTTGTTTTTACATAGTGAGCTATGTATGCCAGAACACCTGCAAATAAAGCATCCGACTTCTATTTCAGAAGTTGATTGTGATGTTTTTATTCATGTTTTAGGAGGGAGATTTCAAGATCAGCAAACAGTTTTTTTTTTCCTGAATACTTTGACTGCAATTAAAAGCTGCCACCAGGTGGAAAGTGGTATTATCATGACAGCTAGGATCACCACCATATGTCCCAATTGGCTTAGGAGAGATTTAAATTATGCCTATTGTCTCACATGAACTATTAATAGCACCTCCTTTTCACTCTCAAGTTTCAAGTTTAGACAATTTTATGATCACTCTCTGATGACTTCAATATCAAAGATCATTGCTGACTCTAAATTTGGGTGAATGGGTTCACGGTCTTGCTACCATGATGCAGGAGGTAAAGAACCTAGCAATCCTGGTAATATTTCCTTTTCTGTACAGCATTTTCCCTTAGATTTAATAATTGTATATATTTTTATTTGTCATGTTTCCTTTGAATTATATCTTTTTTTTTTTTTACGCCTGTCCACATGCTTAAACCAGTCTAGTAATCTGTAGGTTCCATGCTTTTCTGGAGGGTTTTATCTTCTAGTCTAGGCTGGACTTGGTGCACTTCAGCTCTGCTGAATAACTGATATTCCGGGACTTCCACTGGCCACTAGTGAGATTCCTTTCATCCCTCTGTCACTCTCTCATGCACTGATTAACCTGCTTCTTACATACCACTCTGTTGACTTCTTGTTTTGGTAGAATACTTTCTCCAGTAGCTTTAAATTTTTGAGGCTTTTCAGGTATGAAAGCATGTACAAAAAGAAACTCTGACTGATAATTTGACTTCATAAGCAATTTTATTTTATTATCATTATTTTAAAAATTTATTTATTTGAGCAATGCCTGGGTGGCTCAGCAGTTGAATATTTGGCTTCAGCTCAGGGCATAATCCCGGTTTGGGGATTGAGTCCCTCATTGGGCTCCCTCCTGAGAGCCTGCTTCTCCCCGGTCTATGTCTCTGCCTCTCTGTGTGTCTCTCATGAATAAATAAATAAAATATTTAAAATAGATTTATTTATTTGAGAAAGAGTGAGCAAGAGAGAGTGAGTGAGCAAGAGGGAGGGGCAGAGCGAGAGGAAGTAGCAGACTCCCAACTGAGCCATGCAGGTACCCCTCCACATGAAATTTTATTTATTTATTTTTTTAAGATTGTGTTTATTTATTTGGCACAGAAAGCATGAGCACAAGCAGGGAGAGAGGCAGGCAGAGGGAGAGGGAGAAGCAGGCCCCCCCGCGGAACAAGGAGCCAGATGTAGGGCTCAATTCTAGGACCCTGGGATCATCACCTGAGCTGAAGGCAGATGTTTAACCAACTGAGCCACCCAGGTGCCCTGATATTTTAGGTTAAAATAATTTTTCCTGAGGATCTTGAATATTACGTTCTAGCTTTCTGGTATTGGTATTACATTATTACAAATTTTGAAGCAGAGCACCTGGGTGGCTCAGTCAGTTAAACATCTGCCTTCAGCTCAGATCATCATCTCAGGATTCTGGGATCGAGCCCCACATTGTGCTCCCTGCTCAACAGGAAGTCTGTTTGTCTCTCCCCCTCTGTATGTGTGTTCTCTCTCTCTCTCTCTCTCCTAAATAAATAAATCTTTTCTAAAAAAAGAATTTTGAAGCTATTCTGATTCTCAATCCTGGAATATAACCTATTTATTTTTCTCTTTGAAAGCTTCTCTTTGTCCCCTGAGTCCTAAATTTTAGGTTGTTTGCCTTTGTGTAAGTCTTTTAATTTTTTGTATGAGAGGACTAATAATTACTTTCAATCAGGCAGCTGATAGCTTTCCTTCCTAGGAATTATTTTTCACCTGTTCCATTGATGATTTCCTAACCTCTATTGCATCCATACTCTTTATTAATTGGATTGAGCTTTTACAGTGGTGAAACATATCTCCCAGTACAGGTATATTTAAAGGGCCCATTAAAAATAACTTTGGAGAGTCTAGCTCAGTGCCTGGCACAAATTTAAAAAGTTAATAAGAGTATATTGAATAAATGACAACTATGATCACTTAATGCTAAGCATAAAATGCAACCTCTGCTTATGTCCAGTCTTTCCTCATACTGATTTTTCTATTTTACCTGGAACCAATTATCTCAAGGAGATGTGACAGGAATATTCTGATAATGTGATATTATCCTCCCTCATAATGTTTCATTTCACTCTAAAGTTATTTACTGGAAATTTTTTCTAACATTTAGATCTTCAGGTGCTGTTTTTTACTCCCTTGGCTTGTGGATACTGCTAAAATTCAATGATGATCCCTAGTAGGTCATCATGTTTTGAAAGACAACCAGTTGGTTCCCCTGAAAACAGTTTTAAAGGCTGAGTTTGAAGAGCGCTATCATCAAATATCCTGCCAGCTAGAGCTAATGGCTCAGAAGGGGTGATCCAGACCTAAGCAGGGCATGAAGGTGAGATCAAACATAATCTCCAAAATGTTAGCTTATTTTCCAAGATTCTTCTGCTTTAACAGTTGAAAAGCTTAGTATCATCAAATGACATTTAAGAAATTCAGAAATTGGGTGAATTGTAGCAATATAAATTTCTGAGGGGATCTAGGAACTATTTACTACTCAAATCCAGCTGTATGGTAAGTTCTCAACCTAAATGAAATAGCCTCCTATTAAAAATGTTATGAGTTGTGGGACCACTCCCCTTCACGAACAAGCAACAAACTTTCCTAGCATGTGTCCATCTTCCACAGCATACCAATTCTCATCATTAGAACCTTTTTGGCACTAACATGGCAAATTACTTTAATTAACTAATTAATTCTAGGATGGCATGATTCTTCTCTGTGGAAGCTATACTCTATAACCTTCCTGGCATTCAGAGGACCAATTCTTTCACTATTACCAACTCTCTCCACCCACCCCCCTTCACTCACTCAATACACACAGAACCAGATTTTCAGGTGATCTTTAGGCATAAGAGAAATAAAGACTACCTCTTCCGTGGTGGTGTACTTTCAATAAATGATTTTAAAAATACCAATCTACTGACTCATGGATTCAACGAAGCGTAAGTGGGATATATTGTAGTTATATATATAAATCTACCCTAAGACATGTGGTGAAACTGTAGATAATTGGTAAAGAGAAGATTTTAAAAAACAGTCACAGTTAAATAATTGTTAACTTTTTGGGGCACCTGGGTGGTTCAGTCTGTTAAGCATCTTCCTTTGATTCAGGTCTTGATTCCAGGGTCCTGGGATTAAGCCCCACATCGAACTCCCTGCTCAGTGAGGAGCCTAATTCTCCTTCCCCTTTCTGCTTATGTTCTCCCTCTCGCTATCTTTCTCTCACACAAATAAATACATAAAACTATTTAAAAAATAATAGTTGACTTTTCATGTGCTAAAATAGAAGTCAGAAGACAGTGAAATAATATTTTCAAAGTCCTAAAACAATAATTGCAAACTAGAATTCCATTCCCATTGAAATATGCTCATCTTCCAATGATTAGTGAAAAATAATGACTTTTTCAGACAATAGTAGATTCTCACTAAAAAATAAAACTCTGAAGAATGGACTTTTTAGGCAGCATAAATGGAATCCAGGTACAACAATAATCATAGTGAGTAAGGGACAGACAGCGCTAGGTAGGAAAAGATAGGTAGGGGGCCATGGAATCAGGCTCACAAAACAAAATCCCCAAAATGCTGAGATGTGAGGAAACCAGAGATAAGGGAACAAGCCAGACCACTCTGCCCTAAGTATGGTGGGGAAGATGTGTGTGTGTGTGTGTGTGTGTGTGTGTGTGTGTGTGTGTGATAGTCGCCTGTAATCAACAAAGAATACCTAGACCCAAAAGGAAACCATTAAAGTTATCACCAGTCCTTACTCAAACCAAGCCATCACAAGAATGATAAGGCCACAAGCTCCCTAGAAGGGAAACCAAGAAATAAACTCTGAACTATAGAGAATACACTGATGGTCACCAATGGGGAGGTGAGTGGGGGATGGGTGAAATCGGTGATAGGGATTAAGGAGGGCACTTGTGATGAGCACCAGGTGTTGTATAGAAATGTCAAATCACTAAATCCTACACCTGAAACTAATATTATGCTCTATGTTAACTAACTGGAATCTAAATAAAAACTTGGATGAAAAGAAAGACTATCAATAGGTTTCTCATTCATCAGCAAGATTCATGTATATTCTAATATGAAAATCAATAATATACTTCCTAATAAGAATAAGAGTTTATCCTAATAAATTTAGAATTTAAAATTTTTAATCATTAAATCAGTATTAGTATTAAATTAATATTTTATTATTAAATTTATTTATGGAAGGGAAGAAGAGTTATGTAGTATTTTTCTTTTTTAAAGATTTTATTTATTCCTGAGAGACACAGAGAGAGAGGCAAAGACACAGGCAGAGGGAGAAGCAGGCTCCATGCAGGGAGCCTGATGTGGGACTCGATCCCGGGTCTCCATGATCACACCATGGGCTAAAGGCAGCACTAAACTGCTGAGCCACCTGGGCTGCCCGTGTTCTTCCATACCTTTGCAAAGGTATAGAAGGACTTTTAAGTATGCTAATGCACATTTTGAGAAATAGGCAAAGCAGTAGTATTTTCATTGATTGGCAGATTATGTGACTTGCCTAAGGTCATGCAGCTACTTAAAGATTATAAGGATTAAAGGATTATAATGATTATATAAAGATACACAAGGATTATAAACTGATGTTCTACTCCAGATACTTTCAATTAAATCATATTGTCTTTTTTTTCTTTTCATGAACTAAAGTCTGGGCCAGGAATGTATTCCAACTTAATTTTTCATAGTACAGAGGAAGGAAGAAGTTTCTTTAGGCTTTATATAGAAGTGCTTTCTCTTGAAAAGATCATTTTGCTTTAAATTTCATATATTTTCTCCACATGTGCTATTTCACAAATAGAGCAAATGAGCCTTAGAGAGTACAGGAAAATTGCCCAATATTACGTACAAAATACATTTGGAATCTTTGACTAGAAAGAAAGGCCTGCTTTTGTACATATGTTCAATGCTGTGTGGGACTGTGCTTACGGATGCTAATGAACAGAGATAATTGTCAATAGAGATCATATCTCTGGGTCTCAGAAAAATCAACTCTCTGCACCACTGGTGGATAAAGAGCCAGATCCCAAAATGAGGCTCAGTAGTGAGAATAGAGTAGTTAATAAGAGAAATAAAAATATGCACTGGTCAACTTTAAGAGGTGTGGAGACCAAGGAAGGCCAGCAACTACAGGAATAGAAGCATTTATGCATATGCCAGAATCCATCCCAGAGGAATCAAATTGGAGTTACTGCTTCATTAGTGATGGCAAGAGCTCAAGAAAGTTCAGGTTGCATTGACAGTAGGTGCATGTGGAAGCAGAAAGAATTCAGATTTCTGGGAAGGGCTCCAGTTAGAAACAGGCTGAATTCATAAGGTCAGGGAGAGGTATTGTTTTATGTTGTACTTGCATTGTTCTAAATTTACCAGCAGATATTAGCTGACTTCCATTACAATATTTTCGGATCACACAAACTTAAGGACAGGTAATTGTTTAGGTTTTGGTTCTTAAACTCCATTCAACTTTGTCACTGCACTCTAAAATTCTATATTCTTCCTTTCTTATGGTGTCTAGGTGATTTTTAGACCATCTTAATTAGTCACTATAAAATTTGGATTATAGCCTAGATTGTGGATTGTAGAATTTGCTCTCCTATCTTTGAAAAAATTCATTGTCTTTCTCTTCTTTGCTGCTTACAATGTTAGTGCAGGGTCTTCAATGAACTATACTTATTTCAATTAACTTTAAATTGTCTGGTCTTCATGGGACCACAGCTGAGTTACTCATTCCACATGTAGCCTCTTTGATCTTCAATGTTTCTCCTATCAGGGATGACACATTTATGACATGTGTAGTCCCTTCTCCTGGTACCACAGCAAACATTGCTAACTAATTACATGATTTCTGTCACTGGGTCCAGACAAGAACCATATAACGCTTCTTATGGATGAAGTACTGTTAGAAGCCTTTTAAAGCTATCAACAAACTTCACCTCCAGATTCACCTTAAAAGAGAGCTATTTCCATTATCTCCACTTTACAAATGGGGCAACTGAGGCACAACAAGTTTAAGGAACTTGACCAAGATTACACAGACATCACTTGTAGAGCTAGAACTTGAATACAGGCCATGTGGCTCCAGATTCCATGTGCTTTGCCACTGATGCTACATTACCTTATATTCCCCAAAAGAAAAAGCTTACATGAGCAACCCCAAATGATCACAGGTCTGATTCCTATAGATCTCACATTCCTCCCACTGATATAGAAGAGGAGGGAAAGTGGCTAGCATGATATGTGTATTCAGTCATAGTTCTCACTGGATTTGTCTCCTGCTTGAAAGTGTTGAATGAGGAATTAGTCACACAGAATCACACAATACACATGCAGCTATAATGTACAAAGTTGATTCTTTAAACCTTGGACCTGTAACAAGAGTTTGTTTCTGCTTTGTTAGCTTCTTGATGTAAAGGATAGGTCCTGTGACTGATTCCTCAGAATTTGGTAGCTACCTCATATTGGAGGTTTGGCAACCCTGTTAAGGAATTAATAAAGTTGGAGACAATACTTACAATGAGTACAACAATACAGAGCACACAGATTAAGAAAGGCTCCTAACGACTACAGATGACACAGAATTGGTTTGTCAGAAGTCACTGACTTGGGAAAACAGAAACCTGGGTTTTTCTCAGGGCAAGTAAGTATTGTTATCTGAGGTTTTAGGGAGGGAGAAAGAAAAGGGAGAAAAAGTACAAGTCTAGAAGGGCCTAAGCAAACAGACAATAATAGTGGAGAACACTATGTAGCTGAAAGCCAAAGATAAAATCAGTAAAAAAAGAAATAGCTAAAATGGCAAAAAAACAGAAATTAGAGGTAGTAGTTGAGATCCAGCTATCATTTCTGGCTCTTCTGAAGCATCTGTTACTCTTCATACTTTATCATAAAATATATCACTTCAGAGTTCTTATTTATTAAATGACAAGTACTGGACTAAATAATCTCTAAATACTCTTTCAGCTGAATCCTTCCATGATTCTATGATCCACAAATTAACAAAAAAATTAGAATTCTAATTTCTCTGAACTATACAATACAACCAATTAAAAAAGATTGGTTTTGGCAGGCTGCTTGGCTGAAAAATTGAAATCAGATGAATGGTATTACCTAGGATTTTTTTTTCTTATCCTACTATAAGAACTCAAGTAATTTTAGGACTTGCCTTTGACTTTTCCCAAGGGGCTTCCAAATCTACCATTATGTCAACCAACATTTACTGAAATTCTACAAAATGTGTGGGCACTGGTTTAGGCCTTAGGAAGAGAACAGTGAATAATAATACAGACTCATGGTTTTAAAGACAATCACAGTGTTGGGGGGGAGGATAGAACCATACGCCATGAGCACAATATAATGATAGAGATATATGTAGGATATTATGGGCACAGAGGATAAGAGTTTGTAACTCAAATTGAGAGGGTTGATAATAGAAGGTTTCTAAGTAGAGATTTTACCTTATATCATTCGTCAAACCAGGGTGTGGGAAAATGTTGGCTAGAGCATGCAACCAAAGAGAACAATATCAGCTAATGGATGGAGGTGAGAAATAGCATTATGAAAAAGGTAGGCCTCTATTGTGTATGTCCATACTGCTTTTCCCTTTCGTAGTTTAACCATATATTTCTCTCACATTCCAAGTATGTGGTGGGACTGTTAAGCATGTTACATTCCTCCTGTGGATATAGGGGTGGGCATGGGTTCCAGATACAGTCAATCATAAGATACTGTTCCCCCAAGCATAGCTGTTCATACAAGGGATGGCATATTGTCCAAGCCAAATCAGACTCTTTCACTAAGGTTTTAATATACCAAAGTTGCAAATGAAAAAGTGTGTCACAAATGCTAGGATAATATACTCTAGTATAAGGCTGCTTGGGTTCAAACATAAGTTCTACCACTTACTAGCTGTATAAACTTAAAGTACTAAATAATTTTTTGTATCTTATCATTTTCATTTTTAAAATAGAGACCACAATAGTACCTACATCATAGTATTGTGAGGATTAATCTGTTAATACACATAAAGCACTTTCTTGGCACACAGTAAGTACTTAGTAAATATTGTTGATAACATCATTGCATTTTTATACAGTATTATTATATTTGTTATATACTAACTACTGATTGCTATGTGATTCTTTCTTTTGGATGATATACAATTTAAATCACCCCTAGAGCAAGGTTTCTCAACATTGGTGCTACTAACATTTGGGCAAGATACTTCTTTGTTGGGGGCAGTTGCCCTGTGCATTATAGGATATTTAGCATCACTCCTGGCCTCTTCCTATTAGATGTCAGTAGCATCACCCTAGTTATGGCAAACAAAAATGTCTCCAGAAATTTCCAAATGTTTCATTGGGGACAAAATTGCCTCAGAGTGAGAATCACTACAGCAATTTTACCTTCCAACTAGAGAAAGACCATTTACCAAAGGAAAGAGGGAAGTCAATATGTGAAGGAAAACATAAATGAGAGATAGGGAGATTTAGACAGAATGAGTCCTTTATTATATATTATATCTTTAGTTCTAGTCCCTAAATCTAAACCATACTCGCTCTTGCAGATCATCCTTTTCTTTTATTTATCTTTCTGTTAAAGTTTTTCTTTTTGATGGGTAAATCAATTACTTGGATTTCTCTCACTTGCAAACAGGAAGAGATCTGGAATACTGGTGCATAGAGGTATCATTATCACATGTATGGATGTATGTATATTCTGTGTCCCTACTGCAATGCAAGTGCTATGAAACCAGAGAATGTCATGTTCACTACTGTATATCTATGGTCAACAACAGTGATTGGCATATAGGAGGTACTATATAAACATCTGTGGATGAGTCAGTGAAGAAACTACAAGCAGTTGCACGTCACTAGAGCTAACAGTATATGAAAGTGAGTGTGTTGTATGTTATAAGGGAAGTTAAATAGTTTTAGAAGTGCCCTAATTACAATAATGTCTCCTGGGGTTATCAACACCTGAAATACCACAATCAGGAATTATTTCCCTAAGGATTAGTTACTTAACAATGATCATCTTTAACAAAAGCTATATCATAAGAGCTCCTCCTTATTTTCAGGAATATAAGAAATGAATTTTAATTGATGAAGTTAATGGTATTCAAGGTAGGTTATTGTTAGAAGTAATATGTCAGACCTACTTACTTTTTCATGGAGAATGTTGAGAGTACAACAAAGAGCTAGAGGTTTAGAGCCCCTTTGGTTTTATGTACCTCCATTTCTCAGTCTTCTGCTGCCTAATCTGACTGCAAAGCTCTCTAGTCCTAGCACTGCTACTTCACTTCACCTTCCTGAGAATGTGATTTACATGCAAAGTGCCAATTTTGAGGTTTAGGGCAGAAAGTGAGATCCCCCAGAACTACAGAACAGGTTTCATTCCTAAAACATGTTTTATATGTTGGATGGAATTTAATTTGAGATATTCTTTCATTGTAATATACCATCTGCTACCCAGGATGTGAGAGAGAACATATAGCTCCCAACTACTTCTCATCACCAGAGGCTACCAATATTTACAAAACAACAACAACAACAACAACAACAACACACACACACACACACACAAGCTTGGCATTTGCTAAATTGTACAAATTAATTTCACTCATTTGCAACATGTAGGCATGGGCTTCAAAAGAAACAAGTATAGGTTTAGAGTTATACTGAGTTGGAGAGAAGCCACTAAAGAGTTTAAAAGAGGTGAGTGAACTAATAAGATCTGAAATTTTGATGTCATTGCTATTACTATGTGGACAAAGAACTCAAGACAGGAAAAAATATGAAAGCAAGCAGATTAATTTGAAAGGTTTTAATCCAGATGAGAAATAAAACAGAAAGTGATTGCAGGGGAGAAGAAGAGAGGACAGATTACAAAAATATATGCAGTATTTAGAATAAGCATTGAGGGGAGCTGCGAAGATAACAGGGGATTGGGTCCTCACCTCACATGGCCCCACCAACTTACCTAGATTACTTTCAAACCATTCTGAAAACCTACAAATTCGACCTAAGATTTAAAGAGAAAACAGCTGGAATGCTACAAAGAGAAGGGTTTTCACTTCTAACAAGGTAGGAAGGTGGGGAAAAAAAGAAAAAAGAATCAAGTGGGGAGGGGCCCCGTGAGGAGCTGGGCTAAGGGGGGCGGCGAGAGCCTCCAGGACAGGAAAGCCCAGCCCTGAAGAGGTGGGAACTTTAAAAATCCAAAAATCCATGCCTGATTCTTCCCAGACAGAAAGGCACTCAGCAGAAGGGGCAGAATCACAGGACCGGCAGTGGAGCCTCCAGTTTTCCGGCATCATTAATAGAGGAAGTACACCTGGGGGAGAACGGTACCACACACCGTGGGCCAATCTCAGTAAAGGGCTGGAGCGCACACCCAGAGGGGCCTCAGGAAGAAGCTGGTTGGTCAAAGAAGCCTCAAAATGAAAGGTTGGAGAACCATTTACCATTCAAATGGTCCTCAAAAAAAAACCTGGGGCAGCAATCCTCATATAAGATAAAGTTTATCCCAGAGTGTAGTAAGAGATCAAGAGGGACACTATATCATACTTAAAGGGTCTATCCAACAAGAAGACCTAACAGTCATGAATATATATGCCCCGAATGTGGGAGCTGCCAAATATATCAATTAAAGTAGAGACATACTTAGATAATACACTAATAGTAGGAGATTTCAACATGGCATTTTCTGCAAACGACAGAACTTCTAAGCACAACATCTCCAAAGAAACAAGAGCTGTAAATTATTCACTGGACCAGATGGATTTCACAGATCCATGCAGAACTTTGCATCTGAATGCAATTGAAGGCACATTCTTCTCAACTGCACATGGAACTTTCTCCAGAATAGACCACTTACTGGGTCACAAATCGGTCTCAACTGATACCAAAAGATTGGGATTGTCTCCTGCACATTTTCAGACCATAATGCTTTGAAACTTGAACTTAATCACAAGAAAAAAATTGGAAGAAACTCAAACACATGGAGTTTCAAGAGCATTCTGCTAAAAGATGAATGGGTCAAGCAGGAAATTAGAGAAGAATTTAAAAAATTCATGGAAACTAATGAGAATGAAGATAAAACCATTCAAAATCTTTGGGAAATAGCAAAAGCAGTCCGAAGAGGGAAATACATCGAAATACAAGCGTCCCTCAAAAAATTGGAAAAAAACCTCAAAGACACAAGCTAACCTCGCACCTAAAGGAACTGGAGAAAGAACAGCAAATAACACCTACACCCGGCAGAAGAAGAGAGATAATAAAGATCGGAGAAGAACTCAATGAAATAGAGACCAGAATAACTGTGGAACAGATCAACGAAACCAAGAGTTGGTTCTTTGAAAGAATTAATAAGATAGATAAACCCCTAGCCAACCTTATTAAAAAGAAAAAAGAGGCAAATTAATAAAATCATGAATGAAAAAGGAGAAATCGCAACCAATACCAAGGAAATGCAATTTTAAAAACATATTATGAGCAGCTATGTGCGAATAAATTAGGCAATTTAGAAGAAATGGACACATTTCTGGAAAACCTCAAACTACCATACTGGAACAAGAAGAAATAGAAAACCTGAGCAGGCCGATAACCAGGGAGGAAATTAAAGCAGTCATCAAAAACCTCCCAAGACACAAAATTCCAGGGCCAGATGGCTTCCCAGGGGAATTCTATCAAATGTTTAAAGAAGAAACAATACCTAGTCTACTAAAGCTGTTCTGAAGGATAGAAAGGGATGGAATACTTCCAAACTAGTTCTATGAGGCCAGTGTCACCTTAGTTCCAAAACCAGACAAAGACCCCACCAAAAAGAAAAATTATAGACCAATATCCCTGATGAACACAGATGCAAAAATTCTCAACAAGATATAGCCAATAGGGTCCAATAGTACATTAAGAAGATTATTCACCATGACCAAGTGGGATTTATCTCCGGTATGCAAGGCTGGTTCAACACTCATAAAGCAATCAATGTGATAGATCATATCAACAAGAGAAAATACAAGAACCATGTGATCCTCTCAATAGATGCAGAGAAAGCATTTGACAAAATACAGCATCCATTCCTGATCAAAACTCTTCAGAGTGTAGGGATAGAGGGAACATTCTTCAGCATCTTAAAAGCCATCCACAAAAAGCCCACAGCAAATATCATTCTCAATGGGAAACACTGGGAGCTTTTCCCCTAAGATCAGGAACACAACATGGATGTCCACTCTCCTCACTGCTATTCAACATAGTACTAGAAGTCCTAGCCTCAGCAATCAGGCAACAAAAAGACATTAAAGGCATTCAAATTGGCAAAGAAGAAGTCAAACTCTCCCTCTTTGCAGATGACATGATACTGTACCTAGAAAACCCAAAAGACTCCACCCCAAGATTGCTAGAACTCATACAGCAATTTGGCAGTGTGGCAGGATATAAAATCAATGCCCAGAAATCAGTGGCATTTCTATACACTAACAATGAGACTGAAGAAAGAGAAATTAAGGAGTCAATCCCATTTACAATTGCACCCAAAAGCATAAGATACCTAGGAATAAACCTAACCAAAGAGGTAAAGTATCTCTACCCTAAAAACTATAGAACACTTCTGAAAGAAATTGAGGAAGACACAAAGAGACGGAAAAATATTCCATGCTCATGGATTGGCAGAATTAATATTGTGAAAATGTCAATGCTACCCAGGGCAATGTACAATCCCTATCAAAATACTGTGGAGTTTCTTCAGAGAATTGGAACAAATCATCTTAAGATTTGTGGAATCACAAAAGACCCCGAATAGCTGGGGTAATATTGAAAAAGAAAACCAGAGCCGGGGGCATCACAATGTAGGATTTCAGGTTGTACTACAAAGCTGTGGTCATCAAGACAGTGTGGTACTGACACAAAAACAGACACATAGATGAATGGAACAGAATAGAGAATCCAGAAATGGCCCCTCAACTCTGTGGCCAACTAATATTTGACAAAGCAGGGAAGGCTATCCACTGGAAAAAGGGCAGTCTCTTCAATAAATGGTGCTGGGAAAATTGGACAGCCACGTGCAGAAGAATGAAACTAGACCATTCTCTTACACCATACACAATGATAAACTCAAAATGGATGAAAGATCTAAATGGGAGACAAGAATCCATCAAAATCCTAGAGGAGAACACAGGCAACACCCCTTTTGAACTTGGCCACAGTAACTTCTTGCAAGACACATCCATGAAGGCAAAAGAAACAGAAGCAAAAATGAATTATTGAGACCTCATCAAGATCAAAAGCTTCTGTCCAGCAAAAGAAACAGTCAACAAAACTAAAAGACAACCTACAGAATGGGAGAAGATATTTTCAAATGACCTATCAGACAAAGGGCTGGTATCCAAGATCTATAAAGAACTTATTAAACTCAACAGCAAAAAACAAACAATCCAATCATGAAATAGGCCTTAGACATGAACAGACATTTCACAGGGGAAGACATAGACATGGCCAACAAGCCCATGAGAAAATGCTCCCCATTACTGGTCATCAGGGAAATACAAATCAAAACTACAATGAGATACCACCTCACACCAGTCAGAATGGGGAAAATTAACAAGACAGGAAACAACCAATGTTGGAGAGGATATGGAGAAAGGGGAACCCTCTTACACTGTTGGTGGGAATGTGAACTGGTCCCACCACTCTGGAAAACTGTGGAGGTTCCTCAAAGAGTTAAAAATAGATCTGCCCTATGACCCAGCAATTGCACTGCTGGGGATTTACCCCAAAGATACAGATGCAGTGAAATGCCGGGACACTTGTACCCCAATGTTTATAGCAGAAATGTCCACAATAGCCAAACTGTGGAGGGAGCCTCAGTGTCCATTGAATGATGAATGGATAAAGAAGATGTGGTCTATATATACAATGAAATATTACTCAGCCATTAGAAACGACAAATACCCACCATTTGCTTCGACGTGGATGGAACTGGAGGGTATTATGCTGAGTGAAGTAAGTCAATTGGAGAAGGACAAACATTATATGTTCTCATTCATTTGGAGAATATAAATAATAGTGAAAGGGAATAAAGGGGAAAGGAGAGAAGTGAGTGGGAAATATCAGAGAGGGTGACAGAACATGAGAGACCCCTAACTCTGGGAAACAAACAAGGGGTAGTAGAAGGGGAAGTGGGTGGGGTGATGAGGTGACTGGGTGATGGGCACTGAGGAGGGCACTTGACAGGATGAGCACCGGATGTTATATATATGTTGGCAAATCGAACTCCAATAAAAAATATAAAAAAATATAATAAGCATGTTGTTGAGTTGGATGAAGGGAGCAAAGAAGGGATAATTATAGATGCATCCTAGGTTTCTAGCTTACATAACTGGAGGAAGGATGGTGGCACCAAATGAAATCAAGATTACAAGAGGAAGTGCAAGCACTTGTTTTTTGTTTCTTGATTTTTGTTTTCTCTTCCTTGCTTTCTAGTCTTTCAGCTTCCTTTGACTTCCATCTTAACACCTTGACCCCATGACTGCCTTCCCTGTAGCTATGGTAAACATTTAATTTTCAGCCCTCTTTGAGCTATGTATGCTCATAAATCATTTTAACAATAAACAAAATAAAACATTAGTTGAATTCAGCCAAAAATGGCTGTTAACAAGAACAACATTGAAATAAAACAGCATTGAATTGCAACTACTTGATGATTTGTTAGCATCATCAACATTGTAGTCAACAAATATTTCAGTGCCAACTCAGTGCTAAGTGCTTTCGGCGGTGGACCCCGGCCTCCTGCTGCTCAGCTCCTTGCCCACTGTGGGTTGGGCCCGAACCTGTAGGCCTCAGCCCACCCAGTAGCCCACAGCCTTTTCTGTGGACCCCGCGTCCCTGGTCTAGAGGAGTCTTACGGTGGCCCCTCCAGGACCTGCCCGGGACGCCAAGAGATCAGGACATTGGCATAACCGCGGGCCGGCCTCCGGAGCCGAGGGGACAGGGACTCTGCGGCTCTCAGGAACCGACTTTGCTCCGGAGTTGCTGCTCTCTGTCGGCAGCCCGGCACCATCCCCGCCGTGTCTCGGTTCCGTGTCCCCACCCCACCCCCCGGCCCCCTCCCCGGGCTCCGATGACCTGGCTTCCTTCCTGCCTTGGTCCTTTCATCGTCCTCACTGTCGCCCTCAGCCGCCGCCCCCCACGGTGTTGGCCTAGGACGGAGCGTGTGACCCACTCGTCTGGCCACCGTGGAGCGCCGTTCTCAGGCACCCGGGAGACCAGGCGAACTGCCTCGACGGCACCTCCGGCCCTTGTGCTGCGAAGCCAGACCCCGGCAGCTGTCGGCCCCCGGTTCTCCTCGCCCGCCCCTGGTCCCCAACCGCCCCCCTCGTGACCTTGTTCTCCCCTCTCCGCGCCGGCACCTGCTCCTCCGGAGAAAGGAAGTCCTTGCGAGGAGGCCTGAGAGCTGGGGAGGGAGGCTGGGTGGGAGGCCGACCCGGGCCCCAGCCCGTCGGGAGACACAGATGCTGTCAGCAGGTGTCTGGGGACTCTGGCGGCTGCATCAGGGGACAGACCCCTGAGAGGGTGGAGGGACGAGCTGCTTCCAGCCCGCTGATGGGGTCACGGCGTCTTAGAGCGGCAAGGCCCGGAGGTCGCTCCGGGGAGCTTCCCGTCGTCGGGTCGCAGGGACCCGCACCTGCGGCGTGACCATGGCTCTGCCCCACAGCCGGTGCTCCCGGTGGCTTCATTCCTTGAAACGTGGGCAGGTCTGATAACCAGCAAGCTCTCCCCAGTACGAGCTGGGGTCTGCCCGCGGGGGCTCCGCTCGGCCCTTGGGTCACCTCCCCGTAACCTTCCTTCTGGCGGGCGCCTTCCGGGCCTTTAGGGCGCCCCTCGCGGCATCCGCTCCTGCCGGTCCCACCTGGTCTGGCCTCCGCTGGACAGAAAAAAAAAAAAAAAAAAAGAAGATTCACATGTGTTTAATGTATATAAAGGCAAGGAAAGGACAAGGACAAGGAAAAGACAGTCCCAGATTCAAAAGCGATATTCTGTACAATTCATATGGTGGGGTAGAGGGGGACAGGGCCACAGAACCCACACCCGAACATGTACAAAAATAACTTACATGGTGACCCCCATCAGCAAAGGTGATGTAGCTCTTCCCAGCCCCCAGGGCCGGAGGGTACATTCTAGAAAATGGCACTGTGGAAGCTAACCAGTACAGGCCAAGGTGCTGTGGGGGTGGGAAAGGGTGCCAGTCCAGAGGGGAGGAAGGCCTATGAAGAGGACTTGAGACGGTTGGCAGCTGAGCGGGAGCTGAGTAGCTTGTCCACCATGGTGCGGGCGTAGCGGAGCCGGCTGGCCAGCTCCTTGGAGCAGCCATATTCCTCCAGTAGGCTCAGGCGGTACGTGCGGAAATCCTGCCTCTCATCGATGTAGGTCACAGCTGCCATTAGTGGGCACAGGATGAGTTTGGTATGGTCCCTTAAGGATTCAAAGACCCAGAGAGGCAGCCTGTTAGAATGGAGAATATGCTGATTTTAGAACTAGTACCAGGATGTATCTCTTGTCCCACCAGTAGGTTTGTGACCTTGGGTTAGTGGTTACCTCCTGAGAGCCTCATTATTTTCCATGTGTAAAATTGGGATAATTGGATAATTGCATAATACATGTATCATTCAGCTGTCATGTTAAGTGAAACAACAAATTTAACTTAACACAGTAGCTGATACAATATAAACACTTGAAAAATGGTGGCTGCTATGAAATAATATCAAAATTATCCTCTCAGGAAGCTTATAGTCCATTAAAAATATATTTTCTATATGAGCCTCCCATATCTTTTTTATTATCAGTTTGGAAAAAAGAGCAGCATTGTATCATATTCCTATCACAAAGGAATGAATAATGATTCAAAATGTCAGCATCTCACAGTCCTCAAATGGCATTCCTTCAAAACTCCGAGTATAATCAAGTATAACATTTAAAGCCTTTGGAAATTTACTTCAATGATCCAATGAATAAAACGAAGAAAAAGCAAACTCCTTTAGAAGAGTAATGAAAAAATGATGTATTGCAAACAAGCAGTTAAAATGTGTTAATTGGATGTAATGTAGCACCAAGGGAGTGATGGGGTTTGGAAGAGGGAGAAAAAAGCAGAAGCACATGAAATAATATGAAAGATTTTTGCCAGACTGGGTTATAATGAATTGGTTTTAATGAAACCAGTAACTGAGTATCTTATTAAATTTCACTAGTATCCACTGCAGGCCATTTTCTTGTAGCCTTGTTAAGAGCTTCTATGAACCCAGAAATGTGCCAAATATTATTAAAAAAAAAATCTAACTGCTTTACTTTACTCCCATCATCATATAATTTGCTTAAGATGTTTTTCAGTACTTAATAACCTATATTCTTCCTCATCTCAATATTCTTTATAATAAATGAGGAAAACATTGGAAAATAATATGCATATAAAATATTCTTTGTGGTTACAAAATAAGGGAGAGCAAATTTGGGGTGAAACATATATCCTAATAAAGTTTTAAGTTAAAGAAGTAAAAAAAAAAAAAAAAAAACCTTTGCCTTGGGTATTTTTTCTTTCTTTTTTTTTTTTTTTTTGGCTTAGATTTTAAAAACTAAGTAAAATTTTGTAAAGACTAAACTTATACATTCTATGCAAACTCTTGGCTAAACTCTGCAGAATGCAAATGCCAGTAAAACAGATGGCAATGACCCCTGTGTGGATTTTCCAAGCTTTTCAACATTCAGCAATAGTTTCTTTGATCATCTACATGGAAGGCCAGTGCTTGACAGTGCGATCCAGTTGGCAAATTCTTTCTTTGTTGTCTACTATTCCTGGGTTTGTACCCTTTTTCAGACTTTCAGCTGTCTCTCTATGCCACTGTCCTCAGATCTTTTTAGTTGAGAATATCTCACACAAAAGCAACATGTCATTTTCCAAAGGGCATTGTGTTTTTCACAGGCTAATGCCTTGAGAGTCTCTACTGAACACAAAACATAAATATACACTTAGTTTGAGTTTTGGGCAACTTTAATGGAACATTAGAATTCTGTATATCTCCTAAGCTGATATTTTATATTCAGTAGGCAATTCAGTGTTCCTACCTTGCCTATGATTAATGCTTTCCTCTTCACATGCCTTTCAAGTCAACATACAAAGTATAGCCCCAGTCACTTCTCTGTCTCACTTAGGAATGCTTTCTCTGATGGCTCTTAGCTTGAACATTCTTTTCTTGGGGTAGAAATGAAAGGGAGAAGGAAAGCTATTTTTTGCATGATAGTTGAGCCAAGTAAACTCCCAAACAGACAATTTCAGTAAGTATAGAACCATGCATATGTATACAATGGAATATTACTCAGCCATTAGAAACAACAAATACCCACCATTTGCTTCAATGTGGTTAGAACTGGAGGGTATTATGCTGAGTGAATGAGTCAATCAGAGAAGGACAAACATTAGATGGTCTCATTCATTTGGGGAATATAAAAAAAAAATAGTGAAAGGGAATAAAGGGGAAAGGAGAGAAAATGAGTGGGAAATATCAGAGAGGGTGACAGAACATGAGAGGCACCTAACTCTGGGAAATGAACAAGGGGTGGTGGAAAGGGAGGTGGGTGGGGCTTGGGGTGACAGGGTGATGGGCATTGAGGGGGGCACCTGACGGGATGAACACTGGGCGTTATGCTATATGTTGGCAAATAGAACTCCAATTAAAAAATATATACAAAAAAAGTAAAGAACCATGTCCAAATTTGTAAGCTAAGATGAAGAAGCAAACTTTTCAGTGTTATTGACATTGTCAAAAATAGAGCTAGTAGACTTAATGATGATGTTTTATATTAGGGAGGTCCAGGTTAGATAAAAAGAAAACATTGAATTTATTCTTGGTGGATTATGGGGAGAGGAAAGGGAAGGCAGGGAGGATTACTATCCAAAATGTATAAAGACTTAACAAACTCCACATTCAAAAAAACCAAATAACCCAGTTAAAAAATGGACAGAAGACATGAATAGATATTTTTCCAAAGACATCCAGATGGCTAACAGACACATGAAAAGATACTCAACATTGCTTATCATCTGGGAAATACAAATCAAAACCATGATGAGATAGCACCTCACACCTGTCAGAATGGCTAAAATTAATAATAGGAAACAGCAAGTGTTGGCAAGGATATGGAGAAAGGGGAGCCCTCTTACACTGTTGGTGGGAATACAAACTGGTGCAGCCACTCTGGAAAAGAGTATGAAGGTTCTTCAAAAAGTAAAAAGTAGAACTACTCTATGATCCAGCAAATGCACTGCTAGGTATTTCCCTAAAGGATATGACATAGTGATTCAAAGGGATACATGCAACCCAATGTTTATGGCAGCATTATCAACAATATCCAAATTATGGAAAGAGCCCAAATGTCCATCCACTGATGAATGAATAAAAAAGATATGGTATATATACAATGAAATATTACTCGATGAGCAAAAGAATGAAATTTTGTCATTTGCAACAATGTGGTTGAAGCTAGAAAGAATTATGCTAAGTGAAATAGGTCAGAGAAATACAAATTCTATGATTCCACTTACATGTGGAATTTAAGAAACAAATCAGATGAACATAAAGGGAAAAAAAGAAAGGCAAACTGTAAGAGATTCTTAACTATAAAGTACAAACTGAGGGCTGCAGGAGGGAGAGTGGGCAGGAGGGATGGGTAAATAGGTGATGGGGATTAAGGGAGGGCACATGTGATGAGCACTGGTTGTTGTATGTAAGTGATGAATCACTAAATTCTACTCCTGAAGGTGATGTTACACTGTATGGTAACTAACTGGAATTGAAATAAAGCCTGAACATAGAAAATAAATAAAATAAATAAATTTTAAAAATGGATCAGTTACATATTTTGAAAATATCATCCTTGTTACCTGTTTCTTGTCAGCTGCATTCTCACACCCAATGTTAGTTATTCTTACGTTATCCTCAAGCCTGCTACCCTCCTGCCTCTCCCTTTACCACCTCAGACCCTGCCTTGTTAGCTGTATTCATAAGGGAACAGCTATTGCTACATTTGCCTCACTTCTTCCCTATCCCTAAATGTGCATCTGTCATTATATTCCACATAATAAAAGCAATTTCTCTTCTTTTTCTGACAAAGCCTTTGTTTCCTATTGAGAAACAACACTTAGGAAATCTGAACAGGGTGAAAGTGAGAGAGAGAGAAAATAATTTCTTAAATTCTTGTTATTCACAACTAACACAGCAAGAAACAAAGGCACTTGATCTAGGGTTTTATATAAAAGTAGTCATGGTCTGATAAAAAAAGGAAGGAAAGGTCTGATCCTACCAGCCCCAGTGGAATATGGGGATTACAGAGGAGAGATAGGTACATGTCTGCCTGTCTTTCCCTATCTGGCTCACCTGTTTGCAATTCTGGAAATTTCTGAAAGGAGAAGGCCTCAGAGTTTGCCCCTATACCAGAGTTTCCTTGAGAGCTTCCCTGTGTTTTGAAAGAGATACAGAAGCTGTTGTTTCCTGTGAAGACTTGTAGTATATACCTGCGGGTTGTCTGTGGTGAGCTTATCCATGAGGGATGTGGTAGGGATAAAGTAGCTCTGGATCCTATGACCACATGATACTTTCTTGATCCCTTATTGTGCCAGACATTATTTTAAGCACTTACACATTCGTAACCATTCAGGCACTACAACATCCCTCTGAATTCATACTATTGTTATTATATCAAAGCCCAATATTATATAACTCAGTCTTAAACATCATGCCTACACAATAGATTCAAAATACATCATTAGCAGAACACGTATAATTTATTTTAAAAAGCATGATGTTGGCACATTGCAAAGGTCATATATATCAAGCTTTACTGCATTCATCTTATACTTCAGGTCACTAATATAGTTCAGTAACTTTGATTTCATTTCCCACGTCACAGGAACCTTGGCTCTACTATCCCAGTTTCAAGTGGTAATCATATCCTCCAAGTAGACATCAATCCTTCAGTTAGCTGACTGTTGTTATCTTCTTTCAGATTAATTTCCTGCTGAGGGAGTGTCCATTCCCTTTGCACACTCATCTACGTATTGTCAGGTGCCAATGCACTCAATCTTCTGTAATGTTGTAATTGTGCCTATCTTTGGTAGAGAGTACACTTGTAAGAGAGCCTTACTTCTTAATGTAAACCAAAAAAGGTTGTTAGTAGCACAGATTCTCTTCTTTGATAGTAAGGTTATTATAGATATTCTCTAAATAATATTACTCATAACAGATTTTACTTAATGTCAATTACCTGAATGATATTTGGAGACCTATCAGAGCTATTCCTCTTCTTCATGTTCACTCTCAAAGACTGAAATCATAAAGTACAAAATTTTTCCCTCTGTTAAAGAGAACTCTGCTTTCCCACCCCCAGAAGGCTCTGTATAATTACTCTTTGGTGGTGCACTCTTACACATTCTTTCCTTCACAGATCGTGTATTACAAGGATGTTACTCATATTTCTCAATTTCAGTGCTAAAATTGGGTTCTCCATTCTTTGTCCTGATTTTCAGAAAACCAATAAAGTTTACTCAATTGGACATCCCCCTGACTTGGATCCAAAATCAATTCAGGCAACATCTGTGTGGTATTTGACAAATTATGCCCCCTTTCCAAATCTGACCTGCATACATAACACCTTCCTGATCTTTATCATTTTTTCTGCAAACTAAGTTGATTGAAACATGTAGATGCTTTTCTATTTTTATATACCTTCTGTTTTGACTTACCCTGTGTGAAATTATCATCCTTAAAATTACTTGTTTGTTGATACCAATTCCTTGGAACTAGATGTGCATTTGTGTTTTCCCAGCACTGTTGTGGAAACAAACAAATTGTTTTTTTCTCTCATTCTTTTATGCTCCCAGACAACTTTGTCTGCTCCTTTATTTTAGCACTAACCAGACTCTGTTTTTCATTATTTTCATATGTAAGTGTCTAGCTAAGTGACTGTTCCATATCTTTGTGATTTGCTAGGACCACATCCTAGTCTTTTCTCAGTATATAGCATAATGTTGTGAATACAGAAAATATTTCATAAAGTGATAGGTAATTTTTGTTGAGTGACATGTCGTGGCTAACTGAGTACCTAGCAATAGCTATTTCTTGAAATAGTGTTTATTTCTGTTTCCCTCTCCATTGCTTTCTGCTAATATATTTGGTCAATGCCAGAACTTACTCTATCCCATGTTTGTTTAGGTGGTATGGTTCAGCAAAAGAGGCTAAGCTCTTTTTTGGTCAGAGTGGAGGAAATTTGCAGTTTACTGTGTGGTTATTTCATTTGTTTTATTATGATCGTGGTTAATCATTGTAATTACTAAATCTTTTGTAGCCCTTTGTGTCCTGCTCTTTGAATGCCAAGTTATTTTTGGGAACTTTATATATCATAAATCTTCACAGCACATATAAGGAAGCTATTATTATGCCAATAACAATATAAACAGCAGTATTTATACCAGACATTGTTACAAATGCTTTACACACATATTTCTACCGGCCTCTCACAATAACCACATGAAATTAGTATTACCAATATAGATGACCTTTGAACAATGTGTGGGTTAGCAGTACTGACCTCCTATGTGGTCAAAAATATGCATATAACTTTTGAGGTGTCCAGGTGGTTAAGCATCCAACTCTTGATTTCAGCCAAGGTCATGATCTCAGGGTTCTGAGATTGAGCCCTGCACCCGCCCAGCATGGAGTCTGTTTGTGATTCTCTCTTTCCCTCTCCCTCTGCCCCTTGCCCTCTAAAAAAAAAAGAAAATCTGCATATAAGTTTTGACTCCCCAAATACTTGACTACTAATAGCCTACTGTTGACTGAAAAGCTTACCAATAACATAAACAGTCAATTTTGTATTATATGTATTAATATACATATATAATTATATTATGTATTATATACATATATAATTATATTATATGTGTTATAATGTATACTGTATTCTTACAATAAAGTAAGCTAGAGAAAAGAAAATATTAAGAAAATAATAAGGAAGAAAAAACACATTTACAGGACTATGTTGATACTGTAAGTTTACATTATCTATTTATAGGATTAATCATCTGTTAGTGCATCAGTATTATCTGATATGATACAGAACATGAGATGTTACATGCATTACTAACACTAAACATCAGAATGAAAAGAATGTGAAAGAAGAGGTGGCTATGAAACTATTTATAGTAGTAGAGCATGTACTACAGTTAATTTTACACAGTTATGATTTAATACTGCATCTTTACATTTGTTTACATTTCTCTTAACTGAATGGTGCCATATATAGTGTGTGTGTGTGCAAATTTTTGATATACTTTAACTTTTTATAATAGATTTGTGTACAGTTTATGGTAGTAAATGATAAAATAGGCTAGCGTCTACATATATTTTATGCATTCATGACATACCTAAATTTTTCTTGATTTTTTCAATATTTACAGGCTATGCAGTTCATCTGCACATTTTTTTCAAATGGCCACACATCTCCAAATATTTTTCCAATATATTTATAGAAAAAAATCCACACATAAGTGGACCCACACACAGTTCAAACCTGTGTTGTTCAAGATTCAAGGGTCAACTGCATATTCATCTTACCATTTCAATGATCTACCTAACCTGCTTTTCCATCTATGTGCTCAAGCGCTTAAACTTCCGTCTCCTGTTCGTTCTTGCTTGGTTTAACCCAACACATTTCAAAATTTGCATGCTTGCATTAACACAGAGTCTTCTACCACCTCCCACTCCCCATGATTGAAATGACCTTAGATTTAGACTTTAAACCTATACTTGATGTTTCCTATTTCATAAGTGGTATGGTCTGAATGCTTGAGTCTGCCCCAAAACTCATATATTGAAAACTAAGGTGATGGTATCAGGAGGTGGGGCCTTTGGGAGGTTTTTAGGTCATGGCAGTAGAGCCCTTATGAATGGAATTAATTCCCTTATAAAAGAGACCCCAGAGAGATCAGTCTGCAACCTGGGGGAGGATCTTCATCAGGATACAACCCCACTATTGTCATGATCTAGAACTTCCCACCATCTAGAATGGTGAGAAATAAATTTATGTTGTTTATAAGGTACCCAGTCTGTGGTATTTTTTATAGCAGCCTGAATAGATCAAGACAATAAGACAGGGTTTCTGAGATCTGATCCTAACAGTGACTTGAAAGTCATAATTTATTGTAGCTCACTTATGTCTTCTGTTTTTCTCCCATCTACCTTTATTTCCTCCACCCTGTGCCTCACCTCATGGCTCATCAGGTTCTGCCTCAAGGGCTCTCTGTAACATCCTGCTTATGGCCAGGTAGATCTGGTGAGCAAAGAATGTCTGAATATTAAATTTAGCTGAAAGTTTGCTCTGTGTTTTGCTTTATTGAATAAGTATTTTTTCATATATTTAAATTGCATGAAAAGACTCTCTTTTTGACATAAAAACAATATCAAAGAACCAGAACTTTGAGAATAGAACTGTACGTTCTTCTAACACGTTGTTTCTCCAACTCTCAGGAAACAGAGTGGGCTCGTAAACAAAATACAGCTGTGAACAGAAATTATATATATATATATATATATATATATATATACACACACACACATGCTATCTATATTTGCATACATGCCAATTTACAAAACAAGGGCTTCAAATTCATTTCTACAAAATTTACTAACTGCCTACTACAGGCAAAAACATATTCTTCTATATACCACACCCTATGTCCAAAATGACCTTAGATTTAGGCTTTAAACCTGTATTTGATATTTCCTATTTTGTAAATGAGTGTTTGTGTTGCCCCCCAATTCCTATGTTGAAACCCTAAAATGTCTAAGGTGATGGTATTAGGAGGTGGGGCTTTTGGAAGGTGATTTGTTCCTGAGGGTATGACCTAAAAAGAGCTTAGTTATTCTTCATAAAGTACGATGGTTACGGAAGAAGATAAAATAGGCTCTGAAAGAAGACAGACTTAGTTTGAATCTTGACACTTATTCTTAACACCAATGCAACTTTGGGCAAAAGACTGAAATCTTTAAAGTTTTCAAGCAAAACCAGGGGATTTTACTCATGATGTGGTTATGCAGACTAAGTGAAACAGTGCACGCTAAAATATCCAAGAAAGTCCATGGTATATGCTAAGCACTCAATGTTACTTCCTCAGTAGCCTTCCTATTTGGTATTTTCAATACGTGGGACAACAACGATGACAGGCTAGTTTTACAAAACACATAGAGGGAACTCTAGAAAGTGGCTGATTCCGTACCCAAAATAATATGTAAACAATATACATAACAAGAAGATTTGCATGACATAGTGCTTATTTAAACATTTAATTTTATTTATTTGAGAGGAAAGAGAGAGAGAGCACCAGCCAGTGTAGCATGAATGGGGAGAGGGGCAGAGGGAGAGGGAGAAGCAGACTCCCTGCTGAGCAGGCAGCCCCATGTGCACTCGATCCCAGGACCCGGCAGATGCTTAACCCACTGAGCCATCCAGGTGTCCCAACATGGTGCTTTTATACTTCTCAAAGTATACCCTTTCTTAGATTACTTCAGCTGTATTTTACAAAATTTCTGAGGCAAATGGATAAATTATGAGGAAATTGAGTCACAGGTCAAGCGATTCAGCCAAATCATAGAGGATAATTAGCTAAAACTTGGTTGATGCAGACAGAGAGCTCTAAAAATTCCAAAACTGATTCAAAATTTTGTACTTGGGAGCTTTGAAATTCCTACTGCCAGTTGTCCACCAAGCATGCATAACCTGGCTGAGTCTCAGGTTATTCCTTGAAAGATGGGTCATTTTAAAATGCAATCTGAAGGAACAAATGAAGGTATTATGGTTGACTCTCTGAGGTAAGGCTTATAAATAACAATGAGATTCTATATCCAAGACCCAAGTTGTCTTGTTTTTTATGCTAAAACAGCAGGGATAGGGGAGCAAAATCACCTGAAAATAGCATTAACACATTTTCATGGTTTTGATATTGTATCATAGTTATTCAAATTGTTACCATTGGGAAAAGCTAAAGAAATGATGCATGGGGCTCCTCTGTTCATTGGGGTGTGTGTGTGTAACTTCATGTAAATCATTATTATCTCAAGATAAAAAGTTAAAAAGATAGCATTGCACAGCATAATCCTGTGCTATTTGGTACCTAATTCATTTTTCTTTATTTAAAAGCAGTTGTATTAGCTTTTATTGAACTGAGATTGGAATTTAATATTTAAAGAGCTGAGTGCGACAAAAAACCAAGGAGCCACCTCACTAAATAAAAGATAAACTCGGAAACTCATATCATGAAAAACAACACCAGAATAAGAAAGCTCCTGGACACTAGGACAGCTGAGCACCAGGCTGTGTGCACCCAAGTCTGTAGGCACAAATCACAGCTCCAGAGAAAGAGTGATAGATGGCATGGCATGTTCTTACTATGAGTTGATAGAGCTCCTCAAGAAACTTCTTTCCATACCAGCTATATTTATGATCTAAACACTGTTTAGGGAAGTGACTATCAGCCACAGTGGACTTGGGAAACCCTTTTTCTGGTCTCATGCAATCAAAACTATTGTGAGTCAGGCCCTTGTAATTGAAGACAGAGCTCCATCCAATATGATAAACTTTAATCTCTTTAGCAGGGCTCAGATAATGTTACCAGGACTTGGACAACATGACCAAAATAGAGAACTATTGAGGACAGTATTTTCTAAGTTATGACAGTGCTAGGCACTGAGTAGGCTGGACCTTTGTGAGAAACCAAATATAAAGCTGGGGTGTTCTGTTTATCTATGGTTGGCCCTGCTGTTTTCTTCTTGTTTTAGTTAATCTGTGCTCATCATGATTATATGCCTCTGAACTGCTTCCTTTGAAAGATGTCCTTGTCATTATTTGTTCTATAATCCATCTCCTGATTGCCATTCTCTGTTTAGAAGGGATATTCCCAATGTCTTCACATAGGCCCCTAGGTATCCAGGCTCCATACTGTCGTTTTCTTTTCTTTTTTAAAAAAAAAAAAGATTTAAAGAGATTTTATTTATTTATTCATCACACACACACACACACACACACACGCACACACACACACGAGGCAGAGGAAAAAGCAGGCTCCCCACAAGGAGCCCGATGTGGGACCTGATCCCAGACCCCAGGATCATGCCCTGAGCTGAAGGCAGACGCTCAATCACTGAGCAACCCAGGCGTCCCCATACTGTGGTTTTCTACCTTGATTATCCTGATCTGAACATTAATCTTACAGTTAGGATTTTTTTCTTCACTCTCCATCCATGAAATTTTAACTGTTCTGTGTTTCATCCAAAGACCAAATGTGGCATGTCACATTGAAAGAATTTGGTCAACTAATATACTAAATTCTATAATAATTCTTTGTGCCAAGTTATTGAGAATTTACTTTACACAAGGCATATTCTAGGAAGTGAGGTTATAGCAATGAACAAAACAAATAAATTCTATGTCTTAAAGGAGCTTACATATTAGTGGGGAAACAGGAAATAAATAAACATGCAATATAGTGTCAATAGTAGTAAAATCACTATGAAGAAAATAAAACAGGATAAAGGAATAGAGAATAATTGCTATTTAGAAGAGGATCTCAGGGATCCAGAGACCTCTTCCTAATTAATAGTATTTGAGTAGAAACCTAAATAATAGGAGGGGGGTGTCATGGGAGGGAAGGAAGTTCCAGGCAGAAGGAATAGCAAGTATAAAGATTGAGTAAATATTAGTAAATTATTACGTTAGATATTTGGCATTCTCAAAGACCATAACAAGAGTTTTGTGAATGTCAGAGGTTTTTTGTGAATGTCCTAATGTCCTGGAGGTCCCACAAGATGGTGGGTTGTAGGGCAGCCCAGGTGGCTCAGCAGTTTAGTGCTGCCTTCAGCCCAGGGTGTGATCTTGGAGACCCGGGATCGAGTCCCACATCCGGCTCCCTGCATGGAGTCTGCTTCTCCCTCTGCCTGTATCTCTGCCTCTTTCTCTCCCTCTGTCTCTCATGAATAAACAAATAAATAAAATCTTTAGAAAAAACAAAAGATGGTGGGTTGTAAAAAGGTCATAGTAAGTACAACATTTAATTAATTTATTTATTTTAAATTTATTTTTATTGGTGTTCAATTTGCCAACATATAGAATAACACCCAGTGCTCATCCCATCAAGTGCCCCCCTCAGTGCCCGTCACCCAGTCACTCCCACCCCCCGCCCACCTCCCTTTCTACCACCTCTTGTTCGTTTCCCAGAGTTAGGAGTCTCTCATGTTCTGTCTCTCTTTCTGATATTTCCCACTCATTGTTTCTCCTTTCCCCTTTATTCCCTTTCACTATTTTTTATATTCCCCAACATTTAATTTTTTTGAAAGCTTATTTGTCCCTGCACCTACAATATGCGGATGAATTGTGCATCTAATCTCTACTATTCTCCAATAACTAGAATCTTCAGTGAAACACACCATGTTCTACCTAAAGTGCCTGAAGGATATTAAACTGACTGGTCAAAACTATTTTATTGTGCTCCACTGTATAAATACACATTGCCCTGACTGCCAGTGACTGTTACTTTTAATCAAAAAGGTTCTAAAGAGTGACAGAGTGACAGTCTCGCCTCATCTGAGCTTCTTTTATACTAATTTGTTTAGCTCTTAATATGTGAGCTCAAAAAGTGTATCTTTCCCTAGTAAAAAAAACTATGCATACAATATTACCCTTCTTTTCAACTTCTCTTACTCCAACTTCTTTCCAATATTGCTTTTTTCTCCACTCCATTGATCTTGAATCCAGGATCACCATCTCTGTTTTGCATGAAATACACCATTCTTCCTGTTGCTAAAATACCTCATTTGGTCATTCTGCATCAAAACACTTCCTGCTGATTATGAATTCTCCAGGGATCTGCTCTTGGTTACTTGCAATTACCACCGAACAAAATCCTGAGCAATTACTCCTGGACCCAATTATCATATACATGCACATACATAGCACACTCAGTTCAGTCAGGTGCAATATCCAAAGCATTTGTATTTGTATAGAAGATTTAGGATTCTATGAGGGAAATGCTATAGTAATTAATTCAGATTCTTAAGCATCCATAAAATTTTATTTTTTAAAGAACTGACAACTAAAAGATGCATATGGACTTTTTATTGTGAAGTCTATCTTGACTTCAGCAGTGAAGAACCAGGCATTTATAATTTATCATGCTTTTTATCATACATTGCTATTCAGTCAAATAATTTATAAAGACAAACTCTTCCCAAATGTGTTCAACACTAATTGGAGAATGGGCATTCCACAATTTGTTCCATGTGTTATTCCTGACCCAGTGGAAGTCTGGTTCTCTAATAGAATATAATTAAGTATATATGTGGGAAATTAAAAGTTAAATCAAGCTGCATTTCATTGAACTCAATTTAAATTAATTCATGTCTTTTACTGTATATAAGGTTAATTCCCACAGTTCCCAATAGTCTTGAAATCTGAACATATCTAATGTTAAAACTAACATTATTATGGGTCAGTTTCCATGCTGATTCAACATAATTTTACTTTGCTAGAATATAGGGACTGAGACCCTCAAATATTTGTGATATTGAGCAATGCAGTTATACTTACCATTTCCATTTTTTGAACACAGTCTTTTATTTTAGAGAAAGAGAAAAAGAGAGAAAGAAAAAGAAAATGAGCATGCAGCAGGGAGGGGGGAGGAAGAAGGAGAAAAAGAATCTGAAGCAGACTCCCTGCTGAATGCAGATCTGTTATATCTAGTTATATCCATGGGAGGAAGTGAGCCTAGGATCCTCCTATTCCACTATCTTCCCCAAGAAAAATCACAGACACACCTTAAAGTATTTTGTCAGCCTTGTACTACTACTTAGAGGTTCTAGATTTATATTCTTTGTCAAGAAGCAGAGTATTTGCAGTATTATGGACAGTTAACAGTGAGGACTTCTCCCATAGGTAGTTTAAATATAATTTCAATTTTAGGTGATATTCTCTACACAGAAAGTTCCATACCATCCCTGAGGCAGGGATCCAGGCAGGGCTCTATCTTATAACCCTGAGATCATGACTTGAGCCAAAATCAGGAGTTGGTTGCTTAGCCAACTGAAACACCCAGGCATTCCATTTTTTGAACACAGTCTTAATAAGATTGATGAAATGACTTCCATGTAAAGGAGATAATAAAGATAAATTATTTCTCTGCTCCATACAGCTCCCAAAGTATGCTCTAACTCTACTTACTTTTACTTCTCTTTTTAAAAAAAAATTTTTTACTTCTTTTTTTCTTTAACTTTGTTGATGCTTGGTTTCAAGAATTATTTCTACTTCGATACAAGTTCTCTTTTTGCTCCTGCCTCAGTGTTTCTACAGCACTTTATTACCTCTAGTAAAGTGCCTAGGATATTTCACTGTTTTTATCTATTATAAAGTTCTTCTTATCCACTAAATGTTGGATCAGGTTCTGTGATCTATTTAACTTATTTGTTTAAAGATTTTATTTATTTATTCATAAGAGACACACACAGAGAGAGGCAGAGACATAGGTAGAGGGAGAAGCAGGCTGCATGCATTGGAGCCCAATGTGGAACTCCATCCCGGGATTCCAGGATTGTGCCCTGAGTTGAGCAGACGCTCAACTGCTGAGCCACCCGGGCATTCCTTTTTATTTAACTTTATATCCCCTTCTCTACTTCAGGGCTTGGTACCAGTAGGAACTCAGGACATGTTGAAGGAATGAATAAATGAACAAATGGATACATAAGAACAGAGTATGTGACCACAACTTTTCCTTTCATTGTAAATCACCTTCAAGGGATGGTATTTTAGAATACTGAGTACCCTGAAAAACCTGAGGAATTCTTCATCCCTGCGCATGAAAGACATCTAGATAAACAAATCAAAATCTATACTAATTTTCTCAGTCATAAATCATTTAAACTGACCTTGAGGACATGCCTACTGATATGATTAGAATTGCTATTTCATGCTAATTTATTATTGATCTACACAATTATGAACAACATTGACAGAAAAAGCAGAATGTAATATCAAGTTGTAATGTGATACCTCTGAAAATGTAATAAATTGTGGTACTTTCTTCCTTCTGAGGTTTTAAAACAAGAAATTACATTCCTCTGAGGGACTGTTGATTTATACAAAATAGTTAACTCATTTTGGCAACTTGAACTGAAAAAAAATCATAATTAAAAAAATGGTATGGAACTTTCTGTGTAGAGAATATCACCTAAAATTGAAATTATATTTAAACTACCTATGGGAGAAGTCCTCACTGTTAACTGTCCATAATACTGCAAATACTCTGCTTCTTGACAAAGAATATAAATCTAGAACCTCTAAGTGGTAGTACAAGGCTGACAAAATACTTTAAGGTGTGTCTGTGATTTTTCTTGGGGAAGATAGTGGAATAGGAGGATCCTAGGCTCACTTCCTCCCATGGATATAACTAGAAAACACAGCATAAACAACCCATGAAAAGACGTGCACAGTGGAAGAATGAACTCCACAACTAAATGTAGAGAAGAGGCCCCACTGAAGAAGGTAGGAAGGGCAGAGACAGAGTTGGGGGAAAAAAAGAAGAGCCCCGGATTGTCCAAGGGAGGGAGGGATGCACCAGGCACAGAGAAGGGAGAAAAACAGACCTCCACCTGGTGAAGCCCTCATGGGGAAGAGAAATCCCCATAATAAATGGTTTTGAAAACAAGAGGGATGAAATTTCATGAATTCTTACAACCAGCAGGACTTAACCTTGAATTTTCAAGTCAGTGGGCTCAGCTCTGGGATAGCAAAGGGCCAGAGGAAACTGAGTCCCTGTCCTTAAAGAGACAACACTAGAAATAGCCCACAGAGATACAGCATAAAAGTAGTAGTTTGAAAAACACCTGGGGCATAAGGAGAAAAGAATGTTTATTAATCTCAGAGCCTATCCTGGAAGGATAGAAATTGCTGGAGAACTCCTCTAGGAACAAAGGAACTGACAGGCACCATTTTCCTCCCTTACTCCCCAGCATAAACACTGGCCACCTGTGGGACTCACTACCTAATGTGCTAGCACTGCCAGCCCACCCTCTGGCACAGTGCCTCAGCTAATTCAGTCCTCTGAACATCCTACCTCAGGCCCAGCACTTCACGGCCCCTTCTGCAGAGGACAAGGCACAAAAATTTTGTGAGCAATACCTACCTGCCTTACCACCTTCCACCATGCTCTTCTGCAGATCTGCCTTCTCAAATATGCTCTTGGCCAAAGACCATACAGGGTGGTGCTGCAGGCCTGGCAGTGTACAAAAAATCATCCCCTACAGTTGCCAGCACCATTCCAAAGTAACTCCTGCCATGGAGAGAGGAAAAGATAACCACACCAACCAGTTAGAGGCCTTAGCAGTGGGATGGAGGACAGAATAATGGAAAGTAATCAAGCTGGGAAGGTAAAAAAAAAAAAAAAAAACTTATGCAAAATGAGAGTAGACGTAGGGAACTCAGCAACACCATCAAGTGTAATAACGTTCACATTACAGGGATCCCAGAAGAAGAGAAAGAAAAGGGGACAGAAAATTTATTTGAAGAAATGATAGCTGAAAATTTAGCAAATCTGGACAAGGAAAGAGAAATCCAGATCCAGGAAAAACAGAGATCCCCCAACAAAATCAACCTAAGGAGGTCCATACCAAGACACATAGTAATTAGGATGGCAAAAAGTACTTATAGAGAATTTTAAAAGCAGCAAGAGAAAAGAAAGAAGTGACATACAAGGGAAACCTGATAAGGCTATTAGTAGATTTATCGGTAGAAACTTTGCAATCCAGAAGAGAGTGGCATGCTATATTAAAAATGCTGGGCAGCTCCAGTGGCCCAGTGGTTTATTTATTTATTTTTTTTAATTAATTTTTATTGGTGTTCAATTTACCAACATACAGAAAAACACCCAGTGCTCATCCCGTCAAGTGTCCACCTCAGTGCCCGTCACCCATTCCCCTCCAACACCCGCCCTCCTCCCCCCTTCCACCACCCCTAGTTCGTTTCCCCGAGTTAGGAGTCTTTATGTTCTGTCTCCCTTCCTGATATTTCTCAGTGGTTTAGTGCCCACCTTTGGCCCAGGGGTGATCCTGGAGACCTGGGATCGAGTCCCACGTCAGGCTCCCTGCATGGAGCCTACTTCTCCCTCTGCCTGTCTCTCTCTCTCTCTCTCTCTCTCTCTCTCTCTCTCCCTTTTTGCCTCTCATGAATAAATAAATAAAATCTTTTTTAAAAATGCTGAAGGGGCACCTGGGTGGCTAAGTTAGTTAAGCATATGACTCTTGGTTTTGGCTCGGGTTGTGATCCCAAGGTTGTGGGATCCAGTCCTGTATCTGCTTGTCCCTCTCCCTCCCCATCACTCTGAAGGTATCCCAATTCCAGATTTCAAGTTATATTACAAAGCTGTAGTAATCAAAACAGTATGGTACTAGCACAGAAATAGATACATAGATTAATGAAATAGGTTAGAAAACCCAGAAACAAAGCACAATTATATGGTAATTAATCCTGGACAAAAGAGGCAAGAATATGCAATGGGAAACAGCCAGTCTCTTCAACAAGTGGTATTGGGAAAATTGGAGAGCTACATGCAAAAGAATGAACCTAGATGACTTTCTTACACTACAGAGAAAAATAAAATAGATTAAAGACCTAAATATGAGAGTTGAAACCATGCAAATCCTAAAAGAGAGCATAGGTAGTAATCTCTTTGACATTGGCCATAGTAACATTTTTCTAGTTATGTCTCCTGAGGCAAGGGAAATAAAAGCAAAGATAAACTATTGGGACTACATCAAAATACAAAGCTTCTGTACAATGAAGGAAATAATCAACACAACTAAAAGGCAACCTACTGAATAGAAGAAGATATTTGCAATTAACATATTCAATAAAAGGTTAGTATCTAAAATATATAAACAACTAATACAACTCAACACCCATAAATAAATGATCCAATTAAAAATGGGAGGAAGATTTGAACAGACATTTCTCCAAAGAAGATATGCAGATAGCCAACAGAAACATGAAAGATGCTCAACATCACTTATCATCAGGGAAATGTAAATCAAAACTGCAATGACACATTACCTCATATCTGTCACAGTGACCACAATCAACAACACAAGAAACAATAACTGTTGATGAGGATGTGAAGAAAAAGGAACCCTCTCATACTGTGTGGGAATGCAAATTCGTGCAACCACTGTGGAAAAAAGTATGGAGCTTCCTCAAAAAGTTAGAAATTGAACTATACTATCATCCAGTAATTGCACTACTGGGCATTTACCTCAAAACTACAAAAACATTAATTCAAGGGAATACATGCACCATCCATGTAGATAACAGCATTATTATTTTTTTAAAGATTTATTTATTCATTTATGATAGACATAGAGAGAGAGGCAGAGACACAGGAGGAGGGAGAAGCAGGCTCCATGCCGGGAGCCCGACGTGGGACTTGATCCCAGGACTCCAGGATCGTGCCCTGGGCCAAAGGCAGGTGCCAAACCACTGAGCCACCCAGGGATCCCCAACAGCATTATTTATAATAGCCAAACTACGGAAGCAGCCCAAGTGTCCACTGACTGATGAATGGATAAAGATGAAATGGTTTATATATACAATGGAATATTATTCAGCCACAAAAAGAATGAACTCTTTTGCCATTTGCAACAACATGGATCTAGAGAGTATTATGCTAAACAAAATAAGTCAGTCAGAGAAAGACAAATACCATATGATTTCATTCATATGTGGAATTTAAGAAACAAAACAAATAAAAGGAGAGTCAAACCAAGAAACAGATTCTTAACTATAGAGAATAAATTGGTGGTTACCAGAGGAGAGGTGGGGGGTATGGATGAAATAGGTGATATGGACTAAAGAGTACACTTTTCACAATGGACACTGATTAATGTACAGAATTGTTGAATCACTATATTGTACACTTGAAACTAATATAACTTTGTATTCTAATTATAATGAAATTAAAATATAAAAATTAAATTAGAAGTGCCTGGATGACTCAGTCAGTTGAATGTCTGACTCTTGGTTTTGGCTCAGGTCATGATCTCAGGGGCCTGGGATCAAGCCCAACATCAGGCTCTGTGCTCAGCATGGAGTCTGCTTGTCCCTTTCCCTCTGCTCCCCCCCCCCACTCTCTCTCTCTTTCTCCAAAATAAATAAATACAATCTTAAAAAATGCATCTGTAGATTGCTGTGCCAGTCTGTTGCTTCAATGTCATTTCTATTATTCACACTATGCAGTGCTCAAGTATTATTTAAATATTGTGAATACATTGTAATGACTCAATTAATTTGTAAATCAAATTACTCATGTTTAAGAAAAATAACAGGTAAAATTGATCAGTAATTTAATTTAGGAATTCTAGATTAACACAAATATGAGTCATGATTTTTGAACTAGAACTACTTCTTGCTTTATTATATACTGTAGATGAAAGTGAGAGTTCTAGATGCTATTATGATTTTGATAATAGAATGAGTTATATGCTAAGTTTAATTTAACCTGCAAATATTCCTTCAAAAGGTTGAAAAACAGATTTTTAAAAAGATTTTATTTATTTGAGAGAGGGAGAACTTAGGGAGAGGGAGTGGAAGAAGCAGACTCGCCACTGAGCAGAGTCCAATGTGGAGCTCATCCCAGGACCCTGAGATCATGACCTGAGCTGTAGGCAGATACTTAACCAACTGAGCCACTCAGGTACCCTGAAAAACAGAATTAATTTATAACAATATTGTCTTATAAACAACAGAAAACTCCCTGCATTTTCCTAGCAGTCCTGTAAGAAGACTATGTGTAAGGTAAGCATTTCCCTAGGTATGATGCCAGGCAAAGAAGAAATCACTTCATTTTATTGTTTTTGTTTTTTGTTTTTTTGCTTTGGACTAGATGAGCATTTCTAACCTTTGTTTTGTGGGAATACACATCCCACTAAACATTAATATTTATATGTTTGTGTATGAAAGAAAGAGAAGTAATGGAAAGAAAAGATCTGAGGTCAAGTAAATTTGGATTTCCCTGGATTCAAAAATGCTTTAAAAGGTTCTTTCCATCCAATAAATCCAGTAATTTATTTTTTTAATATTAAATTTACTTTTTATTGGTGTTCAATTTGCCAACATACAGAACAACACCCAGTGCTCATCCTGTCAAGTGCCCCCCTCAGTGCCTGTCACCCACTCACCCCCTATAATTTAAAAGATATTGCTTGTATTGAAGAAATTAATGATTTTGAAGATCTAATGTCTCAAGGGATATTAAAATTTAAGAAACACATTTTAGGTAATGCTAGAGTAGACACTAAGCTCCTTTGAAGGTAGGAAAAATTTCTAATTTATGTCTGCATCTCTATTACCTAGCACAGTGCCTCAGTTCATTCTGTGTAATCATAAGTACCAAGCACAGGTTATAAGTATAGAGGGATAAATCTATATCTTTTTGTGTAGCCAGTAGTTATAAGCCAAATTGAACGTAGAAAAAAACAGCCACTCTTACAAAGTTATCCCAACAAGAAGATTTTAAGCATAAAAGAACACAGGGATATTCAAATATAATCATAAGAAATTTGGATTTTTTTCTTTCTTTTAAAAATATTTATTTATTTGTGTGTGTGTGAGAGAGAGAGAGAGAGCACATGAGCAGGGTAGGGGCAGAGGGGAAGAAAGAGGAGAAGAATCCCAAGCAGACTCCATGCCTAGCACAGAGCCTGACTTGGGGCTTGATCCCACAACCCTGAAATCAAGACCCCAGCCAAAACCAAGAGCTGGATTCTTAACCAACTGAGCCACTCAGGTGCCCCTGGATGTTTTTTCTTCTAAACACCTGTTTGCATTGCTAATATTTTGTAACCAAGCTTGATCTTGTAGCTAAATGGCTACAATTGATTCTGATATCATGAGTGCTGTTATATACTGTAAAAATGGGAACCCTGTAGTGTTTGAAATGGACACTGATCAGATTAGAAAATGGGTGCCAACTAAGAAACATGTTTCTGACAACCTAGGCAGCTTTTTGAGCTGAATCTCATCTGGGGAGCAGAATGTCACTGAAGACTCCATTAAGGAAATAAAAATGGAGCAATTGTTAAGATGAGCTTTAGTTAATTAATTACAATATGTCACAAGTCGCGTTGGCAAAATAGGAGGAGGTATGAACATGGAGTTCAAGTAAAATGGTGTCAAAGGATAGCTTGCATTCATATGTCAGCAACAGAATTCTTAAGCATGCAAAGCTAGAAAGCTAATTTCTGGAATCATCAGGGCTATATTGAAGTACAGACTGTATGTTGTATTTTGGAACGTAGGGGTGCCTGGATGACTTAGTCAGTTGGGCAGCCAACTCTTGATTTTGGTTCAGGTCATAGTCTCTCAGTCAGGGTCATGGGATTGAGCCCTGCATCAGGCTCCATGTTGAGCATGGAGCCTGCATGAGATTCTCTCTCTCCAAAAAAAAAAAAAAAAAAAAAAAAGAAAAAAGAAAACTCTGGAGTAAGGCAGATCTTTTAGACAGGCTCTGATACATACGGGCTGTGGGATGTTGGAACATTTAATTAACTTTCTAAGTCTCAGTTTCTTCAGTTTATAAAATAAGGGTTGCATTGTTTCTTGATTAGCTTCTGTGACCCTAAACATCCCTATCATTTTGGTCAAGCTGAAGATATGTCTGGGTATGTGTTCTTCTCACCTTTGATATCTTTTCTGCAGTGTTTTATTCCTGTAATACTCTTTGCCCTAGCCCACTAAGTGGATTCCCTGGGGTGAGAGATCTTGATGTCTCTGCTTCCTGTGCTTAAAAACCCCGTTAAAGTTTTGTTTAAATGGGCTTTTAAATATGCTGTTTTATTTTCATGTCATTTATTTATTATTTATATCTCACTCTCTTCCAGAAAAGATTAAAAGTGGCTAAGTAAGGTTCCAGTAAGCTTGATTTTAGAAATCTTATCTCTGTATTAAAAGTAGTTTATTATCTCAACAACAAAAGGAGTTTTAGGGTGGGGGTGTTGTTTATAGGGAGGTAACTCAAAATAAATGGGAAACCATACAGTGTCTACTTTTAAAGTACAAAGGTAAAAGGGTTGAACTTGGTAAATATTAGAATCACAAAATTAGAGATCAAGGAAAAACACCAGGCATCAGCTTTAAAAAAGCCTCACTTTAACAATGAGGAAACTAAAGCACCCAAAGTTAAACAATCACAGTCATACATAGTTAGCAGCATCATCTTTTTGTTTTAAATAGTAATGATGAAGTAAAACTAAGTTGACTATATTTTCTCAGTTACCCATGAATATAGGAAGGATTACTGCCTATCTGCCATCTGTTATCAGAGTATATCATTTGAGGCACAGTACCAAGAAATAACATATTTCTTGAATGCTAGACTCATACCCCTAAAATTATGGATAATTCCATTGCCCTAACACTACCACTCTAGAAGGAGATGGCAGCAGAAAATATCAACAATCAATGTCATACTCTTATCTTTTCATAGTTCTAAGGATTCTACTTTCGTCAGGATAAACTCTTATGTTAATCAAATTGTCAGAAAAGAGCTTTGGGCCCACTGCTTTACTTTTCAAATTTGTCCCTAGTACGAACTTATTCTTGCTGCATTCTTAGAATCTGTTTACCCCCGACCAGCAGATAAAATGTATGCTTAGTTACCAACATTTTGACATAAAATGACAGAATTTTAGAAATAGAAGTGTAGATACTATTATTCTACTATGTCTTATTCCATACTTTTGTCTTCATATTAAATGATAAGAGATATCTTGGACTATAAACCTCTATATGAAAAGAATCTTTTCTTTCACTCACTCAATAAATGCTTACTTAGAAACTATTGTGTACATCTTGAATATCTAGAGCCAGGTCAAGGTGAGTTCCCTGAAACAAAAACTATATAAATAGTATGTTTAGCATATAGCAAAGGCTTACATATTTGATAAATGAGTGAATGATACAATAGGTATGATCTCAAAAAGGGCAGTAAAGGAATCTGGATTATCAAACCTCACTTCCCAATTTAATCTATGGATAACTTATCATAGCCATGCTGTTCCATGTACTAAATAATTGGTTAATATTGATGACAGTGATGTTGGTAATGGTACATTTCATTGTGATTTTTTAAAAAAGGCACTGTTTTTTCTCTATGCCTACTTAAACTCCTCTACAAAATGAATTCAAGAAGAGGTACCCTTCTTGATTCTAAGACCATAGAGCTGACTCAAAAATTTCCTTCAAAATAGGTCTTTTTAATGTTACTTTAATAAGTTGGATAAGGCTTTAGAATTAGCAAGACTAGCTTTATCTCAATACATATTTTCTGAATTTGGTAATGTTTCAACTGTTGGGCGTTGGAGTGGTGGGGGTGGGAAGCTTTCAAAATGTAAGTACTTTATTATTTTTTTAAATAAGTAAATTCTAATCTGGGAGGTTAAGTGTAATATTGTTTTGTCATGTATTGAGCCAGATTCTACAGCACAAAGCTACATTCTTCCATCAAATATATATGCTGAATTTCCCCTGAAAATAAAAGTTTTGCTTGAATGATTACAGAATGTGGAACACTGATTACTTCCTGCTTGAATATACAGTTCTTGCTTTGGTTCACAAGATTCAGAATATAATCATATATCACGGGTTGTATTCCTTTCTATAAACTTACAAGTTTACAGAGAATATAAGTTAAACTTCTCACTAATTTACAATATCTACTTTAACCTTGGAGTCTCATAAACTCCACCATGCACCTTGATGTGGAGCTCCATATTACTTTATCAGACAAGCAAAATTCTCTCCGAATTGCTCCTTTTCTCACATAGGGCTTATCCGTGTTCTTTGGAGTTTTTAAGTAAAGAGAGATATGTGACAAACAAGGACAATTGTTCGTGACTTCCTTAGCCTTAAGATTTTACTTTAGCTTTAGTTTCTTTCAGAGTTCTGCAGCCTCTTCTTTAGTGCTTCAGCTGAACTGTACAGTTCTTTAGGAGGTCCTTTCAATGCCTTGGTTAATCTTTCTTGGTTAATCTGTCCATGACAACTCTTTTTTTTTTTTTTTCTTTCTGAAGTCAGCAGAGAGAGGTCCAGAGATACAGACTAATTTATCTGGCACTGCTTAGTGGGAACAGAGGCTGCCTTTTTTTTTTTTTTTTTTTGGTCTGATTAAATTAATGGGGAACATTTTCCTGTAATGAATCCCAGCATCTTCTCTTAGGTTAACATCTGGCAGCCATTGTGGCCTTGACAGAGAGGGCTAACTGAGTTAAATAAGCTGCTGATGTGCCTGCCATTCAAGCATTTATTCAACAAAGCTACTTTGAACCACAATAACATTGCCTTTTTCACTCTGCTCTAGACACATCAAGTTTGTTTCCACTCCAAGGCATTTACACTAGCTATTTCCTTTCCCTGAACTGATCTTTCTCCAGATCTTCACGTGATTTTCTTATTTTGCTCAGGTCTCTGAGGAGATTATCTCCCCAAAGTGGCCTCAGAAAACCCTAATGTTATCTTCAACCCCTATAGAATTGTGCCTTCATACTCTGCTCTCCTTTTTTTCATAGAACTTATCTGCTACTTGAAAATATGCTACATGGTAATGTTGATTACTATCTATAACCCTGCCAAAATGTAAGTTTCATGTAGGCATGGATACTGCCTAACTCGTTCTCACTGTTCCTCTATAACTTTACCTCAGAGCCTGGCACATGGTAGGTACTCAACAAATACTTTTTGATAAGAATATCTTATTTCTTGAACTCTATGTCTTTTTTCCAAGTACTCACTATTGTCTTTCTTCTGTTTAGCTGACCAAGTATTCTCCCTAGTGCATCCAGATCTACTTTCCTATGTTTCTAATATTCCAAATTTCCAACTCCTCACCCTGTTTGAAATCTCTAATTCCTGGGATTCTCAGCATTTAGGCAGTCATTTTAATATAAAACTTCTCTACATGTGGGATGCTCTTATGTCTTATATAGCAACTAGGTTTTAGCACTGCTGTGTGCTAGGTACTTAAGGATACCCAATTTAAACAAGATAGACAAGATCTATATCTTCAAGAATCTCCCCATCATAGTCATTCCCCAACACAAGCAAGCAGACGAGTTCGGTTTCCTTTTTTATAAAGTCTACCCATAGTCAAACTACTTCCTAGCCTATTTCTTATGTAAAGAATGTAACTATTTTTCATGTGATCAGTATACCCAGAGCACCTTAATGTTCAAGCCTCTCCCACCTCAGGTTACCATCTTCACTTAGGTCCCAGATACCCTCATTCACTGGTTTCTACCTTATGTATACTTCCATCACCACCACACTCACACCAAACCAAGGAGAGGGATTAGCAACAGAAGAAATAATTTAAACAATATTAATAAACCATCTAACCATCAGAATAGTGGGTTGCCATGCTGACATCTTAGCTTTTACAGGCCTCCTCCCATGTATTGAAGAATTGCAAATGTTACACTAGACATTGATATTCCAGTGTAACTCTCTCATTTATTTCTAGGTCAGGCTTCAGTGAATGTCCAGATTGTTTTTTCCCCCAACTGTTGACTGATATGCACAGTTTTTAAAAGCTTAGTTTGCAGTGTTTCATATTTGCCATTTTATTTCTCAAAAAAATTAGTCCCCACAAGCAATAAATATATTGGTCATATATAATTTTACCTTAGAAAAGTGCTTCATACAAGATATATGGTGTTCATTTGAATACTTCATGACAAGGTGAGTGCAAATATAGGAATAACTAAGAACCCTTTGATGAAGACCTGGTCATTTTTAAGCAGGCAGACAGCTGTACTGTTCAAATGGCAAAGCTTAGGGCAATAGTTGGGTGACTGTGTAAATCCTAAGACTATAATTTTACTATAATTTTTGAAGCTTTTTATTATAATCACTAGTAAAAACTAAAATGAAGTTTTAAAAACCCGAGCTCAAAGCACTAATTTTCTAGTTTCCTCTTAGGATCATATACATTTCTGGTTACATATGATGCTCATGTAAAGAATAGAAAATTTTTCCAGAGTGTCGAAAACCAAGCACATAGAAGAGGCATAGATATTGATGGAATAATAAAAAGAAAAATATAGTTTTTAAAAAAGTATGTGTCAGGTACAAAGGTATCCAGAATGAAGAACTTTAGAATACCATAAGTAAATTTGTGTTTTCCCCAAATCCATGAATGTGTAATAATGTATTAGTTTAGGTAGTGCTATATTTTTAATGATTAAAAAACTGTTCTATGAATTTGATTTTTTTGTTCTATGAATTTGATTTCTTAAAGTTTTTAAATAAATTATATCAATATACTATTAGTTTTAAATATCATCTGTAACAACAAACAAAAATAAGTAAATATCATCTGTAAACACTGAAATGTATGAATGTATTTTCTCATTCTTGGTAGCACTTATAAAATCTTGACAGTTTAAAAGACCATGATCAGTACATGGATGGATGCACAGATGTACTCATCAGATTTTTACACTATATAAAATGACATAAGATATATAATTGTATTACTCATACTACTAATATCTAAACTTTAATAAATACTCCCTATGTCCCAGATAATGCTTTAAGCTCTCTACATTCCTTATTTAATTTCATCTTTACAATCTTAGAAAGAGCGTATCAGGATTAGGTCATTTTTCAGGTAAAGAAACTGAGACACCAAGCAATTAAAAACCTTACTCAACTTCATATAGTAAATCAGAAATACAGTATTTGAATCCACATAGTCTAACCCTTGAACCTATTTTCCTAACCATGTGTGAGAAAATAGAACTCAGATTCCAAAGGCTCATGTTTTCCAATTTTAAGATGCTAAATTGAATTCACATATTTGTATATAATTTGTCCTCAAATTTCAATAAAAAGCACACTGAGTCCTTAAATGTTTTTGAGTATTTGGTATTCTACTAGACCCTTAGAGATAAAATAGTGAGTAATAATTTATGCTCCTGACTTTAAAAAGATCAATATGGTAACAATGAAGATGGAGGGAAATGAGTTGAATTGAGAGATATTTAGGAAACAATCAGTCAGAACTTGGTGAAGAATTAGATGAGTTTTAAGAAGAAGTTGAACTCAGAACAAAGAATAAGTTAGTTGGTGGGTTGGGAAGCAATCAAGAGATCTGATTTTTTTTTAAAGATTTTATTTATTTATTCATGAGAAACACAGAGAGGAGAGAGAGAGAGGCAGAGACACAAGCAGAGGTAGAAGCAGGCTCCAGTCAGGGAGTCTGATGTGGGACTTGATCTCAGGTCTCCAGGATGATGCCCTGGGCTAAACCACTGAGCCACCCGGGGTGCCCAAGAGATCTGAATTTGAAGCGTGTGCAGAATATCAACATAGATAACTCATAGGGAGTTATAAATTAAAGGTAGATCTTAGAAGAAAACCCTGGATGGAATATATTAGGAAGAAGAGGCAAAGGCATATAAATGGTAAATGAAGTCATAGGGGTTTATAGGCCACTCAAGGACAAGGAGATGAGAAGAAATTTAGGAAGACACCAATATTTAGGAGACAGGGAGAAGAATTGTTTCAGATCCTTATATCTAATTGCCCTCCAGACATTTCCTTTTTAGATATTGTATAAGCATTTCACATAAAATATATAGTTACCATTGATGGCAATGGTACAACAGTCTGTTGTGTGACAACCCTACTGATAAGGACATGAGGAAAAGCCAGACAAATCTACTTGAAGGTATTGGAAAGCTTTAGATGTAGAAAGCACATGTGGGACCAATATCCCAGAGGAAAGGTATCAAGGGAAGGCTTGACATTTGGTATAACTTTCCCCAGGAGAGCTATGTGCAGAAATTTGAACAATCTCACATGGCTGAGGAAATTTATTGAAGTTCAAGGTCCCAAAAGGAGGATGAGATCTGATAAACACTTCAAGCTTTTATTTCTGACCTGAAAAGAATATACCTTAGAAGTACTGGTGAAACAAAATAGATTAGCCCTTATACAGACTAAAACACAGCTTTGAATCAGTATATTCCTTGATTAGTTTAAGGTGATCTACCCCTAATCTGAATAATTTGTAAAATGAGCACTAAAGCTTTTCTAGAGAATAATAATGTTCAGATTCTAAATCTCTTTTTATTTAGAATGTCTGACATTCAATCAAATCTAGTCAGTTAAATGTCAACCAGATATTTTATGTCATACATAGAAGAAATCAAGACACCTTATGCAATATTCTTACAAAAAGAAGAAAAAAGCTTAAACACAGATCAGTCCTGAATCTCTGGATCCAGCTTTTACTTAAGATCAGGGATCTGTGAAAAAATTTTATAAGGGGTCAGAAAGTAAATATTGTAAGATTTGTGGACTAGAGGTGGTCTCTCCTGCATGTTCTTTTTAAAAATTTTCAACCATTAAAAATGAAAAGAGCATTCTTAGCATGCACACCATATAAAAGTACATGGTTGATCAAATTTGGTCCAAGGACTATAGTTGACCAGCTCTGATTCACATAAAATATAAAAGGCAGGGAAACATATTGATCTATACTATACAGAAGCCATTTGTAAACTATCCAGAAAAAAATGACAAGGTTTCTTTTTCCTTGCTATAAATAAGTTGCATTAAAAATTGGAGAGTGAACCTACAGATAAAAATAATTTAAAATACATATCTGTCAATGGCAATGTGTGGATATTATATTAACTTTAATTTTTAAATGGTAAAAAAAAAATAAGAGCTCCTGGGTAGCTCAGTTGGTTAAGTGACCAACTGGATTTCAGCTCAAGTCATGATCTCAGGGTTGTGAGACTGAGACCCCTATTGGGCCCTGCAATGGGCGTGGAGTCTGCATAAGAGTCTCTCTGCCCCTCCCCCTGCAAATAAATGAATGAATGAATGAATGAATGAATAAATAAATAAATAAATAAATAGTAAAAAATACGATATTTATGACAAATAGAAAATTAAATGCTGACTGGATATTCTATGATGTATAGTAATTTTAATTAATATTTAGGTATCATAATCATAGTGTGATTAGTTTTTTTAAAAATATGCTTGTATTTAAGAGATACATTTTGAAGCATTTATTAAAAAATCAGGTAACATCTGAGATTTGCTTCAAAACAGTATGAAGGAAGGGGATGAGCCAGATGGACTACATTATGATTGCTGGGAATTGTTGAATAGTATGTTAGAATTCATCACATTATCCTATCTGCTTTACATATGTTTAAAATTCTTCATAATATAAAAATTATAAAAGTTGTTAAAAAGGCTATAGAGGCTTTACAATGACTCTCATGAAATGTTCAAAAAATAAATTAAAAGTGTAAAATATCAGAGGACTGGTAGTCAAAAATCATAATTCTATACTTAAGAAATATAATAACTGAATTTAGAATTCGGAAGAGTAGATTTCTGTCTGTTCAAGACTGAATTTCACAAATAAGATTTATCTCCCTGCCTGAAAGAATTAAAATCAGAAAAAATATACAAAATAATAGGTTTTAGACATTAGGTATCTGGAAGCACACAGGACAGTGTTTCCAGAGAAATGGGAAACAAACAAGAGAGTCCTAAGACTGTTCTGGTTTACTTGATGGGGAGAAATTTGAAGCTAAAGTATATGGAGGAGAAATTCAGATGAAAAAAGTGCTCAAGGACTCCAAAGGGGTCCTTTCAATTCTTTAGACATGTATAAATCAGAACACGTGTGGGGAAAAAAATACCCAAACCAGAAACAAATAAACAAACAACACACACACACACACACACACACACACCTGAATTAATTACAGGCAGCAATACCTGGAGCTGGAAATAGTTTGTGTTTCCACCAGCCACAATGAGGGAAAAAAAGCCTCATACTTCACAGCAATTTGGATAGGATATTTAGAAGGCTATTGCCTCAATAAGGACAAAGTTAGACCTAGAATAAAGGTTGCACTGATACAACCTAACAAAACCAAAAAGTAAACTTCAAAAAGACCAAATTATTCCTGAATAAATTAACTGCATTGTAGGAAAAAAAACTCAAGAGGCGTGCTTGCGTGGCTCAGTGGCTGAGCGTATGCCTTCAGCTCAAGGTGTGATCCTGGAGTCCTGGGATTGAGTCTCATGTTGGGCTCCTTGCATGGAGCCTGCTTCTCCTCCCTCTGCCTATGTCTCTGCCTCTCTCTCTGCCTTTCTTTGTGTCTCTCATGAATGAATAAATAAAATATTTTTAAAAATTATTAAAAAATCAAGAATATTCATAGCAATATAAATATAATCAGCAAGATAAAATTCACAATGTGTAGCATTCAGTTAAAAATTACCAAGCATGTAAAGAAGCAGGAAAATGGAACCCAGAATGAGGAGAAAAACTAATTAATAGACCCAGAAACAAAACAGATGATAAAATTAGTAGGCAATGACATTAAAAAAGTTATAATGATCTTCCATATACTCAAAGAGAGGTATTAAGTAGAGTTGTGGTAGATATAGAAAAGACCAAAATAAAACTCCTAGAGAATAAAAATACAATATTGAGATAAAAAATATACTGGATAAGATCAACAGCAGATTCAAAACTAGAAAAAAAATTACAGCAAACTTGAAGATAGCAGTAGAAAACTACCCAAAATAAAACATGTAGAGAAGAAGAAAGTCGTAAAAATGGACAGAGCATCAGTAAACACTGGGACAATATATGTGTAATGATATTCACCAAAGAAGAGACTGAGAAAGAAAAATATTTAAAGAAATGAAGGCCAAAAATGTCCCGATATTGATTAAAATTATAAATCCATAAATCCAAGATGTTGAACAAAAACTCAAGCAGAAAAATACATGAAGAAAATTACAGCAAGAAACATGATATTCAAACTACTTAAACTAGTGATGAAGAGAAAATCTAAAAAGTAGCCAGAAAGAAAAGTCACATTATGTTCAGAGGAAAAAATATAATAACAGCCAATTCCATGCCTAGAACAATGCAAAAGAGAAGACAGTACAACAACATCTTTAAAAAACAGAAAGAAAAAAATTGCTATTATCTTAAAATACTATACCAGAAAAAAAATCCTCTAAAAATAAAGATGAAATAAAGACTTTCTTAAACATAGAAAAATTGAAAGAATTCATTACCAGCAGAACTTAACTGCTAAAAATATTAAAGGGATATTCTTAGACAGAAAAAACCATAGAGATGAAGATCTTGTTTTAGACTCATAAATCCAGAGAATAAACTGGTGGTTACTAGAGGGGAGGTCAGTATGGGGGATGAGCAAAACAGGTACAAGGAATTAAAAGGTACAAACATGGACATCCTGGGTGGCTCAGCAGTTTAGGGCCGCCTTCAGCCCAGGGCTTGATCCTGGAGACCCAGGATCGAGTCCCACGTCGGGCTCCCTGCATAGAGCCTGCTTCTCCCTCTGTCTGTCTCTGCCTCGCTCTCTGTGTGTGTCTCTTGTGAATAAATAAATAAAATCTTAAAAAAAGAATTTAAAAAAGGTACAAACTTCTAGTTATGAAATAAGTCACAAGGATGAAAAGTATAGCATAGGGAATGTAGTTAACATGGGAATATGGGGGGGATCCCTGGGTGGCGCAGTGGTTTGGCGCCTGCCTTTGGCCCAGGGCGCGATCCTGGAGACCCGGGATCGAATCCCACATCAGGCTCCCGGTGCATGGAGCCTGCTTCTCCCTCTGCCTGTGTCTCTGCCTCTCTCTCTCTCTCTCTATGACTATAATACATAAATAATAAATAAAAATAAAAATAAAAAAAAAGAAGGAGATGAAAGATCTTAAATAAATCCAAACAGTGTTACAAACATGTAGGGTGAATCATAAAAAAAAAAAAACAAACAAAAAACATGGGAATATGGGAATATTAATAGTAATACCATATTACTATTGTTTGGTGGCAGATGGTGACTATACTTATCATAGTAAGCACTGAGTAATGTATAGAATTGTTGAATCGCTTTGTTGTACACCTGAAACTAATATAGCACTGCATGTTAATTATACTTCAATTCAAAAAATCTTTATTTATTCATGAGAGACACACAGAGCGAGGCAGAGACAGAGGCAGAGGGAGAAGCAGGCTCCATGCAGGAAGCCAGATGTGGGACTTGATCCTGGGTCTCAAGGATCACGCCCTCAGCCAAAGTCAGATGCTCAATCGCTGAGCCACTCAGGTATCCCAAAAAATCTGGTTTTACACAAAGGGATAAGGAGGACCAAAAGTGGTAAATATGTATAATTATAAACTATATATTTTTAAAAATTTGTATTTTTTTGGAGTTTGATTCGCCAACATATACTGTAGTATAGTATATGTTTGATTTGCCAACATATTGCCCAGTGCTCATTCTGTCAAGGGCCCCCTTCAGTGCCGATCACCCAATCACCCCATTCCCCACCCCCCTGCAACCTCCCCTTCCACTATCCCTTGTTCATTTCCAAGAGTTAGGAGTCTCTCATGTTCTGTCACCCTCTCTAATATTTCTCACTCATTTTCTGTGCTTTCCCCTTTAATCCCTTTCACTATTTTTTATATGTCCCATATGAGTGAAACCATATGATTGTCCTTCTCCGATTGACTTACTTCACTCAGCATGATACTCTCCAGTTCCATCCACGTTGAAGCAAATTTAACATTTGAAAATATTGAAAAGGGTTTAAGATAATTAGCAATAAAATTTATGACAATAACCCAAAGGCCAAGAAGGTGTGAAAGAGAAGTAAATTATTGTAATAATCTTATAAAATAAGTAAAATATATTATTACTTTCAGTAGGCTGGGAAATTATAAAGATATATACTATAAATAATAAAGCAAACACTAAATTTTTGAAAGGGGTTACAGCTAATAAGACAACAAAGGAGATAAAATGGAACTATAAAAATACTTAATTTGTCAAAAAGAAGGAAGAAAGGGGGTAACAGGAAAACGAGTAGATGAATCAAATTTAAAAAACACAAAAAGCAAGATTTAAAGCCAACTTCTTCATACACAGGTAATATAAATTGTCTAAACACTCCAATTAAAAGCACAGATTGTCATTTTGTATAGAAAGGCAAGACTCAGCAACGTGCTGCATACAAGGAACTCAGGATAAATATAATGTTATAAGTCAAAAGGATTGAGAACTGTATACCATGGTAAAACTAAAGAAGAAAAAGCTGGGTGGCTAGATTAATATTAGTCTAGATATATAGCAATACAAACATGTTATCTGGAATAAAGAGGGTCATTTCATAATCACACAATCAATTTATAACATAACAATGCTAAGCATTTATGCAACTAACAATGAAGCTTCAAATACTTGAAATGAAAATATGTAGAAGAGCAATAAATGGGCATTTGTAAATAAAATAGGATATTCCAACAACTCTTTCTTAATAATTGATAGGGACAATTAAAATCAGTAGGACACTGAAAAATTGTACAACACTATTTACTGACTAAATTGACCTAATTTGCATTTATAAATACTCCATGTGATAACATCAAAATAAACATTCTTTACAAGTACACATAAAAATTTATTGAGATACCATATTCTGAGTCTAATAAAACAATTATCAATATATTTTAAAAGATTCAAAATTATACAAAATATCTTATTTGATCATAATGTAAATGAATTAAATATCAACAACTAAAAGATATCTATATAATCCCTAAATATTTCACAACTAAAAAACACATTTCTAAATAATACGAGACAAAAAAGAGGAATCAAAAAGGAAATCAGGGGAGGGGCAAGATGGCGGAAGAGTAGGGTCCCCAAATCAGCTGTCCCCACCACATTACCTAGATAACCTTCAAATCATCCTGAAAACCTCGCAGGGAGTTAGAGCAGGATCCCCAGAAAGGCGGGGATGCCCTCAGGCTCCCTGGACACTAACAGGCACCTGCGCCCCAGGGAGAGCGTGGAGCTCCCTAAGGGCTGCAGCGCTCGGCGGGACCAGAGCAGCTCGGAGGGGCTCGGGCGGCGGCTCCGCGGAGGGGGCTGCGGGGCAGGAGCGCGAATCCAACAGCGCAGGCTCTGGAGCACAGGGCACCGGGACACAGCCCAGGATACGGCCTCCCCCGGGACAGGCAGAGGCCAGGAGGGCCCAGGACAGCAAGGACGCTCCTGCCCCGGAGCCCCCAGGCCCTGCAGATGGAGAGCCCCGGAGCTACTGCGGGAGCTGACTCCAGGGTCCCAGAGCTGGCCCCGCCACTGTGGCTGTTTCTCCTGGGGCCTCACGGGGTAAACAACCCCCACTGAGCCCTGCACCAGGCAGGGGGCAGAGCAGCTCCCCCAAGTGCCAACACCTGAAAATCAGCACAACGGGCCCCTCCCCCAGAAGACCAACTAGAGGGACCAGTTCCAGGGGAAGTCAAGGGACTTAAAGTATACAGAATCGGAAGATACTTCCCCGTGTTTTTTTCTCTTTTTGATTTCTGATTGCTTCCCCCACCCACCCTTTTTCTTCACCTTTCTTTCTTTTCTTTCTCTTTTTCTTCTCTTTTTTCTTGTTTTCTTCCTTTTTTCTTTTTCACTTTTCTTTCCTTCTTTCTCTTCTTTCTCCTTTTCCCAATACAACTTGTTTTTGGCCACTCTGCACTGAGCAAAATGACTAGAAGGAAAACCTCACCTCAAAAGAAAGAATCAGAAACAGCCTTCTCTCCCACAGAGTTACAAAATCTGGATTACAATTCAGTGTCAGAAAGCCAATTCAGAAGCACTATTATACAGCTACTGGTGGCTCTAGAAAAAAGCATAAAGGACTCAAGAGACTTCATGACTGCAGAATTTAGATTTAATCAGGCAGAAATTAAAAATCAATTGAATGAGATGCAATCCAAACTAGAAGTCCTAATGACGAGGGTTAACGAGGTGGAAGAACGAGTCAGTGACATAGAAGACAAGTTGATGGCAAAGAAGGAAACTGAGGAAAAAAGAGACAAACAAAAGACCATGAGGATAGATTAAGGGAAATAAACGACAGCCTGAGGAAGAAAAACCTATGTTTAATTGGGGTTCCGGAGGGCACTGAAAGGGCCAGAGGGCCAGAATATGTATTTGAACAAATCCTAGCTGAAAACTTTCCTAATTTGGGAAGGGAAACAGGCATTCAGATCCAGGAAATAGATTCCCCACCCCCCTAAAATCAATAAAAACCGTTCAAAACCTCGACATTTAATAGTTAAGTTTACAAATTCCAAAGATAAAGAGAAGATCCTTAAAGCAGCAACAGACAAGAAATCCCTGACTTTTATGGGGAAGAGTATAAGGGTAACAGCAGACCTCTCCACAGAGACCTGGCAGGCCAGAAAGGGCAGGCAGGATATATTCAGGGTCCTAAATGAGAAGAACATGCAACCAAGAATACTTTACCCAGCAAGGCTCTCATTCAAAATGGAAGGAGAGATACAGAGCTTCCAAGACAGGCAGGAACTGAAAGAATATGTAACCTCCAACCCAGCTCTGCAAGAAATTTTAAGGGGGACTCTCAAAATTCCCCTTTAAGAAGAAGTTCAGTGGAACAATCCACAAAAGCAAGGACTGAATAGGTATCATGATGACACTAAATTCATATCTTTCAATAGTAACTCTGAACGTGAATGGGCTTAATGACCCCATCAAAAGGCGCAGGGTTTCAGACTGGATAAAAAAGCAGGACCCATCTATTTGCTGTCTACAAGAGACTCATTTTAGACAGAAGGACACCTACAACCTGAAAATAAAAGGTTGGAGAACCATATACCATTCAAATGGTCCTCAAAAGAAAGCAGGGGTAGCCATCCTTATATCAGATAAATTAAAATTTACCCCAAAGACTATAGTGAGAGATGAAGAGGGACACTATCTCATACTCAAAGGATCTATCCAACAAGAGCAATCCTCAATATATATGCCCCAAATGTGGGAGCTGGCAAACATATCAATCAATTAATAACCAAAGTGAAGAAATACTTAGATAATAATACACTTATACTTGGTGACTTCAATCTAGCGCTTTCTACACTTGATAGGTCTTCTAAGCACAACATCTCCAAGGAAACGAGAGCTTTAAATGATACACTGGACCAGATGGATTTCACAGATATCTACAGAACTTTACATCCAAACTCAACTGAATACACATTCTTCTCAAGTGCACATGGAACTTTCTCCAGAATAGACCACATACTGGGTCACAAATCGGGTCTGAACCGATACCAAAAGATTGGGATCGTCCCCTGCATATTCCCAGACCATAATGCCTTGAAATTAGAACTAAATCACAACAAGAAGTTTGGAAGGACTTCAAACACGTGGAGGTTAAGGACCATCCTGCTAAAAGATGAAAGGGTCAACCAGAAAATTAAGGAAGAATTAAAAAGATTCATGGAAACTAATGAGAATGAAGATACAACCGTTCAAAATCTTTGGGATGCAGCAAAAGCAGTCCTCAGAGGGAAATACATCACAATACAAGCATCCATTCAAAAACTGAAAAGAAATCAAATACAAAAGCTAACCTTACACCTAAATGAGCTAGAGAAAATCAGCAAATAGATCCTACACCCAGCAGAAGAAGAGAGTTAATAAAGTTTCGAGCAGAACTCAATGAAATTGAGACCAGAAGAACTGTGGAACAGATCAACAGAACCAGGAGTTGGTTCTTTTAAAGAATTATTTAAGGTAGATAAACCATTAACCAGCCTTATTAAAAAGAAGAGAGAGAAGACTCAAATTAATAAAATCATGAATGAGAAAGGAGAGATCACTACCAACACCAAGGAAATACAAACGATTTTAAAAACATATTATGAGCAGCTATATGCCAATAAATTAGGCAATCTAGAAGTAATGGACGCATTCCTGGAAAGCCACAAACTACTAAAACTGGAACAGGAAGAAATAGAAAACCCAATAACCAGGGTTTAGAAAGGCCAATAACCAGGGAGGAAATTGAAGCAGTCATCAAAAACCTCCCAAGACACAACAGTCCAGGGCCAGATGGCTTCCCAGGGGAATTCTATCAAACGTTTAACGAAGAAACCATACCTATTCTACTAAAGCTGTTTGGAAAGACAGAAAGAGATGGAGTACTTTCAAATTCGTTCTATGAGGCCAGCATCACCTTAATTCCAAAACCAGACAAAGACCCCACCAAAAAGGAGAATTACAGACCAATATCCCTGATAAACATGGATGCAAAAATTCTCAACAAGATACTAGTCAATAAGATCCAACAGTACATTAAAAAATTATTCACCATGACCAAGTAGGATTTATTCCCGGGATGCAAGGCTGGGTCAACACTTGTAAAACAATCAATGTGATTCATCATATCAGCAAGAGAAAAACCAAGAACCATATGATCCTCTCATTAGATGCAGAGAAGGCATTTGACAAAATACAGCATCCATTCCTGATCAAAACTCTTCAGAGTGTTGGGATAGAGGGAACTTTCCTCAGCATCTTAAAAGCCATTTACGAAAAACCCACAACAAATATCATTCTCAATGGGGAAGCACTGGGAGCCTTTCCCCTAAGATCAGGAACAAGACAGGGATGTCCACTCTCACCACTGCTATTCAACATGGTACTGGAAGTCCTAGCTTCAGCAATATGACAACTAAAAGACTTTAAAGGCATTCGAATTGGCAAAGAAGAAGTCAAACTCTCCCTCTTCGCCGATGACATGATACTGTATGTAGAAAACCCAAAAGCCTCCACCCCAAGATTGCTAGAACTCACACAGCAATTTGGCAGTGTAGCAGGATACAAAATCAATGCCCAGAAGTCCGTGGCATTTCTATACACTAACAGTGAGACTGAAGAAAGAGAAATTAAGGAGTCAATCCCATTTACAATTGCACCCAAAAGCATAAGATACCTAGGAATAAACCTAACCAAAGAGGTAAAGGATCTATACCCTAAAAACTATAGAACACTTCTGAAAGAAATTGAGGAAGACACAAAGAGATGGAAAAATATTCCATGCTCGTGGATTGGCAGAATTAATATTGTGAAAATCTCAATGTTATCCAGGGCAATGTACACGTTTAATGCAATCCCTATCAAAATACCATAGGGTTACTTCAGAGAGTGAGGACAAATTATTTTAAGATTTGTGTGGAATCAGACAAGACCCTGAATAGCCAGGGGAATTTTAAAAAAGAAAAGCATAGCTGGGGGCATCACAATGCCAGATTTCAGCCATAGTTCAGAGACTTTGCTCTGGGGAAAAAGCAGGCCTTAAAACAAAGAGCTCCAAAGTAACTGAGTTCATTTGCGCTAGATTATCAGGAAGTTCAAGCCTGAAGTCCCTCAAAAACAATGGAGGTTATGGAATAAAGCAATTAAGAGGAGACTGGTAGATTTATTAAACATATAAGCTAAACTGTAGGCCATCTAATTTAACAGAAAGATCCAGGGAAAGAGAGCCCTCTTGGAGTCAGAACAAATCTCAAGCACTGACCGCACCAACTCACCCTACAAAGGTGTCTAAATTTAATTTGATCCGTTGGTGAAGCAATTTATGTCCAGGTCATTGTTTGTAATCTGCTGGAGCAGTCCTCCAGCAATTAGTGGAGCTTGACCACTGGGAGTGGTCAAAGGAACAATAAAAGAGAAACCTAATGAAGCCAGTGTCATCACAGGGAGGGTGACAATAGGCATTCCTATGGCTGAATCCTCTTAGTAACAGCACCATGAGTTTTGCACTCTGAGGGGGGGAGTGAAGCTAATAAAACAAATTCTATAAATATAACTTGTCCCTCTTTTCTCCTCTCATATTTTAAAAAATATATAAAAATTTATACAAATAGTTTAACAATGCATTATTGTATTTGTATCATACATTATGTAATATGCATAATAATATCACAGAAAGGGGACGAGGAGTAGGGATATATAGGAATAACATTTTTGCATCACACTGGAATTAAGTTAATACAAATATGAAGTATATTCTGGTAGGTTAAGATGTATAACTTAAAAATATATAGTGAAAACTCATTAAGGAATTTAAAATGCTACATGAGAAAAACATTAACCTAATGTGAGAAAATGCAGTAAAAAAAAAGGAATAGGAAAATAAAGAAGATAGGAGAGAGGAAATATATACTAGCACTCAGATCATGGTTTCTAATACCATTTTCCAATAAAGAGACTCCTTGGAGAAATGGCTGATTTTAGGATTGGGGCAAGATATATCCAATTTGAGCTTATAGCTCTTTATACTGCCAGAACATAGGGAACTACTGGGGGGAAAAATGAAGAGGAGGCATGTCAAAATGAAACAGAAACAATCTGAAAGAAATACCAAAGATCAAAGCTGGAATTATTTGAATAACAAAATAAATGAAGCAGCATTGGATTCTAATGCTGTATTACTTTATTAGGGCTGTCATAACAAAACCACAGACTAGGTCACTTAAACAACAGAAATATATTTTCTTATGGCTCTGAAAATTATACATTGAAGGTTCAGTTTCTTCTGAGGCCTCTTTGACCTATATAGATGGCTGCCTTCTTGCTGTGTGCCCACACAGAATTCCTTTGCTTTGTGCATGTATATACTCTGTTATCTCTCTGTATGTCCTAATTTCTTTTCATAAGGACATCAGACAGATTGGTTTACAGCCCACCCTAATCCATTCGTTTTAATTTAATTAGTTTTTAAAAGGCCCTACCTTCAAATGCAGGTACTAGGGTTAGGATTTCAACATATGGAATCTTGTTTCACATTTAGATCTTTCATCCTTTTTGAGTTTATCTTTGTGCATGGTGTAAGAGAATGGTCCAGTTTCATTCTTCTGCATGTGGATGTCCAATTTTCCCAGCACCATTTATTAAAGAGACTGTCTTTTATCCAGTGGATAGTCTTTCCTCCTTTGTCGAATATTAATTGACCATAAAGTTGAGGGTCCACTTCTGGATTCTCTATTCTGTTCCATTGATCTATGTGTCTGCTTTTGTTCCAGTACCGCACTGTCTTGATGACCACAGCTTTGTAGTGGACAAACATTATATGGTCTCATTAATTTGGGGAATATAAAAAATAGTGAAAGGGAATAAAAGGAAAAGGAGAAAAATGAGTGGGAAGTATCAGAGAGGGAGACAGAACATGAGAGACTCCTAACTCTAGGAAATGAACAAGGGGTGGTGGAAAGGGAGGTGGGCGGGGGATGGGGGTGACTGGGTGACGGGCACTGAGGGAGGCACTTTTTGGGATGAGCACTGGGTGTTATGCTATATGTTGGCAAATTGAACTCCAATAAAGAATAAAAATTTTAAAAAAGGATTTCAACATATAAATTTTAGTGAGACACAATTTGGTTCATAATAAACACGAAGTATAAAATAAATATACATCAGTCCATACTGATACAAATAAGTGAATCAATGAATGTTTTAAAAATGGAGAAGAGGAGCACCTGGGTGGCTCAATCATTTGAGCATCTGCCTTTGGCTTAGGTCATGATCCCAGGACCCTTGGATTGAGCCCCCATCAGGCTCTCTGCTCAGTGGGGAGTCTACTTCTCCTTCTCCCTCTGCCTGTTCCCCCTGCTTGTGTTCTCTCTCTCTGTCAAGTGAATAAATGAAACATCTTTAAAAATGAAGAAGAGACAAATCTCTTATGCTGAAAAATTACAAATGAACTTTGTAAATATTCCACTCTAAAGGAGGGGGAACATATGTTTCCATTCCTTAAGTGTGGGCAACACATAGTGACTTCCTTTCAAATAGTACAGTATATAAAGGGAGAAAAGAGCAACTTTACAATGAAGAGACCCGAAAAACACGAATTACTTCCTAAAGTTTTTATGAAAACTCAGTGGAGCTAAAATAGTCAAGGCAACTTGAAAACAAAGTTGGAAGACTCACATTTCACAATTTCAAAACTTACTACAAAGCAACAGTGGTCAAGAGACTGTAGTTATGGCATTAGCATAGACATATAGATTAATAGAACAGAATTGAAAGTCCTCACATAACACTGTATCAATGGCCAATGATTTTTGACAAGGGTGCCAAAACTATCCCATGGGGAAAGAACAGGCTTTTCAACAAATAGTAATGGAACAACTGGATAACCATATTCAGAAGAATAAAGTTGGACTCATATCTCACAACATATACAAAAATAGATTTAAAAAATCCTGATTATACCAACATTTACCAAAGATGTATAGTAACTGGACCACTCATAAATTGCTGATGGAGCTGTAAAATGGTACAAACACTTTGGAAATTTGTTTGGAGTCATCATAAAAACTTAAACATACATCTACCATATAACACAACCACCCTACTTCTAGGTAGTTACCTAAGAGAAATAAAAGCATAAATCCATAAATAAAAGCATAAATACTTGTACACAAATGTCCAAAAAAAGCATTACTCATAATATCCCCAAACTAGAAAAAATACAAATGTGCAAATACATGTAAATAAACAAATTATAGTATATGCAATCAGTAGAAAACTACTCAGCAATAAAAAGAAGCACGATACCCACACCAATGTCCTCAAAATAACTATGCTTAAAGACAATAAAAAACAGAAAGTATATAATTGATTATTCCAATTATTAATTCTATAAAATGCAAGAATGATGCAAATTATATCAATGATTATCTAGAAATCAGTGGAGATAGGGTTTGAAGGGGGAATTATAAAGAAGCACAAGAAAACTTTTGGAAGAATGAAGACGTGTACATTATCTTGTGATAGTTCCTTGGGTATATGCTTACATCAGAAATTATAAATTATGTATTTGAAATACACACAGCATGCTTTGTATCAATCATATCTTATTGCAGCTGTTCAAAAGAGCAAGAGATGTACTTAAGGTCATAATAGATACAGTAGAAGAGGGAATATGTGATCTAGAAGGTAGATCCAAATAACATAGCCAAACTGAATGATAGAAGAAAAAAAAAGTTTAGATACTACAAAAGAGAATGAAAGTCATATGGTAGGTCTAATATATGTTTAATTTGGTAGACCAGAAGCCAAGGAGAGAAAAAGTGGCGTATATGAAATAATTGAACCATAATGATCGACAAGTGTCCAAAGTCCTCAAAAGCCATGATTTCAAGAAACTCTATATCCTCTAATTAGGATAAATTCAATGCAAGTCACATCTAAGTATATCACAGTAATAATACATAAAGATAAAAATAAAAATTGTAATACAACCATATAAAAATAACCACATTATTATAAAAGGAGCAACACTAACAGATAGCTAATTCTCCAACAGAAATAGTGGAAGCCTCAAAACCAGGTAATTACATTTCAAAATGCTGATTATAGATAATAATCTTGGATTTAGAATCTTGCACCAAGGAAAAAATACCTCAAAAAAGTGTCAAAAGCCCAGATGAATTAGAGAGAGCAAATTGTCAGATACTGGAGTTATTGATTAAAGCAACAAGCCAAAAATGAAAGTAACATTCAACCCTTAATCATATAGCAAGGGGCTAAACTAGAGAAAACTCTGACTCTCCCCTGTTCCATTTTCCTTCAATGGAATGCCGTGCTCATTGAGGATCAAATGGATCAATAGATGTGGTGTTTTTGTTTTTTGTTTTGTTTTTTTTTTACTGCTAAAGGAGCCTCAAAAAAAAAAAAAAAAGGCTCCTGGTGTTTTGTAGACTCTGAACAAGGAGCTGTGGAGGGGAAAGTAGGAGAATGTCTAGTAAGTACCAAGTACTGAGTCAGAGTGGAGAAAAGTATCTTCAAGATTTCCCCCTCTGCCAATAGAAAGCCTACACAGACGTGCCTGAGGAAGGCTCCAGATAAAGACTTCTAAAGGTACCTGAGGTAGGAATGCAAAATACAAAAAAAAAAAAAAGGAATACAAAATACATATAAGAACATGGCCAGCAAGTGGAGTTTGAGTCCTTGACTGCAACTCTCTTCAGAGACTGGCTGTGTACACAACCTAGTACGGAAAGGGCAGCTTTTCTAAGAACTACTAGGTAAATCCTTGGTAATTGGTGATGCAACAATCACACATAAGGCCTTAAAAAACTCACCTAGTTCATTTTTGGCCAAGAGCCAAACTCCTTAAAAATAAACTGTAATCAAGGCATTTTCAGAAAAACAAGAAACTAGGAAACTTTATCATCAGTAGCCCTGAATTAAAAGAAATACCAAAAGAGAGTTATTCAAGTGAAAACCCAAATATTAATGCAGATAGAAGCCTAGAAATGTAAGAAAGAAAAAGGAACAATGCAGAGAATATATATATAGGTAAATATAAATGAATATTCACTACACAAAACAATACTAAAGAAAGAACAAAAGAAAGTATAACTGATTAACTACTAGAGGGGAAACAGAATAAAAGTAGGGAATAAAAAAATAAATGATAGAACAGATCCACATATAAATAATAAAAAGTTAAATTGGTAAATTTAAACCAAAACTTCATTAAAGAACAACCTCCAAATGAAAATAAACGTTTAAAATGAAATTTTAAAAGATTTATTTATTTATTTTAAAGAGAAAGAGAGAAAGAGTGCACAAGTGGGAGGGGCAGAGAGAGTGAGAGGGAGAGTGAGAATCTCAAACAGACTCCATACTGAGTATAGTGCCTGATGCTGGGCTTGATCTCACAACTCTGAGATCACAACCTGAGCCGAAACCAAGAGTTGGACACTTAACTGACTGTACCACCTGAGCACCCCTATAATTAATTTTTAAAGCTACTTTTCATAAGACACAATTTAAACAAAAATTCAGAGAGCTTGAAAGCATTATGATAAATATATATATCATGCAAATATTAATTAAAGATATCTAGTGAAGTAATATTAATATTGGATAAAGCATATTTTAAGGTAATAAAGCTTACAAGAAATAAAGGGGATATTTTATAATAAAGGTCAATAAAGTACAATAATATAATAATTTATATTCCCCTAACATCATAGCTTAAAAATAGAGTAAAAATTGACAGAGTAAAAGGGGAAAAATATTATTTTAAAATTACACTTATAGTAGTAGAGTTCAGCACATCATTCTGAGTAATACATTAATCCAACTCACATTTATAGAAATGCATGTCAACTACATAATGCAAATTCTTGGAACACCTACCAAAATTGACCATATGCTGATCAATAATATAAGCCTCAGCTAATTTTAAGAACCAAAATCACACAAATTATATAATCTGACCAGAATGGGCATAATCTTGAAAACACTGACAAAAACGTTAACTAGGATATATAATGAATGAAAATGATAATATTAAATGTAAATTGCATTATAAATTATAATATTAAAACTCGTTAGAGGTAGATAAAACACTCTTATACTGTAATGTATAGCCTGAAATACATATATTAGAAAAAGAATAAAGAGGAATATTCTGAGGGGGCAAAAAGAATGTGCCTGAGAATTATCAGCTCATGGAAAGAGAAGGGAGCTTACCCTCTTGCTTCTATCTTCAATTAATGAAGAATTTTTCCATGGGCTCCCACATGTCTAGGCTATATGCTCACAGGTGCAGAGCAGATTTTCACTTATACCCACCATTGCTGAGTATGATAAACCCTGGTGAAATGAGGTAAAGTGCTGTCAAGTTAGTAGCCACAATGTCTGGCAAAAATGGCAGGCTTTGCACTTGCGAAATGAAGCCCAATATGTGCCCAATACAATATTCATTTCAAGTAAAAAAAAAAAAAAGAAACAAGTTAAAGAAAGCAACCATAATGAAATAGCAAAAGCAGAAGTTAATTTAGAAGAACTATACTAGAGAAAATATCAATAAGCACAGTTTGTTTCTTTGAAAAAAACCAATAAAATCGATAAACCTCTGGCAAGATTGAGAAAGAAAGAGAAAAGCCAAATAGAAAAGGTACACGTTGTGAATATTAAGAAGTAAAAATTTTATTGAACCTACAAACATCAAACAAATAAGAAGATATTATGAACAGCTTTATGTCAACAAATTTGACAATTTAAATAAAATTGATAATTTCCTGGAAAAGTACAACCTATACAATGTACACAAAATATAGATCTGAATAATTTAACTAAGAAAGAATATTAAATTTATACTTAAAAAGGATAGCTTTACCAGTAAACTTCCTCACACATTTATAAATGTCCCCAACCTTACTCAAACTCTTCCAGTATATAGAGAAATATTCACTACTTCCCAATTCATTTTATAAGGCCAACATAACTTTAACACTAAAACCTGACAAGGTCAATGTATGGATGGTATATTACAAGTCTATTCCTACCATAAACGTACATGCAAAAAGCATAAACTGAAACCAGCAATATATAATAAATATAATACATAATGAAATTGGATTTTTTGAGGGGATGCAAGATTGGTTTAACATTTACAAAGCAATCATTAAAATTCACTACAAAGAATAAAGGAGAAAAATCATATGATGATCTCAATAGATATAATAAAAGTATTTGATAAAATTCAAGATTCCTTAATGATAAGAGAGGGAAAAAAATCTTAGAAAATTAGGAATATTAGCTCTGAGTCTTTTGTATATATGGCCTTTATGATGTTGAGGTATGTTTCCTCTGTCCTTACTTGGTCAAGAGTTTTTGTCAAGAATGGATGTCATATTTTATCAAATGCTTTTTCTGCATCTATTGAGAGGCTCATATGGTTCTTATGCTTTCTTTTATTAATGGGAAAACAGTGTGGAGTTTCCTCAAACAGTTAAAAATATAACTACCTTACAACCCTGCAGTTGCACTACTAGGTATTTATCCAAAGGATATATAAATATTGATTCAAAGGGAAACATGCTCCCCCTGTTGATAGCAGCATTATCAACAATAGCTAAGGGATGCCTGGGTGCTCAGTGGTTGAGCATCTGCATTTGGCTCAGGGCATGATCCTGGAGTATTGGGATGGAGTCCGACATCGGGCTTCTTGCATGGAGCCTACTTCTACCTCTGCCTGGGTCTCTGCCTCTTTCTGTGTGTGTCTCTCATGAATAAATAAATAAAATCTTAAAAAAAACAATAGCTAAATTATGGAAAGACACCAAATGTTTATCGACTAATGAATGGATAAAGAAGTAAATATTTACAATGGAATGTTGCTCAGCCATCAAAAAGAATGAAATCTTGCCATTCACAATGATATGGATAGAGCTAGAATATATTATGCTAAGTGAAACAAGCCAAAGAAAGACAAATACCACATGAGTTCACTCATATGTGGAATTTAAGAAACAAAACAGATGAACATAGGGGAAGGGGAAAAAAGAGAGAGGGAGGCAAACCATAGAGACTTTTAACTATAGAGAACAAACTGAGGGTTGCTGGAAAGGAAGTGGGCAGGGGGATGTGCTAAATGGGTGACGGGTACTAAGGAGGGCATTTGTAATGACCATTGGGTGTTATATTTAAATGATGAATCACTAAATTCTACTCCTGAAACCAATGTTACACTATATGTTAACTAACTAGAATTTAAATAAAAAATTGAAAATAAATATATAAAATAAAATTAGGAATAGAATGAAACTTCCTTAATTTCAGAGACAGTTTCCATAAAATACCTAGAACAAGAACAATGTCGACAATAGCCAAACTGTGGAAAGAGCCTCGGTGTCCATCGAAAGATGAATGGATAAAGATGTGGTCTATGTATACAATGGAATATTACTCAGCCATTAGAAACGACAAATACCCACCATTTGCTTCAACGTGGATGGAGCTGGAGGGTATTATGCTGAGTGAAATAAGTCAATTGGAGGAGGACAAACATTATATGTTCTCATTCATTTGGGGAATATAAATAATAGTGAAAGGGAATAGAAGGGAAGGGAGAAGAAATGGGTAGGAAATATCAGAAAGGGAGACAGAACATGAAGACTCCTAACTCTGGGAAATGAACTAGGGGTGGTGGAAGGGGAGGAGGGTGGGGTGTGGGAGTGAATGGGTGACGGCCACTGAGGGGGGCACTTGACGGGATGAGCACTGGGTGTTATTCTGTATGTTGGCAAATTGAACACCAATAAAAAATAAATTTATTATTTAAAAAAATACCTAGAACAATTATAGGGTAAAACTAAGCTATGACATTATTTGTCAGGTATTATCATTCAACTGTGGGTCAGTGAGTCAGAGTAATGACTGATCAGAAAACATGAGATGGCCTTGAGAGCACCGGCAATGCTCTATTTCTCAGTTATAGGTGATTGTTATGTATTTACTTTGTGATGATTCACCTCACTCTACGGTGATCTTTTCTATTATGTTCAAACATTTAAAAAATCAAATTTATCAAAGCTGAGATTACCTTAAACTTGCTTCTCCTGCAATGCCTGCCAACTCAAGGTAAGCAGCCATTCTTGATTGTTCAATCTCCCCAATCAGCCACTTTGTTTTTTCTACAAACTACCTATCTCTAAAACCCATGGAAAAACTGCCATTACTTTATCTTAAACCATCATTATCTCTCATCTGGATTACTGAAATGACTTTCTCTCAACTCATCCCTTTGCCTTCATTTTCTGCCCTTTCCAAACCCTTTCTCTAGGGTATAGTCCAAATTGATTTCCTAAAACACAAATCACAAAACTGGTCATATAATTCCTCTGTTAAAAAAACCTTCATTTCTTCCTATTTTTAGATAAAGTCTGTTGACTATGATTTAACTCATCAAATGCTTAATGATCAGGCTCCTGCTTATTTCCCCAGTCTTATCTCTTGCCTTCACCATTTATCTCCTCTTTCCATCAAATGCTTGCAAGTTGTGTTCCATCTACACTAAATAATTTGCAACTGCTAAAATACACCTCCGGACAGGTCAAGACTCCAAAAGGTCTGAAAGGCTTTAGGGGCAACAATACTATTAGAAGTGTTTAGGGAAAACAGTATTGTTGGAAGATGATGCTAAAAGTGTTGATTTGAAGTTGTATTTCCATAACAAACAAACCTTTTTGTGCATGTGTTTTGTAGCAGGAGGGCGGTACTAATAGAGTTTATGAGGGGTTTATGAAGCCTCCCTTTGTCATCAATTTCCTCCAGACTTTTGCACTTGTGATTTGTGCTTTCTAGAGTTTTTTAATTCTCTCAGTCTTCCCACCTAATCACCAGATCATTTTTCCAGGTCAGATGTTACTTTCTCCATAAAGTATTCCTTAATTATTCAAAGACAGATTAGGTGTCCTCTTCAGTGTAACTCTAGTACTGTCAACTTGGTTGTATCATGGCACTACATTACAGTAACATGTTAGAGGATCGATTCTAAAAGTCCTTTGTCCTTATTGCCCCATTGGCAGTGTGATGGTTGTAGGATGACTGGGATGCATAAACCTATTTGTGAGAACATAGAGAAAGACTTAGAGTCTCAGGTTTGTGTATATGCAGTAATTTTAAGTGAACAATAGAGATGACTGGAAGAAAAGTATGGATGGATCACAAGGAGAAAAAAGGAGGAAATTGCAACATGAGGCTGGAGAGCTAGACAGTCCATGATCATGTAGAGTTTTATTGGCTTTTTAAGAAGTTTTATCTTTATTCTTAATGCTATGAGATGTTGCTGAAGGAATTTTTTAATCATGAGAAAATATTTAAGATACATTACGTAAAAAACAAAGTGCAGAACACAGTGTGCAGAGGCTAAGGTTTACTAAAAATTAAGATATACGTGTTTTTAAAATAGAAAACTTCTGAAAATTACAAAATAAACTGACAGTGTTTATTGCCTCTGGCAATGGAGGATTTATGGTCTGGGGTGGTAGTTTATACCCTTTTACATTATTTGTGTTTTTGTTCAAGTACATGATTTCTTTTTCAAATAAACAAAAAAATTTAATGACCATGATACTGTGATCAGACATAGATAGGTTAGAATATTGATCTGCATACTCACTGTGTGACACTGGACAAGTGACTTCACCTCTCTGAACCTCAGTTTCTTCCCATCTAAATAAGGGGAATAAACATATTCATGCCAAGGGTCATTAAGATTAAATTGATGAGAAGTGCTTAAGATAGAGTCTGACACATGAGAAGCATTCACTATACCTTACCTATTTCCTTTAGTTTTACCTTTATTGAAAGCTAAACCACACAGGTCAGGAGAGCACAACAGTTTAGAACTTGAGCTGTGTAGTCAGAATGGAGTTCAAATCTCTTTCTGCAAAATATTCATTGTGTGACTTGTATCAGGTCATATACCTTCTTTAAGCTTCTTACTGTAAATATGGACAATTAGAGAGCTTACAGCCAGGGTGGTTGTGAGACCTGTGTCACAATCATAACAGCCCCAACTTGGTGGGCACTTCCTATCTGCCAAGTTATACTGAGTGCTTATAGATACCAGTTGATATTATTATTACAATTGTTATTATTGATGAATATTTGAGGAGGAAGAGAGCAATATAAGCAGCAATAAATTTCAGATAAGGTATTGGTAAGTTACCAATTATTTCCTCAAGAAAGTACAGAGATACAACAAATATATTTTTTAAAATTTCAGTATCTTCTAACTTCCCTGGCCAAAGCTCCTGATGATGAAGCCATAATCACTGTAAGGTCAGTCAGGCTACAGTCCAGGGTGATGCACAGATGCCAAGGTGTTTGATCCAGACAAGAAAGAATGCAGTGTTTCTGTATAGTGTGCCTGGCACCAAGTCAGAAAAAAAATGTTTTGTTGTGATCCTTACCCACATGGTACTCATCAGCTGATAGCAATACAAATGAAAACATGGTGCAAGACTGCCACGGTGTCACTGCACAAAGTGACATATAGTAAAGGGCTGCCAGTGACACTGCAGATGGGTCAGATACACTCTAGGTTGATGAGGCCAAAATTCTTCTGATATTACTTTTTCTTCACCTAGAGATTACTTGTGAGAACCAAGGACAAGCCAAAATACATGGCCCTTTTGGGAGAAGATATGTATCTACACCAGTGAGGTATCAAGGCTTGACCTTGGACAGCTTGAATATGCTTGCTGCCATCATTTTCTAAAAGCAGTCCCTGACCTTGCTTCTGCTCAGGCCTCTTATGATGAAGACTGACACATCTTTCTTGGACAATCCCTCCAGAAAAGTAGTCTAGAGGAATCTGTGTATTCCATCCTAGATAATAGCATAGAGATTATCTTTGTCTGGTTGACAGATGGCTACATTATACCAGTTATCCAGTGGTTCTATCTGTACGTGGCTTTCTAAAATGCAAAGTCCCAACAGCATGCTGCTGACCAAGTCATTCAGACAGATCAAGATAGATTAGCTCAGTCCATTATGAATTTCCATTGACTTCTCTGAACACAAGAGGGCCCTGATACCAACACAGTTGCTAAAAACTACAAATCTCTCTCAGCAGATTGTGGGTCTAATTCATGAAGCCATTGAGACTTCTGGTTTTCTGAATCAGCTCTGGGTCTACTCTCAAGACCAGATGGTATGGTCTAAGCAAATGATGCAACTCAGTGTGTTCAGCTGCTCTGCTAAGATACCATCCATGATTGCCTATAAGCTCAGTGTAATGAAGAAAAATGTCCCCAGGGCTAGGGTGGCAGCTAAAACTCATCTGGGCTCTGGAGTGGCTACACTCAGCTACCAATCTCAGGATGTTGATCTAGCCACTATTACAGCTATGTCACCTTGACTTGCAGAAACTATGTGGTCATAGAAAAGCTTGGGCACTACTGTGTTGGTCACATGACTAGTAATAATGCTCAAGTGTTTTAAAACAGAGCTGCTGCATGATCCAATTTGGTGGTGTGTGTGTGTGTGTGTGTGTGTGTGTGTGTGTGTTTAAGGACCACTGTGTACATTGTGCATAGGAGGGGGGAGACTGGAAACAATACCTACCTTTTAGGATGGTATTATAGTAATTTAGGTAGGAAGTGATGGTGATTTGGATACTACTGTAGCAGTGGAAGATAGTGGTTATTATGTATGTAAGTAAAAATTTATTCTAATGATTAATTGAAAAAGATTCACATTTGATGTCCCAAGCAACAAATGCATTAAATGTATGCCATTATAGATGGAGCAGTCATACATTAATTCACATGAAGTATTTTCTCTCGGTCCTAAAATGGAATAGCCTTTGATGGATAGAAAGGAGGAAGCAGACAGGGGAGAAGAATGATCAAATGCATGGAAGACCATTTTAAAACTGTTTAGGGGGGTAGCAAATAGAACAGCTTAACTGAACAGCTTTTTTTTAAGGGCAGGGTGGAAGTTAATGCTGATAAGTCAGATTGGTACCAAATTGTGAAAGTCTTTGCACATGTCAATGGGTAGTTTTAATTTTATCCTCTGGGAAATGGGAAACTATCAATCTTTTTCAGCTAGAAATTAAAGAATTTGGTGGTTTAGGAATACTAATCTGGCAATGGTGAGCAGGAGTGATGAGGAGATTCTGGAAGCAGAGAGGCCAAGTAAGGAATTACCACAATATTCCTGTGGTATATTTACCTGGTCCAAAGTTAAATAAATAAATACGTGGAAGAAAAGAAGAGAGGAAGAGAGATGGGGCCAGGGAGGGAGAAAAAGAGAACAGGATAAAGGAAGGAAAGAACAAAATACCTAATAAATGCCTGGACTACAAATGAGAGACTTTTATTTTTTTTAAGATTTTATTTTTAAGTAATCTGTATACCCAACGTAAGGCTTGACTTCACAATCCTGAGATCAAGAGTAACATGTTCCACCAAGTCAGTTAGCCAACTGAGATAAGCTTCTGAGTTAGCCATATGACAGTGGGAATGAGAAAATTCTGCTATGAAAATCCTATAGGACTTGGGGAAGTTATATAACAATTTTGAGCATCAATTTATTCATGAGATGGCAATGTACTGTGTTATTATAGGGAGGAATATATGAGACAAATCACACAAAGTGCACAGCAAAGTGCCTGACACATATGTGCTCAAAGGATAATTCCTTCTTTTCTGTTTTCTTTACTTGATATTTAGACAAATGATCTAAAATTAAAGGTAGGCATCAAAGCTTGATTTGAAAACTTCCTGTGTACAAACATTTACTGGGAAATGTACTATACTTGTTATTATAATAGCAGCCCAATTTAAAAACATAAGAAGTGATCAGGGGAAGGGGTACTTTGAGGAATAAAAATGAATTCAGTTTTTGATATACTATCCTATTTGAGTACAAGATTCTTGCTTGTGGTCAGAATTGCTGAATCAGACTGAGAGTCTACCCTGGCAACATGAGTTGAATGAAGCCTTGATATCAGATAAAGTGACCAAAAATTAAATACAAAGGTGAGATAATTTTTGTTCCTGGACAACTGAAAACCTTTTTCTAACAATTGTCAATTTTTTATAAGCTAGGAAATATGCTACGATAAGGGACTCTATTCAAAGTCAATCTACTTTCTTTGATCATCTGTTACTTGTCAGATATTCTGTTAGGCATTTTACTCATATTGTCTCATATAATTATTCTAATGATCTTCAAATAGATTTTAATAATCCTATTTATATATGTGAAGTAGACAAGTTTCAGATATAAGTGATTTATGAAATTTATTTATGACATAAAGTCAATGGACCCAGAAAACCAATCCAGATCTAACTGACTCTATGATCACTGGGCCTGAATTCACTAAAAAATTAAAAAGTTTACAAATTGGACAAATTTTTTACTATCGAAATATCCTTGCTTACATGCTATGGTCCTTAGAGGGTATTGAAATAAAAAATCAACTACTCAGACAAACTGGATTTGAAGCCTGGCTCTGTCATTTACTAGATTATAACCTTACTGGGCAATAACCTCCTTAAATCCCAGTTTCCTCACATATAAACATAATTAGACAATAAATACAAACATATAGTCCTCTGTTGGACATATTCTTAATTACACACTAGTTTCTTCCTTTCTTCATTTACTTCTTTCTCATTAAAGTTTGCATTTAATTTTGAGAGCACATCCTACTGAAAAAGTTTCTCTTAAGGACACACTCTGTCATATGAGTAAATATACATTTTAATGCACTTGTCATTTGCAACATCAACTGCTAATCTCTTTTCAAGTCATCATTAAAATGACTATATATATGTGTGTGTGTGTATATACATATATACTTAATAACTGTCCTTGGAAAAATTCTGCCATTTCTATTTTCTTGCTCTAACACACAAGTGTTCATCATTTGACAAAGTCAACATTATTTTTTCAGTTTCTCTTCTCAGGACTACAAGCCATGTCTCTTCCCAAGTATTGAACAAGTATAAATCCATCATATGTTGGATATAATTCCAAAACTGCTTTATAAATTGATAGTTCTGGAATGTGAATCTGCAAGAGGCTACACAAATTAGCAAATCGTGGTGGTACTGGAGGCTAACGCAATGCTAGGTTGTATTTTATATTTGAACTTTTATAATTCTTAAAAAATACTTTGTTTTCTGAATATGAATTCTAGCATATACAAAGATAAAGCTAGGTCAACTTTTTTAAAATATTTTATTTATTTACTTGAGAGAGAGAGATATTGAGAGAGAGTACGAGCAGGGAGGAGAGGGAGAAGCAGATTCCCTACTGAGCAGGGAGCCCCATGTGGGGCTCCATCCCAGGACCCTGGGATCATGACCTGAATGGAAGGCAGATGCTTAATCAAATGAGCCACCCAGGCCCTCCAGAGCTAGGCCAACTTAAAAAAACTAAAACTTATTATCAGAAGCTGTCTCTGCTTCCCATGTCCATTCTTCCCTTTAGCCAGGTGTGATTTTCCCTACTATTTGGGAATGCTTATCCCTCTCAAATCCGGCATTAGTGCTGGCACTGGGTAAAATGCAAGCTAATAACAGAATCCTTGTTGCTATTGTGCCTCAGTGGTACCTGAATTTCAGGGCATTTGCAGTGAAATCATCTGCCTATATTCCATTATGAGTACCGGAAATTTGAATCATAAAGTGCTCATCTACTCCTCCCTGCCTTTATTCATTTACCTGGACTTGTCATCTCATCTCTTTGCCTGATTTCTACTTTGGCATCCCTCTTCTTTCAAAGTCAGTTTTATTCACCGTATCCTAGACTTTTCTTTTTTTCCCTGCCACTTAACTCCTAGCCCAGTGTTTCCTCTGAATTTTGTTGTTAGATGTCCACAGGTACCTTTGCATGACATTTTCACAATTCTTCTTAGCATTCCTTACATAGTGTTTAACTTGCCTTGTCTGCTTTACAAACTCCCAGCATCCTCTATTCAAGTTCATCATTTTATGTAGTGTCATCTTCTGCAGACAATCCTTGCTATCTGCTTCCATCAAAACTTACCTATCCCCTGATCCATTATTTCAGAACCTAGATCTCTAGTAAGGTTAATCCAATAAATAAAATCTTGTTTGGTATTAATGACTGATTATGAGTTAAGATACAATTCCTACTAATAAATATAATTTTATTTTTCCTTGGTTTTTCATGTTTTCACCCAAATAAGTTTGACTGGTAAGGGGGCTATATTGTGAGTTGGGATTATCTTTGAAACACCCTTCAAAACATATCATGCTGTCAATATTGCAGCCATCAAATTTCTACTTGGTTTCTGAAGAATTACCTCCTAAGAATGTGTATTTATACACAGTTAAACACTCCAGCACACATTTATTCTTTACCTAAAAATGTGCTCGATATTGAAAGTATTTTGGATACTATTTTCTCTGTATAGTTCAATTATGATATTTCTCAAATGCTATTATCATATTTCAATGGAGTCTATTCCCTGAAGATAAAAACTGTTCATATTTTGAAAGGAAATCAATGCAATATAAAATTAACCAAAAAGATAAAGAAGATTGAAGCCCTGATTATAGATAATAAAAAAAATGAGTCTTCATCAAGGCTAATGTAGACTACAGTGCAGCCCTGAAAATTAAAACAAAAATATCTTTGAACCATTAATAACTTTAGCATCTTAAAAATATATGAAAACACTATGTCCTCTACCCATGTCAGAATACAACCCCTCTCAACACTCCCCAGGAAGATGATAGAACCAGGTTCTATTGGCAGCAAATACACCCTAGTAATAAACTCACATGAAATCCAAGTAAATTATAATAGAATCCTTTAAAATGAACTCATTATTACATTCACTATGAAGCCTTTACCAGACAGCTTGTCTTAGTCTATCTGGGCTGCTATCACAAAACCATAGACTAGGTGGCTTTGTAAACAACAGAAACTTATTTCTCATAGTTCTGGAGCTGGCAAGTACAATATCAAGACACTTGTAAATTTGATATCGGGTGAGAACTCATTTTCTGATTCACAACACAGTCTAGCTATACACTCACATGGAAGAAAGGGCGAAGGATCTTCCTGGAACCTCTTTTATAAACTCACTAATCTCATACATGAGAGCTATACACCATGACCTAATCACTTTTGAAGGGCCCTATGCCCTTGGGGGTTAGAGTTTCAACATAAGAATTTGGGAGGAAACACAAACATTCAGACCATAACACATCCCAACTAGAAGTGACTTCTTCCTTTCCTGAACTCTATTCCTACCACTCTTTTGGCATCTGTATCACAGTTTAATATGTATCACAGCAGCTGGTGTACATGTTTTGTCCTTTGACTAAAGTATTTGTTTTTTGAAGGAAGATACTGTATCTTTAAATCTCTAATGCCTAAAAGAGTCCTATGTGCATTAAAAAGCATTATAAGGCCTAAAATAAATAATTCCACTCTTATTCCTTAATTTCCCATTGATTTGTTTGTTCAACAAATATTTATTAAGCACTCATGATGTACAAGGCACTCTCCTAGTCAGAAGGCATACAATGATTAACCAGACACAGAGTACTTACCCTCACAGAGCTTATATTCATGTGATGGAGACAAAAGTAGCTATTAATTAGCTAGCAAATTATTTCATCAAAATGTAATAAGTAAAAGGAAAACAGATGAGTGGTTGCCATGGGCTAGAGAATTGACTGATTATAAAGATGCACAGGGGAACTGTTAGGGTAAAATAACTATTCTTCAAATTTAGGATAAAGAACCTTTACTGTAGGGATGCCTGGGTGGCTCAGTGGTTGAGCGTCTGCCTTTGGCTCAGGTCGTGATTCCTGCGTTCTGGGATCAAGTGCCGCATCGGGCTCCCTGCATGGATCCTGCTTATCCTCCCTCTGCCTATGTCTGTGCCTCTCTCTCTCTTTGTTTCACATGGATAAATAAATAAAATCTTAAAAAAAGAAAGAAAATGAAAAAAGTTAAAGAAAAAAGAACTTTTACTGTATTTGGGTCATAATAAATACATGTAAACATTTATTAGTCAAAACCTATGGAACTATAAATTATACAGTGTATTTTATTTAGTGTATGCAAACTAAAAATTAAAATCAATTGTGATGTGAAAGTATTTTGGGATGGAATGAAGTCTGTGATAAATGAATCTATCTCGATTACAAATGTATGATATGACCACCCTGACAGAGGCAGGGAAAGTGGGCTGTCCTAAGTAATGTACGAAAAAAGTTCTGACTGAACACTGTAGATGAAAGATAAAAGGAATTGTATATAAATACCATACTTTAGTTGATAAATTTGTTTCTCATGGGGATACAAGTTAATCATTCTGCAACTGTTGTCCATAGATATTTCTGTTGAGGGGATAAGTAAATAAATGTATGGTGAATAGTAACATCTAGGTTTCTTAGAGTTGAAGTGTGCAATTACAAATAAGCACAAGAGGCAGACTAGAATGAACCATAATACGGGATTAGAGTAGCAGACATATGAATGAACTCATAATTTGCCTAATAGAGATAAAACTGTGGACATACAGAAATATTTAATATGTTTATATGTATAGTTTAGCATACATGTATGTATTTTCTTGCCCTGTCCACAGAAGAGGCCTAGAAACAATGATGTTCCAGTAGCAATAAGCATAGTCAGTATCTACATCTTGGTCTGTCAATGCCATTCTCCAATAAAGGGCGCCAGCGCTCCTGGGAGAAAAAAACTGATACTAGGGCTGAAGTGAGGAATATACAAAATGAGCCTGGAGCCCTTTAGATTGCCAGGAATTACAGAAGTGATTCCCCTCCCCAAGAAAAATTCACAACGATGGGGATATGTCAGAGGAACACTGGAAACAACTGCAGCTCCAAACGGCCAAATGTGGAACAATGTGAACAACAATATCAGTAAAACAGGATTGGATTATAACTCAAGGTATAAAATAAATACACATACATGAGTCCATAGTGATATTAATAAATTGTGGAATAACTAAATGTGGATGTGGAGAAAAATCTTACAAAAAAAATCCAAATATATCCCCGCCCCCAAGGAGGTAGAACTTAATCCTCCCCAACCCAATCCTTCCATAGGATAGGCTGGACTTAGTGACTGATTTCCACAGAATAAAGTAGGGAAAGGGAAAAATTATAACTTTATCAGTACACCTGGCAAACACTACATTAACCAAATAATGCAGGTTAACATCATCAGTAGTGCCATAAAGATATCGTGTAAACTCTGATAGCTTTGATGAGAAGGGCACTTGATCTTTGTAGTATTCTTCCCAGAAATCTATAACTCCAGAAAACACCAGATAAATTCAGATCAGGGGACATTCTACAAGATACCTGGTCATGCCTCTATAGTTGTTCAAGATTATGAAAAATATAGAAAGACTAAGAAAATATCATGGACTAAAGGAAATGGGAAGTAAATGTAAGGCGATACCCTGGATTGAATCCTGGAATAGAAAGAGGATCTTAATGGAGTGAGTGTGTGTGTAGAGACACATATATATACATCCATTTAAATTATCTATTAAATTGTTTGTGGGTCTTGCTAAGATCTATCTTACTGCTGTGTCTTCAGCTTCTTAAAAATCTGGGGCAGACTGGGTGGCTCTGTGGTTTAGCACTGCCTTTGGCCCAGGGTTTGATCCTGGAGACCAGGGATTGAGTCCCACGTCAGGTTCCCTGCAAGGAGCCTGCTTCTCCCTCTGCCTGTGTCTCTGCCTCTCTGTCTCTCTGTCTCTCTTTGTCTCTCTCTGTGTCTCTCATGAATAAATAAAGTCTTTAGAAAAAATCATCTCCATCCTCTGTCCATTTGCACCATATCCAGAATCATTTCCTTACAAAAGTGCTTCCATTCTCTGCTCAAAACCTATTGTGGCTTCCCATGTCTGCAGAAAAAATCCCAAACTCTTCAGGTAGATAAGCAAGTTTCCTTCATCAGTTGATTCTTACCTTATTCTTCCAAACTTACATATGTACAAATTGAACGGATGAACAAATCTTTATTGGAATGGAACAACAAATCTTTATTAAGCATCAACTATGAGTCAAATATTCTGTTGGGTACTTGGTGCTATAGTGGACTTGTAAACAGAAACATAAATGATTCTAAATATTACAAGTGCCAAAGTAGAACGGAGAATAGTAGTGTAGGAAATAACACTACATGGATAAGTAATTCACAGGGAAGGAAGTAGAAGTTTACCAAGCAGAAACATATATTTAATACAAAGAGAAACAGTGACAAATTCAGAAAGCTATAACATACTTGAGTAGGGAATAATGCTTAGGAAGTGTAGGGTATGTGGTACAGAGAGGCAGAAAGGAACAGGAGAGTAAACTAGAGTCAATCTGTGAAGTCTTAGATTCTTAGTTAAGAAACTCTATCCTCTTTATTGAAGCTATAAGTAACCTCTCTGTTAACATTTTTAGACATCAAGCTCAGCATTATATGTCATCTCACACTGTTCTGTAGTTATATTTGTATGAAATATTCTTTAACAAATCCTGCTTTTCTAGCTGAATTGCCAGCCAAGTCTTCCATTCTAGATCTCAATGTTACATAGCAGAGTACTGGGTCCATTTAGTAGCAGTTCCTGAAAATTTTTGCTTCAGGTGTCTTTATTTATTTATGCCAGACATTCTCATAATGCAAAATACATTTCTTGTTTTTTGAGAACACTCTTATCCTGGTATTTGCATTTCCAAGTTCACTAGATACATAACTGTATTTCTTTCCCTAAGTATCAGTATAAGTATTACACTTTGCACAAAATATTAAGTCATGAAATTGGGTTATGAGCTTTATTCACGTTCCTCTTCCAATCCCTAATGTTTGCTGCTCACCAGTTCATTATCACTACATTCTTGAGAGATGAGGGAAGAGTTTGCTGAACACTGCTCAAGTCAGTCAAGATTTTTTCCTCATCTCTTTCAGGGAAATAGATTGCATGAAATAACTATAGTTTTAAGGTGAACAAATAATAAATAAATAAATAAATAAATAAATAAATAAATAAAAATAAAAATAAAAAAAATAAGGTGAACAAATGTGTGAGATGTTTTCACCTTTATATGCTACATGAGAAAACAGACAGAGGGAGGCTATGTGAACACTTTAAAATCACAGAGCCAATTGATAGTGGTTCTAAGACTAGTCCAGATCTCTTAAAGCAGTACTTTATAAAAACTATGAAGTTTGCCAACTGCCCAGATAACACAAATGCATTTTAGGAAAACACTAGAAAATAATCAAACTGCCTGATGCAGAATACCCCAGCCAAATTTTCCTCATGGAACGATGCTCTTCTGTGGATTGCAATTTTGAAGGCAGATGTTGCTGAAAGCAACCAGGGTAATTACAAAGATAACAAAATCACATTTGTCATGAAATTCATTCGCATACCAGAAAAGCAATGCTTTTTCTTTTATAATATCAACCACCGCACAGAAGAGTATTCGATGCAACGGACAGAATCATAACTATACAAAAAAAATGAGCGAATGTAATTGGGTAAAAACCAAATAGACAGATTGTATATGTAAATCCAAACACCTATAATGGTCACCAAAGGTGATCCAGATAATCACAACTCTAAAATGAAGCTCCTGATTACTTTGAGTTGGGAATTAGGCTATGTGGTCTGTGTGACAACCATGACAGGTAATAAAAGAGAAGATCCAATAAAGAGGCTGCATAATAATGTTATAAGAAGCAATAGATATAATCAAGATTCATTAGAATTTGAACTTATGGCTAGCAGAGATAGTTTTTATTTTACAGATATTTAAGAATTAGGGGAAGTACTTAACAGGAGATATGGGTGGCCCTGAGATAAGACAGTATCTGTATTTTCTGATTTACCTAAACTGGCTGAAAGCAGCCTTCATGTTTTCTCATTGTTATTGTTCTATAAAGTTTCCTTTGCTATTCCAATTCCCAGGAAGTGAAAAGCACAATCATTTTTCTTTTCACTTCCCAATTTCCTTCAACTACATATTGTCTTTGGGGACTTTCTTTCACCGGCCCAATGACCAGCCAATTAATTTTTACCACAAATGAAAAAAAAATAATATAGTTAAGTTCAAAATATACAAGGGCTATATCTTACCAACAGAACTGAAAGTGTAATTTCCCTAAATTTAATAAGTATCCACTTAGATATAGTTGGAAAATAGTCCAGATGACATTATTTATTTATCCAAATTCTAGGATATCAGTAACATAGTATCTTTCTCACAAACGAGCCCTTGTCATTTTTCCCCTATGCCTAGATAAGAGAAACATCAAATTGAGGGGTAGGGGAAGAATGGATGGACTAAAGAGACATTTGAGATCTTTCTTATTAAATGGACTATGTGATTATATTTCATATTTCTTCCTATAATATTCCTATTATATCACAGGACTATGTTTTAAGGAAAATTCTACCTATGTCATTACTTTTACATAAATGTGGAAGATAAGGCGTTTTATCAAAGGGATAACCAAAGCAGGAAAAGTGGAATAACTGTCTTAGTTTTCTATTGCTGTGTAACACATTATTGAAAATGCAGTAGCAGGCCCCTGGGTGGCTCAGTGGCTGAGCGAATGGCTTGGGCTCGGGTTGTGATCCTGGGATCCTGGGATCGAGTCCCGCATTGGGGTCCCCACAAGGAGCCTGCTTCTCCCTCTGCCTCTTTCTCTGTGTCTCTCATGAATAAATAAAATCCTTTTTTTAAAAAATGAAAATGCAGTAGCTTAGAACAACAAAAATTTATTACCTCACAGTTCTGTAGGTCAGAATCTGGGTAGGTGTGGCTGATTTCTCTCTTCCAGGTTTCACATGCTGGAATCAAGGTACTGAATGGTCAGGGCTCTTAATTGAAGGCTTTAGGGGCAAATCCTCTGCTTACTTCAATTTTTGGCAGGATTCAGTTCAATGCAGCTATACGATTGAGGTCACTGTTTCCTTGCTGGCTCTACGTCAGGGGTTGCTTTTATCTTTAGGAGACCACCTGCATTCCCTGATGTGTTATTCCTTTAATCTTCAGAGTCAGCAGAGATGGCTTGAATCCTTAAATCTCAAATCCTTCTGCTCCTTCTGCTTCATCTTTCCTATTTTCACTTTGAGAAATTTCTCTCCTTTTAAGGGCTCATAGGATTAGATGGAGCCCACCCAGATAATCCAAAATAACCTCCTTATGTTAAGGCTTGTACCCTTAATTACATAAGAAAATTCACTTTTGCCACAGAAGGTAATCACAAAATCTGGAATTAGGACATGGATATCTTTGGGAGAGGAGTGGTATTGGCCTACTATGGTAACCTACCCAAGACCAAATAGCTAATAAATGGTTAGAAGTCTGTTAAAATTGAGGCCTCGTCTAACCTAGTGCATAGTTCTTTTTCACTAAACTTTGCTACCCTGTCAGTTATTTTCTTCCTGGGTTAATTGATAAAGAACCAGTAAGTCACCATGACTATACCGGGAAGGAAATATATATATTGAAACTAAGTAAGATCGCTAAAAATGGAAAAAATTAGAAGGTTTTATTTAAAAACTCCTCAAGGCCAAGAGTTTCCAACTAATATGTTTTTCTCAGGGAAGAAATCTGCCATTTTTCAGTCAAAAGTTTACAATTTTAGTTGCTTAAAGTTAATAGGTAAAGGAAACTCCATATCCTTATACTAAGATATAATTTCCAGCATGACAAAATGTTGATTAGAAAAATTATGTAGGGACACCTGGGTAGCTCAGTTGGTTAAGCATCTGATTCTTGATTTTGGCTCAGCCAGACTTGGGCTCTGTGATCAGCAAGGAATCTGCTTGAGATTCTCCCTCTGCCTCTCCTCATCCCGTTCTCTCTCTCTATCTCTCTCAAATAAATGAATAAATCTTTAAAAACAAAGAGGAAAATTATCTGAGATCAGCCATCCCACCTGTTAACATATTTTAAGGAGTTTTATCTGGTCTGTCTCCCTTACTGTATAATCCTATGAAGAGACAAACTTTGCTCTTTTTTTGTATATTTTTTTATTGGAGTTCAATTTGCCAACATATAGTATAACACCCACTACTCATCCCGTCAAGTGCCCCCCTCAGTGCCCATCACCCAGTCACCTCATCCCCCCGCCCACCTCCTCTTCCACTACCCCTTGTTCGTTTCCCAGAGTTAGGAGTCTCTCATGTTCTGTCACCCTCGCTGATATTTCCCGCTCATTGTCTCTCCTTTCCCCTTTAATCCCTTTCATTATTTTTTATATTCCCAAATGAATGAGACCATATAATGTTTGTCCTTCTCCAATTGACTTACTGCACTCAGCATAATACCCTCCAGTTCCATCCACGTGGAAGCAAATGGTGGGTATTTGTCATTTCTAATGGCTGAGTAATATTCCATTGTATACATAGACCACATCTTCTTTATCCATTCATCTTTCGATGGACACCGAGGTTCCTTCCACAGTTTGGCTATTGTGGACATTGCTGCTATAAACATTGAGGTGCAGATGTCCTGCCGTTTTCACTGCATCTGTATCTTTGGGGTAAATCCCCAGCAGTGCAATTGCTGGGTTGTAGGGCAGGTCTATTTTTAACTCTTTGAGGAACCTCCACACAGTTTTCCAGAGTGGCTGTACCAGTTCACATTCCCACCAATACTGCAAGTGGGTTCCCCTTTCTCCACATCCTCTCCAACATTTGTTGCTTCCTGAAGAGACAAACTGGTTTTCTTTTTCTGATTTCTTTAAAATCTAAACACACACACACAGAGTCTCCAGAAGTCAACCTCTGACTCCAAGCCTGGTGCTTAACTAATCAGTACTTCAGCTCTCTCGGCCTCAGTTTCTCTAAGTTAAAAGACAGAATTGAGCAAGTGAAATATCCTTGGGATCCTACTTCCAAAGTGCTGTTGTGCCAAGAGATTCTCCAAATATCTAAAGGCATTTTGAATGAAGGGTCCTAGGATTCCAAACTTCGAATATTTTAAATTTAAAAATCAATTAGTCCTTAGTGTGTGTAGAGCTGGTGGCAAGGGGCCGCAGGGGCGGCTGCAGGGATGCCCGCTCACCTTCCTGTCACACATCATCTGCGAAAATCCCATCCTGGCCGCCTCTGTCCCCACTCCGCTGTAACTCTGGCCCAGGCCAGCCTGGGGGCATGAGCAGGTACCCAGCTGCCTAGAGTGGAGAAGAAGGCTCCACGGCGTTGCGAGCCACAATTAGTGTACTGGTTTCAGGCGGTCACAGGTAATCCGTTTGCACAGCATCTCTTCTCGTGAGCAGAACCCCGGGGGCATGATGCCTAATTTCAGGTCCCAGGTGTGCATACCTTTAGCGGGCCGTGGGGAAGACGGTGACCCTGGGGCCTCCTCCTGTCTCGTCCTCTGTCAATCTTGCATCACCAGGGACACCTGGGGCCCACCACCACGAGCTCTGCTTCATGTCCATACTTATCAACAGGGCTCCACTGACTGCAACCCAGAGGTGTTCTCTCAGCCACCATTGTATGCCCTTGATCTCCAAGATATGGAGGAAGTCCAGATTAGCAGAGACATGGGCTGGCCAGATTCCGAGGCAGAGCCGGAGAAGTCGCGGTCATTTCCCACATGTGTGATCCTGAAAATAAGGTGGACCATAAGGGGGGTGGGGGCACTGAAGACCCTTCTGAGGAGCTTTCCCCACAGACCCAAGTGTGGGAACAGATTTGGACAGGAATAGAGCTTAGTGCGGCTCACAGACTACTTCTGGGGGCGGTGCCCTGCACTTAGAAGTAGGGCACCTAGCTCATGCTGTTCTTGTCACAGAGAGCCTCTGGGACCAAGAGGGACCCTGAGCATGCTGACGAGCTGGGGGGCAGCTCAGTGGCCAGGGCAGAGGCTCCTGCTTTCTCGGTATTCCTGATTGACACAACCAGTTCCATGTGTCAAAAGTCCCAAATAAGTTCTTCTTAATTGATGAAAAAATCCATCTTTTATACAGCCACATGATTATAATTGGTCTTATTGCTATATTTTCAATAAAGAGGGTACTTTCTGAACGATGAGGTTTATATTATTTTTATTTTTTAAAGGTTTATTTGAAAGAGAGAGAAAGAGCATGCCCAAGAGTGTGCAAGTAGGGGGAGGAGGAGAAGGAGAGAAGCAGACTCCCCACTGAACCTGGAGCAGATACTGGGCTTGATTCCATGACCCTGAGATCCTGACCTAAGCAAAAATTAAGAGTCAGACACTTAACCAACTGAGCCATCCAAGTGCCCAGGGTATATGCTATTTTTAAAGTTATTCTCTGACCAGAAACTACTCAGTAGATGAACTGCTTTTGAAGTCAATTTGGTATCTATTATTCTAACTTTTTTTTTCTGTCTTTCTTGGAAGATGGAAGTAAAGATACATAGATTGAAAAACCCCATCTAAAGCTTCTTACTCCATTTTAAATGACATTGGGTAACTTGGATCAAATTTCTAATGGGAAAGGACAGGAGGCCTGATCACTGTTTTTTTGTTTGTTTGTTTGTTTGTTTTCTGTTTCTGTGGTTTATTTTCCATTTAGCAATCTAATAAGATGACAGAGAAAGAGAGCAATAAATACAATGATTTTTAGTTGAGGTAGATGAATGTCTATAATAAGACAAGTATAAGCCTCACCATGTGAGAAAGTGTAAGTGTATTTCTTTACTCAGTATGTTTTGATGGTGGCAATGAGGGTAGAGTAACTTTTGAAGCATAGTTATTCAGGAGTCCAGGCTGCTTGCAGCTCTGCAATTTTCAGTAGATGATTTCCAAGGTCACCCTCGGAGAGAATACACAGCTAGAACATTAAGAAAGAGCATAAAGGATGACAAATAAAATATTTTAATGAGTCAAACTTGAAAGAGCATGTATTATTTCTCTCCACATACTTTTGGCTATAAATCATCCATATGGCCGTGCCTAACTGCAAAGGGGTCTGGGAAATGTAGTCCAGTAATGTGCCCTGGAAGAGGAGGCCTTTAATTGATGGAATGAGGCCCACCCATATTACTGAGTATAATCTCCCTTAGTTAAAGTAAACTGATGATAGAGGTTAACTGCTCTACAAGATAACTGCCCAGCAATGCCTAGGCTAGCATTTGATTGAATGACTAGGTACTATAGCTTAGCCAAGTTGACATAGAAAACTAGCCATCACAGTACCGATTAAAGGAATATTTACAGTACAAAGATTATTTCCTAATAGCTAAAAAGAAATCTCTCAATGATAATACCTGGTTTGGCTATAAAAAAGAAAATTCAAAGGTTGCTTCTCTAAGGACAAATTTTATTTATTTATTTATTTATTTATTTATTTATTTATTTATTTATTTTTCAATTTGCCAACATATAGCATAACACCAGTGCTCATTCTGTCTGGTTTTGGAATTAAGGTGATGCTGACCTCATAGAACGAGTTTGGAAGTATTCCATCTCTTTCTATCTTTTGGAACAACTTTAGTAGAATAGGTATTGTTTCTTCTTTAAACATTTGATAGAATTCCCCTGGGAAGCCGTCTGGCCCTGGACTTCTGTGTCTTGGGAGGTTTTTGATGACTGCTTCAATTTCCTCCCTGGTTTTCAGGCCTGTTCAGGTTTTCTATTTCTTCCTGTTCCAGTTTTGGTAGTTTGTGGTTTTCCAGAAATGCCTCTGTTTCTTCTAGATTGCCTAATTTATTGGCATATAACTGCTCATAATAAGTTTTTTTTAAAAGATTTTATTTATTTATTCATGAGATTTACACACACAGAGAGAGAGAGGCAGAGAGAGAAGCAGGCTCCATGCAGGGAGCCCGACGTTGGACTCGATCCTGGGACTCCAGAACCACGCCCTGGGCCAAAGGCAGGCACCAAACTGCTGAGCCACCCAGGGATCCCCTCATAATAAGTTTTTAAAATCATTTGTATTTCCTTGGAATTGGTGGTGATCTCTCCTCTTTCATTCATGATTTTATTAATTTGAGTCTTTTCTCTTTTGTTTTTAATAAGCCTGGCTAGGGGTTTATCTATCTTATTAATTCTTTCAAAGAACCAACTCCTGGTTTTGTTGATCTGTTCTACAGTTCTTCCGGTCTCTATTTCATTGAGTTCTGCTCGAATCTTTAGCTCTCTTCTTCTGCTGGGTGTAGGTTTTATTTGCTGTTCTTTTTTCAGCTCTTTTAGGCGCAAGGTTGGCTTTTGTATTTGAGTTTTTCCAGTTTTTTGAGGACTGCTTATATTGCGAAGTATTTCCCTCTTGGGACTGCCTTTGTTGTATCCCAAAGATTTTGAATTGTTGTAACTTCATTTTCATTAGTTTCCATGAATCTTTTTAATTCCTCTCTAATTTCCTGGTTGACCCTTTCATCTTTTAGCAGGATGGTATTTAACCTCGATGTGTGTGAATTTCTTCCAAATTTGTTCTTGTGATTGAGTTCTAGTTTTAAAGCATTGTGGTCTGAAAATATGCAGAGGACAATCCCAATCTTTTGGTATCAGTTAAGATATGATTTTTGACCCAGTATGTGGTCTATTCTGGAGAAATATCCACGTGCACTTGAGAAGAATGTGTATTCAGTTGCATTTGGATTTAGAGTTCTGTAAATATCTGTGAAATCCATCTGGTCTAGTGTATCATTTAAAGCTCTTGTTTCTTTGGAGATGTTGTGCTTAGAATATCTGTCAATTACAGAAAGTGTTGTGTTGAAGTCTTCCAGTATAAGTGTATTATTATCTAAGTATGTCTTAACTTCGGTTATTAATTGATTGATATACTTGGCAGCTCCCATATTAGGGGAATAAATATTCATGATTGTTAGGTCCTCTTGTTGGATAGATAATTTAAGTATGACATAGTGTCCCTCTTCATCTCTTACTACAGTCTTTGGGGTAAACTTTATCTGATATGAGGATTGCAACCCTAGGTTTCTTTTGAGGACCATTTGCATGGTACATGGTTCTCCAATATTTTATTTTCAGGCTGTAGGTGTCCTTCTGTCTAAAATGAGTCTCTTGTAGACAGCAAATAGATGGGTCTTGCTTTTTTATCCAGTCTGAAACCCTGTGCCTTTTGATGGGATCATTAAGCTCGTTCACGTTCAGTGTTATTATTGAAAGATATGAATTTAGTGTCATCATATGTATTCAGTCCCTGTTTTTGTGGATTGTTTCTTTGAACTTACTCTTTCTTTTACAGAGTCCCTCTTAAAATTTCTTGCAGACCTGGTTTGGTGGTCACATATTCTTTCAGTTTCTTCCTATCTTGGAAGCTCTTTATCTCTCCTTCTATTATGAATGAGAGCCTTGCTAGATAGAGTATTCTTGGCTGCATGTTTTTCTCATTTAGGACCCTGAATATATCCTGCCAGCTCTTTCTGGCCTGCCAGGTCTCTGTGGAGATGTCTGCTGTTAATCTCATATTTCTCCCCATATAAGTTAGGGATCTCTTGTCTCTTGCTGCTTTAAGGATCTTCTCTTTATCTTTGGAATTTGCAAGTTTCATTATTAAATGTTGGGGTGTTAAAAGGTTTTTATTGATTTTAGGGGCGAATCTCTCTATCTCTTGGATCTGAATGCCTGTTTCCCCTCCCAAGTTAGGGAAGTTCTCAGCTATGATTTGTTTAAATATACTTTCTGGACCTCTGTCCCTTTTGGCGCCCTCTGGAACCCCAATTAAATGTAGGTTTTTCCTTCTGAGGCTGTCATTTATTTCCCATAACCTTTCCTCATGGTCTCTTAATTGTTTTTCTCCTTTTTTCCTCAGCTTCCTTCCTTGCCATCAACTTGTCTTCTATGTCACTCACTCATTCTTCTACCTCCTTAACCCCATTGGTAGGACCTCCAGTTTGGATTGCATCTCATTCAATTGATTTTTAATTTCTGCCTGATTAGATCTAAATTCTGAAGTCATGAAGTCTCTTGAATCCTTTATGCTTTTTTCCAGTAGCTTTATAATTGTTCTTCTGAATTGGCTTTCTGACATCTAATTGTAACCAAATTCTGTAACTCTGTGCAAGAGAGTACTATTTCGATTCTTTCTTTTGTTGTGAGTTTTTTCTAGTTATTTTGCTCAGTGCAGAGTGCCTAAAAACAAGTTGTACTGGAAAAAGTAAGAAAAAAAAGAGAGATAAAAAAAGAGAAAACAACAAAAAACAAAAACAAAATAAAAAACAAACAAAACAAAACAAAACAAAAAAAACCAAGGAGGGATAACCTCCGGTTCTATATACTGTAAATTCCTTGACTCCCCCTGGAGCTTTTCAGGGCTGATCGGCCAAGAACTTGCTCTTCCCCTGTCCTTCCAGCTGGTCTTCTGGGGGTGGGGCTGCTGTGCTGATTATCGGGTGTGTACACCTGGGGGAGCTGCCTTGCCCCCTGCCAGGTGCATGGCTCAGTGGGAGCTGTTTATGCTGTGAGTCCCCTGTTTCCCAGTGTCCCCACTCCGTCCCAGGCACAGGTTACACAAAGAGAACAACCACACTGGAGGCGGCCAGCTCTTCAGCCCTGGAGTCAGCTCCCACAATGACTCCCGCAGCTCCCAGTCTGCACTGGCCTGGATGCTCCGGGGGACGCGGGGGCGCCGATCTGCACAGCTCGGGGGTGCCCCACGGCAGGAGCATCCTTGCTGTCCTGTGTCCTCCCGGCTTCCACCTGTCCCAGGAGAAGCATGGGATCCTGGGCTGTGTCCCCCAGTGCCCTGGGATCCAGGGCCTGAGCCGCTGGAATCGTGCTCCCCGGGTGCTAAGCCCCCTCCGCACGGAGCCACCACCCGAGCTGCCACCTTAGCTGTTCCCCCGCCCCACCGGGTTCGCTCTGCAGCCCTTTAGGGAGCTCCACCCGCTGGAGTGTGGGGCGCTCTAGCCGGGGCGCACTTCTTCTGTTAGTGACCCTGGGAACCTGGGGGCTACACTGTCCCTCCTGGGATCCTGCCCAAGTTCCCTGCGAGTGCCTTTCTGTCGGGGAAGATTGGTAAAGCTCCTCCTTCTCCGGGGCTGGGCTTTCCTGTCCTGGGGGCAACTGTTGCCCGGCCTTAGCCCAGCTCCTCGCGGGGCCCCTTCCCTACTGGATTCTTTTTTATTTATTTATTTTTCGTCTTCTTCCCTTGATAGAAGCCCGAACTCTTCTCTCTGTAGCATCCCAGCTGTTCTCTCTTTAAATCTCAGGCTGAATTCATAGGTTTTCAGGATGATTTGAAAATTATCTAGGTAAGTTGGTGGGGACAGGTGACTTGGCGATCCTACTCTTCTGCCATCTTAAGGACAAATTTTCAAGCAAAGAAAAGTTAATTAGTTCCCAATGATTACTTTTTTCAATAACATACCAATAAATTATGGTTAGTGTACCATAGACTAAAAGCCAGCAAAATGTATATAAGGAAGGAGTGGAACTGAAAATATGTCACATCCCTTACACCTAAATTTGACACATACTATAAGAAGGTAAAAATCTTGATAAGCTCAATAAACCCTAAATGAATGCCATTTAAAAACACACAAATATCATATTAATAAAATGATCCATGTAGAACAATTATGACACAATCTTTGGCATGATTAAACCTAATTTAGCCATGCTCACTAGGGCCTTTAAAGTGATATGTGAGTTACATTGAATCATCTTGTACTCAATGAGACCACTTACACCTAAAATCCTATGAAGAAGTAGAATGATAATCATATTAAGGAATGTCTGCAGCCCCAAAAGAAATGGGTATATTTGAGGGAACTCTACATAAAGCTTAATGCAAAAGAATTTTTTTTTTTTAATTTTTTTTTAAATTTTATTTATTTATGATAGTCATACAGAGAGAAAGAGAGAGGCAGAGACACAGGCAGAGGGAGAAGCAGGCTCCATGCGCCGGGAGCCTGATGTGGGATTCGATCCCGGGTCTCCAGGATCGCGCCCTGGGCCAAAGGCAGGCGCCAAACCGCTGCGCCACCCAGGGATCCCAATGCAAAAGAATTAAACATATGTTTTATTTGTCATCATAATCACTTAAGTTGATCATATTCATAAGATAAAATTCCTCCTTTTACTGTTTTTGGAGACTCAGCTTTCAGACTTGCACTGAGAGAAGATACAAGACTAAAAATGAAAAGACTAATAAAAATCAAGTATAGATGAAGCAGGTTTTAGTAAACAGGTCAGTTACAATTATTTTCAACTCTTTTTCCATGGTTCATAATGCTTTACCCCTACCCTGAACTCCTTTCTGAGACTGGAATGGTGCTATGGACTGAATGTTTGTATTCCCCCAATTCTTATGTTTATATCATAATCTCCAATGTGATGTTTGGATATGGGCCCTTTGGGAAGTAATTAGGTCATGTTTGGGATTAGTGTCCTTATAGGAAACAATATGAGAGAGGTTTTATCACTCCCTCTTCCTCTCCCTCTTCCTTCCTCCCTCTCATGTTAAGACATAACAAAAAGCCATTTGCAAAACCAAGAAGACTGTTCTCACCAAACCCTCAGTCTGCTGGCACTTTGATTTCAGACTTCTCAGCCTTCAGAACTGTAAGAAATAAATGTTTGTTATCTAAGCCATCCAGTGTATGGTAATTTGTTCTAGCAGTCTGAACTAAGACAGATGAGGATATGCTTATAATGGAAAAAAAATTATTGATTAATGAAAGATGATATCGTTTATAACATAGTTGGTGATTATGCTCCTTTCATAGAAAACTGAACCAAAATCCTTCCAGCCAATTACTCACAATCTGTGACTTTGTCCTCTGGTGACTAATTTTCTTTTAATGGAAAAAGATAGAAATTTAAAATTCCAGTTGTATCCATGTGGAAAGGTTAATTGGTAGTCAATAAAAGACAAATAATCCCTTTCTGAATATATTTTAGAACAGATCAGCAATGGAGTATAAGATTCTTTGTCACTGAATATATTTGCTGCAAGTATGTCTTAAATATACTTTACAAACTTCCTTGATCTTCATTTCTCTATCACAGAAACATCTTTTACCAGTGACAAATTCAGACCCTGGCAAGCCTTGATTTAGATTCTCTACTTCCATTCTTCATTTTTATCATACATTTTGAAGACAAAATAATAAAGGGAAATGAGTGAAGGGAAAATTTGTTCTGAAAACTCGTATGTAAAATACTTGGCTAAGACCATTGGCATGGTGCCAGACAGAGCATAGAAAATCTTTGATTGATATGCTCATGATCTTAAATTAAAAATTCAGGGTATCCTGAATCACTTTAGTATTCACAAATTTTGTAAGACAAGAGATACATCTAGCTGTTGCATAGTAATATTTAGTGTTACTGAGCACTTTTATTCTAACGTTTTTGCCACCATGTTATTGGGACATTCTTGTTTTCCTTTCTGAAAGCCAGGAGATCTGAAAAAAAATCACTGTTTTGCAGGTGGAGTTATAAATTTTTTAGTTTCAATTAATGAGCAGACCAAGAGGATGCCTGGGTGGCTCAGTGGTTGAGTGTCTGCCTTGGGCTCAGGGCATGATCCTGGAGCCCCGGGATCGAGTCCCACATTGGGCTCCCTGTATGGAGCCTGCTTCTCCCTCTGCCTATGTCTCTGCTTCTCTCTCTCTCTCTCTCTCTCATAAATAAATAAATAAATAAAATCTTAAAAAAATGAGCAGACCAAGATCACATGAAATATAGGAAAATAATTATTCCATGAGTAGCCATCAGGTCTCCTTATCTCCAGTCCATTTATTTCAGTAAACATCTTCTAGATTTGAAGAAAAAAATGTCCTTAACTCATATAGTTACATAGAACATATCCCCCTTACCCTGACTTTACTTCAGGAGGATAGAAACAAGTCACATCAAATAAAATAATTTCTGCCTGAAAAACAGAAACTTAACACCACTGTATTTCATAGATTTCATAAAGTTAACTTATTTGCTATCCAGATACAGCGCCAATGTAGAATCAGTTATCTAGAAGTTTGTGCAGCAAAAGTCATGCTTTTACTACAATCTTTGTTTCTGGTGACTCTTAATGTGCTACAATTCTTTTGGTTTCTAACTTAAATAGAAAATTAGCAGTGATACATTTAGTAATTTAGAACCCCATGAAATGGACTCTGAAAAGAACAAGATCCATATTTTTAATGGATCTTTAAAAATCTCAATGATCCTGAACATACTTAGCCTTTACCCACTGCAAATGACCTAGTTATGTCTCTTCTATATGAATTAGCTTACAGTTCAAGTTTGATTCATTTTTTTTATTTTTTTATTTTTTTATTTTTTTCATTTTTTTTATTTAATGAGAATAGAAAAATCGGTTTTGTCTTCTATAATCCAAAAAATCTTAATGGATAAAACTGGAATAAAATCAAAAGAAAATAAGAAAAAAGAAGAAATAAAAAAGTTCCATACTAAGACTTAAGAATGAAAAGTGTCTAACTTATATCTACTAATAGAATATTCTATGATTCAATAATACAGTACTTCAGAGAATTCAGGGAGAACTTTCTGTTCCTGAGCACAGTACCCTCCTGCTTTCTATTTATTATAATAAATCAATTACCTTAGCATTTCTATAAAAACTAAATGTGGACAATTGCACTAAAAGTAATAAAATACCTATGAATAAAGTTAACCAAAGTGAAGAAAGATCTGTACTCCAAAAACTATAAAACACTGATAGTATTTTTGACATAAAAAAGAACAAATAATATGAAAATTTGAATGGAACCACAAAAGACCCCAAAGATCCAAAGCAATCTTGATAAAGAACAAAGCTGTAGGGATCCCTGGGTGGCGCAGCGGTTTGGAGCCTGCCTTTGGCCCAGGGCGCGATCCTGGAGACCCGGGATCGAATCCCATATCAGGCTCCCGGTGCATGGAGCCTGCTTCTCCCTCCGCCTATGTCTCTGCCTCTCTCTCTCTGTGACTATCATAAATAAATAAAAATTAAAAAAAAAAGAACAAAGCTGGAGGTATCACAATCCCAGATTTCAAGATATACTACAAAGCTATAGTAATTACAACAGTATGATACTAGCACCAAAGTAGACACATAGATCAATGGTGCAGAATAGAAAACCCAGAAATAAACCCACAGTTATAGGGTCTGTTAATCTTTAGCAAAGGAAGCAAGAATATACAATGGGGACAAGATAATCTTTACAATAAATTGTGCTGGGACAACTGGACAGCTACATGTAAAAGAATGAAACTGACCACTATCTAACACCATACGCAAAAAATAAGCTCAAAGTAGATTAAAGACCTAAATATGAGATAAAGACCTAAATATAAAAATCCTAGAAGAGAGCACAGATAGTCATTTCTCTGACATTAGCCATAACATTTCTCTAGATAAGTTTCCTAAGGCAAGGGAAACAAAAATAAAATTAAACTATTGGGACTACATCAAAATAAAAAGCTTTTACACAGTAAAAGAAGCCACCAACAAAACAAAACAACCTACTGAATGGAAGAAGATATTTGCAAATGATATACATAGTAAGAGGTCAATATCCAAAATATATAAGGAACTTACACAACTTAACACCAAAAATACAGTCTAATTTAAAAATAGAGGACCTGAATTGACATTTTCCCAAAGAAGACATACAGATGGCCAGCAGGCACATGAAAAGATGCTCAGCATCACTAATCACCAAGGAAATACAAATAAAAGCTACAATGAGGTGTATGACCTTATACCAGTTAGAATGGCCAAATTCAAAATGATGAGAAATAATAAGCATTGATGAAGATGTAGAGGAAAAATTAACTTTCATACACTATTCACAGAATGTAAATTGGTACAGCCCCTGGAAAATATTTTTTCCCCAAAAAATTAAAAATAGAAATAACATATGATCCAAAAATTCCACTATTGGGTATTTACCCAAGGAAAAGGAAAACTCTAACTTGAAAAGATATATGCATTCCTATGTTTATTGCAACATTATTTACAATAGTCAAGATATGGAAGCAACCTATGTGTCTATCAATAGAAAAATGGATAAGGAAATGTGGTGTATATACACACACACTGGAGTATTATGTCACTATAAAAAAGGGTGAGATCTTGTTATTTGAGACAACACAGGTAGACCTAGAGGGTATTATACTAGGTGAAATAAGTCAGAGAGAGAAAAACAAATACTATATGATCTCACTTATCTGTAGAATCTTAAAATTTGAACTCAGAGAAATGGTAGGGCATAATGGGGAAATGTAGGTCAAAAGATACAAACTTCCAGTTATAAGTCCTGGGGATATAATCTACTGCATGGCAACTATAGTTAACAATGCTGTATCATATACTTGAAAGTTCCTAAGAGTGTAAATATTAAATGTCTTAACATAGGAAAAAGGTGCTAATTATGTGAGGTGATAAAGGTATTAATGAACCTTATCGTAGTTATCACTGAAATATATATATATATATATATATATATATATATATATATATATATATAAAATCATCATGACTGTACACCTTAAACTTATACAATGTTATATGTCAACTACATCTCAATAAAGGTAGGAGACAAAAAGTAATGTGCTTATTATCCTTCATTATTCCACAGACTAGTAAAAAGAACTACAACAGAAGCCTTTACAATATTCTAAAAGAATAATTAGGAAGCTATGGAAATAATTTAGGTATTATTTTTGGCCCATACAAGGGTATTAATAGTGGGAATGGACACTAAGGGAAACCACTGACAGTACTGCCCAGAAGCAATAGTTCTTAACTGATTGTATCCGGGAAAAAAGAATGGAAGAGAATCATAGCTATTCTAAAATACTGAGCTTAGGATGCCTGGGTAGCTCAGCAGTTGAGTGCCTTTGGCTCAGGGAGTGATCCCCGGGTCCTGGGATCAAGTCCCACATCAGGCTCACATTGGGGAGCCTGCTTCTCCCTCTGTCTATGTCTCTGCCTCTCTCTGTGTTTCTCTCATGAATAAATAAAATCTTAAAAAAAATAAAATGTTGAGCTTAAGAAGACCATTGAGGATGGTGGTGCCATTGACCAAACAATTTGAGGGAAAAAAAAGTTTAAAAAAGTAAATTAGAGACGAATAATATAAATGCATTTTGATGGAGTTGGTCCTTCTATGACCTGAGTAATCTGAGGGTGTTACTCCTTCAGGGTATATTAAACATTTTGAGAGATGCTTTATAACCTTTGAACATGTATATGGACTTAAGTATAATACTACAATAATCAGTACTCATTATAGTTTTTTTTTTCTCAACAAGACTAATACGTACAGCTAAGCATAGAGAAATCCTAAGAAATAATAAACCACTTCCCAAAATAGGCTCCAGAGAATCTTGAAGAATCTCCACTACCCTTTCTTGGTGTTATGGGAAATTTTAAGTTTTGGAGTTAGATGGTGTCAGGGTCAGATAGTTCTAGAATCAAATGTCAGGTTTTCTGTTTAACTAGTGTAATGATTTGCAGGCACTACTGCCTCACTACTCCAAGCATCCACCCTTTCATGTATAAAATGTGTATAAAATATTATGTTATAGGTTAAATTTTAATATTTAATCTAATAATGTGTGTAAAATATCTACCATAGGTCCTATCACATAGTAGGTACCCCAAAATAAAAACCTTTCTCATCCCCTTTTCAAGGTTCATGAATCCATGAATTCAGATAAGGGTTCTTTTCAAAAATTTTAAACTCATTGAAGACAACATTATTAAAAATGGTTGTGTTTAGCATTCTCTGTAGTACAAATATCTAATCAGATGTTACAATTATTGCTACAAGTTTTGAGATGGCATTAAGAAATTATTTGAACCATTCTAAATGTTTTATAAACAAGAAATTCAATTCCTGAAAGCATCCTTTGTAACAACTATAGATTCTTAATTGAGCCTCCATAATTAAGTCTTCCCTTTCATAGGAATATCTTTCTTTGATCCTTACTCAAAATACTGTGATTGTGTCCTTCTTTATTTTACTAACAATCTTCTTTAAATAACTACCCTGTCCTGGATTCTTTCCTTTTATTCCCCTTTGTCCCTAGGTTCTAGGTTGTTCCCTCCATGCTGATACCATTCTCTTAAAAATCATCCCAACTGTCAGATCATGGCCCTTTCTTTATTTTCATCTTGTTATTATGCCAGAGGATATATAAAAAACTGAATAAATGTACATCTTATAGATCCATTAAGTTTGCATAAAGATTCAAGAAACATATTTTATATCAAAAATAATTATGAGAAAAAATAATTGTGAGGTGGAATACAAAATTTGCATGAAAATACAAAGTACAGGAGATGTCAAAGAACTATCATAATTGTCGATGGCTGCACTTGATCACACTCATTAATACTCTGATGTTGACTTCTATTTTTGCTGTACTTTCCTGGTCCTCCTCTTATATTTGACTACTACCTCTCAGTTTCTCTTCCTTGCTCAATTTACTCCTTACATGTGGTTTTCCCAGGGTATATCCTTGTCCATTTGCTGTTCCTTAAGGCTGATGACTCAACATAATCTAAAAATTGCAGTATTAGATAAAGCAGAAGGCCTACATTGGCAACAGCTGTTCCATATTTACTATTGATTGGCTTAGAATAAAACTGAGCAAATGGAATTGAGCATTGCCCACCTGATGAATCAGTAACTGAAGAAGTATTAGTTGTAAGATACAGAGGTCCAAATTCACCTCTGTGAAAAGAATAGCAAATTATAGGAAAGCAATAGGCCTAGACATTCTGAGAGACAACTTGGTAGAGAAGGGCAAGGAGAGGTGGTTTTGTTTGGGTGGATAGTAAGGAGAGTTGGTTTTGTTTGAATGGATAGTAAGAGTATTGGGCTTCAGTGTCTTATATAAGGTTGCGTTAATTCCTACAATAACTGAACAATTATATAAGAAGGAAGGATTAGGGGCAGCCCGGGTGGCTCAGTGGTTTAGCACTGCCTTCAACCCAGGGCCTGATCCTGGAGACCTGGGATCGAGTCCCACGTCAGGATCCCTGCATGGAGCCTGCTTCTCCCTCTGCCTGCATCTCTGCCTCTCTCTCTCTCTCTCTCTCTCTCTCTCTCATGAATAAAAACCAATAAAAAATCTTTATAAAAAAAGAAGGGGGGATCCCTGGGTGGCGCAGCGGTTTGGCGCCTGCCTTTGGCCCAGGGCGCGATCCTGGAGACCCGGGATCGAATCCCACGTCAGGCTCCCAGTGCCTGGAGCCTGCTTCTCCCTCTGCCTATGTCTCTGCCTTGTCTCTGCCACTCTCTCTCTGTATGACTATCATAAATAAATAATAAAAATATATATATATATATAAAAAAAGGAAGGACTATTAAGTTCTGCTGTCTCATTTCTATTTATTCTTTCTGCTACCTAATACATTGAAATAATGAAATCTTGAAATCTTCTGGCATATACATTCTCTGCTATGTCCATGATGAGGATAGTATAATATGTCATCAGGCAAAAAAAAAAAAAAAAGCTTCTCTTGGAGGTAACAAAAATTCCAAACTGAAGACACTTGAAATACCTTTAATAAGTAATGATCATCACTTGAACATCTGCAACCACATTTTCAAATGTGAGGAAAGAATTCCTTACCAGCAAAAGCATCTTTTGTAATTGGATTATTCACAATGCACTTATGATTTCCAGTATCAGACTTCACTTTCATCTTTTATTTTTTTTCAACATTTTCTTTCTTTCTTTCTTTCTTTCTTTCTTTCTTTCTTTCTTTCTTTCTATAGTGTTTTTTTTCTTTTAAATTTTTATTTATTTATTTTTGATAGTCACAGAGAGAGAGAGAGAGGCAGAGACATAGGCAGAGGGAGAAGCAGGCTCCATGCACCGGGAGCCCGACGTGGGATTCGATCCTGGGTCTCCAGGATCACGCCCTGGGCCAAAGGCAGGCACCAAACTGCTGCACCACCCAGGAATCCCTATTTATTTATTTATTTATTTATTTATTTATTTAGAATGAGTTAGGGAGGGTCAGAAGGAAAGAGAGAGAGAGAATCCTAAGCAGACTCTGCACTGAGCATGGAAACGGACACAGGGCTCTACCCCATGACCCAGAGACCATGACCCCAGTTGCAACCAAGAGTCAGCAACTCAACTAACTGGGTCACCCAGGTGCCCCTTCACTTTGATCTTTTAGTTCCTGATAGGACTTAGCTCACTCTAGTAGCTCAGTGAATATATGGAAGATTAAAGTCCCCTCAATTTATCAATTGTTCAAGTTCTCCTTCTACCCTTACCAGATCCCTCCAAAATGATAAAAAATATACACCTAAATTTTTTTCTTTTTTTTTTAATTTTTATTTATTTATGATAGGCACACAGTGAGAGAGAGAGAGAGGGAGGCAAGAGACACAGGCAGAGGGAGAAGCAGGCTCCATGCACTGGGAGCCCGACGTGGGACTCGATCCCGGGTCTCCAGGATCGCGCCCTGGGCCAAAGGCAGGCGCCAAACCGCTGCGCCACCCAGGGATCCCCCACCTAAATGTTAAGACAAAATTACTTCAGCTTCCTTTTATGTGCTCTTATTTTCCTAGAACATACCCTGGGGAATCTTCTGATAACTCTTCTATTTATTTTTTTTTAAGATTTTATTTATTTATTCATAGACACAGAGAGAGAGGCAGAGACACAGGCAGAGGGAGAGGGAGAAGCAGGCTCCGTGCAGGGAGCCCGATGTGGGACTCGATCCCGGGATTCCAGGATCACACCCCAGGCTGCAGGCGGCGCCAAACCGCTGCGCTACCGGGGCTGCCCGGTAACTCTTTCTTTAAACAATCTTTCCTAAAATTATACATAACTTACATTCAAATTCCTGATTTGAGTTTTTTCATTCAAAAATGCTTTTGAGTCTTGCCTTTGCAGCAAGGAATGATATATCTTTCTGAGAGAATGATCTTGTAATTTAGCATCAAAGGCAAAGGCACTTGTTGCATAAACTTTTTATTTGACATTGTGATTTTGAAAAACATACATTTTTGTGTCTTTGGCAAAAGGTATTTTTAAATGATTTTATGGAATGCGCCTTTATCAAACTTTGATACACTGAAAAGAGTCAAATTTCATATTAGACTGTTGGCTATTTGTTTATTTATTAAGATTTTATTTATTTATTCATGAGAGACAGAGAGAGAGAGAGGCAGAGACTCAGGCAGAGGGAGAAGCAGGCTCCATGCAGGAAGCCTGATGTGGGACTTGATCCTGGGTCTCCAGGACCACACCCAGGGCTGAAGGCGCTAAACTGCTGAGCCACTGGGGCTGCCCCTGTTGGCTATTACAGCAATATCTGAGAATACCTTGCCTGGTACTCTTAGGACAGATCTCTTCTACCTTATTGTTTAAAAAATAATCTAGATAACAGGTAATCTGAAGTGCTCTAAAAGTTCCTGATTTCATTCAAAAGAATTTCAAAAAACATTTCCCTTAAAATGGCCTTCCACTCTGCATTTTATACACTTGGATCTGTAAGTAGACAATTAGTACAACCTTTTGCATCTCAATCAGAGCTTTTTAATGCCTGAATTGATTGTTGGATCTTCTGCAACATGTGTTTCTTGTGCACTGTTGACCTTGCTGTCAAAGCTATGTTATGGACAGCATTTATACTTGTCCAACTCATTAATACTGGTACTTTAAGCAGCCATGCTCACCCCGTTTAAAAAGATACCAATGAGTTATGCTGATGGTAAACAACAACAACAATATATTACTACACAGCTCAGTATATTTCCTATGCTGTCCATTAGTTCTGTTTTTATATATCTCTGGTTTCTCAAACAAAAAAAATACAATCATAACAATTTCATTCTTTTGTCATTTTGCATGAAAATGGATGGGTAATTTAGCATGGAATAGTGGACAACAATTGGCAGATTATTGAGACATTTGGGATTTAATCTTTTCTTTGATACTAAAGAGGATGTGGCCTTGGATAAGTCTTTTCCATCCTCTAAACCTTGTTTTCCTCATTTTAGGCTATAGTGTAATTTGTTAAGAGGCGTGGGCTATGAATCCATTCTCCATGGACTGAAATCCTGGCTCTGCTATTTACCACATATGTGACCATGGTTAAGATACTTAATTTATGTGTGCCATAGTGGAGATAATAGTCTTAAACTTACAAGGTTGATGGGAAGACTAGGTGAGCTTAAAGCAAAGAAACTGGAATACTGGCACTTACAAAATGGTCACCACATATTAGATATGCTAATACAAAAAATAAGGGTATAGGATCAGATAAGATTTATAAAGTCTTCCAGTTCTACATTTTTGTGTCTATGACTGTGTATCATAAACTCCTTAAAAACAGTGCCTGTGTGAAATTATTCTCCCAGGGTATTTATTAAGCACAGTATTTGCCACATAATGCATGCTCAAAAATGTGTGATGAATTAAATGAAATAAACTAATAGAAACATCTATATTCAAGCAAAAAGTTACCTTTTATTATCTACTACTTCCAGGTGATTTTCACTGATAGTCAGTTTATGGAAAGAGCCCAAATGTCCGTCAATTGATGAATGGATATGGAAGTTGTGGTACACACACACACACACACACACACACACAGTGGAATATAGCTCAGTAATAAAAAAGAATGAAATCTTGCCATCTGCAACAATGTGGATAGAGCTAGAGTGTGTTAAACTAAGTGAAATAAATCAGTCAGAGAAAGACAAATACCATATGATTTCATGCATATGTGGAATTTAAGAAATGAAACTGATGAACCTAGGGGAAAAACAAAAGAAAGTCAACCATAAAATAGACTCTTAACAATAGAGAACAAACTGAGGTTTGGTGGAAGGGAGGTGGGCTAGATGGGTATTGGGGATTAAGGAGGACACTTGTGATGAGCACTGGGTGTCATATATGAGTGATAAATCACTAAATTCTACTCCTGAAAATAATATTACATAATATGTTAACTAACTGGAATTTAACTAAAAATTGAAAAAAAAATTAAAGCCTCTGTTCTTGCAAATGACTAACTGAAGCTGGATGTAATACAAAAAGAATGAGAAGAAAGAAGTTAAGATAAATATAGTTTTAAAAAGCTGAACATCAAGCCTTCCTCTCTCTATACTTCCATCATAACTAATATATATCTCTCATGGCAATTACTACATACATTAAAATGTCTTATATATGTGATTTTTTTCTTGAAAAGACTTTTTTTGAGCAGGAACTCTGCATCCTTACTGATCTTTGTACCTCCAGTGTTTGTTTCATTTCTTGATATATAGTAGGTGATCAATAAATGTGAAATAATTAAACAGATAAATGCAAGGAAAAATGAATGAATAAACACACTGTTATATTTGGTGTCTTGAGATTTGAGACATCCCAACTGAGTTTTTTTCAGATGTTTGTTCTATTGTTTCCTACTGAATAATTATTAAATATAATCAGAAAGAGAATGGATGATTACTTGGTGAGGGTTCTCAGGACTGGAAATTAATTTTGATGACAGGCTGAAGCTATCAGAGTGGCAGAATGAAATGTTGAGACACAAATGCATATGTGCATCCAGGTCAAGAATGGTCAGCTAATGACTTCTTTCTACTGCTTTCTCAGTGAAATCTAAGAAATAATTGATGTTCTTGCATTATAAGAATTTTGTCTAAAGACCTCTATCTGGCTACTCTTGCAGTTCAAAGAGTCATAGACATCTGTGGGAAACCCTGAAAGGTAGAATTAATATAAGATTCCAAGTTAGCATTTTTAGAGCAAGAGGGGTTGGTACATACATGTAGGACATTAGACTTGAGGTGGTACACATATTTCTAATACAGTAGCTCTTAGGAAAATAGGCTATTTTCTTCCCTTACCCCCATTTCCGATATGTCCATCTTTGAAGAGAAAATAAACTATAATTATTTTCTGTATAAGAATCTAGGTCTTAGATTTAATTATGGTCTTGTACAAGGTGGGCTTTGATGATAGACTGATTTGAAATAAGGATGTATAAAGTAAAGCATTTCTGAATGTGGATATTCAAGATGTGAGCATTCAGTGATAGAAAAGGCTATTCAGGTCAACATCCTCATTTTAAAAATCTGGAAATTAAAGACTAGAGAAAATTTGACTTGCCGAAGATCATGTGAATATTTAGGCAAAGTGCTGGGACTAGCACACAGCACCCTACTCTTCTTTCAAATACAGGGAACTTCCCTCAGAAAAAAAGGGCAAAGGATCTTCCATATAAAACAAAAAAACCCTCCTAAAAGGAAACATAGTGGAAATATTTTTTAAAGGGTTCCTAGGTGGCTCATGTTGTTAAGCATCTGTTTTCAGCTCAGGTCATGATCTCACGGTCCAGGTGCTCAAGTCGCATGTCAGGCTCCCTGCTCCATGGGGAGCCTGCTTCTCCCTCACCCTCTGCAGGTCCCCATGCTTGTGCTCTCCCTCTCTTTCTCTCATAAATAAATAATAAACATAAGTCTTTAAAAAGATTAAAAAAATAAAAAGATTAAAGGTAGCCTTTCATATTTCAAGCAATCTGGTAAATGTTATATCTAACCTATTTGTAGAAAGTAGTTAAAGACACTGTATATCTGTGCATTCTAAACTTTGGTAAGCTAGGTTATGGTATTTCTTGCCTTCTGACCACCTTCCCTCCTTAAGTCATAACTTTGCCCTTGTAGAGCAATGTAGTAACAGAAACCTCTAGAGAAGAGCAGTGACAGACAAGTTGCAGAAGACACGTTCAAGGGAAGAGTAAATACAAAGCTATGGTCTTGATCATCAATGTATAGACTGTGTGATGCATTACTAGCTTCTATGTGCTGTTATCACAATCCAGTTTTTTTTTTGAAAGAGAGTATGTGTGTGTGCATGAGTAGGGAAGGGAGGGGAAGAGGGAGAGGGACAGAGAGAATCTCAAGTAGACTCCCTGCTGAAAGCAGAGCCAGCCTTGGGGCTTGATCTCACAATGCTGAGGTCATGACCTGAGGTGAAATGAGGAGTTAGACACTTAATGGACTCAGCCATCTAGATACCCCATCACAATCCAAATCGTTTGTTTTTCTTTTAGTATTTTATTTAAATTCAATTTGCCAACATATAGTATAACATCCAGTGCTCATCCCATCAATTGCTTTCCTTAGTGCCTGTCACACAGTTACCCCATCCACTCACTCTCTTCCCTTTCTGCAACACTTTGTTTCTCAGAGTCTAGGAGTTTTTCATGGTTTGTCTTCCTCTCTAATTTTTCCCCATTCAGTTTCTTTCCTTTCCCTTATAGTCCCTTCCACTATTTCTTATATTCCACATATGAGTGAAACCATATGATTGTCTTTCTCTAATTGACTTATTTCACTCAGCATAATACCCTTCAGTTCCATTCACATCAAAGCAAATGGTAGGTATTCATCCTTTCTGATGGCTGAGTAATATTCCAATTCCATTATATATATATATATATATATATATATATATATATATATATATATATATACACCACATCTTCTTTATCCATTCATCTTGGCTCCTTCCATAGTTTGGCTATTGTTGACATTGCCACAATAAACAGTGGGGTGCAGGTGTCTCATCATTTCACTACATCTGTATCTTTGGGGTAAGTACCCAGTAGTGCAATTGCTGGGTCATAGGGCACCTCTAGTTTTGACTTCTTGAGGAACCTCCACACCGTTTTCCAGAGTGGCTGCACTAGCTTGCATTTCCACCAACAGCGCAAGAGGGTCTCACAATCCAAATCTTGAATAAGCTTTCCCTTATATTGCTTTGCAATCGGGAGATGCTTCAAAATACATGTTGAATGAACGAATAAAGTGCTTCCCTTTGAAATTAAATCACATTTGAAGTGAAATTTATAATTTAATTTGAAATGAAACTACCCTTGTATTAAATGTCTTTTTTATGTAGTATGATTTGTCCATCTTACTCCTGATCCCTCCCCTTAGTGAGAAATAAGCTAATAACAAGTGATAGAATGTAAGATGTAGGAGGGCATCTAGCCTGACATCTGGCCTACCTTACTTATCACTCCATCTCTCATACATAGCACAATGTTTAATACACAAGAAATGTTCAATAAACATTCAATAAATGCTGAATGGAAGCTTATTAAATAGTAGTATTTATTCTCTCCTCTTCCAAAAAATGTTTCCATTGATTAGTATACTTGGGACAACAATAACAAATTAGTCATTGTAGAATTTGAGAACAGTGTGCAGGATATCTGGTGTTGAGAATTTCCCTCTGTACTTCATGTATGAAAACTATTGTCTAATTCATCTATTTCCACTGCCATTATTCCCAAGAACACTTACTTGAAAGGCCACTATTATAAGAACTTAGTATCTATGGACTTTTTAATATTAAAATAGTGATCTAGAGGTTTCTCTTCTATTTTCTCAAATAATTATCTATCATTTTGTGATACAATTTCTCCAGGACTTGATATAATATTCTAACATGTTTGGTTTTGCCCAAATTTCTCAGTTAAAGTCTTATTCACTATTTCTCCAGAGAATTCATACTATCCTAACTCGAAGAACTAGTGCAGACTGATTAAACACAGCCTACACATAGATTTTTTTTTTAAATTAATTTTTATTGGTGTTCAATTTACCAACATACAGAAAAACACCCAGTGCTCATCCCATCAAGTGTCCACCTCAGTGCCCGTCACCCATTCCCCTCCAACACCCGCCCTCCTCCCCCCTTCCACCACCCCTAGTTCGTTTCCCCGAGTTAGGAGTCTTTATGTTCTGTCTCCCTTCCTGATATTTCCCAACATTTCTTCTCCCTTCCTTTATATTCCCTTTCACTATTATTTATATTCCCCAAATGAATGAGAACATACACTGCTTGTCCTTCTCCGATTGACTTATTTCACTCAGCATAATACCCTCCAGTTCCATCCACATTGAAGCAAATGGTGGGTATTTGTCGTTTCTAATCGCTGAGTAATATTCCATTGTATACATAAACCACATCTTCTTTATCCATTCATCTTTCGATGGACACCGAGGCTCCTTCCACAGTTTGGCTATTGTGGCCATTGCTGATAGAAACATCGGGGTGCAGGTGTCCCGACGTTTCGTTGCATCTGAATCTTTGGGGTAAATCCCCAACAGTGCAATTGCTGGGTCGTAGGGCAGGTCTATTTTTAACTCTTTGAGGAACCTCCACACAGTTTCCCAGAGTGGCTGCACCAGTTCACATTCCCACCAACAGTGCAAGAGGGTTCCCTTTTCTCCGCATCCTCTCCAACATTTGTTGTTTCCTGCCTTGTTAATTTTCCCCATTCTCACTGGTGTGAGGTGGTATCTCATTGTGGTTTTGATTTGTATTTCCCTGATGGCAAGTGATGCAGAGCATTTTCTCATGTGCATGTTGGCCATGTCCATGTCTTCCTCTGTGAGATTTCTCTTCATGTCTTTTGCCCATTTCATGATTGGATTGTTTGTTTCTTTGGTGTTGAGTTTAATAAGTTCTTTATAGATTTTGGAAACTAGCCCTTTATCTGATATGTCGTTTGCAAATATCCTTTCCCATTCTGTAGGTTGTCTTTTAGTTTTTTTGACTGTATCCTTTGGTGTGCAAAAGCTTCTTATCTTGATGAAGTCCCAATAGTTCATTTTTGCTTTTGTTTCTTTTGCCTTTGTGGATGTATCTTGCAAGAAGTTACTGTGGCCGAGTTCAAAAAGGGTGTTGCCTGTGTTCTCCTCTAGGATTTTGATGGACTCTTGTCTCACATTTAGATCTCTCATCCATTTTGAGTTTATCTTTGTGTATGGTGAAAGAGAGTGGTCCAGTTTCATTCTTCTGCATGTGGATGTCCAATTTTCCCAACACCATTTATTGAAGAGACTGTCTTTCTTCCAATGGATAGTCTTTCCTCCTTTATCGAATATTAGTTGACCATACATTTCAGGGTCCACTTCTGGGTTCTCTATTCTGTTCCATTGATCTATGTGTCTATTTTTGTGCCAGTACCACACTGTCTTGATGACCACAGCTTTGTAGTACAACCTGAAATCTGGCATTGTGATGCCCCCAGCTATGGTTTTCTTTTGTAAAATTCCCCTGGCTATTCGGGGTCTTTTCTGATTCCACACAAATCTTAAAATAATTTGTTCTAACTCTCTGAAGAAAGTCCATGGTATTTTGATAGGGATTGCATTAAACGTGTAAATTGCCCTGGGTAACATTGACATTTTCACAATATTAATTCTGCCAATCCATGAGCATGGAATATTTTTCCATCTCTTTGTGTCTTCCTCAATTTCTTTCAGAAGTGTTCTATAGTTTTTAGGGTATAGATCCTTCACCTCCTTGGTAAGGTTTATTCCTAGGTATCTTATGCTTTTGGGTGCAATTGTAAATGGGATTGACTCCTTAATTTCTCTTTCTTCAGTCTCATTGTTAGTGTATAGAAATGCCATTGATTTCTGGGCATTGATTTTGTATCCTGCCACGCTACCAAATTGCTGTATGAGTTCTAGCAATCTTGGGGTGGAGGCTTTTGGGTTTTCTATGTAGAGTATCATGTCATCGGCGAAGAGGGAGAGTTTGACTTCTTCTTTGCCAATTTGAATGCCTTTAATGTCTTTTTGTTGTCTGATTGCTGAGGCGAGGACTTCCAGAACTATGTTGAACAGCAGTGGTGAGAGTGGACATCCCTGTCTTGTTCCTGATCTTAGGGGAAAGGCTCCCAGTGCTTCCCCATTGAGAATGATATTTGCTGTGGGCTTTTCGTAAATGGCTTTTAAGATGTCAAGGAAAGTTCCCTCTATCCCAACACTCTGAAGTGTTTTGATCAGGAATGGATGCTGTATTTTGTCAAATGCTTTCTCTGCATCCAATGAGAGGATCATATGGTTCTTGGTTTTTCTCTTGCTGATATGATGAATCACATTGATGGTTTTACGAGTGTTGAACCAGCCTTGTGTCCCAGGGATAAATCCTACTTGGTCATGGTGAATAATTTTCTTAATGTGTTGTTGGATCCTATTGGCTAGTATCTTGTTGAGAATTTTTGCATCCATGTTCATCAGGGATATTGGTCTGTAATTCTCCTTTTTGGTGGGGTCTTTGTCTGGTTTCGGAATTAAGGTGATGCTGGCCTCATAGAACGAATTTGGCAGTACTCCATCTCTTTCTATCTTTCCAAACAGCTTTAGTAGAATAGGTATGATTTCTTCTTTAAACGTTTGATAGAATTCCCCTGGGAAGCCATCTGGCCCTGGAGTCTTGTGTCTCGGGAGGTTTTTGATGACTGCTTCAATTTCCTCCCTGGTTATTGGCCTGTTCAGGTTTTCTATTTCTTCCTGCTCCAGTTTTGGTAGTTTGTGGCTTTCCAGGAATGCATCCATTTCTTCTAGATTTCCTAATTTATTGGCATACAGCTGTTCATAATATGTTTTTAGAATCGTTTGTATTTCCTTGGTGTTGGTAGTGATCTCTCCTTTCTCATTCATGATTTTATTAATTTGAGTCTTCTCTCTCTTCTTTTTAATAAGGTTCGCTAATGGTTTATCTATCTTATTAATTCTTTCAAAGAACCAACTCCTGGTTCTGTTGATCTGTTCCACAGTTCTTTTGGTCTCGATATCATTTAGTTCTGCTCGAATTTTAATTAACTGTCTTCTTCTGCTGGGGGTGGGGTCCATTTGTTGCTTTTTCTCTAGTTCCTTTATGTGTAAGGTGAGCTTTTGAATTTGAGTTCTTTCCAGTTTTTGAATGGATGCTTGTATTGCGATGTATTTCCCCCTCAGGACTGCTTTTGCTGCGTCCCAAAGATTTTGAACGGTTGTATCTTCATTCTCACTAGTTTCCATGAATCTTCTCAATTCTTCCTTAATTTCCTGGTTGACCTTTTCATCTTTTAGCAGGATGGTCCTTAACCTCCATGTGTTTGTGGTCCTTCCAAACTTCTTGTTGTGATTAAGTTCTAATTTCAAGGCATTATGGTCTGAGAATATACAGGGGACTATCCCGATTTTTTGGTATCGGTTCAGACCCGATTTGTGACCCAGTATGTGGTCTATTCTGGAGAAAGTTCCATGTGCACTTGAGAAGAATGTGTATTCAGTTGAGTTTGGATGTAAAGTTCTGTAGATATCTGTGAAATCCATCTGGTCCAGTGTATCATTTAAAGCTCTCGTTTCTTTGGAGATGTTGTGCTTAGAAGACCTATCTAGTATAGAAAGAGCTAGATTGAAATCACCAAGTATAAGTGTATTATTATCAAAGTATTTCTTCAGTTTGGTTATTAATTGGTTTAAATATTTGGCAGCTCCCACATTTGGGGCATATATATTGAGAATTGTTAAGTCTTCTTGTTGGATAGATCCTTTGAGTATGAGATAGTGTCCCTCTTCATCTCTCACTATAGTCTTCAGGGTAAATTTTAATTTATCTGATATAAGGATGGCTACCCCTGCTTTCTTTTGAGGACCATTTGAATGGTAAATGGTTCTCCAACCTTTTATTTTCAGGTTGTAGGTGTCCTTCTGTCTAAAATGAGTCTCTTGTAGACAGCAAATAGATGGGTCCTGCTTTTTAATCCAGTCTGAAACCCTGCACCTTTTGATGGGGTCGTTAAGCCTGTTCACATTCAGAGTTACTATTGACAGATATGAGTTTAGTGTCACCATGATATCTATTCAGTCCTTGTTTTTGTGGATTGTTCCACTGAACTTCTTCTTAAAGGGGAGTTTTAAGAGTCCCCCTTAAAATTTCTTGCAGAGCTGGTTTGGAGGTTACATATTCTTTCAGTTCCTGCCTGTCTTGGAAGCTCTTTATCTCTCCTTCCATTTTGAATGAAAGCCTTGCTGGATAGAGTATTCTTGGTTGCATGTTCTTCTCATTTAGGACCCTGAATATATCCTGCCAGCCCTTTCTGGCCTGCCAGGTCTCTGTGGAGAGGTCTGCTGTTACCCTAATATTCCTCCCCATAAAAGTCAGGGACTTTTTTTCTCTTGCTGCTTTAAGGATCTTCTCCTTATCTTTGGGATTTGCAAGCTTCACTATTAAATGTCGAGGTGTTGATCGGGTTTTGTTGATTTTAGGGGGGGATCTCTCTATTTCCTGGATCTGAATGCCTGTTTCCCTTCCCAGATTCGGAAAGTTTTCAGCTAGGATTTGTTCAAATACATATTCTGGCCCTCTGTCCCTTTCGGCGCCCTCGGGAACCCCAATTAAACGTAGGTTTTTCTTCCTCAGGCTGTCATTTATTTCCCTTAATCTATCCTCATGGTCTTTTAATTGCCTGTCTCTTTTTTCCTCAGTTTCCCTCTTTGCCATCAGCTTGTCTTCTATGTCACTCACTCGTTCTTCCACCTCGTCAAGCCTCGTCGTTAGGACTTCTAGCTTGGATTGTATCTCATTTAATTGATTTTTAATTTCTGCTTGATTGGATCTCAATTCTGCAGTCATGAAGTCTCTTGAGTCCTTTATGGTTTTTTCTAGAGCCACCAGTAGCTGTATAATAGTGCTTCTGAATTGGCTTTCTGACATTGAATTGTAATCCATATTTTGTAACTCTGTGGGAGAGAGGGCTGTTTCTGATTCTTTTTTTTGAGGTGAGGTTTTCCTTCTAGTCATTTTGCTCAGTGCAGAGTGGCCAAAACCAAGTTGTATTGGGAAAAGGAGAAAAAGAGAGAGAAGGAAAGAAAAGAGAAAAAGAAAAAAGAGGGGGGGGAAAGAGAAGAAAAAGAAAGAAAGGAGAAAAAAGAAAAAAAGGGGGGGTGGGGGACGCAATCAGAAATCAAGAAGAAAGAGAGAAAAGAAAAAGAAAAAAAAAAAAGCACAAAACAAAACAAAACAAAACAAAAAAAACACGGGGGAGTATCTTCCGATTCTGTGTTCTTTAAGTCCCTTGACTTCCCTTGGAACTTGTCCCTCTAGCTGGTCTTCTGGGGGAGGGGCCTGCTGTGCTGATTCTCAGGTGTTAGCACTTGGGGGAGCTGCTCTGCCCCTGCCTGGTGCAGGGCTCAGTGGGGGTTGTTCACCCCGTGAGGCCCCGGGAGGAAGCCACAGTGGCGGGGGCAGCTCTGGGACCCTGAAGTCAGCCCCCGCAGTAGCTCCGGGGCTCTCCGTCTGCAGGGCCTGGAGGCTCCCAGGTGGGGCCGCTGATCTGCTCAGTTCCAGGCAGGAGCGTCTTCGCTGTCCTGGGCCCTCCCGGCCTCTGCCTGTCCCGGGGGGAGGCCGGATCCTGGGCTGTGTCCCGGCGCCCTGTGCTCCGGGGCCTGCGCTGCTGGATTCGCGCTCCCGGCGGTGCAGCCTCCTCCGCGGAGCCGCCGCCCGAGCCCCTCCGAGCTGTTCCCGGAGTCGCGCCGCCCCCTCCGGGCTGAGCTTCTTCCTCCGCCCGAGCCGCCGCTGCCGAGCTGTTCCCGGAGCCGCGCCGCCCCCTCCGCGGAGCTTCTTCCTCCGCCCGAGCCGCCGCCGCTGAGCTGTTCCCGGAGCCGCGCAGCCCCCTCCGTGGAGCCGCCGCCCGAGCCCCTCCGAGCTGCTCCGGGTCCCGCCGAGCGCTGCAGCCCTTAGGGAGCTCGGCGCATCTCCCGGGGCGCAGTTCCTCTGTTACTGTCCCAGGGAGCCCGAGGGCATCCGCGCCTTTCTGGGGATCCTGCTCCAATTCCCCGGGAGGCCTTTCCCCCGGGAAGGTCGGTGCAGCTCCTGCTCCTCCGGGACGGGGCTCTCCTGTCCTGGGGACACTCGCCCCGGCCTCAGCCCGGCTCCTCGCGGGGCCCCTCCCCCTTGGAGGCCTTTTGTGTCTTTATTTCTTTTTCCCCGTCTTCCTACCTTGATAGAAGCGCGAACTCTTCTCACTGTAGCGTTCCAGCTGGTCTCTCTTTAAATCTCAGGCTGAATTCGTAGATTTTCAGGATGATTTGAATGTTTTCTAGGTAATTTGTTGAGGACAAGTGACTTGGAGACCCTACTCTGCCGCCATCTTGCCCCTCCTCCTCCCTACACATAGATTTAACAAACATTAAAAATGCCTTTTTCTCAAAGACTTAAAAAGACACTTCACTAAGGGAGATATCCAGATAGAAAATAAACTCATGAAAATATATTCAATATCGTTAGTCAAAAGGGCCATGCAAATAAAAATCACAGTGAGATACAATTTTGCATCTTTTAGAATGACTAAAATAAAAGAGGTGACCATACCAAGTGCTGATGAAGATACAGAGCAATTGAATTCTCACAAATTGCTAGTGGGAATACAAATGATGCAGACACTTTAGAAAACAATTGGGAAGTTTCTTATGAAGTGAAGTGTAAATTTACCATACAAAGTAATAATCCACTCTTAAAAACATTCCTGAAAGAAAATGAAATGTATTTATAGAGAAGACTAATGCATGAATGTTCATAGAGGCAATAATTGTAATAGCTCAAAACAAGGTGCAAATGTCCATCAAGCCATGTTTGAATGAACTAACTGCATTCAATGTGGTACTACTCTGTAATAAAACTCAACCGACCACTGATAAATTTAGCAACACAGATCTTAAGTGAAGTACATTGAGCACAAAAGACTGTATACCATATAATACCAATTATATGAAATTCTAGAAAAGTCAAAACTATAGTGACAGAGAGCAGATCATTGTTTTCTCAGGCTCAGTAAAGGGGGAAGGTATTGATTGAAATAAGCACTGAAGGAACATTTTATGGTAATAGAATGTTCTATATCCTGATTGTGGTGATGGCTATATGCCTATATATGTTAATAATACTCATGGAACAATATACTTAAAATTGGTGAATTTAATTATATGTAAATTATGCCTCATTAAAGCTAGTCTAAAAGTGCTTTGCCTGAGATTTCCCTCATCTGCTAGCTATAATACTTGAAAAGACTCATTATTAGTCCTTCCCTTGATGAAGTCCTACAAAGTCTTTGCTTGAAATGTAAAGCATGCCCAAATGATATCATATATCAAGTTGTTATTCTTTATGAATAATTTGTGGATTTATTTTTCCAGCCAGCTTTGAGTCCTCTGGAGTGATATATAAGAATGGGACCTAGAGATACAACAGATTGGGAAGGAATAGATATGAAAAGCCAAAAGCAGACCGGATGGTAATGTGGTGGGTGGGGGCATCATAACAGAGATTAAGGGAACCAAAAGAGTCAGTATAGTACATGAGATGATGGAAGAGGGAAGAAATAAAAGGATAATGGAAAGAGCATAAAAAGATCATTCATTGTGCACCTAATTAACACCACTTTCCAAATTTAATCTTCAAAATGACCTCAAAGCAAATATAAGTATCACTAGTCACCAGGGTAAATATAATTATCACATGTTTACAGATGTGGAAACTGAAATAAAGAGGTGAGGTAACTTGTCTAACTTCACAGCCATTGAGTAGCAAAGTTGGGGTTTAAAACTACATATGTAAATAAGTCAACTGGAGAAAGACAATTATCATATGGTTTCACTTATATGCAGAATATAAGAAATAGTGCAGAAGACTATAAGGGAAGGAGGGGAAACTGAATAGGAAAAAATCAGAGAGGCAGACAAACCATGAGAGAATCTTAACTCTGAGAAACAAACTGAGGAGTGCTGGAGGGGAGATGGCTTGGAGGATGGGGTAACTGGGTGATGGGCATTAGGAAGGACACATGGTGTGATGAGCACTAGGTGTGATATGCAACTGATGAATTATTGAAAACTATATCGGAAAATAATGATGTGTACTATATGTTACCAAATGGAATTTAAACAATAGAAAGAAAAAATAAAGTACACATGTGCTGTAATTGAAGATTGCTCAAAATGTAGTTCAAAATTTGTTGAAAAGGTGTCTACTCTAAAGTTCTCATGTTATTAATAAATATGATCAATAGTTGCTATCAGATTCAGTTTTTGTATTGCTGCATGTACAATTCCTTGTTTGTTTTTGTTTTTGTTTTCTACCTAAATGACTCATAGGTTTAAAGTTGGAAGTGGTAAATCCAATTTACTGCAAATATTATCTATAATTGGGAAGTATGAAGCTAGGGAGCTAGCTTCCAATGGGTAATCAAACCTAAAAAAGTTATTGAGACTAAGAAAAAGACTGAAAATGCAAGGTATAAAAAGACTGTAATCTATGTTATTAGCTAAGGGATTGAATCGAGATCAAAGGAACTTTTTACAACATGAAAAGCCAAGAAAAGCACTTTTGGCCCAATATATGACCTTCCTCAAATAGTTATTTTTTAAAAAGTCTTACCTACTGAGAATGGAAAAAGGTTATATTTTTCATGAATAACAAATGGGTTTTTTGCTTCTTTGATACTCAGAGTTTACTGTCACCAATTCTAGGTAAAATTATGTGATGTTAACTTTATTTCCTTATGCTGATATTTTTACTCTTTTAAATTTTACATCTGATTAGACACATACAACCTTCTTAAGAAAATCACATGTCAACACCAGAACTAAATTAGACAAGCAGTTGTATCAGAAAAAGATACTGCCTTGTAAAAATTTATCATTTTCAAATTATATTGTGAAACCATGACATACTAATTGAAATTAAGGGAGAGTTCCCATTGTAATTTTTTAAAGGATTTATTTATTTGAGAGAGAGAATGAGCAGTGTGTGGGGCAGGGGCAGAGGGAGAAGGAGAGTCTTTTAAATAGGCACTGTGCTGAGTATGGAGTCTGATGTAGGGCTTGATCTCACGACTCTGAGATCACAACCTGAGCAGAAACCAAGAGCTGGATGCTTTACTGATTGTGTCAGCTAGGCACATTCTCATTGTACTTCTAATTAAAAGATACTAGCTTCATTACTGGCATTCGATATTTAAAAATAGAATTCAGTTCATTTCCTGACTACAGGCCAAATTTCTAGAGAGGACCCCACCATTGGTTTACTGCAGGGTTTTTTTTTGTTGTTGTTGTTGTTGTTTTTTGTTGTTTTGTCTTGTTTTTACTGTTTTCCATAACTGACAGCTGTATTGAAAAACAGACAAATAGATCAATGGAACAGAATAGAGTTTCCAGAAATAAACTCACAACTATTTGGTTAATTAATCTATGATGGGAGGAAGGAATATACAGTGGGAAAAAGTCTCTTCAAAAAATGGTATTGGGAAAATTGGATAGCTACATGCAAAAGAATGAAACTGGATCCCATTCTTATGCCATACACAAAAATACCCTCATAATGGGTTAAAGACCTAAATATGGGACCTGAAACCTTAAAATTCCTAAAAGGAAACATAGGCAGTAATCTCTTTGACATCAGCCATTTAAACATTTTTCTAGATACGTCTCCTGAAGCAAGGAAAATAAAAGCAAAATGAGACTATTGGGACTACATCAAAATAAAAGGTTTTTGTACAGCAAGGTGAACCATCAACAAAACAAAAAGATATCACAAAAAATGGGAGAAAAGAAGACGTGGAGAAAAAGAAACTCTGGTGCACTGTTAGTGAGAATGCAAGCTGGTAGAGTCACTGTGGAAAATAGTATAAAAGTTCTCCAAAAAATTAAAAATAGAATTACCAAATAATCTAGTAATTCCACTACTGGGCATTTACCCCCCCCCCCAAATGAAAACAATCATTTGAAAAGATATATGCACCCGTATGTTTATTAAAGCATTATTTACAATAGTCAAGCCAAGATATAGAAGCATCCTGGGTATCCATCCATAGATTAAGGGATAAAGAAGACGTGATATATATATATATATATATATATATATATATATATATATATATATATATATCATATAATATAAATGTGTGTATATATATGTATATATAATATATATAATGGAATATACCTCAGCCACAAAAAAGAATGCAATCTTGCCATTTGTAATAACATAAATGGATCTTGAAGGTGTAATGTTAACTGAGATAAGTCAGAAAAAGACAAATACCATATGGTTTCACTTGTACATGGAATTTAAGAACAAAACAAAGAAAAATAGAGACAAACCAAAAGACAGACTCTTAACTTTAGAGAACAAACTGATGGTTACCAGAGAGGGAGAGATGAGTGGGTGGATGGGTAAAATAGTTATAGGGATTAAAGAATACACTTACCATGGTGAGCACTGAGTAACATATAGAATTGTTAAATTACTATGTTATATATACCTGAAACTAAAATAACCTTGTATGCTAACTATACTGGAATTAAAACATACATAAATACAAACTTAAAAATAAAGAAGGAAGTATATTTCAGGCCTACCTTAAAACTTGGGTAGGGTAGATGTGGTATGTGTGGGAAGCCATAAGGTGGAAATGAATAGACTAGATACAAGCTAAGGTCCTAATCCACAGAGGCACATACTAGTCATGTAATGTTGGGCAAATTATTAAATTCTCTGAGCCTTAGTTTTCTGATCAGCTAAATGGCAATGATCAGATATAGGATTCTTACAGTAAAATATGATATATTAGCTCTCAATCTCCCCCACCCATCTCCTTGAAACAAGACAAAAGCAAAAATGAGCATGAGGAAAAAAAATTGTAAACTATATTTCCACTGAATCTAGGAAACAGAAGAAACCTGTGAAATCCAAAGAACATGTAACTCTGCACAAAGTAGCTAAAACCAGCAAACCCATTTAGGAAGCCCCATAAGAAGTCAACACAGGCATTGCAAGAAAGAATGGGAACATAAAGGGTCCTCAAGATGCAAGATCTCAAAAAAAAAAAATCATCAATAAATATACATTGTAAAAGAAAGGGAATTACAAATATAACAGAAATACTCTAATATTAGAAGACTTCAACTCACCAAATTAAGCCCAAGACAGCAAGTAGACATAACATAAGAAAGAATATAACATACCCAAACAGCATAAATAATGAGGGAATTCTGACAACTGTATACTGAACTCAGAAGTTCAATAATATATAGAGTGTGTCTTCTTTTTTTTTAATTTTTATTTATTTATGATAGTCACAGAGAGAGAGGAAGAGAGAGACAGAGACACAGGCAGAGGGAGAAGCAGGCTCCATGCACCGGGAGCCCGACGTGGGACTCCATGCCAGGTCTCCAGGATCACACCCCAGGCTGCAGGAGGCGCCAAACCGCTGCGCCACCGGGGCTGCCCGACCCTATATTTTTTTCACAAAGATAACAGAAATAAATTCTTAAACAATACAATTGGTACAGATATTTTATTAAGATACTATAAAATTAGAGATGCCTGGGTGGCTCAGTGGTTGGGCATCTGCGTTTGGTTCAGGTCGTCATTCTGGAGTCCCGGGATCAAGTCCCGTGTCGGGCTTTCTGCATGGAGCCTGCTTCTCCCTCTGCCTGTGTCTTTGCCTCTCTCTCTTTGTCTTTCATGAATGAATAAATAAAATCTTTTTTAAAAAGATACTATAAAATTAGAAGTTAAGAACAAGGTCAGAAAACAAGACTCCTTTTTCATCTATATATTGGGACACATCTCTTTCACATAATTCTTAGGTCAAGGGAAAAGCACAAACAGAAGGTATAGGATTTCGAGAAAATAGTGAAAACAAAAACACTGTATTTGACAATATACACTGTATTTAGTATATTTAGCAATATCACTAAAAGAGAGATTGGAGAAAATTCAGAGCTTTAAATGCTTGCAATAATAAAAAAAATGAAGAAATGGTTCCAAAAGTTAAAAATATAAAATAAAACACTCAGTAAAATAGGAATTGATGGTTACTTCCTTACTCCAATTTTATGCAGCTTCAGTTGAAAAGACAAGTTCCATCCTTAATGAAGACATACTAAAGACAATTCCCACTGAAGACTAAGAACAGGTTATCCACCATCCCTACTGAACCCTGATTGTACTTAAGTTCATTACCCAACTCAACCAGTAAAGAAAATCAGACATATTAAATTCAGAAACAAAAGGTGAAATTATCACCATTATTAATGTAAAAACATTTCCAGTTTGTACACCTGGAAAACCAAAGATAATGCAATGGATAACATCCATAAGCAATAGAACAAAGGAAATAAATAAAAAAAGACCTTCATATATACAAAATGAAACAAATTAGAATGCAAAGAATGAAAGAATAAGCTAATTTACAATTACAAAAAAGATAAATTACCTCAGAAAATGAAACATATTAAATTTTTTGAAGAAAAATCAATTTAAAACACTCCCAAAAGATGTAAAAGTAGACATGAATAAAATTGAGACATGCCGTAGAAATGGTACAATTCAGCATAGTTTGTAATAAGGCAACTTATAAATATATTACAATGCCCAAAATACCAACAGTTATTTTTTTCCTAACTTAAAATTTGAATCTAAAGTTCATATAAAAAAAATAAGAATAGTGGGGCAAAGGTGGAAATATCGAGAGAGCACATGGTGTGGCTACTGACCCAGGAGCCTGGCACCATCACACAAAGCCATCCGTACCTGTGGCCACCATGTGAGGCAATGGTCCATGCTTGAAGCTATGGTCCATGCCTGAGGCCACCACCCCATGCCCTGTGGCAGCCCACAAGGGCTCAACCCATTCTTTTTGTCCTCCTACCATGGCTACTCCAAGAACCACATCAAGATGGTGGAACCAATGGTATAGGAGTTATGCAGCAACTACCCAGCCTTCAGTTGGGGCTGCATGGTGACATTCTTGATCTTCACAGAGACACTCTGAAAGGTCACAGTGGGGACCATCATGTACTTGGAGTGGGAGGTCAATATCATCCATGACTGTAGCTTTTGTTTCTTCTTCAGATCTTTACTATCATCCTTTTGGAAAAGATTGCTAGTCTGGGCTCTTCTGTCATGCTTTATGGTAACAATCTTCATTGATTTCTAGGCAAAATTATCATGAGTTCTAATATTTTTAACCCATTTCTACCTGCCTTTGACCAGCCCAGTGAAGATTTAAGATATGAAAGAAGAGAACAGTATCAATGATCTTCTGAGACATTTTTATCTGCATTCATATAGGAGTCTAAAGTGATTATTCAGCCAGTGTTTTAAGTCTTGATAAGTTGTCAGAGAGGCTAGGACCAAAGGCAGGAATGGGCCCCCTTTGAGTGGGGAAAATAGGGTGTCCAAAGGCTTATTATAATGCACCAAATAATTGCAGAAGAAATTCTTGTTCCATTAAATAGGAAATACGGTGCTATTTGTTACATTTGTATAATGTGAATATTAATCTCTCATCTATCCATGATTTCATGTGTTACTGCTAATTTATCAAGACAATGGGCCAGGGAGAAATCTCAAAAGGTCTCAGTTTAATGAAGAATGTAATATTAAGACCTTTTAGAAGAAATTGTTTCTAAATCCTTTAAAATGTAAATCTTAGGACTTTCAGGTTTCCGGAGTTAATATATTAAGAATTTATTTGCCTGACTTCAATAAGTTGTTAAATATCTTCAAAGTTTTAAGACATGTATACATCTTCATTTGCAATGACTTGGATAGAGCTGGAGAGTATTATACTAAGTGAAATAAGTCAGTCAGAGAAACAAATACCATATGATTTTACTCCTGTGTGGTATTTAAGAAACAAAACATATGAACATGGGGGGAAAAAGAGAGAAGCAAACCAGGAAACACTCAACTACAGAGAACAAACTGAGGTTTACTAGAGGGGAGGTGGGTGAGGGGATGAATTAAATGGGTGATGAGGATTAAGGAATGCACTTGTGATGAGCACTGGGTGTTGTATGTAAGTGATGAATCACTAAATCCTACACCTGAAATTAATTTTACACTGTATTTTAACTACCAGGAATTTAAATACAAAATTGGGAAAAATAAATGTATACATCTTTAAGAAAAGAGGAGGGGTGTGGGAGAGGTAGGAGGAGTCTGAAGTCATGTCCTCCCAACAACACACTGAACCTACAGAGAGCCATCTCCTCTGAAGAAAGAAGTAAGCTAAACAACTCATACACACTGAGTAGAATGAGAAAAAAATCCACATCGAAGTGAGTAGGAAAAGCTGAGACACAATGTCACTATAAATCCCAATCTGGCATGGTGACTCACAATCAGGAGGGAAATCAAAGCCCCACACTTCTCCTTGAGGAGCAAAGGGTTTGTATCCTACATCAGGCACCCAACTTTGAAGATCAGCATCTCAGATATGAACCCCCCTATACATCTGACTTTGAAGACTAATAGGGTTTCGAAGGCCAATAAGACCTCCCAGGAAGTGGTGAACTGTGGCTCTTAAAAGGGCTCTTGTATAGACTCACTCACTACAGCGTGCATAACATAAGCACTTGGAAAAGTTCCTAGAGTTATGTGAAACAGACTCACTTGCTAATTTTAAATCTTTGGTCTGAGGGGCAGGGCCCTGCTGGGATAATATCTGGGGACAGAGGTTGAAGGGTGCCATCTTCCTGCTCTCTCTCTTCCTTGCTAAAGCTGGCAGATGTCATCTTTTTCTCCTTTTTTTTTCTTTTCAAGCAGATGCCATCTTTGTGCTCCAGCATCTTATGCTCCAGCAGATCTTCCATACTTTCCCTCTGCCTTGCTAAAGCTGAGAGATGCCATCTTTTTCTCTACTTCCATTTTTTCTTTTTTTTTTCTTTACTTTTTCTTTCCTTTCCTTTTCTTTTTTTCCCTTTTTTTTTGACAGGTACCACCTTTGCATGCCCCCTCTACTTTGCTCTAGCCAGTGGGTGACATTTTGTATTCTCCCTCTGCCACATTCCAGAGCACCAGTATCTCCCAGAGGGGAGCTTCTAGACACATCCAGCAATCCAATTTTTACATCTGATGATCCAGTTTTTGTGGCTGCCACTCAGGTTATGTGCTTTGAGCTCCTGGTTCTGGAGGCCAGAGGGGCTTGCATTCCTGTGTTCTCTGGGACTATAAAAGTTGGAGAGATAGTTCTTGGCAGGATAGTACCCACAGGCACAATGCAGAATTAGAAACACAACCTCACTCTTCTGTGGAAAAGGTCTATTTGCTTATCCTGGTTCTTTGGTTTACTTATGGCAGGGTTGAACAATAAGGTTAATCTCCTATACAAGGCCATTTCTTTAAGTATGGGAAAGGTGGCTATTTTATCTAATGTATAAAAACCAACACAGAGAATCAAGGAAAATGAAAAAACAGAGGAATTTGTTCCAAACTAAAGAAGAAAATAAAACCTCAGAGAAAGAATAAAACAAACATAAGTGATTTACCATATAAAGATTTCAAAATAATAGTCATAAAGATGCTCGCCAAGCTCAGGAGAAGAATGGGTGAACACAATAAGAATTTCAACAATGAGAAAAAATATAAGATTGTACCAAATAGGAGAGCTGAAGTATGCCATAACTTAAAAAATACAATAGAAGAGTTCAATAGCAGACTAGATGAAGCAGAAGAAAGAATAAATGAACTCAAACAGAGCAGAAGGACTCATCCAATCAAAAACAGAAAAAAGAAAAAAAAAGGAATGAAAGAGTGAAGACCTCCCGGGATATGGTGAACTGTGGCTCTTAAAAGGGCTCTTGTATAGACTCACTCACCACAGCGTGCAGAACATAAGCACTTGGAAAAGTCCCTTAAGGGAACAATGAGATAATATCAAGCAGACTAACATTTGCATTATACTTGATTAAAAGCATGATTATCATATTGACAAACTGTCCTCCAGAACACTTGTAGCAATGGACTTCTCTTCCAGCAGTTGATGCGTCTGAGTTTTTCATTGTTTTCTGGCCAAGATAGATGGCTCTTGGGATTGTAACACTGCAAATCTGGTAGGCCACAATCAGTGTTCCACTGTTGTTTATATTAACATGTTTCAAAGCATTGCTGTTGATTGAGAAATAGTGACTCAGTATAGTTGTTAAGAATATAAGCATGAGGATTACACAGACTTAGATGTAGCTTTCAGCTCCATTACTTATCAGGAATATGATTTTAGATGGTTTATGTATTCTTTCTTATTCTCAAACTATAAAATAGAACAACAGTATCTACTATAGAGATATTTATTGTGAGTAGCAATGCAACTGTTGGTATATAGTACTCAGGGAATGTTAGTTTCCTTCCCACTTACTAATTATAAATCTACCTCTGAAGGTTATAGTGGTCTTATCTCTGGAAAGAGAAAGACTGTAAAGGAAAATTTAGCAATAGGGCAATGAAATAGTAGCAATAGAGCAATGAAAGATATAACTTGATATGAAAGGCTTGGCATCTCTAGTAAGCATTTGGGGTATAGTGAGAAATACATGGGATTTATAGACTCAGCTCCTATAGTAACTCCAAACCTTGGGTCTGTTGATGATGGAAGTAGAGCTGAGCCTCTATTTTGTCATCTATGAAAATTTGGAGAATTATTTTATTTGCCTATTGTTTAGGTGGTCTCTAGGACTACTGCCAGGTTCAGTGATTCTCTAGAAAGATGCACAGTTTTCAAAAGTCATAACTATGGCTACAGTTTATTGCAGTGAGAGGACACAAAGGAAATCTAGCAAAGGAAAAAGACACATGGGATGAAGTCTAAAGGAAATCAGGCAAAAGCTACCAAGAATCTTTCCCCATGATGTTGCATTGACAGACCTAATTCCTCTAGCAACAGAGTTGAGATAATCCATGTGAAGTGTTGTCTACCAGGGAGGCTCTTTACAGACTCAGCAGCCAAGGTTTTAATTGGGGTCAGTCACATAGGTACACTGGCCTTGCCTCAGTGATACCCTCTAGTGCCCTAGACTAAGACAGTTAAAATAAATCCCATTAATCATAAAGGTCTGTCTTAGAAAGCTGGTGGCTCTCTCCCTACATTTCTATATTATTTTTTTTTACTTGGTCTGAGGTATCCATTCAGTTATAACACAAATGTAGCAGGTAAGTTGAAACTGACATAAGTGTCTTCCAGGGCCAAGGTAACATCATGATAGCCAGGCCAGGGTGCACACATAAATACAATCCCATGAAACATATAGGGTTCTTATGGAAACAAGGAAATTGTGTTGGTTGGGTATCCCAAGCAGGACATACATTAGTCAGGCATTAACAGGTAAACAGGGCCCTACTGTGACCTCCTATGTGGAGTCTTCTATGCTAGTATTCTTCATTCAGTCCAAGAAAATTAGTTCAGTCACTGGTTTCAGAGGGACTGCCGGAAGGGCCATCAGTTCCCAACAGTTTTGCCTGTCTGTGACAACAGTTTATCTGCCTCATGTGCATGGCCTACACAGGTCGGTGTTCTATGTGGAAAGTGCAGGAGCTCCTTCAGTAGGTCTCATAGTTGGCACTGTCCACACTCTCATGTGACAGTAGGCTCTGCTGTCAGTTTGAATTCAAAGCACTTGCAGCAGTTTGAGAAAGTAGCATGGAAGGTTTTTCTTTGGAAAGAGGAGAGAACTTTTAGGAGGAGTTTTGAAAAACAAGTATCATTAGTTCCCTTTTCTCTCCCTCGTGCCTTCCCAAGGTGCTGGGTTTTTGTTTTTCTTCCATTGTAAAATCAGTGTGTTCCACCCATTGTTCATAGCTTTATGATTTTTAAACTTTTGTTTTTATTCTATTTTTAAAAAAGATTTAATGTATTCATTTGAGAGAGAGAGAGAGAGAGAGAGCATGAGAGAGAGTATGAGAGAGAGCATGAGTGTAGGGGAGGGGCAGAGAGAGAGAGAGAGAGAGAGAGAGAGAGAGAGAAGCAAGCTCAACACAGGGCTCTATCCCAGGACCCTGATATTGTGACTTGAGCTGACGGTAGATGCTTAACCAACTGAGCCACCCAGGCACCCCCTAACTTTATTACATTTTAAGTTATCCCATAATCTCATATAGACTTTTCATTGGGAAGGGTTGTATGCAAGAAAGACAGAATCATGTTTATGGAAAAACATGTTCATATATTTTAACTAGAAAGACAACTCATGTTCAGGAGATCATCCTGATAAAATCTTGAATCTCTAATTTTGTCTTTCAAAATAAGATTACCCAATTCCCACCACCCCCAATCCAGTTTCCCCTGACCATTTATCCAGTGAGAAGCCAAGAAAAAATAAAATCCATCTATTCTGGGGGACAGCAGCATTTAATAATTAAACTGCCTCGCTAGGTATATTTATTAGGAAAAGGGGGAAGGAAATAGCACCAGGCTGTCAGTCTGTTGTTGCAAACTGCAACTAATCCAGAAAGCCAAAGAACACACTTCATGTCAATAACATCAAGTCTCCTTGAGCTAGGGATGAAAGTCTAGTCAGTCAGGGGTGGGTACAAGGGTCACTATACTGGTAACATGCCCTCCTGGGACTTGGAACTTTCTCAGGAATCACAAGTTAGAAGTGGAGTTAGCCTGTGTCAGAAACATAAAGCCTATGGGCAGCCCAATTTCAGATGGCTTCATCGGAGAACAAGCCCTTTCCATGGGCATCTGCAAATGACCCAGCCAGTCCAGGCAGCATCCATAATGTTGTCATTTATGGACTCAGAGAGGGGTATCCTAAATTAGTAAAGGTCCAAGAATCTGGGTTCTGTTCATTGAGCCCATGCCTGCTTTCAGTTCAGCACATATCTTGCTGAGATGAAAATAGCCCACAGCAGACTGTAAAAGGTTTCAGTTCAGTCAGATCCAGGAAATTAAGATCTGAGAATTCAGGATCCCAAAAGCCAGCAGTGGCTTTTCTTAGGGAGCAACAAAGCCTTCAGATGTGGTAGAGCCAGCCTGGGTGTTTCAAATCCACGAGCCAAAGTAAGGCTTCCCTAAGCCCATTTTATCTTGTCGGTCTTGGAGTCCAAATTGACCCAACTCTCAAACATGCGCATCAGGCAGGAAAATCATCAGCCTCTATGGGTCACAAATCTAATTTTATAAGAGCTCATGAGCAAACCAAAAAAGTACATTTTAAAACTCTAAAAGTGTGTCTTCATGTAAAGATCACCTCTCTTTTTGTCTTCTCTCCCATTTTCTAGAGGTCCCAATGGGCCAAAAATCATTTAAAAAAATCACTGCTTACAGAGAATCATTTTGGTTCCAAAATTTAGAGATTAAATTCCAATACAACCATTAGCAGCAAAAAGCAAGGAAGTTGTAACACATGAAATTGTGTATACATGTATATGGCTTTCTCTTTAATATTTATGAAATTATAAGTATATAACATTTGACATTAATTTTTATCATGCACCCATATACTACAGCCATAAAGTACAAGGCCATTCATTAAAATCACCCTACCCCTTTTATTTCCCTACAAATCTACTCAAACATCTAGCAGTAAATTTAACAATGAAAAGATTAAAATGGGAGCAGGGTGGCTACTGTAGCAGTGACACCAATGAGGCTGGAGTAGTTTCATTTTCTTTTTCTCCTCTGTTTCATCTAAACCTTTGCTCCAGCCCTGTGAGCTGATCTAACCTTTTTCATCCTACTTGAAGGAGTGAGAAATGCACATCTTCAATATTTTTGGTCCACTCAATGCCCAACTTCAGGATTTTTTGGATTATTTCCCTTGCCACCTGGTGAAAAGAATAGCTACAAACTACTTTTTCTTGACTTTTCCCCATCCAAAGCCTATCTCTGGGGAATGTTTGGGTTCTTTCTCCTCCTACCTGGAGGAAAACACAAACCAAAGGCATCACCTGGGCTGATATTTCCCCCTTATTTTAGCTAGCAAAGCCAAAAGCATCTAGGGGTTCCAGGGAGACAACTCTCTTGGTGTTGGATCTATCATTTTGAAATCCATAGGTAACTTTTACCTTTCATCAAAGACAATGGCTTAGCTCCATAACCACCCAGACACTAGGGTTTTGCCCTCCCCCATCCCTCTCTCTTTCTTTTTCCCAAATAGCATTGTAATTATATTTCAGTGAATTAGGGTCATTCTAGGTGAGATCTACCATAGTCATAGCTGTGTCAGGGGTCCCCAAGAGCACTCCAATATTCATAGATTCACTATTCACTATCATTAGCCATCACTAAAATAAATTTTAGAATACTTTAATAACACCCAAAACAAACTCAGTATCTGTTAAGCAGTCATGCTCCTCCCACCCCATTCCTATCTTCTGTGTCTGGCACCTACTAATCTAGTTTCTATCTCTATAGATTTGCCTACTTTGGACATGTCATATAAATTTGATCATATCATATGTGGCCTTTTGTGGCTAGCTTCTTTAAATTAGGATGTTTTCAAGGCTGATCTATGTTGTAGCATGCATCAGAACTTCATTCTTCTTCATGGTTAAATAATATTATTTTATATGGAGAGACCACATTTAAAAAAATCCATTTATTAGTTGATAGATTTTCAGGTTGTTTCCAGTCTTTGGCTGCCACGAATAGAGCTATTCTGAATATCTCTGTAAGGATATTTGTTTGATTACCAACCAGTTTTTAGTTCTTTTGGGAATATATCTAGGAGTGAAATTGCTGGGTTATATGGTAATTCTGTGTATAAAATTTTGAGGAACCACCAAACTGCTTTCCATAGCCTCTGTACCATTTTACATTTCCATCAGCAATGTGAATGTTCCAATTTCTCCACACCCCTTGCTATTTTCTTCCTTCACTCTTTCCCTCCCTCCCTCCCTTCCTTTCCTATTATTATTATAGCCATCTTAGCAGCTGTTAACTGATACCTCATTGTGGTTTTAGTCTGCATTTCACTAATGACTAGTAATATTGAGTATCTTTTCATGTACTTAGTGGTCATTTGTATATCTTTTTTGGAGAAAATTCTATTCAGATTCCTTGTGCTTTTTAAACATTGTGTTATTTTTCTTTTAAATACTGAGTTATAAGTATACTTTTATATGTTTGATACAGTCCCTTATCAGATGTATGATTTGCAAATATATTTCTTCCATTCCACGGATAACCTTTTCACTTTCTTTATGGCATCCTTTGAATCACAAATGTTTTTAACTTTGATAAAATCCAATGTGTCAGATTTTTCCTTTGGCAGTTATGTTCTTAGTGTCACATCTAAGATGTCACTTGTGCTTTGCATAACCAAAGCCATAAAGATTTACTCCCATGTTTTCCTCTAAGAATTGTTTTAAAAATTTTATCTCCTGGGATACCTGGGTGGCTCAGCGGTTGGGAGGCTGCTTTCGGCTCAGGTTGTGATCCCGGGATCCGGGATCTGGTCCCACATCAGGCTCATGTGAAGAACCTGCTTCTCCGTCTGCCTATGTCTCTACCTCTCTCTCTGTGTGGGTCTCTCATGAATAAATAAATACATCTTTTTAAAAATAAAAATTTTATCTCCTACATTTAGATCAATGATTGGTTTTGAGTTAATTTTTATGTACAGTATGAGGGAGTTCAATTTCATTCTTTTGCATGTGAATATCCAGTTGTCCCAACAATGATTGTTAAAAAGACTACTCTTATCCCTAGTAATTTTTTTGGCATCCTTGTCAAATACCGATTGCCCATAAATTCAAGTGTTTATTTCTGGACTTTCAATTATTTTCCATTGATCTATATCTCTATATTTGGGCCAACATCACATTCTTTTTATCAACTGTAGTTTCAAGGCAAATTTTGAAATTGAGAAGTGAGAGTCCTCCAACTTTGTTCTATTTTTTCTACATTGGCTTGGCTGTTCTAGATCCCTTGAAATTCCATATTAATTTTAGGATAAACTTACTTATTTCTGCAAAAAAAAATGCCATCAGGGATTTTTATGAAGATTGTGTTAAATATATGGATTGATTTGGGGAGTATTACAATCTTAACAATATAAAATACTCCAATCAATGAAAATGGAATTTATTCCTTTTTAATTTCTTTCAGTAATATTTTATAGTTCTGAGAGATTTAGTTTTACACTTTTATTAAATTTATCCTTAAGTATTTCATATTTTTGGTTATAATAAATGGAATTTTCTTAATTTTATTTTTGGATTATTCATTTCAAGTATATAGAAATACAATTATAGTTTGTATATTGATCTTGTATCCTACAACTTTGTTGGACTTGTTTATTAATTCTAACGGTATTTTAGTGGATTTCTTAGGCTTTTCTATATATAAGATAGTGTCATCTGCAAATACAATTTTGTTTCCTCCTCTCCAATTTCATGTTTATTATTTTATTTTCTTGTCTGATTGCCTAGATAGGTTAGCTTTTTTCTGCACACCTAATGCTTACAGGATTTATTGTTGAACAGCAGAGGAAATAAGTAGTGTAAAACTTCTTTATAGGAAGGCGGGGCAAGATAGTGGAAGAGTAGGGTCTCCAAGTTACCTGTCCCCACCAAATTACCTAGATAACTTTCAAATCATCCTGAAAACCTATGAATTCGGCCTAAGATTTAGAGAGACCAGCTGGAATGCTACAGTGAGAAGAGTTCCCGCTTCTATCAAGGTAAGAAGACATGGAAAAAAAAAATAAAGAAATAAAAAGCATCCAAGGAGGAGGGGCCCCAGGAGAAGTGGGATAAGGCCGTGGGGCAAGTGCCCCCCAGGATAGGAAAGCCCTGTCCTGGAGAAGCGGAATCTTCACCAATCTTCCGGAGGGAAAGGCACTCGCAGGGAGTTGGAGCAGGATTCCAGGAGGGGCAGGGATGCTGTCAGGCTCCCAGGGGCACGAACAGAGGACCTGCGCCCAGGGGGAGAGCACGCCACACTGGGCGGCCGACCTCCTTAAAGGGCTGCAGCGAACGCCTGGCTGGACCTGGGAGCATCTCAGGCAACAGCTCCGCGCAGAAGGGGCTGTGCGGCCCAGGAGCCCGATTCCAGCGGTGCAGGCCCCGGAGCCCAGGGCGCTGGAGGACACAGCCCAGGATCCGGTGCTGACCCCAGAACAGGCAGAAGCCAGGAGGGCCCAGGACAGCAAGGAAGCTCCTGCCGCTGGGCGACCCGAGCTATACAGATCGGCGCCACCCCCCACCCCCAGCATCCAGGCCCCTGCAGCCTGAGAGCTGCGGTAGTTACTGCGGGAGCTGACTCTAGGCCTGGAGAGCTGGCAACCACCACTGTTGTTCCACCTGGGGGCTCACAGGATAAACAAACCCCACTGAGCCTCACAGTGGCCTCACACGATGAACAGGATAAAAAAACTCCCACTGAGCCCTGCACCAGGCAGGGGGCGGGGCAGCTCCCCCAGGTGCTCACACCTGAGACTGAGCACAGCAGGCCCCCAGAAGACCAGCTAGAAGGACAGGGGAAAACCATGTTATAGATCAAGAAGTACTGAAAGTTCCAGGGGAAGTCGAGGGATTTACAGTATATAGAATCAGAGGATACTCCCCCTTGTTTTTTGTTTTCTGTTTGCTTCCCCGCTCCCTTTTTTCTCTTCTTCTTCTTTTTTATTTTTCTTTTCTTTTTTCTCATCTCTCTTTTTCTCTTTTTCCCAGTACAACTTGTTTGACATTTAATAGTGAAGCTTGCAAATCCCAAAGATAAAGATAAGATCCTTAAAGCAGCAAGAGACAAAAAGACCCTGACTTTTATGGGGAGGAATATTAGGGTAACAGCAGACCTCTCCACAGACACCTGGCAGGCCAGAAAGGGCTGGCAGGATATATTCAGGGTCCTAAATGAGAAGAACATGCAACCAAGAATACTTTATCCAGCAAGGCTCTCATTCAAAATGGAAGGAGAGATACAGAGCTTCCAACACAGGCAGGAACTGAAAGAATATGTGACCTCCAAACCAGCTCTGCAAGAAATTTTAAGGGGGACTCTTAAAATTCCCCTTTAAGAAGAAGTTCAGTGGAACAATCCACAAAAACAAGGACTGAATAGATACCATGATGACACTAAACTCATGTCTGTCAATAGTAACTCTGAACGTGAATGGGCTTAATGACCCCATCAAAAGGCGCAGGGTGTCACACTGGATAAAAAAGCAGGACCCATCTATTTGCTGTCTACAAGAGACTCATTTTAGACAGAAGGACACCTACAACCTGAAAATAAAAGGTTGGAGAACCATTTACCATTCAAATGGTCCTCAAAAGAAAGCAGGGGTAGCCATCCTTATATCAGATAAACTAAAATTTACCTCGAAGACTATAGTGAGAGACGAAGAGGGACACTATCTCATACTCAAAGGATCTATCCAACAAGAGGCCTTAGCAATTCTCAATATATATGCCCCGAATGTGGGAGATGCCAAATATTTAAACCAATTAATAACCAAACTGAAGAAATACTTAGAAAATAATACACTTATACTTGGTGACTTCAATCTAGCTCTTTCTACCCTGGATAGGTCTTCTAAGCACAACATCTCCAAAGAAACGAGAGCTTTAAATGATACACTGGACCAGATGGATTTCACAGATATCTACAGAACTTTACATCCAAACTCAACTGAATACACATTCTTCTCAAGAGCACATGGAACTTTCTCCAGAATAGACCACATACTGGGTCACAAATCGGGTCTGAACTGATACCAAAAGATTGGGATGGTCCCCTGTATATTCTCAGGCCATAATGCCTTGAAATTAGAACTAAATCACAACAAGAAGTTTGGAAGGACCTCAAACACGTGGAGATTAAGGACCATCCTGCTAAAAGATGAAAGGGTCAACCAGGAAATTAAGGAAGAATTAAAAAGATTCATGGAAACTAATGAGAATGAAGATACAATCGTTCAAAATCTTTGGGATGCAGCAAACGTAGTCCTGAGGGGGAAATACATCGCATTACAAGCATCTATTCAAAAACTGGAAAGAACTCAAATACAAAAGCTAACCTTACACATAAAGGAGCTAGAGAAAAAACAGCAAATGGACCCTACGCCCAGCAGAAGAAGAGAGTTAATTAAAATTCGAGCAGAACTCAACGAAATTGAGACCAGAAGAACTGTGGAACAGATCAACAGAACCAGGAGTTGGTTCTTTGAAAGAATTAATAAGATAGATAAACCATTAGCCAACCTTATTAAAAATAAGAGAGAGAAGACTCAAATTAATAAAATCATGAATGAGAGAGATCACTACCAACACCAAGGAAATACAAATGATTTTAAAAACATATTATGAACAGCTCTACGCCAATAAATTAGGCAATCTAGAAGAAGTGGACGCATTCCTGGAAAGCCACAAACTACCAAACCTGGAACAGGAAGAAATAGAAAACCTGAACAGGCCAATAACCAGGGAGGAAATTGAAGCAGTCATCAAAAACCTCCCAAGACACAAGAGTCCAGGGCCAGATGGCTTCCCAGGGGAATTCTATCAAACGTTTAAAGAAGAAACCATACCCATTCTACTGAAGCTGTTTAGAAAGATAGAAAGGGATGGAGTACTTCCAAATTCGTTCTATGAGGCTGGCATCACCTTAATTCCAAAACCAGGAAAAGACCCCACGAAAAAGGAGAATTATAGACCAATATTCCTGATGAACATGGATGCAAAAATTCTCAACAAGATACTAGCCAATAGGATCCAACAACACATTAAGAAAATTATTCTCTTGGGATCCCTGGGTGGCGCAGCGGTTTGGCGCTTGCCTTTGGCCCAGGGCGCGATCCTGGAGACCCGGGATCGAATCCCACATCAGGCTCCCGGTGCATGGAGCCTGTTTCTCCCTCTGCCTATGTCTCTGCCTCTCTCTCTGTCTCTCTGTGACTATCATAAATAAATAAAAGTTAAAAAAAAAAGAAAATTATTCTCCATGACCAAGTAGGATTTATCCCCGGGACACAAGGCTGGTTCAACACTCGTAAAACAATCAGTGTGATTCATCATATCAGCAAGAGAAAAACCAAGAAACATATGATCCTCGCATTAGATGCAGAGAAAGCATTTGACAAAATACAGCATCCATTCCTGATCGAAACTCTTCAGAGTGTAGGGATAGAGGGAACATTCCTCGACATCTTAAAAGCCATCTATGAAAAGCCCACAGCAAATATCATTCTCAATGGGGAAGCACTGGGAGCCTTTCCCCTAAGATCAGGAACAAGACAGGGATGTCCACTCTCACCACTGCTATTCAACATAGTATTGGAAGTCTTAGCCTCAGCAATCAGGCAACAAAAAGATTTTAAATGCCTTCAAATTGGCAAAGAAGAAGTCAATCTCTCCCTCTTCGCCGATGACATGATACTCTACATAGAAAACCCTAAAGCCTCCACCCCAAGATTGTAGAGAACTCATACAGCAATTTGGTAGCGTGGCAGGATACAAAATCAATGCCCAGAAATCAGTGGCACTTCTATACACTAACAATGAGACTGAAGAAAGAGAAATTAAGGAATCAATCCCATTTACAATTGCACCCCAAAGCATAAGATACCTAGGAATAAACCTAACCAAAGAGTTAAAATATCTATACCCTAAAAACTATAGAACACTTCTGAAAGAAATTGAGGAAGACACAAAGAGATGGAAAAATATTCCATGCTCATGGATTGGCAGAATTAATATTGTGAAAATGTCAATGTTACCCAGGGCAATTTATACGTTTAATGCAATCCCTATCACAATACCATGGACTTTCTTCAGAGAGTTAGAACAAATTATTTTAAGATTTGTGTGGAATCAGAAAAGACCCCGAATAGCCAGGGGAATTTTAAAAAAGAAAACCATAGCTGGGCGCATCACAATGTCAGATTTCAGGTTGTACTACAAAGCTGTGGTCATCAAGACAGTGTGGTACTGGCACAAAAACAGAGAGATAGATCAATGGAATAGAATAGAGAACCCAGAAGTGGACCCTGAACTTTATGGTCAACTAATATTCGATAAAGGAGGAAAGACTATCCATTGGAAGAAAGACAGTCTCTTCAATAAATGATGCTGGGAAAATGGACATCCACATGCAGAAGAATGAAACTAGATCATTCTCTTTCACCATACACAAAGATAAACTCAAAATGGATGAAAGATCTAAATGTGAGACAAGATTCCATCAAAATCCTAGAGAACACAGGCAACACCCTTTTTGAACTTGGCCACAGTAACTTCTTGCAAGATACATCCACGAAGGCAAAAGAAACAAAAGCAAAAATGAGCTATTGGGACTTCATCAAGATAAGAAGCTTTTGCACACCAAAGGATACAGTCAACAAAACTAAAAGACAACCTAGAGAATGGGAGAAGATATTTGCAAATGACATATCAGATAAAGGGCTAGTTTCCAAGATTTATAAAGAACTTATTAAACTCCACAGCAAAGAAACAAACAATCCAATCATGAAATGGGCAAAAGACATGAAAAGAAATCTCACAGAGGAAGACATAGACATGGCCAAAACGCACATGAGAAAATGCTCTGCATCCCTTGCCATCAGGGAAATACAAATCAAAACCACAATGAGATACCACCTCACACCAGTGAGAATGGGGAAAATTAACCAGGCAGGAAACCACAAATGTTGGAGTGGATGTGGAGAAAAGGGAACCCTCTTACACTGTTGGTGGGAATGTGAACTGGTGCAGCCACTCTGGGAAATTGTGTGGAGGTTCCTCAAAGAGTTAAAAATAGACCTGCCCTACACCCAGCAATTGCATTGTTGGGGATTTACCCCAAAGATTCAGATGCAATGAAACGCCGGGACACCTGCACCCCAATGTTTCTAGCAGCAATGTCCACAATAGCCAAACTGTGGAAGGAGCCTCGGTGTCCATCGAACGATGAATGGATAAAGAAGATGTGGTTTATGTATACAATGGAATATTACTCAGCCATTAGAAATGACAAATACCCACAATTTGCTTCAACATGGATGGAACTGGAGGGTATTATGCTGAGTGAAGTAAGTCAATCGGAGAAGGACAAACAGTGTATGTTCTCATTCATTTGGGGAATATAAATAATAGTGAAAGGGAATATAAGGGAAGGGAGAGGAAATGTGTGGGAAATATCCGGAAGGGAGACAGAACATAAAGACTCCTAACTCTGAGAAATGAACTAATGAAATAAACAAGTGTACATATGCTAAATTTAAGTCCCCCCCAAACATGGACTGAACAAAAGTGTTTCTCTCCTTCATTGCTTTGTCTCTAGCATCTAGCACAGTGAGTGGTCAATAGCTGTTTCTGAAAAAGAAGTGAATGAATGAATGAATGAATGAATGAGTACTCATTCTGTGTTCGGCATTTAGCTAGTGATTATTACTATGGGTATGATCAAGTTACTGATAACCTTGTTTGTCAGAAATAGGAATATCTGCAACATACATAGAATAACTTTTTTTTTCAGAATAACTTATAAATTCACAAATTAACTTTGATTTATTTTTCACTTGCCATGTCATTAGTTAGTTGTTATACTTTAGTAATCTGCATCATAAAAACACATTTAGGAAACTCCTTGTCTGCAAGGGTTAAGAGGTTCGACACTCCATTTTTGCAAAATATGAATATGCTCTTTTCTTATGAAATGGAAGAGTTGTAAAATTCTATCCCATTTGTGAAAATGCACTCTTTTTTAAAATCAATATATATCAATAACTCTTCCTAATAGTACTAATAAGTATGTAACCTGATAGCTAAGTAATCAACTGGTTTATTTGTTTTTTTTCAACTTGTTTATTTGAATCATAAATCGATTTTAACTCATGATTATATTAGTTAGATTCTGCTTAGCCAAAATTCTGTCCTTAGCTGTTATTCCGTGTTGTTTGTTTTCAAATCTCCAGATACTTGCTCTCTTAGGTAAGCTATATGAAAAGACAAATAAGGGATCCCTGTGTGGTGCAGCGGTTTGGTGCCTGCCTTTGGCCCAGGGCGTGATCCTGGAGACCCGGGATCAAATCCCACATTGGGCTCCTGGTGCATGGAGCCTGCTTCTCTCTCTGCCTGTGTCTCTGCCCTCTGCCTCTCTCTCTCTCACTCTTTCTCTGACTATAATAAATAAATAAAAATTTAAAAAAAAAGACAAATAAGCAGGTTACTGCTAATAGCACAGCACCCATAAATTGCATTAGATTTGCTATTCCATTTTCTTGTTTCTTAAAATGTTGCCAAAGCCTTCTGTATAATGGAGTTTCAAAGGTAAATAAATACAATACCATCAAGCTCAACAATGCTAAAGGTCAATGCAAGGAACAGAAAATAAACAAATGTCATTTTAGTTCATAAACATAAAAATGTTCACTTAATAACATTTTAATGATTTTTAAAATACCTCTTGCATATATAGATTTGATTTCCAAAATAAGGAACAAGCTACAAGGGACTGTATCCATTTATTGTAAATTGTGAAACTGTAAATCAGAGAGAGGAGAAGCAAACCTTTCAAAAAGGTAAATACTTTTCAGTGCACACTACTTCCCATTTTAATAGGTATTAAAAATAAAGCAAACAATACAATCAGGAAAAGTATTAGTAGTGCTTGGTGGCAGAACTTAGAACTGTTCATACTGAATTCCACAGTTAGTGTAAAAAATTTCTTTTTCATTAAAGATGAATATGGTTATCATTACCAAAAAATCCTTAAGTACCCTTACTTATTATGTAAATGAACAGGACAAAACCTTTATTCACTATCTCTCTAGCCCTCATATTGACTCTGCCCCTCTGCTATAACCTTAAATAACCTTAAAGTAGCATTCTTTCCACAGCTTGTTTATGGGAGAAAAGATGGGTAAAAGAAGAGTGGGTTGCTGAGAATAAATGGAAGGGTAGGTAGGTACAAGGTCAGCATAAGAAGAGACAGAGGAGAGACAAGATGTTATCTACATCTTTAAGGCCAGCGGAGAGATTACAGCTGAAACTGTGAAACTTGATTTCAATTTCCTTTGCATAAATAGTATTAGATTACTTTCCTATTAAGCTACACCAGTCCTGACCACTGCCACTGTATTTTTGTTTTACTTCTGCCTTCCCTGTCAAGGAAAGTAAATGTTTTCCTTATGTCAGATATATCAAGGCGTGATTTCCATAAAGTAAAATTCAATCTTTTTAAGTGTACAGCTCTATGAATTGTGAAAAATGGGTAAAGCTGAATTACCATAATCACAGTCAACGTATAGATTATTTCTGTCACGTTAAGACTCTTTTTTTGTACATGTTCGAGGAGTTCGCTCCTCTACAGCAAGCAGAGGAGCTACCGATCTATTCTCTATCCTTATAGTTCTGCTTTTATTTAGAACATCCTAAAATGTAATCATATAACATATAGCCTTTTTGAGTCTGGCTTTCTTCACTTAGCATAATGCTTTTGCGATTGATCCACGTAATTGGTTATTTTAGTAGGTCTTTTCTTTTTATTGCTGAGCGGTATTCCTTTTTATAAATGTACCACACATTGCTCAGTCAGTTACCAGTTAATGCATAGTTGGGGCTATTTCTAGTTTTTGTGTGTGTGTGTGTGTGATCATGAATTAAGCTGTTATATATATTCATGTACAAGTTTTAGTGAGGACATTTCTTCATTTCTATTGAGTGAATATCTAGGAGGACTGCTGCCTCATATGACCAGCATATGTTTAGCTTTATTAGAAACTACCAAACTGTGTTCCAAAATGACTTTATTAGTTTGCACTGAGTTCTAATTGCTTAACATCCTTGCCACTACCTTTCCCCTTATTCTATTAGATATGAGTTTATGGTTTTCATGTGCATTTTTCTAACCACTAGTAATGTTGATCATCTTTTCATGTGCTTATTTGCTATTTGTATCTCTGCTATAATGAAGGATCTTATCAAGGCAAATACTCTGTAACTGAAAAAGGAAAAATGTATTTGTTGCATGTTGGGATTCCTGTGCAGCCTCTTCTCCTCTTCTCTGAGACTACTCTCCTTGTAGGGATGGCTCCTAGCAGCATGTTTGCATTATGCACTCTCACTCTTCTCTTATCACAGATGATTGGACCTAACTCAAGAGAAATCAATCCAATAGCTGGGCTGGATAAATCAGAGCAATCTGTAGGAGCTGGATCATTTAGCTACAGATGCTGAATTTGGAAGAGGGCTAAATACATTATTTTGAGACTTCTATTACATCCCATGTATAAATGGAGCCAGTCTGAAGAGAGACAGAGGGAAAATAAAAACAGCTGCACAGAGAAAATAATAATCAAGACTATGTGGCCCCAGAAAGAGAGTGAGTGAGAGAGAGATGGTTTCTGGTAGCTTTTCAGTTTTGGAAAGTCTTTCGTGTGTCCTAGATTCACTTCCAATCTATTCTCTGAGATAACCCTATATCCTTCCCATAAATTTCTCTCTTTGATTAAACTAGTTTGATTAGCTTGGTTATATTTCTTTTCCTTGCCACCAAATGACCCTTAACTAAAATAACAAAATGATGGTTCTTAATGAATGAAAAGCAAAACAGAGAACAATTAAAATCCAAAAGACTTTCAAGTTTTATAGGTAATAAAGTACTTATTATACAAAAATGTTTCAAATTAAAAGATGCCTGGCCTACAGCTCCTTTTTGAGCATTTTCCTGTATAAAATGTTGCCCCATGTCTTTGCAAAACTAAGCCACAACTGGCTGGACCTGATACTGATGTCGGAAACAATGGCAACGATCTAAAAACTGGACGGCAATCTATGGGGTAGCTCGAATCATAATATGGACCAATAAAGATTCACTAATATTTTACAATGATGGGCTAAACTAATATATTCATCTGGATCAGTCTAAATGTGAGAACAGAAATAAAGTTAGCCAAGAGCTGCAGGATCAGTGGAAGCAGAGACAGAATAGTTGAGTCACTATTATACTGAAACCCTAGCATTTAGCTGTAAATAATGTAGTCTACTAGGCATATTCTTTTACCAATCTATGTGGGGGGAAAAAGAGTGTATATTGAAATGACTCTAAGCTCAGATAAAATAGCAATGGGAAGTGGCATGCAAATTAATAAAAAAAAAGAAAAAAACTATTATTATGTAAAACTGCATCCATGGAAAGATAGTGTGGAGAACCATGAAGGCAGTAAGACTTGTATACTATAACTGGTCAGGATGGTTCAAGAGCACTGTTATAGGTTCTGAATTATATATTTTAAGAAAACTCTTGACATATTACAGGTATATTCAGATAAAGATGACCAAAATTGGTGAATGCTCAAGAAATCATGCCACTTGATAAAGAACTGAGAGGGATTAGCTTAAGAAAGAGAAGCTTAGAAGAGTATATGGCCGGTATCTTTATATATATAAATAGAATATATTTATTTTAGAATGTTATTATAGAATAATAATTATAGAGTATTATATATATGTAATATTTTATATATATATGATAAAATGTATTTTATGTACCTCCAGGGGAAAGAGGTCAGGCATAAATTAAAATTCTAAATAGATTTCACATCAATAGAATGTATTTAATAACTAGAAATGCTTAAAAAATGGAACTTGAATAGCTTCTGATGTTATAATATTGCCAAACAACAAATCCCAAGAGAAGTCAGACAGGAATCAGTCTGAGCTATTTGGAAAAGAAATTTCCTTCTAGCCCTGACATCCTCATTTAAGTAAATATTACTCTTGGAATCAATTTTCTCTCCTCCTAGATGCTTAGCTCCTTGAGGGCAATAACTTGGCCTTTACTATGTATTAAAAAGTATCCAAATTCTGAATGTAATCCTTGTAAAAATATTCATTAACGTTTTAAAATGACCTTTCATATTTGTTTCTTCTCTTTCCTCTCTTGTCTGCCAAACAAACACATCATATAAAAATGCCAATGAACAGCAAATACTGATATCTGTTCTTTTGAAAGAATACATTATTTCTGTCATATTTTCCTTGAGGGCTTCTTAACATTCTTGCTTCTTTTCCAAAGAGGTCTAGTGAGAGTCTGTGGACCAATCAGTGGAATGTCATTGCCATAATACATCATAAGACATTCTGCTGGCAAGAGCAGGCGGTCAGGACCTGCCCTTTTCAAAAACTTTAATGAAAAATAATATACCGATCAACTTTATGTTAAACAGGCTCAGAAGCAAAGCTAGGTCCCCACCTATGAATGAAATAATTTTAAAATATCTCTACATATCAGTAGGGGGAGGGAAGAAATCATCCAGAAATAAGCACAGGATTGGGAGTCAAGAGACTGGACTTAACTTCAGCGATGTTTGTCAACTAAAGGTGCCATCTCAGGCAAATTGCTTCATTTCTCTGTGTCTCAGTTTCTTTATCAGCTAATGGTCCTCCAATACCTGATCTCATGCACTGTTAGATTCCCCAATGCCACAATCTTCTAAGTGTAAAAAAGAGAAGGTTTCCCCCTAAAAAAAAACCCTGGTTTTGGGACGCCTGGATGGCTCAGCGGTTAAGTGTCTGCCTTCAGCTCAGGGCGTGATCCTGGAGTCCCACATCAGGCTTCCTGCATGGAGCCTGCTTCTCCCTCTGCCTATGTCTCTGCCTCTCTCTCTCTCTGTTTCTCTCATGAATAAATACATAAGAAAAAGAGCCTTGGTTTCATTTGTAGGTACTCATCAACTCTTTTTTTTTTTTTTTTTTTATCTGAGAGAGAGAGAGAGTGCGAGTGAGCACAAATGGGAAGGGGAGGGGCAGAGGGAGAAGGAGAAGCAGACTCTGCTCAGTAGGGAGCCTGACACAGGGCACAATCCATCCCAGGATCCTGGGATTATGACCTGAGCTGACAGCAGATGCTTAACTGACTAAGCCACCCAGGCACCCCTACCAACTCTTATCTCCTTCAGCAATATTTCATTTCTTTCTTCTTGTCCACTATAATGCTCCATACTATACGATACACAGTTTGAGCAAATAATAAGGCTTAATTAAAATCTAAAGGAACATCATCAACAAACTACATATCATAGAGGACTAAAGGCTTATTCAAGCCATGTGCTGTTCAGCAATCTTACGTTCAGCAATATAAATAACCATTATTAAACTTTTGCTATTATGTCTGTGGAGTCCCTGTGAGTTAGGAACAAATGGGGCTAGGCAGGGCTAGGTAGGGGGCCACTGAAGCAGGCTCACAAAATCCCCAAAATGCTGAGGTGTAAGGAAACCAGAGATAAGGGAACAAGCAAGACCACCCTGCCGTAAGGTGTAGGCAGGGTGGGTGTCTTGCTACAAACAGCTACTTGTAACTAACAAAAAAATCATCAGACTCTAAAAAGGAAGTAAGCCAATGATGTTATCACTAGTCCTTACTCAGTGGTGATATCAATGGATATGTTAAAAGGATTTAGGTTCCCAATTGGGCTCTCAATAACAGATCAACCCTACAAGCCCACAGTGGCAATGCTGTCTGGATCTCTCTTAATTCTGAGAGCTTTCTTTGTATCCTCACTTAATAAACTTCTATCACTTTACTCACGCTCCTGTGTCCCTGAGATTCATTCTTCAACTCCATGAGACAAGAACCAAGCTCTTCCTTCACCTGGAATTTTTATTGCCTCATTACAAGATCCTCTTAATTTCATACAGTTCTGACTTTGAATCTTAGATCAATCACACACTAGCTGTGTAAACTCTGGTAAGTTATTTCACTTCTCTGGCTCTCAGTTTGTTCTCTGCAAAATGGGTATACCTAAGACCCAATTCACACGTATGTAAAATACCTAGCACAGGCTTTGGTACTTGATAGGTACTCCCTGAGTGCTACTTCCATTCCCTTTGTCTAACCATCATGACCTTGGATCCTCTATTTACCATACGTCCTATGTGATCTCTCCAAGGCCTTCGTGTTTACCTCAGGCTTCTCCTCTTAAATACATTCCTAGCTTTACCTTACCTCCTGTAGACTACGTTACCCTGCGCCTGGATTAGACAGCATTTTAATGCACAATGGCACTTTTAAAAAGCAGTCCTCTGAATTTCTAATCCCTTTTAAGATCTTCAGCGGCCATTCAAAATTTTGAAATAAAAGAAACATCCCAGAACCTCTCTACCAAGATTCAGCACCAGTCCCTTGGGGAGGAGAAACATGTTCTCCTAAGGAAAAATTCTATTTACCCTTTTGACCTTAAAAGGCAGCTGTGAAAATACAAAAGGCAATAGAAGTGAAGTTTTGAATAACTTCCAGAAGTAGAGAAGAATTATTATTTAAAGAGAAGGATCTGCTCTTCAATCAACCGGGAAACTTTAGTTTTCTGGCAATGAGTGTGAAACCTCATAGCAATTAAAATTATCTTTCTAGCTTGTGACATCAATGTCCTTTCTATTGTGCCTCTGTAAAGCTCATTCTGGTTATATGCACTATCAGCAGCTAGTGATTACTGAAGCAGTCACAGCAGTAAGAAACCCTTCCTCGGCTTTGCAGCAACTTAATATCATGTTCTTCGTTACACAGAGCAAATTCTGATTCTGAATAAGATAATACCATAGTGAAAATATAGTTAATGGGGAAGAAAACAACAGTGTTTGCTTTGTCCTCTTTCTCAGCAGATATTGCTGTGACAGGATTACAGGCAAGAGACAGTGGATGTTTTGTCCCCTATTCCACTGAGGTGCTCAAATAGGAATAATGATCATATTAATGATAAACAGCTTTATTGCTAAAAACCACCATGTAAAGTGCCAGGGGATCTCTTTATCCTACATTTAATGTGAGGTCCATATATGGAGATGTTCTAGCTAACTCAGTGATAATAGAATATGCAGTTTGAGTTCTATCTTCAGTTGTAACATTGGGCTGTTAAGCCACCCACCCATTCTATCTCTAATTTCATTCCTTACTTTAATGAATCTGTCAGAGCCCAGAATTAGGAAAGAGGGCAATGGCAGAGAAAAAAAGTGACAACCTTTGAGATGTAAAGTGACTTTGATTCTATTCATTCATTCATTCATTCATCAAATTTATATTAAGTATTTATTATGTGCTATACATTATACTAGGTGTTAGGATACAAAGATGACTTTGTACCCCCAAGAGATCACTTCTTAAGGAAGATACAGTTATTTAATCAGTTCACTATGTGGTCTACTATGTCTATAAACAATGTTGTTTCTACATACTGAAATATGTAGAAAGTGTAATGAAAGTTCAAAAGGAGCAGCATCTAAGTTGGTCTGGGAGAATTAGATGGGGCTTAAAGGAAAGAGAATTGTCAGGTGAGTATCTGGGACAGGGTAGAGGAGTAGATAATTTTAGCAGAGATGAAGCAGAAAGCAGAGGCAGGGAAGCCCAAGAAAACAGTTCATCTATGCAACTTTATGTAGTTTGCTATTCCTATAGCATCACATAGTTCATACCCTCACCAGACAAGTCAAATTAAATATACATATATTGTCAGCCATGCCGAGTGATTCTGGCATGGTTCTTAGTTTTAACAAGTTAGGTTCAGTTCAGATGAAATCCGATTGCAGATGAAGAGGAATTTTAATGACTCTCAGAACTGAGAGAGCTCAGGCTACTGATACTTTCTAAAGGTACACTGCTACTGCCATATCTATCAAAATGCAAATGAGTGGGTAAAATTCTTCAAACAGAAATGGTTGGTATAGAATTAACACTTAAGGACTCTTTTAGCCCTGAGAGTCTGTATGTTACCAAATGGAATTTTATGAATTTAAACGACAAAAAAAAAATCATGGTCAAGAGATAGAAGAGAATAAAATTGTGAAACTTAAATCTCAATTGAAAATGGCACTTCTCCTTCTCTGACGGTATAAAGCCTACCTCTTGGAAGCAAAGGTAATGACTATTGAATCATTGTTAGGTGCACTAGGTATTTTGATTTGTTTTTCTTTGGTAAGGTATATTTTATAGGTCTGTTATCACTACCATTTGTGGTGGACAGCAAATATTTACAGGGAGATAGAAACTGAATTAAGTTCATTCTGTGTTAGGGTATGTATATTATGAATGTACATATCATTTACTTGTCACAATAATCCTAAGAGATAGGTGCTGCCATTTGCTTATTATTGTTGTCAGTTTGTGTGTGTGTGTGTATTTGTGTGTGTGTGTTTGTGTGCTTTTGTTTTAGAAAATGGGGAATGGGGGCAGGGTGAAGTTCAGTGACTCTAATAATTGAAGAATGAGAATTTAACTTTAAGGCTTGTGCTCTCACCTGATATATCATGCTATCGAGCTTTAATGAGACAGTTGACTAGGATCAGGGGTATAGACATTTCTTTACATTAATGCTTCTCTTGAGTCATATTTGTTCAAGACATGCCACGTATAGTCTTTGTTTTCTGGTCTGTTATATCTCTTCCCTATAATCAACTTTTCTAAGTAACATATGTTCTTTAAATATGCCCTACCTCCTCTCAGAAATATTGGGCCAACCCAATCATCTCTTTATCTTCAGAACTGTGCTAGCATTTATTGCTACAGTCTTGTACCACCAACTTGGCACGTACTATGTGTACAGATACTTATCAGATTATTTTTACTGACTGTACGTACATGTCTTGGAATACTCTGCATTCTTTATGTCTAGTCCAGTCCAGTGATTTATATAGTAAATATTCAGTATGTCTTTTTCATGATTATGGCAATTAGATAATATTTAATTGGACATTGACTTCCTTAGCACCAGGTACTGATTTAGAAACATAATCCTTCACTCTAGTATTTATTTCCTTATGTAGTTCTCAAAAATGATATGCCATACAAGGTTAATATAGAACTAACTACAATTAAGCACAAGAAAAAGCTTGAGGTATCAATGCTAAAATATAAGTAAAAATGGCCCAATGACAGTAGTTGTGATTATTTTAGAATTGCATTGAACTGTTATCTAATAAGGGTTTATTTGCTTTTCAAGTTTCTTTTTGCATTTTCTTTGCTAACCTTTTTGACAAATTTGCAAAGGGGCTGAGGTCCAAATGTGGCAGATGCTGTGTGTCTGATTAGTTCCTTAGATGAGGAAAGGTATTCAGACTCTGTCTATAGATAATATACGAACCAGGCTGTGACATTGCTGGCATGTTCATTTAGACTGCCAGCATGATGGATGCTGATGACCACACCTAAATCCATTGGAGAAAACTGCCAAAATGAAGTAATAATCAGGATCTGGGCCATTTGGAGGTCGTGGATGTTTACCTTTTTTTTCAGTTTTAGAGAATGGCTCTACCATTCTAACTTTTCCAATTTGAGAACTCTCTTGATTACAAAACTCGTGTGAATATCACAGAATAATCTGTGTAAGGGGTAATATACAAATAAATACATTTTTATATGTAGAATTTCCTTTTCCTGAATTATTTTATCAAAAGTGACTATTGGCAGTTAATGAAACTAGGTCTATAGGAAAAGTTTCTTAAATATATGGTTTGACAAAAACTATTTTTCTCCTACTATGTCACTTCTTGCTTTATGCTAAAAAAGGTTCTTAAAGAAAAGGCCAGATAAGAACTTGGCTTGCTGGTAGCCCAACAACAGCTACCAGCTGTTTTTTCCTGGAAAACAGTCTTCATATAACAGAAGACAAAATGGAAAGCACATCATTTATAACATTGCTTTCTCTAAATTCTGATTCGATTAAATCCTTACTCTCAAGTAAAGACAACAGTAAGCCTTTATATGGAATAGAAGTTGTAACTTTTACTTCCAAGGATATCCCAGTCAGCTGGGGATTCAAAAGGCTAATCAACCTTTGTGCTTAACATGATTATAGGCTATTTTGACAACGACATGGAAGCCCGAAACTTACATGAACTTCCCATTCTTTCACTTGTTTGCTCCTTCTCAAGCCCAGATCTACAATTTTCTCAATTTTCCAGTTATTGCAACATTTGATGTAATTTTTAAGCTTCAAGATTCCTTTAGCAGTTTTAGCAACTCCACTTCCTCTTTCTCAGCTACCTATCCAACAGTTTCTGCTTATTTGCTTTCCCTGGCTTGGTCTTTGAGTGTCTCTCTGCTCCAATAGTCCCCCATTCCTATTGTAATTGCCTCTACTTACCCCACTCAATAAAGACTTTCCTTACAAAAGTCCAGATCTCTCTCTCTCTCTCTCTGTGTGTGTGTGTCTGTGTGTGTGTGTGTGTGTGTGTGTGTGTGTGTGTGTAGGGGGAATTTTGAGGTTTGGGGAGGTGGAGCTTAAACAGCAGAAAGTACCATATTCTAGAATTTCTCAACAAATAATTTTATAAACCAGGCCTCAGTTTCTCAACCCTAAAGTAAGAATAATTATTTCTTCCTGTTCCTGCAAGACATATTCAGGTGACATGTGAGAAGTCATTATGTGTTATGAGCCATTTGAAAGTATGCTACATAACTAGAACTCCTCATTACTATCTCCATTAATATCAATGATGCCTCTTTTTAATCCAGCCATTTTCCAAGTATGGTCCTTGGAAGTTCTTGGTTCAGCAGCACCAGAATCACTTGGAAACTTAGAACTTATACTTGGTTCCCACTTCAGACCCATCAAATCAAAAACTCTGACACTAAGGCCCAATAATCTGTGTTTTAATAAGCCT